>NC_050090.1:11681029-12281029 GCF_009764565.3 Dermochelys coriacea
ACTGGAGCGAACTTACGGACTGTAGCCACTGGGTTTTACTGCCCTGCCGACTGGGGCCAATTTATTGACTTTGGCCATTGGGCTGCACTCCCCTACTAAGAAGGGAGAGCATATAGACTGGGGTTAGGAGCGTGACGGGGTGCACTCGTCCCGCACTGGACAGGGTTTTCCCCAACCCTGTCACAGAGGGCCACTTGCGCCCGCTGTTTTCCTTGTATGTACAAGCCTCAGGCATTGGCTGCGCTTTGTGGTGGGGGAGCTGGCTGATCAGGTGATCAGCTCCTCCCATTGTGTAGTGCAGCCCCTGCCAGTAGTGCCAGGCTTTTCCCAGTGGAGGGTGGCTGAGGAGGCCCTTAGCCCCCCCACCCCTTTGCCACAGGGCCCCACCCCTTGGCCAAGCTGGAAGCCAGTGCTGGGCTGTGGTAAGAGCAGCCCTGGGAGCCCTGGACCATCCACCTGCCCTGGGGGGCAGGCTGGGAGCTGCTCTCGGCCCCCCGGTCCCCTAACCCAGGGCAGCTGGAGGGTCCGGGGCTCCCTAGAGCACCCTGGACATCCTGGGTGGCTCTTACCATGGCCTGGCTCTAGCTTCTGGCCTGACCAGGGGGCAAGGCTTTAGGGGGAGATGTGGAGCAGGGGGTGGAGTCACAGTTCCAGCACCAGTGGTCCCCCAACTTCTACACAGGTTCTGGTGCTCCTGCCCAGGACCTGGATGTGTTAGGTGCAGTACAAACACGGAACAAAGAGATGGTCCCTGCCCCAAAGAGCCGACAATCTGAGTATAAGCCAAGAGACACCAGGTGGAGACAGGCAGACGGAAGGGACAGGGAGACAATATTGGTCCGCGTGGCGGCAGGGGTCTCAGTTCATCAGCCCCCTACCCAGTGTTGAGTTATCTGTTGACACAGCAGCAAAGGGGAGTTTTAGGGTGGAGTTGGGCGGCGGATGAGGCGGCTTTGTGGGGGTTCAGGGAGAGCTCCTCCCAAGTGTGATGGGCAGCGGGGAGACAGCACCCTGGGGAGGGAGCGTCCCTAGTGACCCCTGGAGTGGCACCGCCATGGCATGGTGCGCTCCCCTATAGGTACTGCTAGGGGAAAAACTTCCAGCACCGGTGCACATGTTGAACACGCACACCTATTCTGAAATGAACATGAGCAACATATCTCGAAGAACACCAGTTACAGAAAAGGTAACTGTCTTATCCCCACCCAAGCGACTCTCCCTCATTCGCTATCGAGATGTCGGCTTCCACCTCCAGCTGGCCTGTGATCCCTGCCTGCATCACCCCCTTGGCACCTTTCTTGAGTGATTGCTCATGTGTATTCCACAATAGGTGATTTCAAGCTATATCTGTTGGAGGTGGGTAGGAGTTCACAGACTCTCTGGACGGAGCACAGCCCTGCCGAACCCGGCATCCTCCCTGGTCTGGGAGATTATCGCATAATGTGAGGTGAACCTGTGAACCAAAGACCATGTGGCAGCCCTACAAATGTCCTGGATAGGGACATGGGCCACAAACGCAGCCGACGAGGCTTGCGCCCTAGTCGAGTGCACCCTCACAATTGGCAGCAGGGGGACTCCCTCCAGGTCGTAACAGATACAAATACACAAGGTGATCCCATTGGAGAGCCGCTGAGCAGAGATCGACCGACCTCTCATGCGCTCGGCTGAGGCGATGAACAGCTGCGAAGACTTCCTGAACGGCTTTGTACCATCCAGGTGAAAGGCCAGAGCCCATCTCACATACAGCATGTAGAGGTGGCGCTCCTCACTGGACCCACTGGGTGTGGGACAGAGCACCAGCAGGAAAATGTCCTGACCCATGTGATAGGCAGAGATCACCTTGGGGAGGAACGAAGGATGTGTTGGAGCTGGACCTTATCTTTATGGAATACCACGTACGGGGGCTCAGAGATCAAGGCCTGGAGCTCTGAGACCCACCTCGCCACCGTGATCGCCACCAGGAAGGCTACATTCCACGAGAGGTGCGACCAGGAGCATGTAGCTAGTGGCTCAAACTGGGGGCCCATCAAACTGGTCAGCACCAAATTCAGGTCCCACTGGAGGACTGGGGGCCTAACATATGGGAAGAGATGATCCAATCCCTTAAGGAATCTGCCAGTAGCGTGGGAGAACACTGTGTGTCCCTGCACCGGTGGGTAGAAGGCCGATATGGCCGCCAAGTGCATCTTGACGGACGAGGGTGCTAGGCCTTGGGCTCTAAGGTGAAGGAGTTAGCCTAAAATGAGCTGAATTGGAGCAGCCACAGGCGAAACGCCCTGATCAGTTGCCCAGCCAGAAAACCGAGACCACTTAACCAGATAGGCCCGACGTGTAGAGGGACCTCTACTTTCCAGCAGGACACGCTGAACCCCTTCCGAGCACGTCCTTTCCTCCTGGCCTAACCACTGAGCAGCCACTCTGTGAGTTAGAGTGCCGCTAGGTTGGGGTGGAGGAGGCAGCCCTGGTCCTGGAAGAGCAGGTCTGGGTGGGACGGTAACAGCCATGGCAAGACAACTGCCAGGCTCATGAGAGTCCCGTACCAATGTTGCCTGGGCCATGCCAGGGCAATCAGGAGGATCCAGGCCCTGTCCGTTTTTATTTTCTCCAAGACCTTGCCGATCAGCGGGATCAGGGGAAAGGCATAGAGCAGCTGGCCCGAGCAGGACAGGAGGAAGGCATCAGAGATGGCGCACATGCCCAATGCCCCCCTGGAGCAGAAGCGGGGACCCCGGTAATTCTGCCTTGTCATGAACAGGTCCACCTGGGGAGTGCCCCACTTTTGGAAAATCCACCTCTAGGTGTAGACCACTTGGGCTGAGAGGAGAAGGCACCCGGTAAGCGGTGGTAAATGTCGTGGGCTATGCAGAAGTCCCACAGCCTGAGGGCTTCCTGGCAGAGGAACGGGCCCCGCCTTGCCTGTTGATGTAGAACATCGAGGCCGTGTTGTCCGTGAGAATCCTGACCACCCGGCCCTCCAGGTGTGAGCGGAAGGCCATGCATGCCAGCCGTACCGCCTGAGCTCCTAGGTGTTTATATGCAGGGCAAGGTCCTATACGGACCACAGACCTTGGGTCTGAACGTCTTCCACATGGGTTCCCCACCCCAGGTCCGAAGCATTGGACACCAGCTCCATGGATGGGGGCCTGCCCCTGAATGGGACCCCGTGAAGCATGTTCCCCAGGGAGAACCACCATCACAGAGAGGACTTTGTCCATCCTGTCTCTGGACTGGGAGAATACCAAGGCCAACCAGAGCTGGGGGGGGGCCGCATCCTGAGTCTGGTGTGACGAACCACATACGTGCACGCCGACATATGACCCAGGAGCTGGAGGCACGCTCTGGCTGTGGTCACGGGGAACCTTGTGACTGTGCTGATGATCTCCCTCAGGGTCTTGAACCTGTCCGGTGAGAGGGACGCCCTGGCCCACACCGCGTCCAGAACTGCCCCGATACACTCTATGCACTGCATGGGGACTAACGTGGACATGGTGTTGTTTACCAACAGGCCCAGAGTGGTGCACATGGACAGAAGGAGTGCCACATAGTCCCGCATCTGCAACCTGAAGCTGCCCTTGGCCAGCCAGTCATCAAGATAGGGGAAGATCTGGACACCCACCCGCCAACATCTGAGATAAGCTGCCACCACAGACATACACTTTGTGAATACCCTAGGAGCCGTAGACAGGCCAAACGGGAGGACTGTAAACTGGTGTTCCTGCCAAACAGTGAAACGGATGAAATGTCTGTGTCCCTCAAATATATGAGTATGGAAGTACGCATCCTGCAGATCGAGGGTGGAGTACCAGTCCCTGGGATCCAGGGAGAGGATATTGGAGGCAAGAGAGACCATGCGAAACTTGAGCTTTAAAGTGTACTGGTTCAGGCCTCGCAGGTCGAGGATGGGTCTGAGCTCCCCTTTGACCTTCAGGATAAGGAAGTAGCGGGAGTAGAAACCCTTGTGTCTGAACTCCACTGGTACCACCTCCCCTGCTCCTAAGTGTTTCTTATAGGCCCTTGACTTTTTATAAGGGGGCTCATATTTGGAGTGGGTGACCTGGGTGGGAGCCTGCTGCGGCTAAAATTTCGTCCTGGCCAGAGCTGGGACATAGAGGCCGAGGGTCTTTAGCATTGTATGGGAATCTTTCAGGCCGTGCAATTTCACATCCATCTGTTCCGCAAACAGGGCCTTGCCATCAAACGGAAGGTCCTGTAATGAGTTCTGCGCCTCGCTGGACAACCCAGACAGCAGGAGCTACGATGCCCTCCTCATGGATACTGCAGAGGTCATGGACCTTGCAGCCGAATCTGCAGCATTGGAGGCTGCCTGAAGGGCTGCCCTGGCAGCAGCCGTACCCTCTTCTACCAGAGCCCTGAACTCCTTTTTGTCACACTCTTGGAGGGAGTCCTCGAATTTGGGCAGAGAGCCCCACAAATTGAACTCATACCTCCCCAGGAGGGCCTGGTGGTTCACCACTCTTAATTGGAAACTGGAGAACGAATAAACTTTTCTGCCAAGTAGATTCAGCCTCCCTGTGTCCTTATTTTTGGGAGTAGTGGCTGGTTGACCTTGCCTCTCCCTGTGGTTGACCGACTCCACCACGAGGGAGCGATGCCGTGGTGGGGACCTCAAGTGAAGAGGACAGCATCTATGCCAGTACCGCAACGGGTTACAGTAGCCTCCAGGAGACTAGAACCTCCAGTGCTGACTGTCCCGGTGTTGACAGGACACATTCTTCTCATGGGTTCTATGATCCCTTGAGGCGGAGTGATGCCTGGAACCCCTGCCAGACAACCTGGTGGGGGTCGACGGTAACAGGCGCAAACTGCACACGGGGCAGTTGCTGAGTGGGGAATGGCATCAGGTACCTTCCCTAGACCGTGACCGGTACCGTCCAGATGGCAACTGCGGGGCTTACCTCTGGACCGGGGAGCCAATGGTGGCGGTGCCTCTGGTACCGGCAGAGACATAAAGTCCCAGGCCGCCTGCAGGGCCTCCAGCATGGATGGCATCCGGCTGGCCGGGGAGGGAGCCTCAGAGTGGGCCGGGCTACTCCGCTCAACTTGAGTAGGAGGCCGGGAGGTCGATGGGGACCTAGAACTGCCCAACGTGGGCCTAGTCTCTCCCCTAGTCTTGCTCCGGTGTCTTGGTGGAGACAACCACTTCTTAGCCTTCTTGGAGTCTCCCGTGGACAGGGAGCGGTGCGGGCTGGTGGAGGGGACCGAAGGGTTGCCGCGCACTGATGCTGCGGTGCTCGGTGCCAACTCGGAGTGGCGCAACGGTGCCGGGGTCAAGGCTGACTCCATCAAAATGACTCAGAGCCGAATGTCCCTTTTGGTCCAAGGCTTGAAGGATCTGCAAACCTTACAGCAATCGCTGAAATCGGCCTCTCCCAGAGAGCGAAAACAGTCCGCATGTGGATTACTCACTGGCATCAGCAGCTTGCAAGTGTCACATGACTTAAAGCCTGGGGCACGGGGCATGCCCCGACCTGGGTACACTAACTAACTACAAACTACTTCAACTACAGGTACTACTAGCTATGAACTAACAAAGCCGAAGAGGGAAGCTACAGCAAAGCTGGAGCAGAGCAGTTCCTACACACCTTCACTAACAGCAAGAAGGAATTGAGGGTGGGGGGAGTGCAGCCCCTCCTTATACCATGCCATGGTGGCGCCACTCCCAGGGGGGCACTCCCCCCTACGGGTACTGCTAGGGGAAAACTTCCCGCACTGGTGCACGGGGCGAGCACGCACACCTATTGTAGAATACACATGAGCAATCACTTGAAGAACTTAGGGGAGCTGATAGGGTGGCTGCCGGCCCACCCTGGTTCCAAGCCCTCGCCAGCTTGCTCCAACAGGCTGCTCTTCCTGCAAGCAGTGGACAAAGCAGGCAGCTGCCAAACAAGTTATAAAGGAGCATGGTGCAACTTTAAATGAGCCTGTTCCCTAACTGATCAGCAACGTAACAACGAAACATTAACCAAATGATGTTTTAAGTGAGTTACTATATCAGGTCCATTATGGTAGTTTTAGGCCCCCTCCTCTCACTCATGGCACTAGACCCCGTTGTGCTAGGCTAGAGCAAAGAGACAGGTGGTCAGCTCTTTGGGGGCACAGACTAAGCGCAAGGAGAAAGGACTCCCTGGTCCTTCCTGTTGAGCTAGACATCTCTGCCACCAGCACCCCACAGAGTCCCATCAGCCAGGGGGTGCAGCCAGCAGCACGGGGAGCCCGCTGTGGTCAAAGGAAACATCCCAGATTGCAGATAGAGCTGGATACTTGGCCTCAATGGGTGAACAATGGATGCTCTACGCCAGTAATGGAAAAGGATAGCAAAGGGGACAGGTTAGCCACCCTGGCCATTCCTACCATACCTTGGACAAACCTTGTTCAGTTTTAGTCTCTCAGGAGCGCATTGTATTAAAAATTCAAAATGAGGTGTTATTGGGGGGAGTTTATGCCACATCTCTAGGGGGAGACCTAGCTAGGAAGCATTCTGAGCTTCAGAGGACTCTTTGGACCAATAGTTTAGACCAGCAGGAACTTTTAGTTGAATGGCTCTCCTAGGAAATAAGTGGGAGGAGGCAAACAAAAGTTACCCACTTCCAGACCACCCTTTGGATGCTCTACCCAGAAAAATCTAGTGTTTGGCTAATTAGCTACTCATGGTTGTGACACTGCTTCCCGTGAGGTATCATTGAAAAGGTTATGAGTTGCTAGATTTGATTATCCTATTCATACGCATGTATCATTTTTGCATCTAAAGTTAGGAATATTAACTATACATCTGTACTGCAAGCGTTTGCACTTGTGGAATGCCCACCAGACAGAATGCAATCAGGCTAACTGGGAACCATCAATGGGAGAATACGTCTTTGAAGATGCTAATCTCTCAGCTTCCTTTGAAGATGCTGCAAATAAACTTTTTGGTTATGGTTGCAGGGTCATGTGATCAAGTCCCCTGGTACTGGAATCCATCTTGGAATACCAGTGTTTTTCCACTGACTGGCATGGGAACTAAGTTTGAAAACAAAAGGTTCCTGCCCCATGCAAAACCTATTTAAGGCTGGGGAGTGACATAATCAGGATCATTTGTCACTGAATCCCCACCCAGGATGACTGGAAAAATCAGAAACAAGGGGGGGGGGGGGAAGAGAGGAGAAGATAAAGAGCTGAGCCCAGGCTGGAAGGGCATCAGGTCTGTGAAAGAAATACCTGGAATTTTAAGCTGCAAGCAAGAGCAGCTCGCTTCCAAGAATCTGCAATCTGCCTAAAACAGCATTTAGCAAATTCTGATCCTATCT
The DNA here is from genome assembly GCF_009764565.3 of Dermochelys coriacea. NCBI lineage: Eukaryota > Metazoa > Chordata > Testudines > Dermochelyidae > Dermochelys > Dermochelys coriacea. The sequence continues at coordinate 11,688,337 of NC_050090.1, forward strand.
GTATTGCTTTCTTTAGTACCTTGAACTTAGTTTACGTGGTTTATTTGCTCCGTAATCAACTTGGATTTGTTTACTATCCCTCTATTATAATATACAATTTAGCTTTTGTAGTTAATCAACTTTGTTTTCTCAAACCAGGTTGTGGAATTCATAACTGGGACAGAAAGCTGTATACATCTTCCTCCACCTTGAGGGAGGGGGAAAAATTTCATATGCTTACGCTGTAGTTCTCTGTGCAGCACAAGACAATACAAGTTTACACTCCAGGGAAGGGGTGCACTTGAGTGCTGGGCAATTGCTTAGCTGAGCACTCCCACACAGAGCTGATCTTAGCATCTGTGTGAAACTGCAGTTAGATGTGTCCCTACCTGTGTGTGTGCTGGAAGGCTGGTAGGTCAGGGGAGCTCAGTGGTACCCTAGTTCTAAGTGGCAACCTAGGGGGAACCCATCACAATGGTCTCTGGGGCTCAGAGAGCCACACTGGATAAAAGAGGGAGCCGGCCATGCAGCAGGATGCTTGTTCCAAGCCAAGGCCTGGATGAACATGTAACCACAGAAAAACTCCCTGGTGTGGGTTGGGGGACTGACTGCCCCAGACAGAACCCTTGCTGATCTCTGGTAAGAGGTCCGGTTGTAGGTTCTTTGGTTTAAAATGTTTTGTGCAATGCTTTCACCTTAAGCATAAATATATTTGCTTAGAAAGAGCTAGGGGGTAGCTATCTGCTTTCTCCTCAGAGGCTATAAACACAAAGTGCAGGCACTGGGCCATTAGGCCATCCAACTTGCCGAGGAATTCACACTGGAGCCCAGTAACTGTGCAGCTTAGAAATACTCTGGCCAGGAGAGAGAGACCCTATGGTCTGGTGAAGAGCAGGGAGCCTGACAGGAGCAGCTGGCCTGAACTGATACACACCCTTGTAAGCTCTCTGGAGAAGGCTCCAGTTCTTTGCTATACAGACAGCACCAACCCCAGGGGACTGCAGTACAGCGGATTACAGCAGCAACGCCCAATTTGAAGTTCTGGCCCAAAGCATGAATATGGTGCCCTGCCTTTCCCGTCACCAGCAGGGGGCATCCACTGAGCCCACTTGTGGCAGCTGTAGGAAATCACCATTAAACCTGCACAGGTTGGAGCTAGACATTCACACTCTTCATTGTGCCATCAGCCACCCTGACACCAGAGTATCATACAGCTGGTAGGGGTAGATGCAGGCAAAGTAAAGACAGCTGCTCTGAGGGGGAAGGTGGCGAAGGGGAAATTGGGGCCCATGGCAGGATCACTTATGTCTCAAGACCCAGAACTATGCCAGGGAGATGGGAGCATGGCCGACGCTTCAGAGCTCTACTTAGAAATTCACAGAGGGGACCATGCTCTTGGGAGGAGCCAGTTTAAATCCTCTTCAAAATCCTGTCTGCACTTGTCCTTTCTGCTACCTGTAACTCCTAAAACTAAAATCCCTGAGTTACCTATTTCTATACCAGCACGATCTTAATTTCACTCTTTCCCTGCTACAGAATTACTTGTTTTGGGAAGGTCTGTCCAGCAGAAGCTCAGGGGTTTGAAACATTTAAAGACTAGAGCCAGCATGCTTCCCCAGCAGCATGGCCTGTTTACACAGCACAGCTTTGGCCATGGCTGGTGTGCACACCAACCCTGTTTAGGAGGAATTTCAATCCTTCACACACTGCATTATGGCAGAGCTGGCTGCAAAATTAAAAAATCCTCCCCTTCATTTCTGTCAATGTCTAAAATACCATGGAGAAAGTTCTTTTGTTTTAGTGTGGTAGCCATTAGTCTGTATCAGCAAAAACAATGAGGAGTCCTTGTGGCACCTTAGAGACTAACAAATTTATTTGGGCATAAGCTTCTGTGGGCTAGAATCCACTTCATCAGATGCATGGAATGGAAAATACAGGAGCAGGTATAAATACATGAAAGTATGAGAGTTGCCTTGCCAAATTAAGGTCAGTCTAACGAGACAATTAACAGCAGGATACCAAGGGAGGAAAAAATTTTTGAAGTGGTAATAGGTTTCAGAGTAGCAGCTTTGTTAGTCTGTATTCGCAAAAAGAAAAGGAGTACTTGTGGCACCTTAGACACTAAAATTTGAGCATAAGCTTTCGTGAGCTACAGCTCAAATAAATTTGTTAGTCTCTAAAGGTGCCACAAGTACTCCTTTTCTTTTTTGAAGTGATAATGAGTGGCCCATTAACAGACAGTTAATAAGGAGAGAGTAACAGTAGGGAGAAATTAGGTTTAGGTTTTATAATGACCCAACCACTCCAAGTCTTTATTCAGGCCTAATCTGATAGTGTCCAGTTTGCAAATTAATTCCAGTTCTGCAGTTTCACACTGGGGTCTGTTTTTGAAGGTTTTTTTGTAGAAGAATTTCCTGATGTCAGATGTGTGTATTCTTTTGCATAGAAACTGTCCGGTTTGGCCAATGTACATGGCAGAGGGGCATTGCATACCTGCTCCTGTATTTTCCACTCCATGTATCTGATGAAGTGGGTTCTAGCACACGAAAGCTTATGCCCAAATACATTTGTTAGTCTCTAAGGTGCCACAAGGACTCTTTTTTAGCAAATTGTTTCAGCAGAAGATTAGACTGCGGGACACTTGCCCCCACAGAGCCAGATGGGAGTTGTAGACTGGTAAGCATTTTCCACTACATTTCTGTTCCGAGGTGACTGAAGTTCTGGACACTTCACAACCACAGCGGTTTCAACAGAATATTGTGGACCAGTTTCAGCTGCTGCACAACTGGGGGGTTCAGAGGAGTGGGTTTAAAAATGGTATTTGGGTGCCTCAACTCCAGCCCCAGAGCAGGCTCCAGAGCACCCAACAATTACTAGTTCTTTGCAGCCAGTCTCCAAGCACTTGACCAAGGTCCTCACTGCACAGCTGGGGAAACTGAGGCAGGAGTCTGGACACTCAGCGGGTAAAGAGGCCCCACCATTCTACCCACTAGATCAGCTGCCCCCCTCCCCCAGCTATGGTTGGGAGCCAAGGCCACAGTTGGGGCTGGGAGCAGAGTCACCGTTGGGGGTCCAAGGCAGGACCAAAAGTGGAGCCACAGCCAGGAGCTGCGGCAGATGAGGGCTGGATGGGGCTCCCTCTTCCCCACCACATGCGGGCTGCCACAGGCTCCTCCATGCTCTCCTAAGGGGGCATACACCAACAGTTTGGGAGCCACTGCACTAGGTCACGCTGCCTCTCTGGGCACACCCGCAATGCAAGTGTTCTGTTTGCGGTACAGCCCTTGGGGGAAAGGACAGGGGGCGGTACTGGTCAGCAGGGAGCGTGTACGAACCGTGGGCCGGCCCCAGGAAGGACGAGGCACCAGGCAGAGTAGTACATAAAACTCAAGATTTATTCCGTTCTCAGAGAAACAAGTTTCCATCGCACAGGTCGCAAACAGTTATCGGGGACACGAAAGAAGCCATCTAAAATATACAAGCAAAGCCCAGCCTGGGATCCTGTTGCACGCTGGAGAGAGACAAAGAACCAGGCCAGAAAGTGGCTGCCCTGCAGGACAAGTAGAGGACTCGGAATGGTCCCACCTCGGGCATCAGTTACAAAACCACTGAACCGCAGCTTCCCCTGGCACGGGTGAGGGGAGGGAGCACACTGGCATTGCAAGCAGGGGGAGGGGAGAGAAGGGACACAGCTAGAGCGCCGACAGTGGCTTGGAATAGCTTTGAAGGGAAAGGCTTGTGCAGGGGATGTTGAGATGAACATGGAGCACGAGGGCAAACCCAGGGAGCTTCCCAGCAAGACAAACTGTTGGGAACCAACGCCGCCAGCCTTTTCCTCACTGAGCCCCCTGCCCCCACAGAGCCCCCCCTACAATCACCCCAAGATCCCATGCACCTCTGCCAAGCACCCCACAATCAGGGCAGGTGAGCCCAGGTGCTGGGCTAGGTCCCCAGCACGGGCAAGGATGAGGGCCCAATGCCTAGCACTCCACCAAACCCAGCCATGACCCCCCAGCCTGACCCTGCCTGCAGATAGCTCCCCCCACCCACCCTGGCCTGAAAGAGGAAAGATGGGGGAGCCTGTGTGCATGCCGCCCACCTGCAGTCAAGGCAGAGGGCAGTGCCGGAGCAGGAGGCAGGTGTGTGACCCTCAATGCAAACCATGTGTGACGACTTCCTGGCAGAGAGGAACGGGCATGGGGAGGAGAGGGCTCCCCATCAACAAAACAATTTCAACTGGAGTGGGGGGCAGGACATCCCGCTGCTGCCATGCGACCAGGGGCAATGGGCGAGTCCCAGGCGCTTTTGGTCATTGCCTGTGGGACACTGGGCGGCTGCTCCGGTCAATGCAGGCCAGCCCCTCACTCCTCCTCCCCAGCACCTGCCGAGACAGCGGGGGCCTCGCCCAGGGAGCCGGCAGGGGAGCTGCGATGGGTGAAGCTGCTGCCACTCTCACTCCGCTGCTCATCCAGCGGGATGGGCTCCACCAGCGCAGAGGAGAACTTCCGGTCACCGAAGGAGGCGCTCCACTTGGCCTCAAAGAAGCGCTGCAGCCCGATGATGGACTGGACATCCTCCTTGTCCTGGTGGAGGGGAGCACAGAGAGGCGGGGGATCAGGAACCACAGCTGGAGGCACCCACCATCACCTCCAGATCTGGGATATGGCCCCCATTATCCAAAATGGCCTGTGGCCAGAGTTTCCCCTAGAACCAGGGCACTCCTCTACTGGGACCCATGAACCTGCTAGTGCTAACTAGCAGAGAGCAGCGTTTGACAGGATCCCCTGAGGCACATGCGCAACAATTCACCCAAGGGTGGGGTCTCTACCAAGAGGCAGTAGCCCCAGCAACCTGCTGGCCCCCGGTTACAGTGAGATGTATGTATGGACTTGTGTTTACAGTGGAAACTGTGCACTCAAGGTTTGGGGGTGAAGGTAGGTCACCAGAAGGGAGTGAACATGCTCCCCTCAGGTAGGAGAGGAGAGATGCTGCTTCTCTCCTGGCCACGTGCTTCACTGATAAGGCCCAGCTACCTTATGGGCTGAAAGCCAATGGAGACGGGGAAGTTACAGGAAGAAACAAAACAGAAGGAAGGGAGGCTGTTTCGGGGTAAAGGTGAAGGATGTAGTACCCCCTCACTCCCCACTTGAAGGGGGCATGAACAGAATCACAGCCAAGCCAGGCTGTAATACACTGGAAGGACTTTGGAGGAGAGACTTGCTCTTATAAGAATGGACAGGAACGAGCAGAGTCCAGGCTCCACTAGGAAACACTGTTCCCAACATTTCCACCTGCTTTCATTTGAAGCCCTTCTCTTCCAAGATCCTGGCAGCCTTGTGTTGTGCGACAAACCGGTGGGTGATCTGTAGCTGGCTGGGGGTGCTAGCGGCAGATCTGAGAACAGTGGGTATTTAGGGGGACACTGGCCTGAAGAGAGTTAGCAGGGCCCATACAGGCAGAGAGAAGAGCTGGGGTGGCCTGTGGAGTTGAGCCTCACTCAGGTACACACGAAGCACAGCTGGTAGCAAGGTGCCTCAGCTCTGGCCACCCTCGGGGTGCACCCCATACCCACCCTGCCTGATGCATTATGATCAGGACGTACCCCTGCCTGCCCCCTGGCCCAGCCCGAGAGGGGACGTGCCTCTCCCCCCATTGCCAACAAGGGAAGGAGAGTCCCAGGTCACCCCTCACCTCCGTCAGCTTGTTAAACTGCTTGATCATCCGCCAGACATCCTGGGCAAACTCCTCGGAGGAGCTGTAGGGTGGGGAGAGCTTCTCCTGCAGCTTGGCTCGGATCAGAGTCAGGTCGATGGTGTCCTGACCCTCCTGAGGGAAAATGGCAGGGATCAGGCCTGGCCCTATCGGCCAGAGGCCCCTGCCCTCCCTTTCTCCCATGGACCCTCTCCCCACCAGCCTCCATGCCAGAAACCTCCCCAGAACAGGGTGCCAGCACTCAAGTACTAGTGAGACTGCCTCATGCCTGGGGATCTCCACAACCCATGCATCAAGGGAAGCTCCCCACCTTCAGCACCTCCCACATGCCCCATGAAGTGAGCATATCCCCAACACAGCATCAAGTACCCCCCCAACCCCCAGTGAATCAAGCACAGCCCCCCACCCACACCACATCCCCGACTCACAGTGGCGGTCGAAAGCCGGTGGAGAGGCCGGCACGGCTCATGGCACAGCAGCTCCAGCAGGACACGCTCACACTTCTGCCAGGCCAAGGGGGACACAGCAGAGTTAGGAGCAGAGACCCCATGACCTCCCCTCCCACTCAGGGCCAGGCTAGATGCCCCCCAGCATCCCAACCCTGGCTGTGGCTCCATGGAATCACACAAGAGCAAGGCCTGGCCCAGTCATGTGACCCCACAGACAGCACAGGGCTGGCCAGCTCAGAGAGCAGAGGATGAGCGCTCTGCCCATACGCCCGCACGGTGCTCTGAGGCAGGGAGAGACTCTCTCCAAACAAATCCCTGTCATTTGGACCCCATCCCGACACACGAACCCTCTGCTCCAAGGGGGAGAGTTTATTGGGGCCCTCGTCATCTTCTGAGGTGGAGAAGTTGGTGCCGTCCTCCTCACCAGGCGCCGGCAGTTCCTGGCACAGCAGGCACTTCCACTCCTGACTGGGGAGCAAATGAGAGGAGTGAGCATTGCCCCCCACACTCCCAGCCAGACAGCAGGGGACTCCAGTTGCAAGAGTACATCAATAGTAGAGCTGGGGATAGAACCCCAGAGTCCTGGCTCCCAGACCCTCCCTTCCCCAACCACTAGACCTCACTCCCCTTCCAGGGTTAGGGAAGTGGATAGGTACCTGGGGATCTCCTGAAGCACCGGGAGGTGGCAGTCCAAATGGTAGCACTGCTCACACTGGTTACACATCACAACGGAGCCCGCCTTCCGGCACACTCTGCAGTGGGCAGCATTGGCCGACTCCAGGGCCCCCTCCTGGCTCTGGCCTGGCGTCACATCCAGACTGGAGCCGATGCTGCCACTGGGGGAGATGAGGCGGGATACGGAGCCCTCTGCGGCCAGGACATCCTGGGGCAGGACAATGGGCTTGGTGTCTCTGGGCTCCTCTGCTGGACAGTCTATTGCTGCCTCCATCTGCTCCTCCTGGGGGGACAGCACGAGTTTAGTGTTGGCTCCCAGCAGTCCAGCAACACACTACCAGTGGGACAGGGACACCCCCAGGGCTGGTGTCCACATGGCCAGGAGCCCAGCACTACCCACCAGGACATAGCCCCACCCTGGCCCCCTAGAGAAGCCGACCGAGTACCCCAAAGCGGCACCTACCTTGACTATGGCTCCGGGCAGGGTGGTGCTGGGGGCCTGGGCGGCAGCCTGCTGGGCCCCACGCTCAATGACGATCAGGTTGTAGTCCTCGTTACTGTTGCCGGGGAAGACCTTGAAGACAGGCGGCTGGCTGTCGGCAGTCAGGTCCAGGTCCAGCCGCTCCAGGCTCACCCGCGGCACCTTGCGCATGACATTGCCGTCCGAAGGCCTGGGCCTGCAATGCAGCACAGTGGGCTCAAGGCATGACCACTGCCCCACACCTGGGTGAAGATGGTCACAGCAACAGGGGATCCACAGGAGGAAGGGGGACAGACAGCATGCAGGAGGTGACAAATACAGCCCCACTCCCCCCACCATGACAAGGACCCCACTCCTTCCCCAGATACCAGGGCAAGGACTCTGCTGACTTACCTCTTCATTCCCGATACGTGGGCCTCAGTGCTGTCTGTTGAGGAGAGAAGCCAGACACGAGTCAGACAGCCTCTCTCCCCCCAGCCTGGTGCCCCCCCTATCTCCCTCAGGGGATGGATGCCCAGCTCCAGCCATGCTGCCAAGGGAAATCCCAAAGGAGCCAGAAGAGGCAGCCTGTTTCTACCCCTGGCATGGGTGGGAAGGCAGCCTTCCAGCAGCATGCCACCTGCCGGAGTCTGCAGAGAATAATGGCTGGTGGGTCTCTCCAATTAATCTCAGTGAGGCATCAATGCTCAGCCCTGACGAGTCACTTTAACCGCATCCCTGTGGAGGGTGTGGGCCACTGGAAGGGCAACAGGACTTGCAGCTGCCCGTGGGGGAGCTACTCCCACATGGTGCCATGCCACACGCTCTGTTGAGCCCCCAGCACCTCGCTCTGGGGCCAGCCAGGATATCCAAGGGCAGGATGATACCCTGCTCCCTCCCCTCCCTCCCCCCCAAGCACTCCCCGGCCCTAGGCTTCCCAGAGCCTTACCCAGGTCTCCAATGCCTTCCTCCTGGGTGTCCATGGGCTGCAAAGGAATGAAAGGGGGAACAGGTCAAGGGGAACTCAACCAGACCCCCCCACCCTGGGAGACCCCAATCCCCCCCATTCCCAGCTGCCGGCCAGCCTCTTCCCAAGAGCCTCTTAATGCCAACTGACAAAGGGGTGCAGTGATTCTGGTGCATGCATCTGAGGTCTCAAATGAAAACTGGTGTCAGCACTGGTGCTCAATATCTCAGTGAACAAATGCACAAGTACTATGAATGCCTGCTGAAAATATATTCCTGAAGTCTGCACTGAGATATCAGTCCGCAGCAAAAAGTGACAAAGAGGCTGTCTCAATCAAGTAGTTGTCTGTTTAAACGTAAATTAAGTATTGCGTATCTCACAATAGTCTGGACTGGATGCAAGTGAAGGCTTGTGAGAATTTCAAAGAGAAACTAAACCGGAAGGAAGCAGCTGCCAGGGTTTCCCGTCTGCAGGCGTACATCAAAAGTTTGTGATCTCTGGGAGGCAGAGAAGACACTTCCCGAAGAGGCGGGTAGCTACATCAGCAGAAGCCCTCCCATAGTACCCCATCTACACTGAGGGGTTAGGTTGGTATAACTACATCACTCAGGTGTGTGTATTTTTCACACCCGAGTGACGTAGTTAGACGGATACAGATCTGTAGTGTAGACCCGGCCTACATGCCATGATGGTAAGCGAAGGGCTGGCCCTGAGAGCTGCATCCTACAAGCTGGTGGATGGTACTAGCAGGCCTGGTGATTTGATGAGTGTTCAGTGGATAAAGGACTGAACATGCCCAGTGTCTGGGGGTTGGTGTGAGCCCATCGCTATCTGGACAGCAGTAGGTTGCCAAACGCTAGCGGTTTCAGGGGGGCGTGTTCTATAGCAAGCACAGACAAACCTCTCACTCTTGACAAGTAGTGCCGAGGGGCCACATAACCCTTGGTACCAGCATATACCTATCCTCAGCACCCCACAGGGAGTAGACAAGTTACAGGAATCTCCTGCGTCTGCTATCTATACTCTAGCTTGCCAGAGTCATGTCAGGTTAATACTGGGAGCCTGTCTCCCACTGCTCAGCTTGTCGTATGCAGTGCTACTATAGCAGTGTTGGTGTCCCAGGATATCAGAAACTCAAGCTGGGTGAGGTCATATCTTGGATTGGACAAACTTCTGTTAGACAGACAAGCTTACAAGAAGCTTTGTTTATTGGACGAAAGATTAACTCTATCATCTTGTCTCACCTTAAATGAGACGATAGGTATGTGCACAAGTGAAGAGTTGTCTGTAGACTCAAATTACTCCCTGTGGGAAATTCTGCACATCTGAGGACGCACAGAATTAATGTGTCACATAATTTTGCATTTTCCCACCTAAAATTTTTTGCCTAAGTGCTGCAGTTCCACCTTTTGCCCACCAGAGGCCGATGTGGCGCCAGAACAGCCAGTGCATTCATGCCAGTTGTTCTAGCACTACAGTGGCCTCTGGTGAGCAAAAGGCAGAACTGCAGCCCTTAGGCAAAAATTTTTATGCAGGAAAATACAAAATTCTATGCCCAGTGCCGCAGAATTCCCCAGGAGTAAAAGTTCATCACAGCACCCTGCCCACAGAGCCAGTTTAGAACAGAATGGGGAACACAGGGCTGCTTGGGGTGTCACAGACTGGGGTTCAGAATGGCTAGTGGAGGGGGGAAGACAGACTGGAGCATGGTCTCAGGAGCTAGTGGGGTGACAGCATTGAGCCTGGGGATGAGGGCTGCAGACACCCAGTGGGAGAGGCTTGGGTCAACAGAGACTGCCTGGGGGAGGTCTCCCAACACCCTAAGAATCCCCCTTCTCCCAAGAAAAACCTCTCACCCACACCCAACACCTTCTAGGTTCACTCCTAGGCTGCTTCCCTCTCTCAGCGCTCCTGTTACCCCTGCCCACGCCCCCACCCCTTACACTGCTTCTGACAGGTGCAGGAAGAAGTTATTCACTTTGTGCAGTAATTGAGGTTCGAGATGGCTGTCCCTGTGGGTGCTCCACTTTAGGTGATTGTGTGCCCCTGGACTTCTAGTCAGACATTTGTAGCAGCAGTGTCCTGGTAGGCGGTGTACACGCAGCCACCATCTCACGCCACTCAGAGCAGCTATCCAGCACGCACAGCCACCCACCCCCCAGTTACTTCTCTGCCAGAGAGGATTGAAGAGAAACTCCAAAGCACAGGGGAGGAGGGGGGTAGTGGAGCACCCACAGGAACCACCATCTCGAAGAACTGCACAAGGTGAGTAACCTTTTCTTCGAGGAGCGTCCCTATGAGACTTCCACTTTAGGTGACCGTAGAGCAGTGCCCCTCTTTGGAGGGGACTGGGCTTCGGAGTTACTGAATGCTGAAGCGAGCATCAGCAGCTGAATGTTGCTCTAAAGTGCAACATTTGGTAAATGTTTGGGACTGATGCCCAGGTAGCTGCTCTACAAATGTTAATGATAGCTTTTCTCAAAGACATACCTATTGATGTGGATATAGTTCTGGCAGAGAGGGTGCACGAAGTCTGGAAGGAGGTTCCAGATCGTGTTTTTGATAGGATAATCTGATCAGTCAGAGATCCATTTCAAGAGTAGGTATCAGAATAGTAGCCGTGTTAGTCTGTATTCGCAAAAAGAAAAGGAGTACTTGTGGCACCTTAGAGACTAACAAATTTATTAGAGCATAAGCTTTCGTGAGCTACAGCTCACTTCATCGGATGCATTTCAAGAGTAGCTGTCTGGAAATGGTTTGGTCTTGGGAACGTTCTGTTGTGGATATAAATTGGGATGATTTTCTGAATGCCTGTTCTTCCTATATAAAACGCAAGCGCTCTACGAACATCCAGCATGTGAAGGAACACTTCCCTGCCGTCGGCATGTGGCTTTGGGAAGAATACAGATAAGCAGATGGGTTGGTTGAGATGAAAGGCGGCAGCAACCATGGATATAAGTTATAGCTGTGGACCTAAGATTACCTTGTCTGTGAGGAATATGGTAAGGGTGGGTTTACCATTAGGGCACCCAGCTCTCCCACCCTCCTTGCCAATGTGATTGCCACTAGTAAGACGACCTTCATGGATAAGTGTAACAGTGAACAGTTAGCTAGTGGCTCGAAGGGTTTGTCCATGAGAGTACGGAAAACACAGCTGAGGTCCCACATGGAGGGGTGGGGGGAAATCTTAGTGTGGGATAAGTATTCTGTATGCCTTTGAGAAAGCGTTCAGAGGGTGGGCAAAGACAGTGAGTTCATCTATCTTAAGAGTGGTAAGTGGAAATGGCAAATAAGTGCACTCTGAGGCCTTGTCTACACTTACCAGAGGATTGATGCTGCGGCGATTGATGCATTGGTGGTCGATTTAGCGGGTCTACTGAAGACCCACTAAAATCGACTGGCAATCGCTCTCCTGTATTCCACCGGATCAAGAAGAGTAAGGGGAGTCGATGGGAGAGCATCTCCTGTCAGTGTTGCGTAGTGTGGACCCCTCAGTAAGTAGATCTAAGTTATGTCGATTTGAGTTATGCTAGTCACGTAATGCAAATTGTGTAGCTTAGACAGACTTTTCCTTTTAGTAGAGACAAGGCCTGAGTAAACTAATGGAAAGCATCAGCATGTATTCGATATTGTGGGTAGTAGTGCTGATTGTGGGGAAACTTGTTTTCCCATACCGTGCAGGGACATATGTTTCCACTTGTGCCCGTACGTTTTCCATATAGTGAGTCATCGGCTGTTCAGTAAGATATCCTGTACTTCCCTGGTTTGTCATCCATGGATTAGCCACGCCTTGAGATGGAGAATCTGAATATTGGGGTAGCAGAGGCATCCCATGTCCTGTGTCACCAGGTAAGGCACAAGGGGAAGGGTCCATGGCAGTCTTGTGGCCATCTGATCCAGGTATGGAAATCACGTTTGTCTGGGGCTATGTTGGTGCAGTTAGGATTACTCTGGATTTGTTCTTTATCTTGAGAAGTACGCAGCTCAATAGCAGAGTTGAGGGGGAAGGCATACACCAAGGGGGCTTCCCGTTTCATGACAAAGGCATCCCCCCAGAGAATTGTGTCCAAGTCCTGCCCGGGAGCAGTATTGTGGCCATTTGGCATTGTAATATGTTGCAAGGCAGTCTACTGAAGGAAAACCACATTGGAGGAACACAGTTTTCAGGATTTCTGGGGCCAGTTCCCATTTGTGTATTTGCGAGAAGTGTCTGCTAAGGTTGTCTGCTGTGACATTCTGGCTTCCCGGTAAGTAGGCTGCAATGAGATCTATGTTGCTGGAGATGCACCATTCCCAAAGGTGAAATGCTTCTGCACCGAGTGGGTAAGATTGGGCCCTGCCGTGGCGATTTATGTAGAACACAGTGGCCAAGTTATCCATGAAGATCTGGACAGTCTTGTTGCGCATCAGTGGCAGCAAACATTTCAAAACACCTTGAGTTCCAATGGATTTATGTGGAGGGTGGATTCCGCAAGGGATCACCGGCCCTGGATAGTATTCTTGGACAAGAGTGCTCCCCCCCATCCCACGAGGGAGGTGTCCGTGGCGATCATTACCAATGGGGTGTGTCATTAGAACAGAACATCGATACAAATGTTTGTTTTGTCCACCATGTGAATGAGTCTTACCTCGCTGGGCACCGTCAGTCTGCGTATAGAGTGCTTGTGGGGGAGTTTAGACAGTAAGAAGCCAGATTTGTAGACACCTCATACGAAGCTTGGCGTGCTTCACAACAAACATGGTGGCCTGGCACGTGCCCTAGGAGTTGTAGGCACATTCTGGAGGACATTTGTGGGATGCTTTTTACCGTTGTAATGAGTTCGTTAGGGCAACGAAGCATCGTTGAGGCAGTCGTGCTGATGCTGTGGTGCAGTCTAGGTGAGCACCTATAAAGTCCAACTGTTGGGTTGGAATTAGGATAGATTTCTGAATGTTTATTTGTAATCTTAAATTTACAAACAGGGTTATGATGTGAAGGACACTGACTGCAGCCTGATACGTGGAAGCTTTTAGGAGGCAGTCTCAGTAGGGAAATATCACAACCTGTTTGCAAAGACATGCAATGACAGTGAGGACCTTGGAGAATACCCGTGGGCCTGTGGATAATCTGAATGGGAGCACTCTGTACTGGTAGTGGAGGTTCCCAAGCATGAATTGGAGGAAACTGTGCGCTGGATGAATAGTGATGTGAAAATAGGCATCTTGTAGGTCAAGGGCTGACAACCAATCTCCTTTCTCCAATGCTGGAATTATGGTTGCTAGGGGAATCATCTTGAAGCACTGTGTTCTGACAAATTGTTTAGCTTGCACAAATCCAAGATGGGCCTCCATCCACTGGTTTTCTTCTGGGTGAGAAAGTATGACTATAACTTGCTACGCCGGTGCTTGGCAAGTACGGGTTCTACAGCACCTAGTTGCAGGAGGTGGTTTACTTCCTACTTTAACAGGTGCTCGTGAGATGAGTCACTGAAGGACGGGGAAAGGAGGTGGGTAGGCGGGATAGAATAGCCCTTGTGTATAATTTCCAGAATGCACTTCTCTGATGTAATGGTTGCCCAGAAGGGTACAAGGGTGTTGGGTGGTCCCCAAATGGGCAGGAGGTTATGAGGAACTTTGGCAGTGGAGTATGTGGGGCTCTCGTGCCGTCAACCAATACGTCAAGATGTTCGTCTGGATGTCGATGGCTGAGACGTCGCTGACTGCTCTGGGGCTTGTCAGCATCTCATCTGATGTTGTTTGTGGTGCTGGTCATAATGTCTCTGAGGTTGGGCATTCGGGGCAGTGCAGAAGCGTTGGGTATAAAATCTGTCCTGTTTCTTTTTGTTCACAGGGCCACATATTCCTAGGGTTTTCAATGTGGCACAGGAATCCTAGAGAGTAAGGCTGCAGCTGTGCCTTCTGTGAACAGTTTTTGACCTCTAAAAGGTTAAGTCCTCTACTGTCACCTGAACTTCCTTGGGGAAGCCTGAAAGGTGGAGCAAGGACGCCCTCTGCATGACTATGGAGGTGGTGATGGGGCAAGCCACCATGTCAGCGGAGTCCAGGGAAACCTGTAAGGCCATTCTGGCAATGAGGGAGCTTTCTGGTAGGTTAGATTTATACTGTTCTTTATCTGTTGGAAGATGTTCAATAGAAGTTGTCATTTGTGCAAAAATGTTGTGTGTACATGGCCAGCAATACAGAATGGTTTGCTCTGCGAAACTGGAGGGTCGCTGAGGAACAGGCCTTTTTGCCAAAGAGGTCTAGGCGCTTCCAGTCTTTATCATAAGGGGTCGTCCTAGCCAGATGTTGCTCTTCCCTTTGATTAAGTGCCTCCACCACCAACAAATTAGGGGTGGGGGAAGCAGGGGTGAACAAAAACTTGGCTCCCTTAGCTGGGACATAGTAGTACTTATCTGATTTTACAAGAAGGTGGAGCTGTAGCTAGTGTCTGCCAGACCATTTTTGTCAGGTCCATGATGGCAGCATTGATGGGTAGTGCAATCTTGGCAGTAGGAGAGGTATGGAGAATATCCATCAGCTTATGCTGTGCCTGCCAAGGAAATGTTGAGGGAGTCAGCCACTCATTTAAATAATTCCTGGAAGGATTTAACGTCATCGCCTGATGTGGGAGGAGGCGGCACTATTGTTGCATCAGGAGACAAAGAAGAGATGTGGGTGGGTAGGATGGCGCCACCCTGTGGTGGCTCTTCAGTTGCTTCTGCTTCCTCCTCAAGAGCTTCTGGGGGGTAACATCAGTACTGAAGAGAAAAGGAGTACTTGTAGCACCTTAGAGACTAACAAATTTATTTGAGCATAAGCTTTCATGAGCTACAGCTCACTTCATCGGATGCATCCGATGAAGTGAGCTGTAGCTCACGAAAGCTTATGCTCTAATAAATTTGTTAGTCTCTAAGGTGCCACAAGTACTCCTTTTCTTTTTGAAAAAATATGCAGAATTTTGCAGACTTTTCAAAGATTGTGTGCATAATCTTAAATTATTTGGTGCAGATTTTCCTCACAAGTAAAATTATGGTCTTAAGGTCTAAGTTAATAAGCTGAAAACGTTTCTCTCCATCTGCCTACACACAAGTGAACTGTTGCACACTTCACAATGAATGCTTATTTACCATCTGAGCAAAATATTAGAGTGACTGCAAACTTGGGGAGAGATTTTAGACAGGAAAATACAAGCAGCTGGGGTTACCCTGTTTGCAAGTGATGACAATGGATTTTTGTACCAAGAGACTCACTTTGCATTCTTCACCTAGGAAGTAAGCAAGCCCACTGCCAGCTTCTGGGAAAACAAAGATCACAGCACCAAGCTGTTAAATACTGGGAGAAGAACTTGCGTGAGAGACCCTCCTGTCTAATAAACTTCATCATGTTAGTTAAGTTTAGGCCCTAGAATGTGTTTTGTGACTTAACTTCACATGTAACCCTTCGTTTCCCACAGTTCTCTAGCATTTGAATCACTTGTGTTAAATGAACTGGTACTTGCTTTCTCTAAAGCACAAATTTTGTTGCTGTGTGTTAAGTGGAGCTGCCTTTGAAGGTGGAACCAGTAAGTTGTGGTCTACTATGCCTTTGGGAAGAGAGGATCCAGGAATTCTGTGAGTGTCCAATGGACATGGGGCAGAACACCAAAGAGGAACCCTCTGGGTATGTCTACACAGACAAGAAAAACCCACAGCTGGCCAGGGCCAGCAGACTTGGGCTCTCAGGACTGTTTCTTGCAATGTAGATGTGCAGGCTTGGACTGGAGCCTGAGCTTTGGGACCCTCCCAACCCACAAGGTCCTAGAACCTGGGCTCCAGTCCAAACCTGAAAGTCTACACAGCAATGAAACAGCCCTGCAGCCCAAGCTGGATGGCTGGCATGGGCCAGTTACAGTGTTTACCGTCTAGACACTCTCCAAGTACCTTGGGGGGTTGGAATGTGCTTAGCACAAGCCTGCAGAGTGACGAAGCCAGCGTAGGCACCAGGCCCTGGCACACCCCTTGCCGTGCCGGTCTGGCTTCTCCTGACCCTGCTCACCTGCACAGCGGAGGATGCTGGGGCGCTACCCTCACTGATGAAGCAGTCTGCCTGGCTGTTGGGAGAGACTATGGGCTGCAGCAGGGCTCCTGGGGCCAGCTGTCCCTTGCTGACGATGGTGGACTGCACCGAGACTTGTTGCACGCCCTACGGGGAGAGGGAGAAGTGCCTGTTACCCCCATGGGAAGGGCAGAGCCTGGTGCATGGGCCACCCCACTGCCGCTACCATCGGAGAGAGGCTCCCCCACCATCAGCCAGGTAGCCGCCGGAGCGTGGCACCCACCTGAGTCCCATTGACCTGAGGCAGGAGTACCAGCTGGCCCATGACTTGCTGCTGGCCGTTCATCTGTAGGAGACCGCGGGGTTGCACCAACTGGAGCTGCATGGGCTGTACGTAGGTGCTGCCGGCACCACTCTTAACCACGGGGTCCGTGAGGATCCGGGTGGGCTGCACTGGCGGCTGCAGAGGCGGAGGCTGGCTCTGGGAGACAGCAGCCTCGGGCCGGTTCGGGACCATGGAAGGGGCATTCGTAAGAGGAGCCAGTACCTGAGGAGTGCCGGAGACCGGTTTCACCCCTCCTCCTGCAGCCGCCGGGCCGGTGGCGTTAGCACGCTGGATCTGCGCGTTGGGGGCTGTGGCCTGCAGGGTGCCGCTCCGCTCCGAGACTATTGTTCCTGAAGAGAGGATGGGCATGTTAGGGTGCATTTAAACAGAAGTACCCGATAAGGGAACAGGGCACCCAGGCCTGAGTTAGGTTCACCTCGGGGTTTCCACAGCCCTTTGTGTACCCAGTCCCAGCTCCCAGCCACACACGTCTAAGCTACAACAAGCAGGGTGTGTCCCATGACAGCTCCTGGAAATACAGATGTTAAAAGGACCCACTGAGGCAGGCTGGCCATTTGGGATCTGCTCTCATGGCACAGTGGGGTGCCCCATGCACTAGCTTAATGCCCACATCCCACTACAGCACTCCCCACCCTTGGCTGGTCCTGCTGGGGGGAGCACAGACTTCAGGTAGATCCCAATGCTCAGAAAGCAGCTGCAGGACTGAGCTCTGCAGTCCAGCTACAAGGAGCCCGATTCCTCTCCACACAGGATCCACTCAGCTGTGCCCAACAAGGCAGGGGTCATTTGGTTGGCAAAGTGGGGGCAGTACCTGGGTGTTGGCTGAACCCAGATGTCAGACTACCCAGGTGCACTGACATGTCCCTGACATCTGCAGTCAGCCAGCCACTTCTGCACCATCCCTGGCTCTGACATTATGGGACAGGAAGGCTCATGTCACTAGGCTTGTGTCCTGCATACAGAGTGGTCCCCTACTGTCCTACCAAAAGCCACTCACTGGTGAAGACCCAGCCCCCCGAGAGGAGGGACAGCCAGGGCACTGGGCTCCCAGCACAGACAGCGCATGACTTATGCCCTGTGCAGCGCCCGGGGAGGGAGGGGGGGTGAGAGCGAGAAGGATGTTACAGAGGCCAACATGGTCTGGGATCTCTGCAATCCCCTTCCCTCCATGACACATGCCCGCATCTTCTCAAAGCCAGTGACTCTCCCAGACACCCCCAGCTCACCGAAGGTCTCCGCACTCTTGGTCCAGGCATTAAGATCCCACTGGAACTTCATGTCCCCCTGGGGTTCCACAGGGTCTACAATCATCTTGAGGGCACGATGCAGCTGGAAGTAGATCTTTGGGGGGGGAGAGGAACGACAGTCACACCCAGGGTAACAATGCTGCTGAAACCCAGGAACCTGGATCCACTCATCCTGTCCTCTCCTCCCATGTAACCATGGTGTGGCCAGGAAACCCAGACACCTCAAAGCAACTGGACTCTGGATCTCCATGCAGCGTCCAGGAGAACCCACCCTCGCAAGCTTTGCGTGCACACGCGGGGGGGCACGGCGGTAGGGGGGAGTGGCGGGTGGCGCAATGCTGGTCCCAGGCTCCCACTCATCGTCACAGGTTGGTGCACCAATGAGACAATGCTATGGAAACAGGGAAGCTCCAATGGTGTTGGTTTTGTGAATGTTGTGCGTATGTTTACAGACTGGCCAGCGATTGTGTTCTGGGTGAATGGGTCAGATAGGGATGTTTCCTCCTGTAGGAGTCAACAAGGGTAATTAATGCCACCCCTGCCAACACCACAAGTAACAGCTCTGCTTGGTCTGACCTGGCTCAGAACTGCATCAACTATCAGCTCTGTGCTGGGGAGGGGGCGGTTACTCACTTAATCCAAGACCTGACAGAAGACTGACAGGCTAGGGTGCATTTAAACAGAAGCACCCAAAACAGCCACCCCCGCAGCTGGGAGCTCCAGGGCCACTGCCCCAGCAGCTGAAGCAGAAAATGTCAGGTTTCTGTAAGTCCCAGTTTCCATGCCTTCCATGACTTCTGACACAATCTTAGCCTTAGGCATGAGCTTCAAAGGGCTCCTAAACAATGTAAATCCCCCTCCTGCAGTTATGCAAATACCCAGCCTTCTGAACAGAAGTGGGGCCAGACTAGGTCAGATCAATGGTCCATCTAGCCCAGTGTCCTGCCTTCTGCCAGTGATCAATGCCAGGTGCTTCAGAATGAACAGAACAGGCAATTAATGAGTGATCTACTATCATCCAGTCCCAGTTTCCAGCAATCAGAGGTTAGGAGCACCCAGTGCACGGGGTTACGTCCCTGACCATCTTGGCCAATAGTCATTGATGGACCTATTCTACATGAACTTAGAATCATAGGGCTGGAAGGAGCGAGAGAGGTCATCTAGTCCAGTCCCCTGCACTCATGGCAGGATTAAATATTATCTATCCTAGACTATCCCTGACATGGGTTTGTCTAACCTGCTCTTAAAAATCTCCAATGATGGAGATTCCACAACCTCCCTAGGCAATTTATTCCAGTGCTTAATCACCCTGACAACTTATCTAGCTATGCCCTGAGGAAAGTACAAGTCTACTGATTGTCTGCTCATGGAATCTCAGGGTCGAAGACCGTAGCTGTAGAAAGGACTGTGAGTTATTCATAGAGGTACCTGTTCTCAGCAGAAGCGGTTATGAACTTGTAACCCCAAAATACCCCTTTGTTGGGGTTTGAAGGACTAATCACCAGCAAGAACCCTTCCCAGATGATCTCTACTAAGCTTAATCAGCACACCTGCAGGTTTTTGTATCGCTTTCACATGTTTTCTACAATGCCTTCACCTTAGGAATAACTGTGCTTCCTCAGAGCTGACTGCTAACTAACCAGGGACAACCACACTGAGAATAAAAGTGCAGGTGTTGGCCTGTTTAGGGCATTTTACTTGCCGGGGGATTTACAGTGTAGGCTGGCTGTGCAGACTGGCAATATCCCAAGCAGGAGGAGAGACATGGGTCTTCGCCCAAAAGAGTAGACAGCTGTGGAGCCTGGAGCGAGTGTCCCTGCTGGACCATGGAGGAGGAATGCAGGTGCAGTGACCCTGAGCTGTGACGTGATGCCAGACACCTGCAAGAGCCTCACCCCTTTCAGAAAGCCAAGTGGAGAGAAGATCTCCACCAGAACCGAGCCTGGAGAGCACCCTGCAGCAAGTATATCTGAGCCAGAGATCAGGGTCTGTGTCCTGGCACTAGATGGGCCCCATTGTGCATGCCCCCCTCCCCCATAGTCACTCACCAGTTTCTTGGAAAGCAGCAGGGCAGTGTTGTTGTCACTCTCCAGGGCCCAGGAGGCGAAACGCAGGATGTGCTCCTGATGGCGCTGCAACTTTGTCATGGCCCAGTGCTGGCGCTCCAGCTTCTCCTGCTGCCCCTCGGTCACTTTCTGCAACACAGCCAGGTGCCAGCACCCCATCAGCAACAGCACAGAGACCTGCCTGCCCCCCCAGCAGATGCTGCCACGTGTCCCGGGCTGCAGTGCAGACTGTGTGGACAAGTGGGAACTGCCTAATATTTTAACGAATTATATGCACGGCTGTGAACTGAGTAGGGATTGGTGCCGATGCAGGACAGACTCCTGCTTGGAAACTTCTCAGCTGGATGTGCTGGGCACAGCTCATGGGGTGGAACGGAGGGCAAGAGTCAGACACCTTGGGGGCTGGCACAAGGGAAGGGTTCCTCCAAAGGACTGTTTAAGAGCGGAGAGGGAGCCACAATAGGGGAAGCCAAGGGGGACAGCTTCCTTACTCCCTAGGAGTAGGGAGAGAGCAGGTTTCAGTGCTAAGATCCACATGTGCTCAGAGGAACTCCTTGCACACCTGTGTTCAAGGCCCCTGCCAGGGCAGCAGGAGGATGAGTCAGGGGTTTGCTCCACAGGTGGGTTGGGAGGGCCCCCCCACAATATGCACTCACCTGTGCGTCATTGACCAGCACCTTGCCCCGCTTGTTGAGCTCCTTCATGATTTGCAGGATGGCCATCTTCACATCCACCTGCACCCGCTTCTGCACATCCGTCACCTGCCGGATCCTGCGTAGCCAGCCAGAGCCACATGCTGAGTATACCATACACTCACACCCACTGCCCTCCCCAGGGCTTTCTGCATCTCAGCCAGCCAAGGCGCGAGGCTGGGAGAGGTTCTGCAATAGCACAGCTCCCCGTCCCATCCCTTGGGCTGGTTAGACACAGATGTGATCCCGTGCAGCTGTTGTTAAGGCAGGAGTGCTTCTGACACAGGCCTAGGACCAAGCCCAAACATCTGCCAACCCCAACTGCTTCCTCCTCAGCAAACAGCAGCCCCGGAGGCCTCTGTCTTGACCGTGCCTGCCAGTTAGGACCCCCTCTTTGGCTCTTGGGGAATGCAGAAAGCCTAACAGGAGTCTGTTCGGCGACGCAGGCATGGACACTGGTGGCAAAGATACTCTGGTCTTAGGCACATGCATACCCACAGTGGAACACATAGGGACCAGCACTCAAAGAAAAGATCTCAATGTCATCCTGCTCCCCTGCCAAAAGGAAGGGCTTCCCTATGCATCTTGGGGGGGGGGGGGAGGGAAATCCCTCCTTGGGGCTCAGCAGCTTGGACAGGGACCCTCTTCTCCCCCCCATGGTTGGGATGCTCAGCAGGGCTACATACGAGGTGCGCACTTCCTTGGTGGATTTCTGCAGGTTGGCGTGCTTGTCCCCCAGACGCTTCACCAGCGCAGCCAGCATCTTACGCTGATTCCTGACAGCATCCTCCAAGAACTGGTATCTGTGGAGATGCAAGTGGAGAGCGACACTCAGAGCTGGCCAGGCAGAGAACAGGTGCAGGGGCTGTGACCCATGAACCCCTCAATGCCAGCTGGCCAAGGGGTTGCAGTGATCTCCTGGATCTGGTGTTCACATTTTGGCTCACCTAAGTACATCATGGGAAGTCTCAAACAAAAGCCAGGGCCACATTGATTATTAATGTTGTTGTGAAGTGTACACACACAAAAAAAATACGTTCTTATATTCTGTATCACAGCAGCGGCAGAGAAAACAGGTTTCCTGCCAGAAAAGGGACCTTAATTGGCTGCCTCTTGACCAGCAAGTAAATTAAGCACTGTAAGCTAAACACAGGCATGCTTACATAGAATCACAGAATATCAGGGTTGGAAGGGACCTCAGGGGGTCATCTAGTCCAACCCCCTGCTCAAAGCAGGGCCAATCCCCAACTAAATAGGCAGTCAGCAGGGAAGAATACAGAGCAAGGGAAGGAAACCTCATCTTGAGATACACATCAAAGGCTCGCTGGACTACATTTGGGGAACAGAAGACAACCCCGGTTGTGGGAAGACAAGATGGGGGAATTAAGCGGGCACTGTGTTCACTTTCATGAAAATGGAAGCCCAGCCCACCTCTGTTGGAACGGACATCTGGGGCAAGATGAACTTTTGAGAGGAAGTCAGCAGTCTCTAGAAAGCGTGTTCGTATTTTGCTGAGTGCGTAACCTTGTGTGTTCATTTCTTCACTATCTCCTGACTCGGATAATAAATTTGCTTTCACTAGAAACATCTCAGGGGTGTAGAACTACGTAAGGCACTGATCCTGAGTTGAATCACATGAGCTGGGGTACCCCTTATTGCACTAAGCGCAGGCACGTACAGCCCAGAGGAGATTGCTTGGGTGGCTGACAGGCTAGTGGTAACAGAGATGAGGTAGGAGTGTAAAATGACTCAGTTCTGGCTACTCTGAGAACCATCACAGGGGCCCAGGTGAGAACAGGTCAAGGAACACCAGGATCCAACCTACCCACAGCACAAAGTGCTGGTCTAGCTGCCTCAACCCCACCAGCAGCCAGGAAACATGGCAGAGGCCAGCAGTGCCTAGCAGAGAGGTCTGGCACAGCCGACCCAGCCATGCCATCCAGGAGAAAAGATGCACAGGCTAGAAGAGAGGTCTGCTACAGCCGTCTCATCTGGAAGAAAGCACGGCACAGACTGGCAGTGGGTGGCCACATCTCCAGCCCAGTGGAGGAGAGCGCACGAGCCTGGCCCAGGCCAGCCACACCATTAGGAACCCAGGCAGAAGTAGGGGCAGCACAACCCTGCTCCAGAACGGACAGGGAAGCTCAGAGCAGAGTACAGCCAGCAGGTGTGCATGCTTACTGGTGATCCTTGTGGGCATTGAGCTGGCAGTCCCGACAGGTCAGAGTGTCACAGGTATCACAGAACAGCACCAGGGGCTCATGCTTGTGCACGGAGCAGTAGACTGTGCGCTCACCCTCTTTTGACTTCGAAGGGCCTAGAACAGAATGTGAGCATTACCCTTCTCCTCCAGCCAGGGCCCCAGGGGCACCCCAACCACAGCAGCCAGCCACCAGCCTAGAGTGGCCTGCAGGTTGGGAGTTAGGGGCACTGGCAGAGCAGGACAGTGCGAGGGGGAGGAGAGAAGAGAGAGAGACAGGGCTGGGACTGAGGGATAATGGCAGAGCTGTGCATTGGGGTGGATCCAGGGGGGCTGTAGGTCTGGATTATGGAGCACTGGCAAAGCTGAAGGAGAAGCCTGCTCAGCTGTCATGTGCAACATGCCCGACTACAGCCTGCATGTCCAGATCCCCTCTTCAAGGCCTCCAGTGCTGGCCATGAGCAGCTGAGCCCATACTGCCAGAAAGTGGGCACTGCATGGAGCCTCAGATCGAAGTCCTCTCCCTCACCAGTTGGGACCTAGCTTTCTGCCTCTGGAGCCTTGTCTACATGAAGAAGTTGTATACTGCCCAAAGGGAAGAATTCAAACTGATTCAGTTAAGCAGTACAACCCCAGATGGATGCTCTCATTCCATTTGAAGAGTGGATGGTATCACTCAGAAGAGGCGAGTTGAACAGAACATAGATAGCACAAACAGGGGTTTGCACTGATTTAGCCAAATAAGTTTAAACCGGCTCTCTTGTGTAGATACGCAAGTGCAGTACTCTGGGTGGGCAAGGAGAAGTGGTTACACTCCATGACCTCAGCCCCCACCCTACCCCTCTTCAAGGGGCAAGTGATACCAGGCTAGCTCAGCATTCCCTTGCCAGGAGTGGGGCAGGGTGGTGGGGCACTGACCTGTGGATCTGACTGTGTGGTCCTTGGTGTACTTCACCCTCTGGTGGGCTTCCACACACGTCTCACACAGCGGCTCTGAGCACTCCACACAGTAGCTGGTAGCAGGGGCGTTGTCATCACAGCTGGTGCAGCACTGGGGGACAGGAGAAAGAGTGAGCACCAAGGAACACACCTGCCCCACAACAATCTCAGCCTAGTGCCTCAAATTACACCAAGACCTTGTAGAGACAAGCCTAGGCACAGGGCAAGGACAGACACCAGGGCTCGTTTCCAAGGGTGTCCAGCATCCCTGGCCCCCAGTGCATTTATGGGCACCCGTGGTATTGCACGGAGCAGATGACCCTTGGAGCACAACACTGAGGTCCTCCAACTCAGACTGAAAGGAAGGAGACGGGCTGCAGATTTGCAATAGTCTTAAGGCAGAGCATAAGTTATAGTACAGGCTAGCTCCAAACCTATTTAAACTACATCATTTATAGAGGTGCAGCTGCACCAATGCCACGATGCTTCTGGTGAAGACACTTTAAGCTCAGAGCACTCTCCCATCTGCAAGAGGCAGAGATCGCACAGTCTACACTGGCCCTTCAGTTGGTATAACTTGCATCACATGGGGATGTGGACATTTGTAGTGTAGACTGCTTAAGAGGGTGACACAAGGACTTCATTCAAGCAGGCAGGCCTTGTAATGAGAGAATTGAATGAGAGAATTGAGACCTAACTGCAGCCATTGTGTGTGTCCAGCCACCTTTATTTGAAAAGCAAATACACTACATAGATAGGACTTTGAGAGGCAAGGCCAAACGGCTGCATGTTTGCAGTGTTGCTCAGCAGAATGGGAGCATGGAACAGAGTTAATGGACTATGAGAATGGAAGGGGGTGAGTGAATAGCCAACCTCGGTTCTGAGTGCCCCTGACAAGTTGTATTATGACTAGCAATGCTTTGTTGATAAGGGATAATGAGCAATTTACTGAAGCTAGGAGAATTGGTGACCCACTAGGGGTTATTATGGTGACCCAATAGGAGTCACTGAGTTATGTGATTTGTTGTTAAGTTAACAGCTATAAAAGATTTAGTAAAAGAACACACTTTGGAGCGGTTTGAGGGAGCTTTTATTTGAGCGGCAACTAACATCTTCTCCCCAGCAGCTGGACTAGGGTTGCCAACCCTTCAGGATTGTCCTGGAGTCTCCAAGAATTAAAGATTAATCTTTAATTTAAAGATTATGTCAGGTGATGAAACCTCCAGGAATATGTCCAACCAAAACTAGCAACCCTAAGCTGGATGGAAGGAGGGCCCTCAGAACCCCGGCTACTGATCACTCAAAACCATCTCAGACTTTGGGTAAACTACTTGGGTGTGCTCTAAAACTATTGCTATGGCATGTGCTGGCCCGAGACTCAAAAAGGGAGCTTTGGATGAAAGCAGTCATTTGTCCCCCATCAATTTCATCCTGACAGTGCCTGGAGAAAACCAACTAAGTTACCACAGTTTTGAGTTCTGAAATCCCTGGGTAATGGCCTGACAACTGCTCCAGAAAACACCTAGGCTATTTACTTTCAAGTTCTGGTTTCCGCCACCTGAGGAGCTGGCCACGCTTAACGAACAGCCTTCGGTTGGATAAAAAGACAGGCCCTCAGATGAGAGAGGTCAGGGTAAGACAAGCCTCACCTGAGCTTTTATTTAAGACAGACATGTACCTAATGGCTAGTCTACACGGGCAGCACTTTAAGGTGCCTTGTGTGGTCACGGTGCAGCTCTCCCAGCGCTCTAAAAAAAACCACTTCAACAAGGGGCGTAGCACAGTGCTGGTGCCCTGTCTACACTGGCGCTTTACAGTGCTGGAACTTGCTGCGCTCAGGGGGGGGTTTTTTCACACCCCTGAACAAGGAAGTTTCAGCACTGTAAATTGCAGGTGTAGACAAGCCTTAAAACAGCCTCTCTTGTGCTTTGCTGTGTTCCCACTGCTGCACTTCGTTCTAAAGCGGCTCTTTTCTTTTAGTCACTATTCACCGCACAAAACAGAAGAACTGCAGGCAGTGGTCTGTTTGGACCTGCTGGGTAAGCACAGCTGGTACACAGGAGTGGGGAAGTCGGGGAGATGAGGCCTGAAGCTGGACGCCCGAGGGGGTGCTCTCAGAGAGGG
This sequence comes from Dermochelys coriacea, assembly GCF_009764565.3. Taxonomy (NCBI): domain Eukaryota; kingdom Metazoa; phylum Chordata; order Testudines; family Dermochelyidae; genus Dermochelys; species Dermochelys coriacea. The sequence goes on from NC_050090.1 coordinate 11,714,209, forward strand.
GATCCAGGGGCAGCTAGACAGGTAACAGTGATTAGCATGACACATGCGTCATCTTAGAAAGAGCAAGTGTCAAAGAATCAAGGCCCAGGACCAAGTCCTGCTATGACACATCAAGAGTCTTGTCCCATCTCCTCCCTACCCCCGTCTGGTCTATTTATAGGACCAAGCTTGTGTCTTTACTGTGTCTGCACAGCACCCAGCACAGCAGAGCCTATAGGTGCTACCGTAACAAATCACCACCTCCAAAAGGGGCCTGACAAAGCACCCATGAGTGCACTGCCTGCCCTGGGCAAGGCATACACTGCGGGTCCCCGATGATACAGCCCCATCCGACCTCAGCAGCCAGGATCAGCGTGGAGCACGGTGTCAGGAAAGGAAGGGCCAGGTGCTCTGCACTGCTGCCTTTTACCAGGAGAATTGAGCTCATCTATGGCAGGAGGGACTGCAAGCCACCCCCATCAAAGCATGGCAAGCTGGGAATAACAGGGTGGGGAGCAGAACTGTATTCTGCTGAGGGGGTCAATCAGAGCCCTTCTGGGGAGGAAGGGATAGGAAGGTTACACCCCTACCTGGTTGGCATCCTTGCTGTCTGTGGCTGCATCCGCCCCGCTGTCTCTCAGGAAGTAGTTCTCCACGATGTCCTTGAGGTAACACTGGTGTTTGCACACAGGGCAGTCCACTACTGCAAGGGAAAAGGAGCAGAAGAGAGCATCATGCACACAGGATGCAGCAGCAGATATGTAACTAATCCTTGGGGGGGGCACCCTGGTGTAGTTAATCCTCTTCCTTGAGAAGCGGGGGGAGAGAAGCCCTCCTGTCAACATAGCTCTGTCTACACTGGGAGTTTGGTTGATATAACTGTCAGTCACCCTCGAAAATCCGCACCCCGAGTGACCTGGTTTTTTCAACACACATCTGTAGACCAGGGCTAAGATACTGAAACTTAGCACCATCTCTGAATGGCCACTGCAGGCATGGACATGGGACGCAAGGCCTGTCTGGTAGGGTCTCCGCATCATGCACTGAAAATCTTTTGTAGCTGCTCACGCTCCACGAGTGGAACAGTCAGTGGGCTCTCCCCTATCCAGTTAGGTCCCTCCAGTCTAAAAGTGCCACAACATTAGGGGGCCTCCATACTCGCCAAACACCAGCCACAGGGACCCTACACATCTTACAGCAAGAGTATGTGGAGATGGAGCCATTTCCCTCCCCCCCAAAACAGTCTGCTATGTCAGAAAGCACAGTCCATGCCCACAGCACCTGAGCAAAAGACAGCAGAGGAGCACAATGTGACAGGTAGAGAGGCAGGCCTTTCAAGTGCCCAGAACTCAGCAGAATTTCTCCCAGTGAGCAGGAAGACCCCACATGTGTGTCTGCCTCCCAGGGGAGCAGCCATTAAAATGGAGAGGTTATAGGGTTACTCATGAGGAACTGGAGAGCTGGTTCTGCCTGGAGTTTGGGCTCATGGAACATTGAGGTGCTTCTGTATTTAGGGCTCAGTTTATTAACTGAAGATCAATCAGCACAGCACAGAAAGCTAACTACATTACCAATCTGGGAAACAGTCTTGCAGCTGTTACATCCTCACTGTTGCTCATTTATATTCCCCTTGCTTACGGCACATTACATTCCATAACCCTTACACACCTTCTCTTATCTATTTCTGCAGAAAACATTCCAGATATTAGCAGACCAGAGACATCTATTTACAACACGTTTGGCAAACCTCACAAGAATATACATCTGATATATTCTGCCTGTACAAAACAGGTTACAGCAATTTAATTACTAGTAAGTTTCCACAATGTTTAGCATGAGTATAAAGCATCATCAGCAATTTAGATGCATGGAGGTAAGCCCATTTTTAAAACTGCAGAGAGGCACAAAAAACCCCAAGTGTACACTATGCCATTTGTTTCCACAGCACCCATCATCACAGCATGTAAGCACCTGTAGTGGCTCCGTCATGTGTCATGAACAGTGTTGACCTGCTTATTGGAATGTTTATGGTACAAAGATGTTTAATACAATGGGGGACGTCAGGAAAAACAAGCAGGAACAACTATACTCCCAGGATGACTTGCATTTATGCAAACAGATTTCCCACAATACAACAGATAAACTCTCAATCTCTACAGGTTTGCAGTTTAAGCAGGTGTTAATCCCTTTTAGCTAGGAGATCCTGCATCTTTCATGAGTGGGCTGAAAAACCAGCTCTCAGAACCTCCATCACACTCCAATGGGCCACCTAGCCAGACCCCTCTGCCTAACAAAGTATTTAAGAGCCATGCTCTTTGCATAGTTAAGTTTAGTCACAAGAGTCTAATCTCAGCCATTTCCATTGACTGCATCCACATAGCAAGCCAAATGGCCCAGGCAGGTTTCCATGGGAACAGGCAGACATAGCCTAAATGCTCCTTTGCCTGGATCTACTATGGGCCACTCCACAACCAACCCCAGCCTGCTACACAGCCAATCCCCCAAGCAGCAGTTCTGCTATTTTGCCTGGGAAAGGCTCCAAAGCTTCAAGAGTCTAGAGTCTACACATTTCAGCACAGTGCAGACTTAGCATGTGTTAAAAGGGACCAGGCCTCAACTTCTCAACATTGCACCTTGTCCTATAATGGAAGCTCCTCCACTGAGCAGCATAAAACTTTCCCCCTTAGGGGAGATGACAGGAAGGGAGTGCCAAGATTATGGAGAAAGTAGTGGCAAGTACTACACAACAGCAGTGGCATGTCCATTACAACTATTTTCCAGCCTGTGCATTATCCTGCTTGGCTCTGCTGCCTAGCCAGCCCGGTGTGGGTGGCTGAATTGGATGCAGAAGGAACAGCTCATCTGCCACAAATCAACTCAGTATGTGGCATGAATCCTATGCCTTGGGAAGTACCCATCCAGAACACTCAGTTCCTAGTTTATCTAGGAAAGTGCCCCGATGGGAAAGGACACGGGGAAGGAGAGCCACCAAATAAAGAGATGCCGAGAGGCAGAGTTCTTCAGCGCATTCATGTTGAAACTGTGAAGGCTACAGGTGCTGTGTAACCCAGTTACAGCAATTGGAGTATAGAATGTAAGGTATTCTGGCTAATCCTTCCCCTATTTTATCTAGCTACCACAGTAGAAGGATAATTTCAGCCTGAGTGGGATGGGCAACTTCCAGACATTATCATAGCATCTAAGCAAAACAAACAATCCATGAGCTGTGGATGTGGCAGCCATGGAGACACAATTCCAGAGAAATTCAGGTGGGAAGAAGGCCTTGAATTTAGTCTCTAGATTCTGAAGGGAATGATTTCTGCTGAAAACAGCAGTAGTAATGCCAACTAGGAACAATACAAACCCTTCAGAGAGGCCAAAACACCTGAAGTGGTCATCACTTTGTCCCACGATAATCATACCAAGCCAGAAACAGACTGAATGCAGCAATTTGTATGGGGTCCTTTGTAAGCACTGCAACCCAAAAAGCTTCCTTTTCCTTACAAAGTTACATTCAAAAGGATGGGCAGGTGTTAAAGCTGAAACATCTCCCCCACCATGGACTTTAAGTTCCCATTTCAAGACACTTTGAACTAAGTATTACGCTAGAGCAGAAAGTCTATACACAAGACTTCTAACAAAGTAATCTGACGATAAGTTTGTCAGCATCCCATTTCCAAGTCTGGGAGCTAGCTGCCAGTGGTAACATGCCCAACTCACACTCTGAAACACAGCATTCAACTTGTCTTAGATTGTTGAGCATGGAACCAAAGTGAGTGCCATTCCGCTTTTTCACAATTTTAGTTTGATTTTTCATATACATCAGAACCAGTGGAAGTTTTATCCCCTGCTCATACAAGGAGCTGCCCCACCTTTGAGTTTACTCTTCAGATCATTAGAGCTTAGGATCGCATGGGGTCTGTGTGTGAAAAGCAAAGAAACTCATTATCTTGCCAAAGATTACAATGGCATAAGAGGATTTCAATCGCTCTTTTTAAAAACCTAAATCCTCAAACTTGTACAATGCTACATGAGAGAGTGTTTAGCCCCTACCAAGTTTGATGCAGTGTTGTAGCCATGTGGGCCCCAGGATGTTGAGACACACAGTGGGTGAGGTAACATCTTTTATTGGACCAACTTCTGTGAGTGACACACAAGCTTTGGAGCTTACTGAAGAAGAGCTGTGTAAGCTCATAAGCTTGTCTCACCCACAGAAGTTAGTTCAACAACAGCTATAACCCTCACCCACCTTGGGTCTCTAATAATCACATGAAAGTCAGCTGCCAGTAGCAAGGCTAGCTGCACCCAATCCTTTCATTCATTCAGATTCTAAGGCCAGGAGGAACCTGACACTGGCACCCCAATATTCCCCACTGCCATGTAATTAGGGTAGGTTTTGTATAAAGTATGCCTTGTGAAGTATTCTAAAAGTCTTTATTTACTAGACATTAATATCTTTGATTGTATGCGCTAGCGTCATATGAAGTTTGGCTGTGTGTGCGTTACTGAAACATGTTGTAGGATGAAAACAACCACAAGCAGCCTTTCAGGTACAATAAAAAGGCCAAAAAACGTTAATGGCTTATTGAGGAAATGCACACAAGCACAAGGATTACCCTGGGAACTGTGTACCATAGAAACCTCTCAGATAGCACTACACAATGGAAACTGTATGACCCAAGTCACAGCAAAAGAGCTTTTCAGCAAGTGGGAAGAAGATATAAAAGGGGGGAAATGACATCATGAGGGGACCTCATTCTCCCTGCAACATCACACCTGGAAACACTTGACGAATAAGACTGAAGGTGGGGGAGGGGAAGTGATGGACCCAGGCTAAGGGATTGCTAGCCTGTGTATGAAAACCTGGGAATCCCAAGCTGCAAAGCCAAGGCAGCTTATGCCTTAAGAATCTGTCAGCCTGTTTATCACTCAGGTTGAGAATTTGCTAATTCATATCCTACCTCTCTAGTACATTAAGATCAGTCTGAGGTTGTGTTTATTAACTAGGTAATCTGCTTTCATCTGTTTGCTATCACTTATAATCACTTAAAAAAAAAATCTATCCTTTTGTAGTTAAACTTATTTTGTTTTAATCCAAACCAGTGTGCATTTGATTAAGGCCTCTAGGGAAAAATCTCAGTTTGGTTACTGTAAGTGTGCATGGTCCTCTTCACATTGAGGGAGAGGCAGACCAGGTGTTAAACCCATATACTGGCCAGATTTGAAAGACAGGACAGTACTGCTCTGGGACCCCAGGCTGGTGGTTAGAGAGCCTGCATGTGACTACAGCTGGGTGTGTCCCTACCTGCATGAATGCTGGTGAAAGTGCAAGCTTGGAGGGCTTTGTAACTTGTCACAGCAGCACAGTGTGAGGGTGGGTCAGAGGGCTCAGTGGTACCCCAGTTTCAGGTGGCACCCTGGGGGAAACCAGTCATGGAACCATTATGATCATCTAGCCTGACCCCCTGTATGATACCAGACATAGAACTTCCCCAAAATAATTCCTAGAGCAGATCCTTTTGGCCTCATGCCTTTATCCCCTCTGGAGTGGGATTCCACAATTCTACCACTCAGTCCCTAGGCCTCCACATCCTATATATCAACTATGCTTACCGCAGGTCAACTGGGCTTGGACATTTGTACTACTTCTATTCTGTACATAGTGAACAGGAGCATCCAGTGAAGAAACATACCAAATGTTCATTTTAATAGCAGGAACTTCAGAGCAAGACTATTTAAAAAAACCCAGCAGCCTTACCCCAAGCCTTACTAATCCCGCCATCCTGAGCTAGGCAGGCTTAACCTCTTCAGTCACTCCAAGGAGATCCTGCTTGCCAGTCTAGTTTCCTCAAACTTCCCTCCCTCTCCAGTGTGTTGCTTTTTCAAACTGCTGCAGTCTTTTGGATTACCCAGGCTTGACATCAAGTGTTTCCTGAGACGCGGTTTACCTAGAGCAATTCTTCCCTTCCTGCTTGTTGTTACTGACAATTCCTGCATTAAACTAAACCATGCAAGTACCAGGGTCATAATAAATTACAGAGCAGTTCCACTTCTTCAGCACCAGTGCCTCGCATTTCACCTTTCATCCAAAGATCTCTACTTTTTTTTTTTTTTAAACAGTGAAATTAAGTGCCACTTTCACTATATGAAGACCTGATCCATAGAAGAGATGACTAGGTGGATTTGTGCCCCCTTGTTTCTTTGATGTATAAGAGTACGGGGTGTTGGGGTTTTAGTTAATTAAGATGGCCCAGTCTGAAAAATTCTTAAATGTTTTGGAGGTATAAAGGCACAATGAGAGGAACCTGGTCTGCCTTCACAGGTTTCAAGGCTAAAATGGACCATCTAGTCTGACCCTTTGTGCAACACAACAGATTTCTCCTAGTGTTCACTAATCTGAGCTCATTCACATGGTTGAATCAGAGCTTTTTTTATTTTTATTATTATTATTATTAAGACTTCTGGTTTCAAGGAACAGAATCCATCATATCCCTTAAACAGGTTTCATTGAGACATACATATGCTAAGCATCTTCACACATTAGTTACAGGAGGGAGAAAGTTATTTTAGTTCAGACAGTAAAGGTGCTGGGATTAAAAAACAAGCAGAAACTTGAACCACCCTTACAAAGCAGGGGAAGAAAATAAATCACTTCCTTCAATACAAGGTAGCAGACAGGCTCAGAGGACAGCAACACACCAAGTCTGCTTGGTTTTAGCATTAAAATAGACTTGAAAGCTCAAGTATTTGAACAAATCCAGTTCTCCATTAAAAAAAGAAACTGCCATGCAGGCAGGAAGCCTCAGCATCACTGGTGCCCTAGGAATTTGTGTTTCCTCTGCAACACACCCACCAGCAGAAGCATCATCACTGTTCAAGGAGCATTTCCTGCTACAGGCTCAAAGGCAGATGTTAAGATCTTGACAAACAGGGCCCCCAGGCGTTCACCTGTTTAAGGGCACTACTCTCGGAGTACAATGGGACTGACAAGCAGGTGATCAAGGTAACCAGGTGTGCCTCATTGCAACTCCCACTGCTAAGCAATGCCTGTGGCTTGCACCCAGATCAGGCGGAGATATAGCCAGCACCTCATGAAGGTCACATTCTTTCCCTCTGGTCAGTGTGGTAATAAGAAAAGGAGTACTGGTGGCACCTTAGAGACTAACAAATTTATTAGAGCATAAGCTTTCGTGAGCTACAGCTCACTTCATCGGATGCATTTGGTGGAAAAAAATGCATCCAATGCATCGATGCATCCGATGAAGTGAGCTGTAGCTCACGAAAGCTTATGCTCTAATAAATTTGTTAGTCTCTAAGGTGCCACCAGTACTCCTTTTCTTTTTGCGAATACAGACTAACACGGCTGCTACTCTGAAACCTGTGGTAATAAGGGTGGGGGAAGCACTGCAGTTCAAGAACTGGGAGTCAGGAGACCCTGCCACAACTACCGCTCTGCAAAATATGGATATTGGTGTCCCCCTCCCAGATCAGCTTTGGCATTGACACATGGCAAGTGTTTACATCTTACCCCTTTAGGACAAGCCAGGGTCTCACTGGAAATCCCCCACTCAGAATTAAAGCTTCCACCATTAAGAGCTAGGCCATTGCTCTCCAGACCGCTGACTCACCTCCACCCCAGCTTCCCCACATTGCTCCACTTTCACTTGCATCTCCTCTCAAGGGTCATCACCAACTTGTAAACAGCCTACATATGTTAATCTACATCTGTGGCTGTGTCTTCACTGACATAAAAAGGTGCATTTACAACAGGATAATTAATTCCCATTAAGCATCTCACTGAGTCCTCCTAGTGGAGACAAGCGCTGCATCTAATGGACAACATTGACAAGGGACTACCTTTGTTCTAGGTTTGTACAGTGCCCAGTGCAGTGGGGCCCTAGTCCATGACAGGGGCTCCTATGTGCTACTAGTAACACTGCAAGTTTAGCTACAGGAAGGGGCATTAAGCACTACAGTGCGGTCTCTCCACTATGATTTTACAGAGACACTTAACAGGTGTTTCGCTGCTGTAAAAAAGGGAAGGGAAGATGTGGTCTGGGTGTGTATCAGCAGCTCCCTGTGATCCCAAGATCAGCTGCAGCATGACCATGGTGTCACAGCAGAACTGCCTACCACTCAGCTTCTCAATGCAAAGGGAGCATGGTTACTGGCAGAAAATAGAGAGCCAGGACAGAAAGGGAGCATATGGACTGTGGCACTGAGCCAGCTACCATGTAAGAAGTGCTCTGCACTCTAGAGAAGAGTTACCCTGGACTTCCCAGCCACTGCTCTCACCCCATCACAGCATCCACCAGTAGTTGGATAGTAGACTCTACTTCTATCACTCCACTTTCCCTTCCTCTCCACCCCGCATTTTAGACTTGCAAGGAATAAGCACAGCAACTAAACAGAGAAGGGTTACAATATCCTAGATCCTCCCCCAAAAGATTTTTGGGAAGAAACGAGCCAGACTGTCTAATTGGGAAAGTGGGATTTGGAATTAAACACACATCAAGTTGCCTACTTTGGAATTACTGTAGACAGGGAGGGAAGAGACGGCAGGGAAGGTACAGGGAATGGCCAGTTTCCAGTGGTATGGCAAACTTCCTGCCTGCAGCTATGCAGGAATGCTGCTCAGCCACAGCAACCGAGTTATATGGAGGAAGCAGGCCAGCTGCCCAGGCTAGCAGGTGGCTTAGTGAGCTAACAGATTCCTGAGTGCAGGCTGGATTTGCAAGTCTCCTAGAGGAACGGGGAGCTAGTTAGGGCTACTGGCGATAGATCCCTTCACACTTATGGCTCTCCCAGAATTCCTAATTTAAGTTCAGACAGAAGAGTGGATGTTTTCCATGGAGAAGGGGATGAGCGAGAAAGGTTTATGGTTGTATTTAAATGGCAGTTAACCTCTGAGCTCTTTCTCCCCCATTTCCCCCAAACTACACTATGAAGCATAAAAGCTAACATCAGCACTCCTGGGGACAGCAGACAAAAGATTATACAAGTTAGAGGATACACTCGGCTACAGGTGTCCAGGTGACTGGACGTCTCTCCTCCAAAGACCTGTCCCTCCTAAATCCCCCTCATAAGAGGATGCTGCTCTAGCCCATTAGCAAGACTGTTCCATGGCATGGCTAAGCCAGATGCCAGGACTCTGCTTGTATCCAGAAGTCCCCCTCACTGCAGGGGAAGAGGAGGTCTTGAGGCCCAGCAGCAAATGGGAAAGAGCTGGCTTGAAATGCACTCCCCCTCAGGCCTTAAGCCTTGTCTATAATCAGTGCTGCATGAGTTTGATGACACTGGTGGTTTTAAACAGATTTACTCACACAAACCAGCACAGAGCATGGTGTAGACACTTAATCCTATTTCAACCAGGCCTGTATTAAGTTAGTTTAAGTAGATCCTGAAGCTAAATCAATACAAATAAGGTTTAAATCAGATTAAGAGTACCTACAGTGCTTTGCACCAGTTTAACTAAATTGGTTTAGAATCAGCCCTTTAGTCTAACCAGCAGAACTGTGAATGAAGATAAGGCCTTAGGCCGGCTTCTATTTACCCCAACAATACCAATTCATTCCAAAACCCAACACAAGGAAGCAGTCACAAAAGCCAGCCCGAAAAGCTGTGTCTGAGTGCTAGAGTCAGTGCATTTAACAGATCTTTAGTGCACAAAGCACCTTAAAACAGCCTCCAGCCTCTCAGCAAGAACTCTGTATGTCCCAAGACTCTTCCAGTTTCAACACCACAAAACTATTTCCATCCCTGTAGGTAGCTAGATGAGCACCAATTACCCACTCCAACCTCAAAAAACTGACACTAAGCCAGGCTGAAAACCCATGTAGCGTTTAGCTTCCAGACTTTCCCACAAGGAAATGAATCCAAGTAACAGAAGAATACAGCTCAGAGCACTGATGTAACTGCACTGGAACAAACCCCTCTCATGCACACGTGCAGCACCAGTGCAACTAGTGACTCAAGCCACAGTAAGCTGCAGATGCAAGCTTTTTACACTGATGCACCATGTTTAAATGAAGGGTTTCCACTAGTGCAGTTACAATGGTGCAAAAATAAACCCAGTGCAACAAGCCCTTATACTAAGTTGCAGTAGGAAACCCAGGGCAACCCACACCAAACCCTAGGAAGGGCCATGCATGTACGCAGTGTTCAGTTTGGCTGTCTAGAGCTGGAGGGCTGCACTTCATCTGCAAACTCATTTATACAGATTAATCCACAACTGCAGGTGTTGGTGCCTCTCACTCACAACTTAGTCAACTCCACCAGCAACCCACCTTATCCTCACCCAGCAGCTGAAGCAGTCATCACCTGGCTGCTGACCTGCTCATCAGCTGACCTCAGGGCGTCACATGACTTGGCAGTTCTTTACCCCTATCCTGCAGAGCACTTTACTTTCCCTGAGTATAGGCATGCCCTAAGTAGTCCAAGCAAAGAAACAATGCCCAGGCTACATTCGTGGAGTTAAAGCATAGGGAAGGACCTAGGCCAGTGATACTCAGACTGAGGCTCACAAGCTGCAAATGTCTCTTTAATGTGTCTACTGATTTAATTAACAACAAATGTAAATTGATAATAGTAATACTGATCATTTTGCTGTGATCATATAATTATTTCTCATCATGCTATTTAAATATGAATATATAGTACTATAGTAAACGAAACCATGAATTCACACAACTGTGGCTCTTTTGTGTAGTGCTAATTTGGCTCCTGAACCACTGCGGTCTGAGAATCAACTGATCTAGGCTATAGTTTAACAATCCAAAATAGATGCCAGGGTAACCGTGCCCACACTGATATTAAATGGGATTTTCAATCAAGTTAACACACACCCACCCCTTTCCTAGTATACATAAGTTCTAAGAGATTCAATCTAGTCAATCACAAGTTACTGGGCTCAAAACCACTGAGAGGTTCTCCGGCCTGTTATGCAAGAGATCAGGCTAAGGTCAATTCTGTACTACAGACCTGTGTCAGTATGTTACTCAGAGGTGTGAAAACTCCACACCTGACTTGCGTATTAACCCCATGTAGACAGAGGTATGGCAAAAGGAGAACTCCTCCCATTGACAAACCTACCACTTTTCAGGGACATTGATTAAGGGGCTCTCCCCCAATGGCACAGAAGCATATTCATTTAAGTACTACAGCAGCTGCCCGCTTACCATGAGGTGGTGGAGACCGAGGTGAGGCACGGAGGGCTGCCTGGGACGGGGCCCCTCACAGCTGCCGTGGCTCCCGGGCGAGCGGAGCGCTGTCAGCCGGTGCCGGGCTGCGCCTAACAGACTGGCTGGTGTCACCTCATCCCTGGGTTAACAGGCTGATCCCCCGCAGGGGCCCGGCCTGGCCCGGGAGGGCGACCCTGCTAGCAGAGCCCGTCCGCTCTGCTCAGCTCCCACTGCTCGCCTGGCAGCATTGCGGGCTGCTCGGCCACCTCCCAGCCCTGGTGCAAAAAATACCTGGCCGGGGCCCCAGCATCTTGGTGTAAGGGTGCCAGTCTCTAACTTCACCCAACCTGGGTGATTGGGCTACTGGGCCGAAGGCATCGGGGAGCTGGTAGGTTTCCAGCGCTGTGTTGGGGCGGTTCCAAAACTCAGTGGGTGCACGGGTGAGTGCTGCTCCCTGATGTGCTGGCAGAGCACAGTCTGATGGTAGCTTTAGCTTCTCTCACAATATGGATCCTGTTGTAGGTTGCCCCCAAAATGGAGCAGCTCTACCCTGGGCATGTGGTAGCCAGTTTCAGCCATCATCAGCTCAATGAATTCAAGGTATCGCTGCCACCGCCCCACTAAAGCGTGTTTCTCCTCTTTGGTGATTGTGGAGAAAATATGCCGTATTTATATATTTCAGTTACTGGAAAGTGAAGTGCTTGCCCTTCGCTCTAAGCATTTTAGGAACACAGCATTATCTGGCTTTGCCAGGCTTATTTTTTTTCTTTGCCTCATTGCATCAGCCAGGTGGCTCTACACTGTAATGTTCTTTTATTATTATTATTTTATTTGGTTAAAAGAAAGGAAAAAGAAAAATTACAGTGTGATTACCTTGATTTATTTTGCACAAATCAAAATAGAGTTGATTTGTTACTGGATGCTAGGTTAATACAGATAGAAGTAATGGGAATAAGAATAAATGACAACTTAAAAGATGGTGGACTGAAATAAAAATCCTTTCAAATATTTTTTTCAAACATTATAATTTAAGCTTATCTGTATTTCAGAATAGCTTTTTGATAAAGGTGCTGAAGAATATTGCCCCTTCACAACTTTGCCTCTTCCTGCTGGTCTGCTTTTGTCTCTTCTCTCATCTCTGAGAGTTATGCCAGCCTTGTCGTCAACCCTTATGCCAGCTTCTCATGCAAACCTCTTCATGCCTCCTATGCTGCCTCTCGTGTGGATGCCTTCTCTGACCTTGCGTGTAAGGCCATTACCCTTTCTTCCTTCAAATCTGAATTCAAAACTCACCTTTCCCATGATGCCTTTCAGAAATGAGGCAATTAATGTCTAGATTGTTGAATATAGGGGGATGGCTGGTGCTTATCTGTATTTTTTAATGTTGCTATTATATGTGTAGAAGTGCGTGTGCATATACACAAGCTGTACCCCTACTTTCACTGCATCACTTTACTTAGGTAAATCTTAGGAACGTGAATAGCCCTGTTGTCTTATGAAAGGAGACTTAAGGAGCTTGGCTTGTTTAGCCTAACTAAAAGAAGGTTATGGGGAGATATGATTGCTCTCTATAAATATATCAGAGGGATAAATACAGGAGAGGGAGAGGAATTATTTAAGCTCAGCACCAATGTGGACACAAGAACAAATGGGTATAAACTGGCCACCAGGAAGTTTAGACTTGAAATTAGACGAAGGTTTCTAACCATCAGAGGAGTGAAGTTTTGGAATAGCCTTCCAAGGGAAGCAGTGGGGGCAAAAGATTTATCTGGTTTTAAGATTCTACTTGATAAGTTTATGGAGGAGATGGTATGATGGGATAATGGGATTTTGGTAAGTAATTGATCTTTAAATATTCAGGGTAAATAGGCCTAATCCCCTGAGATGGGATATTAGATGGATGGGATCTGAGTTACCCAGGAAAGAATTTTCTGTAGTATCTGGCTGGTGAATCTTGCCCATATGCTCAAGGTTTAGCTGATTGCCATATTTGGGGTCGGGAAGGAATTTTCCTCCAGGGCAGATTGGAGAGGCCCTGGAGGTTTTTCGCCTTCCTCTGTAGCATGGGGCACGGGTCACTTGAGGGAGGCTTCTCTGCTCCTTGAAATCCTTAAATCATGGTTTAAAGACTTCAAGAGCTCAGACATAGGTGAGGTTTTTCATAGGAGTGGGTGGGCGAGATTCTGTGGCCTGCGCTGTGCAGGAGGTCGGACTAGATGATCAGAATGGTCCCTTCTGACCTTAGTATCTATGAATCTATTTTAAGTGGAGACTTGCCGTAAATGACAGTGGTCCTTCCTTTCTGGCCTTGACATTGCCTTTTTGCACCCACATTTTAAATCTAGATGTTCCCTGCTCCATGTGACTCATTTAGTGCCTACACCTAAGTCACTGAGTCTGTACCACTATGTTCACCTGTGTTACAAGACTGAAATTTTGTACAAAGGATGTCTTGAGATATAATTTGAAAACTCAGTATTGCCATACGTTATCAGGACAATCAGCAAATTAAAGTTACAATAAAATTCTACTACATGAAACTGCTGAGATGTTCCAAGTTTAGAAAACCAAGCACAAACCAGTTCCTCAGAGACAAACGGCAAACCGAGGCCTCAGGTAGGTGCCCCCCCCCCCCAAAAAAAGTAAAATGGATCATGTGGTTAAGCGGCCATTCTTTGGCAGAAAAAAAAAGGGTGTGACCTAGACACCTCCACTTTTTCTTTGCCAAAAATGTAGATTCCCAACCCCCCCCCCACACACACACACACTCTTGTGGTCTCCAGAACCTCAGCTGGAAATGATTTTCAAAGAAAAAGGGGACACCCCAAAAGATCTCTCCCATCATCTCTACTCATAGCACTGACAACACCTGAAGGATAAAAAAGTATTACTGGACTAGGGAGGGATCCTGGCAGAAAGGAATTCATCCGGTAAGACTGCTAAAACATGTGGTGAGAGACTTTTGCTTTGAAATCACAGCTTGGTAAGTTAGATGTTGGTTACAAAGAAAAAAGGTAAAATGCAGCTAATTCTGACTTCTTTACCTCATTACTTGTAATCACCAAACCTATTTTCTGTAGTGAAACTTGTCTAATTGTTTTATCTAAACCAGTGTGCTTGGACTGAAGTGTTTGGGAAACTCCATTTGGGATAAAATTTGTGCATATCATTTTCTATTAAGAAAACGACAAACTTCATATGAGCTTGTGTTGTCCAGGAGAGGGCTGGGCAGTACAAGATACAAATTCCTGTGGGGGGGGGGGGGGGGGAGAGTCTGGGACTGGGAATTTGCTGGTGTTGCTCTGCAATATAATTCAAGAGTGGCTGGCCACAGCACTCAAAGTACAGCTGGGAATCCTTTACGTGCTGGAGGCTGAGAGAGCAGACCAGGAGTTGTTACTCTCACAGCAGTGTAAAAGGCATCCCAAGTTGCAGAACTATGAGGACACAGCTGTTCAGTCCAGATTTAATTCTAAAATCCAACTGCAACCAATAATTTTATTCAATACTACTGGTGATCATAACTGCATGCAGGTATTTCATAGCTACATATAAACAAAAATGACAAACCTATGTTCATGTGATTTAAGCAGTGAAAATTTGGATAAAGTAATTTCATTTTGAATTTAAGGGTCACCCATCAGTTGCAACTCTTATAAGTGCATAGAGCAATACAGTGGGACTGGGATCCCACAGGTCCTGCTGCCATACTAGCAGGAGCAGGTAAAACTCACTTTGTTGTGGTATGGATTGGGTGGACCAAAAAAACCCAGACTGCAGTACTTGTGGGAAAACAAAATCTCTCATAAATTTATCAGGGAAACTGCTATTTATTTATTTCATGCTTTAAGCAAAATGCGTTTTATTTTTAATGGTAAAAATTGTGCCTGAATTCCATTTATATATAAAATATACTAACCAACCTTTTTTTGTTTTTTTAGTAGCATGGGGAAATATGTTGCGGGATCTAAAGTTTGTGGGTGGGAGCAGGATAAAAATGGAAGAAACAATGAAGGAGCAGTTTCAGAGTAGCAGCCGTATTAGTCTGTATTCGCAAAAAGAAAAGGACTACTTGTGGCACCTTAGAGACTAACAAATTTATTTGAGCATAAGCTTTTGTGAGCTACAGCTCACTTTGGATGCATTTGGTGGAAAATACAGTGGGGAGATTTATATACACACACAGAGAACATGAAACAATGGGTTTTATCTGTATTTATTTATATGTAGGAGCGGGTATTGTGGGGTGGGATAGGAGCAGGTTAAAAATAGTTCCCAGGCAGGACTCTATAAGTGAAGTGTTTTATATGGTGTTCGCAGAGAGTCGAGCAGACATCAAAGTGAAAAGGGAAGATTTGTAACAGCATGACAAGAGTTGTTTGCAGTGTTGGTCCCATGAAATGAGAGAAAAGGTGGGCAAGGTAACATCTTTTATTGGACCAACCTCTGTTGGTGAGAAGTTTTAGAGCTTACATAGAGCTCTTCTTCAGCTGAACACAAAGTGGAACAAATTGTTACATCTCTGCAGCTGTAGGACAGTTAGTGGTTCTCAACCTGGGATGTGTACACCCCGGGGGTACATCAACTCATCTAGAAAGATGCCTAGTTTTACAACAGGCTACATAAAATGCACTAGAGAAGTCAGTACAAAGTCTTCTTTATACTTCTCTATATACTATACACTGACAAATACAATATTTATATTCCAATCTATTTGTTTTATATTATATGGTAATGAGAAAGTCAGCAATTTTTCAGCAATAGTGTGCTGTGACAATATCAGAAATAAAAATATAAAAGCAAGCAAGCAGTTTTTCAATGAAGTGAAACTTGAGTGTATGCAAGACTAATCAGACTCCTGAAAGGGTTACTGTAGTCTGGAAAGGTTGAGAGCCACTGGAATAGTGGGTTATAGATTGTTGTACTGAGCCATAAATCCAGAGTCTTTAAGTTCATGATTTTTAGGGTCTAACAAAGTTAGAATTTAAGCTCCCAGGTTTGTCTTAGGAAGGTGTTGTGTGGGTTTTTCCTTTGAGCAGGATACAGATGTTATGCTTGTGGGGAAGTAGGGCATATAGTTGCTCAGTGCCCTAATGTGGAGGAGCCCATGCCGTGCAACCTTGGGGGGGGGGGGGGGGGGAAGGAATGATCATTAAGATCTTTGTGGCTTGATAAACCTTGTGGGAGTCACAATGGCTCCACATAGATACACAAGGCCAGTTAGGATGAATGACATCAGACCATTATTGCATTAGTGGACTCCAGAAGTGCTGCCATGCTGGTCTCAGGGAAACTAGTGGGGTGGGACCAGCTGCGGCGCACCAGAATAACCTGTGTACATGGTGCTGTCTATTATCCCACCATCCCTATACAAATTGAGGTCCAGGGGAATACCACAAGGGTGACAGCAGAGGTGGTTCCGGAACTCCCATCTCTGGTCCTTATAAAATGAGACTTCCCAGGGTTTGAAGGCCTACTCCCCAGGAGTCAGAGGAGGATAGTACCCTGGGATTGATACAATCACCCCAGGAACTAGCTCTCTCCTGGAATTCTGTGAATTAACCGAGGACTTGTTCTCTACACCTGGGAAGCCCCAGAAGACTAGGCAAGAAAGGAGGGCAGACAAGATGATGGGAACCAGGATTTTGGTCCAGAACCAAAAGGCTGCACTTGTAGGGAAGAAATTGTGTCCAGCTGGCAGGGGAACGACGCAGAGGGTTGATGAGCCAGAAGCTGGACCCAGTTCCAGAGACCAACCCTGAGAGGGAAGGAGAAGTAGGTCCCTCCGAGTTTGGGCATACTGGACCCTCATTTGAGAATTTTGGGTAGGATCAGGCCAATGATCTGCTATATGATAATATTAGATAAAAAGGAACCTATTATACAGAGTAGTTCAAATGCAAGAGCAAAAAGTGGAGCAACTCTTGGTACCTCAAAGGCACCACCAAAGGGCATTGTTGGACATAGATCAGTCATTTGTATGGAGTACACCTAGAGATAGACAAGACCCTCCATCAAATCCTACAGAGGTTCTTTTGGCCAGGAGTTTATATGGAGGTCCAACGATATTGTGCCTCCTGCCAGAGTGCCAATTACGTGGCCCGACCACGCTTAAGGGTCCCTTTAGTACCTCTGTCAATTATTGAAGTCCCATTTGAGAGGATAGTCATGAACCTACTGAAGCCCTGGCAAGACAGGGAGGTTCATCTGATCACACTGGAGATGCCACCCCAAGAAAACAGACATCAGGGACAGGTGAGAATATCCCCGGAATTGACCCCCCTGAACAACAAGCAGAAGGTATCAATATAATTGAACGGAATCCCAATGTGTTCTCAGAGAAGCCAAGCAGGATCACAGAGGTTATCACAGATCCTGGAGTAAAGATGAACGTTAAGCCCTACCGGATCCCAGAGGCAAAAAGAGGATATCAGGACTAAAGTTAGGAGAATGCTAGAGCTAGGAGTCATTGAGGAATCCCGTAGTCAATGGTCCAGTCCAACCATCCTCGTACCTAAACAAGATGGCAGCATGAGGTTCTGCAATGACTTCAGAAAATTAAATAAGGTGTCCCAGTTCGATACCTCGGGCAGACAAGCTAATCAACCAGTTGGAAAAGGCCGATTTTTGTCCACCCTTCACCTGACCAAAGGTTATTGGCAAATCCCTCTGGCCAAGGAAGCCAAAGAGAAGACTGCATTTTCTACACCAGAAGGACTGTACCAGTACACGGTCCTCCTCCCTTTTGGACTACATGGGGCTCATGCAACCTTCCAGCGGCTCATGAATAACCTGTTGCATCCACGTGGCAAGTATGCGGCTGCTTACCTGGATGATGTCATTATCCATAGCACAGACTGGGAGAAGTACCTAGAGAAGGTGGAAGCAGTATTGGATACCCTGAGGAAGGCAGGTCTCACTGTGAATCCCTCCAAATGTGCAGTAGGGCTAGGAGAAGCCAAATACATCAGGTACATCGTGGGGAGGGGTGTAGTGAAGCCCCAACTGAACAAGTTAAAGGCTATACAAAGTTGGCCCCAACTAATCCAAAAGAAACAACTCAGAGCATTCCCGGGGATAACTGGGTACTATAGATGATTCATTCCCTACTTTGCTACCAGAGCATACCTATTGATGGATCTGATAAAAGCCCAGGGCCCAGACAGTGAAATGCACTGGCACAGCTGAAGCAGCTTTTACAGACCCGAGGACCACCCTTTGCAGTAACCCAGTACTAGTAGCCCCAGACTTTGAGAAAGAGTTTATACTGCAAACCGATGCCGCCGCGGTAGGGTTGGGAGCTGTGCTGTCTCAAATAGTAGGAGAGGAAGAACACCCAATCCTATTCCTTAGTAGGAAACTCCTGCCCATAGAACAAAAGTATACTGTGGTAGAGAAAGAATCCCTTGTGGTAAAGTGGGCCATGGAAAACCTCCGTTACAATCTTCTTGGACAGAGGTTTGCCCTTATCACTGATCATGCCCCCCTGAAATAGATGCACTGGAACAAAGAAAAATGCAAGGGTAACAAGATGGTTCCTGTCATTAGAACCCTTCCACTTCAGAATGCAACACAGGTCAGGGACCGTGCAACACTGATGGCCTGTCAAGGGTGCACTATTTTTCAACCCAAGTAGCCCAACCCCAGTGTTGAGCGGGGGGGGGGGGGGGGGGAGAAATGTGACAAAATCAGGCCAGATTGCTGCAAGAGGGTCCTTGAAGGCCAATATATTAGCCCTAGAATGTTAAAGGCAGGGCTTTGGAGTGGAGTCTGGAGCTGGAGCAGCTCCAGAACAGTAGAGCTGCAGGTTTTTGCCTAGAGCTGGAGCACAGCTCCAAAGCCCTGGTTAAAGGCCCTTTTTCCTACAAGCTGAAAAGAGGTTATGTCAGGTCAATTAAGGACACCTGAATCCAATTAAGGGCTGCCTGAGGCCTTTAAAAACCCCTCCCCTGGGGAGAGCAAAGGAGAGAGACAGACACACACAAGCTGCTGCCAGGCTAGTGGCAGCAGGGAAATAGGCTGTTCCAGGCTGAGAGACTGTTTCTTCTCATAGGAGCAACAGCCAAACCCGAGTGCCTGCTAGGGGAAGGACTGACACTCCAGGACAACCAACTGGATGACATCTTGCCCCAGTGAGGGGGGCAGCAAAAGGTACCCCCCATGCGTTTGTTTGGTGGAGGATCACTCCTTAGGCCAACCCTCAGGCCTACCCAGAAAATATGACCAAGGGAGCACAGAAGGGGGAAGGCAAACCCTGCTTGAGTGGGGCTGATTACCACAGGCCCACCATCAGAGGGGGAAATGCTAAGTCTGCTGAGAGAAAACAGGTGCCTTGCCACAGTATGTTTACATTGCAATTAGATACCCACAGCTGGCCTGTGCCAGCTGGCCTGTGCCAGCTGGCCTGTGCCAGCTGGCCTGTGCCAGCTGGCCCAGACTATGGGACTCTAATTGCAGTGTAGATGTTTGGGCTCAAGAGCTTTGGAACCCTCCTACCTCACCAGTTCCTAGAGCCCGGCTCCAGGCCAAGCCCGAATATCTACACCACAAACAGCCCTTTTACTCAAGTCAGCTGACACATGCCAACTGCAGTGTAGACATACCTTTTGAGTACCTTTCCCAGACTTGAATTCTGTGTAAGCTCGAAAACATCTTTCACCAGAAGTTCATCCAATAGAGAGATATTACCTCACTCAACTTGTCTGTAAACATGAAAGCTGAGATTTTCAGGCCTTCTGCCCTTGATGCAAAAGTTTGCAAGTTTAACATTTTTGCCGAAGTATTTAAGGGAGGAATCCAATTGCAGACTGCTGAGATCATATCACATGTATCTATTTCAATGGAAGATGATGTAGGGCAGAGCTGAGATTGCATTACTGGAATAAGCAGATATTCACTATGATTTTTAGTATAGAATTGTAGAGTCCATGCATCTGGAAGTCTGTTCAATGACAAAGGAAGACCTCCATTATAGTGTCTCTGGGCGACGGCATGCATGAGTCCAATGACCTCTCTCCAATGCCAAATGCACTGGACCTATACAAGCTGTAATTTTTAGCTACTTCCAGTCAGGAACCTTCCACATATATATTTTACAGAAGCAGCTACAGGAAAGCCAGACTGGACACCATTGTTAGGTGCAATGCAGAATCCTAAAGCTCTTGTTGAGGCCTAAAACTTAAGGCAAGATTCAGGAGAGAGTGGACATCTATGCCCTGGTCTACACTGGGGGGAGAAATCGATCTAAGTTACGTAACTTCAGCTATGTGAATAACATTACTGAAGTCTATGTACTCAGATCGACTTACCATGGTATCTTTACCGTGGTGAGTCAACTGCTGCCGCTCCCAGTCAACTCTGCCTGGATCTCTCACAACAGCAGTGGCGTAGAGGAACAAACAGGAGAGCGCTCAGGGGTCGATCTATCATGTTTAGACTAGACACATGAAATCGATCCCCGCTGGATCGATCGCTGCCCACCGATCCAGTGGGTAGTGTAGACATACCCTATATGATTAAGAATACCCAGTTAGACTAACATTTGTGAAGAGATATTAAGCCTCAAGGTTTAAGCTCATTTAACTATCAAGGTTTAGGAGGTTTCACACCTTCTGAAGCATCTTCTGCCAGCCACTGTCAGAAACAGGAACTTGACAAAATGGACCATGGAGCTGATCCAATCTGGCACTTCCTATGATCATAGCGAGTTTTCAAACTAGACCAATGTCTAGATTTTCTTCCCAAACTCACCAAAGTGCACATTCCTCATTAAAGGAAAGGCGCAAATGCGGATTGGATGTGGATACATATTTTTGTATCAGCACAGGGCTCTATATATCTAGATCAGTGTTTAGAATTTTCCCCACCAGCACCTGAAAAAAAAAAAGCCACCCTGGTTCTCTCATGGCAATTCACCCTAATCCCTTAATACTTCAAGGGCAGGAAGGTTTATCATGGTAGGACATCACAGGTAATTTCAGGATGATGGGAGATGGTGGTCTGAGTTTGGTACTGCCTATATATGGGGTAGCTTCCCTTAGCACAGCCATCTTGTCTGTCATATCACAGTCTCATATCACCACATCACAGTTCAGGCTCTGCAGAAGCAGTGCATGAAGCACCAAAACAAGCTCTACAGCACAGATTATCCCCCAGAGCTCTGCAGGCAGGCAGAACTTGCAGAGACATATTGCTCCTTTCCCAGCTCAGTACAACTGCATTTTCTTCCCCTACATCCATGGGACACAACACAGCCAGTGCCCCCTTACAGGCCACAGTTCAGAAACACAGCTCTAGGGTAGTCACCAGAACAGCTAATCTACACAATTACAAAGCAATTCACAATCCTAATTCTGGATCTATTAGTGACCAGAATACACATTGATGCTTGCAGCCAGACAAGCAATTACATGCCAACATACAAGATCTTTAAAACTTATTCCACAACTGCTACAGATTTGAGGGAAAGAGGTTTACATGCCACAAAACAGGACTAAATGACTTTCCACCAAGTATAGCCCTTCCATGTTCCACTTCATGCAGGGGACCTTTGTCCTTCCCTCCTCCACTACCTGCCACAAAATACAAAATCAGGGGATTTCCTCTGCAACTTGATCATCAGACTCTAAACATTTTTCACTACTTCTTGTTACAAGAAACATTTCTATTTACCAGGACTGGAAAGTTAGAAAAATGCAATACTTTCCTATTCTTCCCAATGTGTAGACTTCGTGCATTTGACATCACTGTGTAGAAACTTCCAGAGTTTCCCATTTGTGGGACTGTCAAACAGCAACAAACGGAACAAGAAACATTTTTAACAGGCAAGTTTGATTCCAGTCACCCAAAAAAAAAAACCCACCACCCCACCAAGGGAGCGCAGAGGCCTTATTTATTTTGAATTCAAAGTTAAACCCATCTAAGCAACCCAATGAAAATGGGACCAAAATACCTCCTAAATCAATTTAAGCTTGGCTTGCATTGATTTCTCTCAATTCATGGCTAAACCAACTGAAAGCCAAGTTTAAGTCAAATAAGAGATTTACATTGTTTTAACTAGGGCCTTGTCTACACAATTTTCACCCCAGTTTAACTGTTAAATCTTTATAGCCCTTAGTGTGGAAGCAGGTGTATCTGTATACAGGTGCCTTATTCCCTGTAGAGCTTAGTCTCTTTCCTTAAAGGTGTAGCTATACCAGAATACTGTGCCTTTATGTGGATATAACTGCATTCACATTAGGACAGTTGAAAACAGGTATGGTAATTTCCTGGACATGCCTTACTGAATTCAGTTTAAGGGCACATCTACACTTAAAACACTGCATCCATGCAGTCGCTGAAGTGCTTTTATGAAGACACTCTAAGCCAATGCCCACCTACAGGCCCGATCTTTTCACTCTGTGGAAACCTTTGTCTACAAATTACCTACTCTCAAGATCAAAAGGCCTGAACAACATAAGGAGCAGCTCTCAGATTCACGGGAGGTTCTTGTGCTGAACAAAAAAAAAAGTTCACACTTTATGGACTTGTAAACACAAACTACTGGTGAGTTTGAAGGACTGCTCACCAGCCAGAGCCCTTGCTGGAATCAAACTTTACAATCTCTAGCTCATTGGTTCCCAAACTGGGGGGCATGAAGAAATTCAAGGGGGGGGAGAGAGGCTGCCTGGCCCTTGAACTCCTGGCCAGGGAGGCTAGCCCCTGGCCCCTCCCCTGCACAGGCAGCACAGCTTGCACCCACCCACCTCCCAGGCTTTCCAATAAGCCAGACCTGCTGCTCTGAGCAGGGGAGGCTGGATAAGTGGCAGGAGGTCTGGGGGTGGTCAGGGAACAGGGGGGTTGGATAGGGGGTGGGATCCTGGGGGGTGGGGGGTCCTAGAAGGGGGCGGTCATGGGACAAGGAGCGGGGGGGGGGAGTTGGATGATGGTAAAGGAGAGGTGGGGGCATGAGGGTTTCTTGAAAAAATTAAAAAGGGGGCATGATGCCAAAAAATTTGGGAACCACTGCTCTAGCTATTTTCCAGCTCACAGTTTCAATCTAAAGCACTCCTTTTGAAGGAGGGTGGACAAGGTTCCTAAGCACTTCAAAAAGAGGATTGTTAACTCTTCCTCTTATCTTAGCCCATTCCACTCTGCCAGGTACATCTCCTCCCCTACATCTCCAAAAACAGAGCGATTAGCAGGAGACATCTGCTCCCAAGTGAGGAATGAAGCCGGCCTCTCCTCCATAAAGCCATGGAGGCCACAGGATATCAGAAGGGTTGGTTTGGGGACCTTGGAGGAATTGCATCACAGCCCAAGAAAGGCAGTCTATTAATCTCCTCTGTATAACCAAAATATGCTTGTTTCTCTCTTATCTAGCTGTACCCAAGAAGCACATGCAGCACTTTCAGGAACTGCTGAATGTGAGCACAATCAAGTCACTGGGACTTGGTCAAATTCAGCTTTTCTTGTCCAGTTGAGCACTACACATCCCCTCACAGGGAACAAAAACAGCAGGGTACCGTAAATAAAAGTAGCTGTAACCCAGCAACAGTTTACTACTACTCCCTTTGCTCTGCCAGACCCTCTCAACTCCCCCTCCTCCACAAGCTCCCCACCTCACCCCAGCACTTTAAAAGGTGACAAAAATGGTTTTATGATGCACAAAGGCCTCAAGATGTGATGTTTTGAGTGTTTAGCCTATTTGTTCTTTGTTAGAAATAGCCAAGCTTCCCCTGTCATGGATTCCTCAAGTTAGGCTCCTAAAACACAAAAGAAATCTGAAATGCAAGAGACTATACCTCCCCCTGAAGCAGAAAGCAGCACCTCAGGGAAAGGGGGCAGACAAACCAGGCCACTTCTATCTAGCCACAAGAATATAGTTTTAAAACATTAAAAATTCACATTTTGAAAAAGCGTTGGGCACAGGAATAAGGCCCGATATGGCGCTTCCTGAGTGGAGAGATTCCATGAACCGTTTGCTCACTGTTTACATTAAAAAGGCAGAAAAGTTGGGAAGTTTAAGGGCTTTATTCTCACAGAAGTCCCAGTGGTTTAGGTTAAACAGGTTTAAATCCTGACTCAGTTAAAACAATGCCATCTGCTGTGAGGACAACTGTACAGTTGTAGTTTACCAATACAAGCTAAACCATGTTTGAATAGATTTAAGCATCCACATAGTTACATAGGTTTAACTAAATTGATTTAAACATGCCTTTAGTTCACAGGCTCTCAAACTGGGGGTTTCAGAGTAGCAGCTGTGTTAGTCTGTATTCGCAAAAAGAAAAGGAGTACTTGTGGCACCTTAGAGACTAACAAATTTATTAGAGCATAAGCTTTCGTGAGCTACAGCTCACTTCATCAGATGCATTCGGTGGAAAATACAGAGGGGAGATTAATGAGGTTATTATATGGGGTCACAAACTCTCAGCCTCCACCTCCAAACCCTGCTTTGCCTCCAGCATTTATAATAGTGTTAAATATAAAACTGTTTTTAATTTATATGGGGGGGGCACACTCAGAGGCTTGCTGTGTGAAAGGGGTCACCAATACAAAAGTTTGAGATCTGCTTTAGTTATATTGGTGCTGGCCTTGAACAACTTGAAAGAGATCAGGGCTTTACTGGATCTAAATAGTGAGACACAAAAGTAGACAAGATACCTGAATTTGTAGGGCGTTTTTTTAAATGCATTCAAGAATATTTTGATAAGCAACACAGGGCACAGCCATCCCAGTTTTCTTGGCATGTATCAGCTTTAAAAAATGGTGCCACTGAACTTAACTCCATGTGCCCATATGCCCCCATCCCTCCTCCCCTTCAACCTTCACTCACAGCCCCCATGTTCTACAGTTTATGTTGCAAAAGCCACTCCATGCACTAAAGCCACATTTCTCTAACTTCTCAAGCCATTCTTTCTGCCTTATCTCCCTCAAGATTTCAACATGATCTTCACCCCACCAAAAAGCATTTCCTTTTGGCAAGTTTGAAGTCACTCAAAAAATTCTCATCTCAGATAGTTTTAACCATGTTTAAAAGTTTCAAAAAACTCCACATGCTGGACATGTAATCAGAAACAGACAGTATTTCAATAGCAGTATCACTTCAGAGAGGTGCCAGGAGTAGAGAGACTCCCTGAGCCTGTGCAATTTCCATGTGAATCAAAGCAATATCCTGTTACCTTATCTCTTTTCTCCAAGCTTCTTTTGCTACTCTCAAAGCTGTGATCTTCGAAACAAAGCAAAAATGTATGCCTGCCCTTCAGTCACTTACCCACTTCCTAAACACGATCTCTATTCTTTCCTGTTAGCCCAAGGTTTGGATTTTCACCATAACTGTTTTAAATCTTGGATTAGACTTGATATGATTATACCCTACTGGCCTCCTCTTAGGAAGGAGACTGCTGTTCCATCTGACCACTGGATGGAAGGAGGAAGAAATATGAACCAACCCCTGACTATTACAGGACATCTCTGAACATGTCCTGCTCAGACTGACACTCTCCCAGTATTAACCCTGAGACTTTTTTTTCCATGTAAAGCATGACCTCTGTTCAGTAAGGAAGAATGGCCCATCATCATC
The DNA here is from genome assembly GCF_009764565.3 of Dermochelys coriacea. Classification (NCBI taxonomy): domain Eukaryota; kingdom Metazoa; phylum Chordata; order Testudines; family Dermochelyidae; genus Dermochelys; species Dermochelys coriacea. The sequence continues at coordinate 11,739,928 of NC_050090.1, forward strand.
CCCACCTAGGGTGACCAGATAAGGGTGAAAAATCAGGGGATTGATAAAATTGAGAATTGACACCTATATAAGACAAAGCCCCAAATATCAGGACCATCCCTTAAAATCAGGAGATCTGTTGACACTATCCCCCACCTGCCTTCAGTAGTGAATGGAGGACTCAGATCGCTCACCATTACATTACACAGCTGCTTCTTTCCCCCCAAGCTATCCTTCCTTTACAGCCACTTTCGGGTAGTGTTTCCATTTGTGCTTTGTAACTTGTGCAGGAAGCTCCAGTAAACGTGTCACCAATTTGCATTTGCATCTTGTTCACATTTTGAGGGGAGAATCTTGGCAGACCAGTACACAAATAACGCTTCAAACCCTGCCAATGGGACGCTACCAGCAGCTTACCTGGGAGCAGCAGCACCTGAATACTACATGCAGGGTGAAATTTGCACCAATGAAGCTTCCCCTACACACACACACACACACACACACACACACACACACAAAAACTGTACCAGACGTGAATGGGACGTTTAGGCATGAATCAGTCAACACCAGTCACAGGACCCACACCGGCTATTTCTCAGAAGCACTAACCCCCCACCTTTCAACTAAACTAACACCTTGCCTTTGCACAAATGCCTAAGAGGGCTTTTTGTTGAATGACTGCATCATTGGAAACTCCACTTGCTATTCAGTACATGTCCTTTGACAATAACCACTCACCATTGGGCTGTAAATATAGTTTAAAAAGGAACCTGTTTAAACTATTAGAATTATATCCAGGGCTTTGGAGCTGTACTCTGGCGCCTCTCCAACTCCAGGCAAAAACCTGCAGCTCCACTGCTCTGGAGCTGCTCCGTGCTCCAGGCACCACTCCAAAGCCCTGATTACATCTGTTAACCATTTAATTGTTAACACGACAGGGGTCCCGTTCAGGGCTGCCGCCAATCTGTTTTAAACATTAACTGCAATACGTTAAACAGTAAGACTAATACTTATTGGTTAACCAGTTAATATTTTATATCCCTACTCACCACCCAAGCAGTGATCAACAAGGATACATGCCATCAGATATAAGGAAGAGTTAAGATAGCGTCATCCTTTATACAGTACAGAGAAAGAAACCCTAATATTGTTGGTTTTGACCTAACAGCTTGGGGATTTTGCAACAATATCCACAAACCAATTCACCTTCAAGGACTCCATCCAGAGCCTGTTACAGTAAACACCCACTTACTGTATACCTAGGACTTGAAACTTGCAAAGAAAGCCAGCTAAAAGCAGCTACAGAAGAGGATAAAAACTATTACTGAGTACTCCACTCAGCATCCGGATATGCACATGCCAATACTCAGGCATATGCACTTCTCACTTGTGTTAAATGGAGGGAGGAAATGGGTAAATGACCCCAAAATGGTTCAGTAAAAGAATCTGATTTGTACTTTAGAAAGGCCACTTAAAGCCTGTGTTTTCAAAAGTATGATGCCCGTGAGCTCCTCTGGACACTAAAGGAGTCCTATTTTTCAGAAAGCCCTCACCCACCCTCTGGAAACCAGGCATCTTCAGAAATGTGTCATCAAGATAGGCACTCAAGATTTTAAAACATTTAAACTGCTATTTTGCTTGGGAAAGCCTAGGCCTTAGGCACCCAAATACGGACTTTAGAGGCTAATCTATGGTCAAAAAATGGATGCCTAGGGGGTATCTAAGATCAAGGCTTCATCTACACACAAGAGTGGTGCTGCTTTAGCTATTTGATGGACATGGAGCTGCTCTGTAATTATTTATATACAGTGTATGCTAGACTGGTTACTAGGGCACTTTCTGAATGACTACACTAGTTTAACTCAACAAGAGTGTCTGGAAGCAGGAAAGAAAAGAAATGCTCAAGATAAGCATTTGCTGAGAGGTGGTTTAAGAGTTGTTAAGGGACAATGCCAGAACAATTAGCTTTGATGATTTTGCTGCCAGCCAACCTACAAAATTGGCTTTAAAAAGGCCAACCTAAGCTTTGCCAACTCCTGATATATTATGTTAAAAGAAGATAAACTGGTAAGAACTGGAACCTTGAGTATTCTGGAAGGAGTGTTCTACCAATATCACACACACACACAGATTTTGTGCTCACAGTTTGGGAAAGACTGAACACTTAGATGAGAAACAAGGTAGGTGAGAAGAAAAGGAGTACTTGTGGCACCTTAGAGACTAAAATTTATTAGAGCATAAGCTTTCGTGAGCTACAGCTCACTTCATCGGATGCATGTAGCTCACGAAAGCTTATGCTCTAATAAATTTGTTAGTCTCTAAGGTGCCACAAGTACTCCTTTTTCTTTTTGCGAATACAGACTAACACGGCTGCTACTCTGAAAGGTAGGTGAGGTAATACATTTTATTAGACCAACTTCTGTTGCAAGAAACTTTTGAGCAGACAGAAGAATACAAGCTCGAAATTTTTTATTGGACCAGCTTCTGTTGGTGACAGAAAAGCTAATATCTCACTTTGTGTCTCCAATTCCAGGGACCAACACGACTACAACACTGCATGAATGCTTATATGACCGTCTTCCAAGCTGATTGGTAATGTACTGGCCTTTCTGTATTGTGCTGATCTCTGATTAATAAACTAATTGAGCTTGGACTACCTAACTTATCCATAAAATTAACTGAATCCTAATAAGGGAAAGAATGGTAGACACACACAAGGTTACTGTAGCCCAGGACCGGATCCAGGAGGGGAGCATTGCAAAAATTCCATCCCAAGATAAGTAACCTAAAGGAGGTGTTGTAATGGGGTCTTACAGACCTACCCCTAAGTGTGAGCCTGACAGTGGAAAGTAGAAATAGCTGATTGGAACATTTTATAAACTTACAACAAATGTTGATGGGAAAAGGCACTAAAGGAGATGCTTTGTCTACTGCTGTAACTCAAAGACTGTGTTAAAGATCACCTCTGATAAACTAGTATGGGACTGAAAATCAAACCAAAATTGGCATGTTGGAAATCAGGTCTAACTAGTGACAAAAGAGAAGATAGGATATTGCATCCATCACTCCATTTTGGGGTCCTTAAAAAAAGGATTTGGGGAGGGAAAAGTCAGATAGCTAGCTGAGAGATGGAATGGAAGGGGCAAACTTTACCATCACAGCTGCTACTCCCAGTGTCTCCTGGGCCCCAGGATCCACTCTGATCCACACATTGGGCCTTCAATGTCCAATGGCCAAGACCAGGCCAGAGAATGTGACCAAAATGACATCCCCACCTCCAACTATTTCAACCCAAGCATCATTTGAGTTGTAAGACTTGTTATTGCTCTCCCCCCTTCCCACTCGTGTTCTTTTCGTTCCCCACCTTATTTCCTTCTCTTTCCTTTTGCCTTCTGTTTTAGGCAGTCTGGCTTAGCCAAGGCTACATATGCTGTAGGCCTGTGACCAGACAGGCAGCCAAAAGCAATGCCATGTCCTACCTGACTAGTCCGATTCTCATACAAGTTTGCCAGTTCTCAAAGTGGCTGATCAGACAGCAGAGTGAGCCTGTGTTTCTCCAGCAGTGAGGTTGCAAATAAAAGTCAGTCCCAAAGAGAAGCTGAATTTTCTATCTTTGCTTTTCTTTTCTCTCCCATGCATTTATCTTGTATTAAAGGAAGCAGGATCAGACTTTACCAACAGCTCCAACCTAGCAAATAACTGCCCCCAAGGACAGTTACCATCTTTAATACCATCTAAAAGATGGTTTTTGTTATCAAAACTCTACAGCTTAAGGGAACAAGGAATTTTGTTAATACAGACTTAATACTTTACATTTCAAATGCTTTAGCAATTTTTCCTCCTCCTGCTTAAAAATAATTTAATGGAGTGTTTGCAATAGAAATAAGCAGTCCCAGGGTCTCTCTGTACACAAGCACCCAAACCACATTTACTGTTGGACAGGGATATGATCATTTTAACACCATTAACACAGAGTCCATTTATTCTGTCCATATAAATACAACAGGTGCACTCAGATGCCAAAAAGGAGCCAGAGATGCTATAACCATGACATGATACCACTACAATCCCCCATAGCGTGGATGCAGTTATACCCAGTGTGAAGATGCTTTATACACGCACAGCTTATTCCCATCCATGAAGGTGAATACACTGTGGCAGGATAAGGCACCATTATACTGGTATAACTGGATCCAGACCAGGGGATCGTACCAGTTATTTATTTCAGAAAAACCACCCCCCAAGTTACCCTGATACAAAACATGTGCATATATCAGGCCTAAATCACCTCTTCTCATTTTTACAGGCAATCTCCTTGGAAAACAGATACAAAGAAAAGGTGTTGAATTTTTCCTTTCCATTATCTACAGCAGAACGGCTAGCACATTTTGGGTGCAATCTCCAATCCCACTGAGGCCAGGTCCAGAGTAGAAACCTTTTCCAGTATAGTAATGTTGGTTGGGGGGGTATGATTTCTGTACTGGCAAAACCCCTGGTGCAGTTATGTAGTTATAATGGGTATCAACTGCACCTATAATAGTAGGGTTTGCCAGTACAATAGAACCTCAGAGTTACAAACACCAGTCAACCACACACCTCATTTGGAACCGGAAGTATGCAATCAGGCAGCAGAGACAAAAAAAGCAAATGCAGTACAGTAGTGTTAAATGTAAACTACCAAAAAAATAAAGGGAAAGTTTTAAAAAAGATTGGACAAGGTAAGGAAACTGTTTCTGTGCTTGTTTAATTTAAATTAAGATGGTTAAAAATCAGTATTTTTCTTCTGCATAGGAAAGTTTCAAAGCTGTATTAAGTCAATGTTCAGTTGTGAACTTTTGAAAGAACCATAACTGTTTTGTCCAGAGTTAGGAACAATCTCCACTCCCTAGGTGTTCATAACCAAGGTTCTACGTATAGCTATACCAGCCAACCCTTCCCAGTGTAGACTAGGCCTGAAAACCTATGGGATTTTAGCTTCTAAATCTTTGTGGCATTTTGGAAAACTCCTCCCTCCTTCATGGAAATCTACTTGAGTCACTGTGTGCTACTGGAAGCACAAGGGGCAGGGCAAGTCCTGGCTCCCTCCCCAAAAGCAGACACGTGAACCCCCCTGGTGCTCTACTTTTTTCACCCAGCACTTATCAGGGCCCCTGTGCCCAAATGCCAGGGCCCAGCCACTGGCCATCCCCCCACATCCTTGCCCCACACTCTGTATCTCTAGTCTGAATCCTGTAAGCACTGGGATAACGGACACAAGTGGGGCGTAGGGGGAACAGAGCTAGGGAGGTCGAGAAGCAAAAGGGCGGTGGAGCTGAGGGCCAGTCTGGGGGCACTGAGGGGGTGATTGGGAGGCAGGGCCACAGTTCAAGGGCACTGAGAGGGACTGGGAGTCAGTGTGGGGTCACTGAGGGAACAGGTTCGGGGGCACTCCTCTGAGCACTGAGAGGGCAGGCTGGGGGCACTGTTACAAGGCACTACGGGAGGGGGCTCGCTGTAGTCAGTGTGGGGAGCACAGTTTGGGGGTGAGGCTGGGGAGAGAATAAGGGCACTTGCTGGGGACCTGTTCAAGCAGTGGTTTGAGGAAAGATGCTGTCCTGGGGAGGGAAATGAAAGAGCAGCTGGGTGAGGCTGCCACAGGCAGAGCCCCTCTGGCAGGCCTCCCCTCCCCCACCCAGCTCACTCCAGGGGCCTCCCTAGGCTGGAGGGAAGTGCCACACCTCCACCTCCTACACAGGTCTCCTGGCCTCACACCATCCCCCCCAGCCTGGCCTCCCACACTGGCTCCACACCGCCTAGGCCTTGCCCCCACTGCACAGCCCCCTCCCTCCCCACGGCACATCCAGCCTGTCCACCTCGTGTACAGAACTGGTTTTGCTCCCCACTCCGCTTACACCCGTGGGCCCAGCGCCCCTCCTGCCTGAGCCTGGCACGTCCTCCTCTCCGCCCCATTGCACAGCCCCCCGAATACCCGGTCCCGCCGGCCCGGCACCCCTTCCCCCAGGGCCCAAGGCATCCCACGCACACCCCCGCCCGCCTCGCTTACCTTGTCCCTCTTTGTTGTTGGCGGCCTCCCCGTCGGCGGCGGCGGCCGGCTCGGCCCGCAGGCACTCCCGGCAGACGGAGTGGAGGCAGGGCAGCAGGCGGGGCTCCCGCTCGGCCCGCAGCCGCTCGCGGCACACGCCGCACTTCTCCAGCAGCTCCAGCGCCTCGGGCCGCTTCTCCCCGCCGGGGCCGCCCGCCTCGGCCGAGGCCGCCGAGCCCGACATGGCGGCCGCTCCCCCCTTCCCGCTCCTCGCTTCTCCCGGCTCCAGCTGCACGCGGGGCCCGCGCGCCGCTGGTGTAACGTTCCCCGGGAGGGCCGCGCGCGCCGCTGGGGACGGAACGTTCGCCGGGAGGGCCGCGCGCGCGCGCCGCTGCTGCTAACGGCAATGGAGCGTTCAGGGCCCCGCTGCACAAAGCCTGAGAGACAAGGGGAGCTGCGCGCGCGCACGCTGCGAGAGAGAGAGAGAGAGAGAGAGTTAGAGAGGGACAAGGCCCCCCCAGCTGCGCGTCCTTCGCCGTCGCTTCTCGGGGGGGGGGGGGGGGAGGACGGCTGCCGCAGCCGAGCCAATCAGCGCTCAGATACTCACCGTGGGCGGGCCTGGGACGGGGAGGGTCAGACCAGCCGGCCAATCCATCCGCCTGGGGGGGGGGGGGGAAGAGGATGTCACCTTATGTTTCTGCGTAGGGCGGGAAAAGAACGATCGACTGGGGATTGCGCCAATCGCGGGACTTGGAGGCCGGTGGAACGGGAAGGGGAGGCGTGGAGAATGACAGGAAGGCAGGCCAATCCGCTCCCTCGTTTGCCCGATGGCGGCAGGATAGGCAGAGACTGACAGGAGATGAGAGCGAATCCGCTTTCGGCGAGGCATGCCTGCCTCTGTAGAGTATGAAAGGCGCTTGAGAATGATCCGTTACAAAGGTTCCGCCCCTCCGCATGGCAACGGAAACATCAGTGATTGACGGGTCTGGAGGCCAATCACCCACCGAAGCTATCCCCCAAGGGCGGGAACTTACTTGATTAACATTCGGCAGACCCTGTAGGTTTCCAAGTTCCGAGAGGAGGCGTGAGGAATACTGGGACGGACAGGAGAGAGAACCAATCAGATCATGAATTACCTCAGCATAGACTCAATGAATGGCAGGAGATGAAGCCAATTACCTTCTCCTAAATTCCCGCGGCCCTGCTCCTTTCTCCTCCTGGAGGGGGGGGGAGGGGCTGCATCCTCCCCCTCCCAAAAAAACTTGAGGGCTCCCTTGCTCGCTGTCTGTAACGGAAAGCAAAACCCAGTTCCCTCACCGGGAGGTGGAGGCAAATGATGAGTCAATCCGGAGTGACTCCAGAGTGATTCTAATGAATCTGCTGAGCTCAATGAAGTCACTCCAGATTCATCTGGACTGACCCAGAGCAGGTTCAGCCCCACCGAGCTCATTGGAATTGCTCTGCCTTCGCTCTGGACTGACCCAACACAGGGCTGCACCCCGCTGAGCTTAGTGGAGTTGCTCCAGAATCACTCCAATCTGACCCAACACAGAGTCCCACCCTACTGAGCTCAGTGGAGACCTTCCAGGTTCACTCTGGTTTGACCCAGAGCAGGATTCAGCCCTGATGAGCTTAGTGGAGTCACTCCAGATTCACTCCAGATTCAGCCAGAGCAAAGTCTGCCCCCCCCTCGAATTCAACACTCTCCCCAAAAGCAGAACTTTGATTTACAAATAATGAAAGGGCAGTTGTGAAGCAGACCATTGGCAATCATTTAAAAAAAGCCACAAGAATGATTCTAGGTCTTTAAAACCTGCCTCACTGTGAGAGATTAAAGATGCTTTATCTATTTAACTAACTTTGGGGAAGGGTACCAGGTGAGGGTGACTTGATCATGGCCTAAAAGTACTTACCAATGTTGCCAACTCTCATGATTTTGTCATGAGTCTCATGATAATGATTGTTTTCCTTAAAGGCCCAGCTCCTGGAGTCAAGTGGAGACATGATGATTTCAGACTTCATTCTTAAAGAAAAATGAAGTATCTAGCCCTCGTGGTTGTAGAGAAAGCTTCAAAATGTGACCCCAGTGCACCCTAAGGGCTCAAATAGCAGAAGGCAAATTAAAAGAACACCAATATTTATTATTTGTACATAATCTAATGATTTTAAAGCCAATCTCATGATTTTTGGTGAGCCTGACTCATGATTTTTGAACATTTTGGGTTGGCAATACAGTCTACCTGGGAGATTTCTGGCTTTTCAGTCTGGCCCACAAAAGTTTAACAAGATCAAACAGCTGGAAGAGAAAGCTAGATAAACTGAGACAAGGAATAATGCTTGGGTTTTTAACAGTGAGTGTCATTAACCACAGAAACATCTCACAAAGGGGTGAGCGTCCCTATCCGTTGAGAGATGGGGTCTCCATCACTTGGAGTCTTTAAACCCAGACCAGGTGTCTCTTTCTAACAGATCTGCTCTAGCTTAGCCAGAAAGCATGTGCTGGATGCAGGCACCACTGATGTGCTATACTGGAAGTCAGACTAGATGATCAGAATGGTCCCCTCTGGCCTTGAAATCTAGGAGCAATCATATTTTTCAAAACAAAACTCTGTCCCTGGGTTCCCCTGCAATTATTAAAGCTAATGGGGCTTTTTAAAATCTTGGTGATCCACCACCACACACACCTCATTTCTGCCCTTTAATTTCTGTACAATGCAAAAAGATGAGTCAGTTTAACCCCTGTTTCACTCCCTGACTCCCAGGGTACATCTACATGGCAATAAAAGACACAGAGCTGGCCCACGTCAGCTGACTTGGCCTGCAAGGCTATAAAATTGCTGTGTAATTGTAGACAGTGGGGTTGGGCTGGGATAGGGTTCTTCACTCTGAACATTTACATTGCAATTTTATAGCTCTGCAGCCCCAGATGCAAGCTTGAATCAGCTGACCTGGACTCAGGTTTTTTTTATCGCAGTGTAGACATACTGCCAGCATCCAGGCTCTTAATACTGTAGGGGATGGTTAAATCCAAAGAAAGGCGTCCCACCTGCTAATACTAATAGTGTCACAAATGCCAAACATTGAAAAATCAGGAATCAGGCCTCAAAGAAGTCACGGGACTTAAACTCATGATTTAAAAAAAAAATTAGCTTGGGGCTCATATTATTTGCCTCCTGGTTTGAGCCCTTAGTGGGCACTTTGGGTCATGTTCTAAAGCCTTCCTCAGCAACTCTAAGGGTAAAAAAATTGCTTTCTAAAAAATTCAAATTGAGTCTGACCTAATCCCAGGACTCCAGGTGCTGGAGCTTTCAGAAAAACATCCAGGGTGAGGGTCACTTATGCACATGCTTAATTTAATCTCTCTCACATACACATACATACACAGAGTAGTAAAATTTAGCACATTTCTCCAGGATTAGGGACCTTGTGCTTTGTTTTTAATGTTCTGGCATGGAAGGTAGAAATGGAGGACCCTGGTAATGGGGGAATGAGAGGCACACACAGCTACTGCCATGGGGGAAGAATGGGCGACCCTGGTAGGGGAGACAAGGGAAATGGGGGGCATACATAGCCATTGGAGGGTGGGGAGAACGGGGGGGACGCTGGTATGGGAGAAGAGGGGAATAAGGGGGCAAACACAACCCCTGCCATGGGAGGAGAATGGGAGAGACTGCTGCAGATAAGGGAAATGGGGGACACACAGAGCCCCTAGTAGGTGGGGACAATGTGGGATGCTGGTATGGGAGATTAGGGGGCACACACAGCCCCTGCCATTGGGGGAGAATGGGGGACCCTGGTATGGGGAGAATGAGACGGTACGTAGAGCCCAGGGGTGGTGAGGGAAAGGTGGGAATGGGGGGCACACAGGGCTACTGGCAAGGAGTAGGTGGGATGCAGAGGGTCCCTGAAATCCAGGGAGCTGGGGGTGGGGTGGGGGGGAGGATGGAGGGATGCAAGAAGCCGCTGGGGCTTCAAGGAGCTCGGCCTGCACGAGCTATGAAGCATGTGATTCCTGTTGTATGTGAAAGCCGCAGGCCCTGGGGCCCAGACTCCCCTGGCTTCCAACTCAAGGTGCAGTGCATCCGAAGCTCGTTAAAGTCAATGGGAGTTTCCCCATTGATTCCCAGATTCCCATTGACTTCTGGGGTGGGGTTGGATCATCCCAGACCTGTAGGGAACAATGGGGCCCATCCAGCTGAGAGAAATGCTAAGGGCACAGCCCATTTGGATGCTAAAGCAGTTAAGTGGAGCAAGACAAAGGCACTCATCTCTCTCTTCACCCCAACCCCCCTTCCCTCTCCACTGTGCCATGGCCCCAGGGTCCCTGGCCTGGCGTCCCTCTGCTCCTGCACCCCTCCCTATCCGCCTCTCTCCCTAGCCTGTGTAAACTCTCCTCTGAGGAAGGGAGGAGAGCAATCAGAAGTATTGTTTGCCATTATAAACAGTCAGAGATAAGAGGGAAGGTCCCCTCATGGATCAGAAACTGGTTAAAAGACAGGAAGCAATGGGTAAGAATAAATGTTCATTTTTCACAGGGGAGAGAGGTAAATAGCGGAGTGCCCCAGGGATCTGTACTGGGGGGACCAGTGCTGTTCAACATATTCATCCATGGTCTGGGAAAAGGGGTAAATAGTGAGGTGGCAAAGTTTCCAGATGATACAAAATTAGTGTCAAGACAATTAAGTCCAAAGCAGACTGCAAAGAGTTACAAAGGGATCTCACAAAACTGGGTGGCTGAGCAACAAAATGGCTGATGAAATTCAATGTTGATAAATGGAAAGCAATGCACATTGGAAAACATAATCCCAACTATACATACAAAATGATGGGGTCTAAATTAGCTGTTACCACACAAGAAGGAGATCTTGGAGTCATTGTGGATAGTTCTCTGAAAACATCCACTCAATCTGCAGTAACAGTCAAAAAAGCTCACAAAATATCATAATGCCACTATATAAATCCATGGTGTGCTCACATCGTGAATACTGATGTGGTTGCCCCATCTCAAAAAAGATATATTAGAATTGGAAAAGGTACAGAGAAGGGCAGCAAAAATGATTAGGGGTATGGAGAGATTAATAAGACTGGGACTTTTCAGCTTGGAAAAGAGATGAATAAGGGGGTGTATGATGGAGGTCTATAAAATCATGACTGGTGTGGAGAAAGTGAATAAGGAAGTGTTATTTACTCCTTCACATAACACAAGAACCAGGGATCACCCAAAGAAATTAATAGGCAGCAGGTTTAAAACAAACAAAAGGAAATACTTCTTCACATAATGCACAGTCAACCTGTGGAACTCATTGCCAGGGGATGTTTTGAATGCCAAAACTATAACGGGGTTCACAAAAGAATTAGATTGGTTCATGGAGGATAGGTCCATCAATAGCTATTAGCCAAGATGGACAGGATACAACCCCATGCTCTGGGTGTCCCTAAAGGTCTGATGGCCAGAAGCCAGGACTGGACAACAGGGGATGGATCACTGGATAATTGCCCTGTTCTGTTCATTTCCTCTGAAGCACCTGGCACGGGCCACTGTCGGAAAACAGGATACTGAGCTAGACGGACCATTGGTCTGACCTAGTGTGGCCATTTTTATGTTCGTGCTGCAGCCCCCAACAGCCCGGCTGGAATGTTCCAAAGGACTCAGCGTCCGCTGAGGGGCCGAATTTGCACAGTGGCCCAGAATGCTGAGTGCAGAGCAATCCAGACCATCCATCTCGGAGTCTCTGTCCACCCCCTTCCCTATCCACCCCCACCCTGTCCAGCCATCCCCCAATTCCCATCCCCTCCTCTGCTCACCCTCTATCCCCACCCCCTCCCTCCCTCCATCCTCACCCTGCTTCATCTACTCTCTCATCTCCACCCCCTAAATCCCCACGCATATCTACCTACCTGCCATCCACTCCCACACATATCTATCCACCAGACATCCATTCAGACATCCCTCTGCTCATACACCCCTCCATTCATCCCCCCATCCCCACACATATTTGTTTACCTCCCTACCTTAGCATTATCTCCTGCCACTCATCACTGTAACATCTGAGCATCTCCCATGTAAAAATCGCTAGCATCAGCAAAATGCCTAGTTGACTTCATGGAGCATCCAGCCTCAAGGGTACTGAGCACTTGAAAGCCAGGCTCCATGGGTCTCATTTTCCAAATGGCTCAGCTCCCATTCAGGCCTGCTCTACATGGGAAAGTGTTTTTTGGTATACCTGTGGATGAATTTAAACTGAATGCAATAATCCTTTTTGTTGGACCATCTTCTGTGGGTGAAGGAGACAAGCTGACACTCTGAGAACCTTTCCTGGCCTTGAAGACAAGTTCTGTGTAAGCTTGAAAGCTTGTCTCTCTCATCCACAGAAGTTGGTCCAGTAAAATTATATTACCTCACCTGCCATGTCTCTCTCATACCCTGGGACTGACACGGCTACAGCAACACACTGCAAATAATAACTCCTAGCTCTCATCATCGGTAGATCTCAAAGCACTTCACAAGGCAGTTCAGTCTCATGATCGCCATTGCATAGCTGGAGAAACTGAGGCAGGCAGATGGGATCGGACTCGCCCAAGGTCACACAGCAGCAGATCCAGGATGAGAACTCCAGCCTCCTGAGTCTGGTCCTCTATTCGCTAGGCAACATTTCTCTAGTCAGCGCTCTATTCTTGCTCCAGGGATCTGCAACCGTGCCAGCACACCAGGGTGCACTACTGGGAAGCTTTAGGGTAAGAGTGGGAACATCGGTCAACTGGATGGTGAAGTGGGTCAAGTGTAGGCCAGGCATAGCCAGCTGGGGTTCCCTAAGCCAATTCTAGAAGTCACTGTATTTTAGTAATGACATGGTCTGACATTGTCTCCTGTTGGGCTAACTCAGCACCCTCTCCACCAGTACCGATTCACTGGGACTGCATTGGTCAGACAATTGGCAGAGGAGGCCAGTTAATGGAGGAGAGATACAGTGAGTGAGGGGTTATCCCAAGCCACTAGGATTGTGTAAGCAAACAGGAAGGAAGTGCTGGGGGGCGGGGGAAGAGTAGGGAGTCAGAAGGAGAGCAGCTGCAGGCAGGGCCTGCTGCAGCCTTCCCCAGTCGCCAGTTGGGCTGGGAAGCTGGCTACAGACTGTAAATATAACGTCTGATAAAGCAGGGTGTGGAGTGGGAGTGATCAGTTATTGAGGTTGGAAAGGACTCTTGGGACCACCCAGTGTCACATCCCATGTGCTCTGTCTCCCCCTTAGCTTCCCATGTCACCTGAAAGGGTCGAGGGCTGTGATGTCTGTTGGGGGCAGGCTGGGATACCATTCAAAGAAGGCAGAGTTCAGGCTATGGGGCAGGGCCGGCAGACGTCTTAGCTGTGCATTTCCTAGCCTTCAGTGCATTTTACCATAGCTCTGCCTGTCCTGGACTGTGTGGTTTTACAGGCCCAGATCCTCGACAGGTATTTAGGCTGCTAATTTCCATTGATTTCAGCCTCTGAGGATCTGGGTCATAGAGTTTAAGGCCAGAAGGGACTATATGATCATGTACCTCACAGGCTATTAAACTTGACCGCAGATACCCCTATATTAAGCCCAGGAATCGAGGTGCACTCGCTATTCTGGAAGGACACGGGGGCCCTGCTGTTAGCACTTAACTGCAATAACAAAGTTTTGGGGCAGTGAATTTCCATTGTTTTTGGAGGAAGCAGTTGGCAGTGGGGGGAGGCGCAAGGAGGGTTCAGCACCACTAAGCTATCATCTGTGCCCTCCTCTTTGCTCCTCCTGCCCCAGGTTAGGCTGATCTTCTATCCAGGAGGCAACATTTCTAGAATAGAGGTGATAACCAAAGGGCTGTGAGCAGCACATCTGGAAGGCGGAGTTAGCATAGGGGGAAGGGGCTCTGCTTCATAGGAGGAAGGCAGAGGTGTGAAGTGGCCCATTCAGTTCAATGTGATGTTCTCAGGTGAATGAGAACACCCCATATACAGCCTGACACAGGAGCTAAGAGGTGTATGAACTGCTCCATTCCTCTCTGTGAGTGCTCTCCTCCCCTAGTCTCTACCCCACACCTCGGGCAGCCCACTAGATTTCATGACAGTCTCCCTGAGACCCTGGGGTTTAGAGCAATTTAAAAATTAAAATCAGCTCCGTAGCGGGTTCTGAGGAGCCCTTGACCAACTAACTTCACGGTGGCCCCAAGAAGTCTCCCCTGGCTCCTCTTGTGGTATGCCAACATTCAAGAGAATCCCACTAGGCCCCTGGATTTTCGGGATTGCTCATAACACAGCAGGCTATATAGTGAGAACCCCTTGATCCAGCAACCCCAAATTGAAACCACAGCCCAGCCCTTGTTGTGCCGTACCAGTTTGCAAGGCAACCTGCCTCCATACAAATGCGAGGCGTTGTTTTGACTGAGTCCTTGAGTAACTGGAATCAGTCATCTTCCCTCTATTTAATAACAACAGGTAGAACTTTTCCTTGGTAGATCCCAAAGCATTTTCCAAAGCGGGGGTCAGATGGGGAAACTGAGGCACGGGGAAAGGCAGCCTCTTGGCCAGTGGCAGGAATTGAGCCTGTTACCCACCTCACTGAGTGGCCTGTCCCCCCAGCCCAGGCAAGTATGACACCTCATCTTGACAGGTTTCATAGTAGCAGCCATGTTAGTCTGTATTCACAAAAAGAAAAGGAGTACTTGTGGCACCTTAGAGACTAACAAATTTATTTGAGCATAAGCTTTCGTGAGCTACAGCTCACTTCACCAAATGCATCCGATGAAGTGAGCTGTAGCTAACGAAAGCTTATGCTCAAATAAATTTGTTAGTCTCTAAGGTGCCACAAGTACCTCATCTTGAGGCTGAGTCGTACCCTTTTTCTCAGAGCTTCAGCTTTATTTCCTCCATCTGGCACAAAATCAGTGCATCAACCCTCTCTTCCCCCAACTTGGAGTCTTCTGTTCTCTACAGATCCTGCTGCTACAGGCCACTAGCCCTCGAGTGACCCTGTTTTCTGCAGCTCTCCTCTTGACCCAGGACTTCTCTGTTGCTGGCAGCTCTCTGCCCCAACTCAGCCACCGGGTGTGCTCACTGCATGGAAGAAGGCAAGGACCCGTGGGATGGGTTTTAACCAGGCTGTGATTTTATTACTCAAAGGACATCCCAGGGTCCCATCGAGAACAACGACACAGCCCAATGCAGTCACTCACACACCCTGGATCCTTTGTTCTTGGGGGGCTCCCATGGCAGGGGGGAGCCAAACATCACATTGGGAGGTTCTCCGGGCGCCTCTGCCCACCTACCTGTCTTTTGCGGGTTGAGGTGAGAGTGGGCTTCAACCCCCAGCCAGCGCTGCTATCAGATGTGTTGGCAGAGCAGTCCCCCTGAATAGAGCCCTAAATGGATACAAAACTGATATCCATAGATGCAGATATCTGCAGATAGAAAGCAGATGCCCATTTTGCCGCAGGGCTCTGCCCGGAGCTGCAGCTGAGAAAGCAGGCAGCTCCTCCAGCGTGGCTGTACCACCCCCAGCCCCGCCCACTGAGGTGGGCCCCAGGCTCACCAGCAGCTGTCCATGGTTGCACTACCATGTGCAAGGGGCTCACATGCTCCCAGACAGGAGTCCCTTCCATGAAGCACTCTGCATCTCCCATCTGGGAGCGTGCAAGGCACTTGCACACAGTATAAATTTTGTATCCATGCAGGGCTCTATCTTGGGGACAGTGTCCTGCCCCATTTGCCTCCATCGGGGTTAGACATGCTGCCCCATTTCTTAAAGGGAAGCCCGCTATGTTACCTTTTTTGGGTCTGGAGCCTAAATCAGTGAGATCCTGCTCTAGGCATCTGCCACAAGGATGGGTCAACATCAGCCCAGCTGCCTCCAACCCACCTTGCATGGGCTATGGAGAAGTTCAGCCAGCCCCCTACAGAGACCCTTCAGGACCAAAGCGGCACCTAGATCAGAGAGCTGCATTCCGTCCTCTTGATAAAGTTCAGCCTTCCAAATTAGCTCGAGCCCGGAGCACATCCCTAGGTCTTTCCCCTGCTAGGTGGATAACAACCATGCCTGGTGTGCGCTCTCGGGTGCCAGCCTTGGCAAAAGCAGAGCATGAGCTGCCCCCAGCGCCCACCCCGTCTGCTGTGCCAAAGCAAAATCACATCCCGCCCCGAGCCCAGCTCCAAGTCCCTGACTGAAGTAGATGCTGTCTTGCAAGCCCAAAGCACAATGCTGAGCCTGCAAATCCACATCCCCAGCCATGGGCACGCTCTAATACATTCCGTATAGACGTGGAGATAGGTGTCATGTTTAAAACATGCAGTGCTTACAGCCTACCACCTGCGACATCTTCCTTCAGGTGGCTCCACGTACCACTTATAAGCCCTGGATCACCTGCGTCCTGTCGCCTGGACTTCTGATTTCCCCAGACCAGCTGGGTGGCCCTAAGCGGGAGCCATGTTCTCCTTGTGGCTAGCCTGAGTGACAGCCCCTTCCTAAGCACTGCCAGAAACTGGAATTTGGTTAGGAAGGAACGGTCCCTGAGCAGGAATAGGGGACCCTCATGTACCTGTGGTGCCCGTTCAGGACATGGGTCCATTTCACCAGAGCGGAGCATGTCATGTAGTTCCAGTGCCTGCCCCAAAGAGCCCCCTGGGCTAAAGGCACTGCTCACTGACCCAGAAGAAAGCCAAGAGAAAGGCTGCCTTGAAGAGAACAGCTTCACCCTGACAAATGGCAGATCTGAGGAAGAACCTTGGCTAATTGCCTTTGGATCTACAAAGTCACTGGCTTCCTGTCCCAGGAGCTTGGGTCTGACCCTCCAGGATCCTGCCGACCGTGAATCCCTGACCGGGATCCGGATAACCCTCAGACCTGGAGTAAAAGGCCACCCCGCATAACTCATTAGCTATTGTCATCTTCCATTAGGCTTTACGGAGCCCTGGCTCTCCCCCTGGTGCAGCCTACAGGGTTAACTGACCTAACTTAACCTGCTCGGCCTTCTGCGGGGTGGACACCTCATCCCAAAGATACAGATAGAGGAGGCTCCGTTGGGAGCACAACGCGCAGCTCCCATGAAGCACGGCCCATTTGGGGCAAGTCAAACTCCATGGAGAGAGCTGTGCATCCCATGCCCACGGAGAGGTGGGGAAGAAACCCCCAAGTAGAGCCATCTCCCCCAATTCAGCAGTCTGGTAATGAGAGTTCAGTTCATCCAGCAAGCGATGGGCGCATTCGCGCTGGAGCTGGCCAGGAAACACCCAGCTGGCTGGAAGGATTCTGTCCTGGCCCTGATGTGCGTGAGCCCAGCTGGCATGAAGCGAGGTGGGTACATGGAAAACCGTTCCTGGCAGAGGCTAGTAATCCAGGCGCTGCCTGGGTTGAAGTCCCTGGGATTCAGGCACCCCATTGAACATGGGGTTCAGGAAAGCTGCCGTCCAATTCCCCGTTTACACTAAAACCAGAGCTGAAGGCTGTGTCGTACTTTGGGAACATGGCGCCATCTTGTGAGTGCTAGGGAGAGAGGGACACGAGGCCCCCTGGGTGATCCATCTTTGGGCATGGCAGAAATTCGAGCAAGAGAGCAGCTTCAGCTCTATAAAAGAGGGGTCACTGAGGGACGGGGGAAGGTCTCTGCTGAGGCATGCCCATCAGAAATAAGATATCACACCAAGATCAGTTCTGCTCCTGCACAGCCTGGGATACACAAGTTTGCACACTGCCCACCCCCATCCCAGTGTTTGCACAATGCCAGGGCTGGGCCTGGCTTGTCTTTTCAACAAGCACCTTTCACAGGAGGACTCCATGGGGAGGAGTAGACATAAAGAGGAGACACTATTTTGTCAGGGGAGAAAACGGCTTTTTATTAAAAAAATGCCCATGCCCTGTAAACGTGCTGGGGTTGTGGGACTTTTGAGCAGGGACAGCCAAGATCTCCAGAACTCAGTGGGAAGTTATGAACACAGTATGCTTAGGGGTGGAAATGTCCCCATCTTAGATTCATAGGATCATGGTGTGAGAAGTGACTGCACGGGTCACCTAGTCTAACCCCCTGCCAAAAGGCAGGATTTGTTAGGTCTAAACCATCCAAGACAGATGGCTCCAGCCTCCTTTGGAAAACCTCCAGTGAAGGAGCTTCCAGGATCTCCCTAGGCCACCTGTTCCATTGTTTTACTGCTCTTGCAATTTGGAAGTTTTTCCTGAGATTTAATCTCAATCTGGTAGGCTGTAGTTAAAGCCCATTGCCTCTTGTCCTGCCCTCTGTGGCAAAAGAGACCACTTTTCTCCATCTTTTTTGTGTCAGCCTTTCAAGTATTTGAAGACAGTTCTCTCCCCCCTCAATCACTTCTATTCCAAGTTAAACATACCCAGTTTCTTTGCTCCTATGGCTGGCATTCCATCCCTTTGATCGTCTTTGTCGCTTGCCTCTGGATCCTTCCCTGTTTCGCTACATCCTTTCTGTACACTGGTGACCAAAATTGGACACAGTCCTCCAGCTGAGGCCTACCCAGCGCCAAGTAGAGGGGTACTATCACCTCCCATGACTTGCATGCTATGCCTCTGTTAACTCAACTCAAAACTGCATTTGCTTTTGTGGTATTGCCAACCTCAAAGGTTCAAAAATCATGAGTCAGGCTCCCCAAAAATCATGTGATTGGCTTTAAAAGAATGAGATTATGTAAAAATAATAGACGTGGTGTTCTTTTTATTTGCCTTCTGCTTTTTGAGCCTTTTGGATGCACGGGGGTCTCATTTTAAAGCTTTCCCCACATCCACAAAGGCTAAAAACTTCATTTTTCTTTAAAAATGAAGGCTGAAATCAGCACATATCCACTTGACTCCAGGAGCTGGGGCTTTAAGAAAAACAATTATTATCATGAGAATCATGACAAAATCATGAGAGTTGGCAACAGCACCGCATTGCTGACTCATGTCGAGGTTGTGATCCACCACATCTTCCAGATCCTTCTCAGCAGTGCTGCTGCCAGGCCAGTGATTCTCCATTCACGGTGGGATAGATGCGAGAGGGTCTCCGCAGTCTAAGGTCCTAACTCAGCAGCTCCCAAACGGTGGGTCATGGCAAAACAGCATCCTCCACACCGCATGCGAGGTCACGCTGTGTGGAACATCCTCTGTGCTGTCTGGAGCTGCAGGAAATGGGGTCAAGCCGAGAAAAAGTTTGGGGACCACTGACCTAACTATGTTGAGGGTGTCTGCACTAATGTATCTATGTAAATGTGCAAACTCCCAGCTAAAGTGGCATCAGGCTGAAGCAGGATTTTAACCCATCTCACTGCTGGAGGAAAGGATCCCGCATCTATACTTGGCCTGGAAAGCTCATTCAGTCTTGCTCACATCTCAGAGAGACAAAAGTCACCTCCAGCATCAGCCCCAGATGTGCAACCCATTGCCAGCATAGGCGCAGGAAATAAGGGTGTGGGGGGTGCTGCAGCACCCTCGGGCTCCCAGCTGCCAGCCCTGTGCCCTGGGTCCCAGCTGCCACCCTGCACCTGGGGTCCTGGCTACCACCCTGCGCCCAAGACTTTGATCCTGGCCTCAGCTCTGAGGGGGGAGGGATGGATAGGGATAAGGGGGCTGGCTTTCAGAACTCCCACAATTAAAAATGTTCCAGTGCCACTGATTGCCAGTGCCCAGGGGGTTCCATTTTCATTTCCCAAAGTGCCAGTTTCCATGCCATGTCAGCACCGCAGCTCCCCATCTCATCCCAGAGGAAGCCAGATTATGGATGACGGCCATGTGGATCAGTGAAGCATTGTCCAAAGGCAACAGACTGAAAGCACCCCAAGAGACACTCGCCCCAGTGTGATTTGGGGAGGAAGCCTAAAGAAATTGACTTTAATCCTCCACTTGAGAGGAAGTTTTGAACCCTGCCAGCAGCATGGGGGGCTCTGGGGCAGAAGGGGCGGGGCCAGCAGGCTAGCCTCCCCGAAGTGGGGGTTCACCCACTGCCCATGCCTTTGATGTAAGCAAACCATCTTCTCTGTTAGAAAAAAAGGCATTTTTTTCTCTCCCAGCAGCGGCAAAGGGGCAGATAGAGCTGGGTGGGAAGACTGTGATTTCCCTGCCCCCGTCAGAGGCAGGAGTGGAAGCCCGGTCGAGTTGGGAGTACCGCAGTCCCCAGTCCTGGGCCTGCAAGGGGTGGCACTGGGAAGGGAGGTACTGACGGCTGGGAGAATGAAATCTCCAGCTCTACACTGCCACAAAACCCTCGGGCTGCGGGACGATGAAATTGCAGGGTAGATATTAGGGCTCAGGTTGGAGGGGGACGGTCCCAGACCCCCGGCTCCAGCCTGAGCCCAAATGTCTAAGCTGCAGTTTTGTAGCCCCACAGCCCGAGCCTGAATCAGCTGGCACGGGCCAGCCACGGGGGTTTCGTTGCAGTGTAGGCTCCTGCAGGGGCCAGCTGATACCCAGAGGCAGCTTTTCCCAGGTGGAGGCCCTCATGCCCTGTTCAGTTCCAGGTCCTTCCATGAGGTCCCCTGGAACGGTTACTTCTCCCTCTGGTTCTGAGGGAAGGGGCGTCCTAGATTACATGCCAGGCCCCTGTCCTCTGCAGGCCATGCTGGGACTCACTGGGACTTTTCCCTTGCAATTGGATGGGGGGAGAGAGGGAATGAAAAAATTAGTTTGACAACTCTACGAATATATCCCTGGCCAGTGGCTCCTCTCCTGGAAAAATTTGCTTTTTGCTGGAAACTGAAAATTGGAAGCGGGGAAAAAATCAGTTTTTGGTTTAAAAGAATCAGTTTTCAGCAGGTTTCCTCCCCCCCCCCCCCAAAAAAAGAAAAAAGGGCAGTTTTGAGTGGGCATGAACTTGTTGGTTGTAGTTATTTAACAGAAAGTCAACATTTTCTGCTGAAAATTTACACCAAAAAACTCCCCCACTAACAAACCCTAGACATTCTCTGCCTTTTCATTGTTACCAACTCCTGTGACTTTGTTACGAGTCTTGCCAGATTTAGCATTGTCCTTTAACCCCCAGCTGCTGCAATCATGAGAGAATCCGCTTTCTTTTAAAAAGAAAAAAATGTCTAGCCCTCAGGTCTGCAGAGAATAGCTTAAGAGGTGACCCACTTATAACCCTAAAGGCAAAGAACCCAGCGTTTATTAGGAAAAAATCGCATGCGGTTTTTATGAGCCCATCTCGTGGGTTTCTTTTGGAACTGGTTTCCAAGCGCATGGGGACAGGTTTCAGAGTAGCAGCCGTGTTAGTCTGTATTCGCAAAAAGAAAAGGAGTACTTGTGGCACCTTAGAGACTAACAAATTTATTAGAGCATAAGCTTTCGTGAGCTACAGCTCACTTCATCGGATGCATGGGGTTGCTCATTGTGCTGGACTACAACTCCCAGCATGCCCTGCTCTCTGGGTTGGGGGGGAGAGAGAGAGAGAGAGAGAAGCTGGCAGGGTGCTGGTTTTGATGCCTTAGCAGGGCAGGGGGAGGATTGTTCCAGGCCAGGCTGCCTATGGGTCATGCATGGGCAAGCAGCGCCAGACATTCCTGTCTCCCACTGATCACCCCTTTGTCTGACAGGCAGGGCTTTGGAGCACCCCCACCAGTGCTCATTCTCAGCATCTGGCATTGCTGCTCGCGCTCAGCCCAGCTTGGGGGCTGCTTCCATGTTGTGGTGGCGAGGCCGATCTGTGGGGTTGGGACTGTCAAAAGGTGCACACAAGAATCATAGGATATCCCACCCTCTAGGATTGTCCTAGGGTCTGTCTCTGGGAATTAAAGATGAATCTTTAATTCAAGACTATGTCATGTGACGAAACCTCCAGGAATACATCCAACCAAAATTGGCAACCCTAAGGAATCAGGCATTGAGCTTTGTGGAAGTCACGTATCTCAAAATCTCTCTCCCGGTAGTAGGGCTGGATAATTGCAATGCCGCTCTGTGCCTCAGTTTCCCCCTTCCATATAACAGGGATAACAAAACTGATCTTCTTTGTAAAGCACTTTCAATCTACGGATGACAAGTGCTCCAGAAGAGTGAGAGAAGTGATGTTATTATAGTTAGAGCTTGTCTAGACTTGGAAATTTACCCAAATAGTTCTTCTGGAATAGTTATATGCCCTGGAATAAAAGCGTCTACATAGGGGGCTTGTACCAAAATAACTATTTTGAAATAGCTGTTTTGGTATATTCCCAAGCATAGAAGGGCCCTAAATGAACTTCTTTCTCCCAATACTCCATGCTGATTAGGCCTCAACTGGAGTATTGTGTCCTGTTCTGAGCGCCACATTTCAGGAAAGATGGGGACAAATTGGAGAAAGTCCAGAGAAGAGCAACAAAAATGATTTGAAGTCTAGAAAACATGACCTATGAGGGAAGATTGAAAAAAATGGGTTTGTCTAGTCTGGAGAAGAGACGACTGAAAGGAGATACGATAACAGTTTTCAAGTACATAAAAGGTTGTTACAAAGAGGAGGGAGAAAAATTGTTCTCATTAACCTCTAAGGATCGGACAAGAAGCAATGGGCTTAAATTGCAGCAAGGCCGATTAGGTTGGACATTAGGAAAAATTACCTAACTGTCACAGTGGTTAAGCACCTGAATAACTTGCCTTGGGAGGTTGTGGAATCTCCATCACTGGAGATTTTTAAGACCAGGTTAGATAAACACCTGTCAGGAATGGTCTAAATAATACTTAGTCCTGCAATGAGTGCAGGGGACTGGACTAGATGATCTCTCGAGGTCCCTTCCAGGCCTACGATTCTATAAATCTATGAGTCAGAGGAGACGATTTTGACCCTTTTAAAATAATTTAGAATTAAGAAAAACTAAAAGGGAAGGACATTTTTAGACAAAAAGCTGCTTCGAAGCAAAAAAATTGTAAATGCTTTGATTTTCTGTGGATTTTTTTAAGGTTTTGATTTACTGGCTGGATGGACCCATGGGGCAGGGATGGGAAGGGGGACACTGGTAGATAAGCAGGTACAGAGGGGTGCTCTTGGTTTAGGTCCTCAGGCAGTTTCAATCATAGCTCTCAGGAATTTCTGGGATCTCGAGGAGGTTCTTCTGGCTGGGGATTCTCCCGGGGCCCCATCTCTGGGACTGTTTGATGAAGACGGGGTGCAGCAACCGTGCTGAGATCTGTCTCATGGCCTGTCTCCTTTTCACTGCAGAGCTCAGCTACCCCAAACCCTCCAGCTCCCTGCGCCCCAGCGGGGGGTGGGGTAGGTGTCACTCTGTGGGGAGCCATGACAATCCAATGTCAGGGTTGGCACCAGAACATGAGGTTCCTTCTGTACAAAGTTGGAAACCTGAACGTGCTGCAGGATGAGGCTGAGAACGTGGGGACGTGGCTGAATTTCCCATTCACAACCTGAGCCAGAGAGAGCGAGTGAGCTACAGCTGCCAATATAGCACCAAATCCGACCCGTCCGTCTGGTCAGAGCCTAACAACCCTGTGGAGCTGGTGGTAGCACATGAGGGGCCCAGCTCGGTGTCCCCGCTCCCAGCCCCACACCCAGCTGGATCCTCGGGGGGGCTCTGCGTCAATGGGATGTTCAGAGCCAGGCTCTGTCCTGAGCTGTGGGGCCCAGCAGAGGAGATGCCCAGCCAGGGAGAGGGGACAGAGTCACCCAGCCACTTGAGATTTGAGGCAGAGGGAAGGGGGATTCCTGCCCCCAGGGGGAGCTGCAGAGCAGGGGGCCTTTCCCAGGGGGATGCTCCTCCAGGCTGCCCTTGTTCTGGGGATGCACAGACCAGTCAGGGCCCAGGGGTTGCCCAGCCAGCACTGCCCCCCAGCCACAAGAAATTCCCCCCGTCCCAGGAATGACAGTGATGATTGATGCAGAATCGTGGGAGGGGCCAATCACTGAGTTGCTGTTCAGATCCCCCCACAAGAGCACACGCCCTGGTCTCAGATCCCGTCCCCATGGGCACACGCCCTGGTCTCAGATCCCCACCCATGCACACATGCCCTGGTCTCAGATCACGCCCCACGGGCACACGCCCTGGTCTCAGATCCCCACCCATGCACACATGCCCTGGTCTCAGATCCCCCCACCCCACCCATAGGTACACACCCTGGCTTTCTCACCGAGGAAGAGGACAGCGAGAGCAGATGCCATGATGGGGCAGCAAGGGACCCCTTAGCGCTGCCACCAACGCCCCGATGCCCAGCTTCACTGAGCCCCAAATGAGGCACTGAGCCTGAGGCTGCACGTATCAGAAGCTAGCAATGGCTCATCTCTTCCTGTGGTCCATCACACATTGTCTAATTTGCCG
The DNA here is from genome assembly GCF_009764565.3 of Dermochelys coriacea. Taxonomy (NCBI): domain Eukaryota; kingdom Metazoa; phylum Chordata; order Testudines; family Dermochelyidae; genus Dermochelys; species Dermochelys coriacea. Next base: position 11,764,161 of record NC_050090.1, read on the forward strand.
GCCAAATCTAATGCCGCCAAAGTAAGCAGAGGGTCCCTGCAATACCCAGGAAACCTGATCACTGTCAGCCTGGCCAAGCATCATGCAGCTTGCAGCTTGTCTATGTCTCTGTGGGGATGGGGGACAGGTCACCCTCAATGTACCCTGCACACTTGGGGACGGTGCACCAGGCTGGGAGTCAGGAGACCCACAGGGTCTGGTCTTCAATCTTCGACTGACCACTATTTCCACGCAGATTAGTCTCCTCCTTTTTTTAAATGCTGGGTTCAAACCAGGCTGGGAGCCATGTAGGTAAAATTAATACGTGACTATGTAATTAAAGGATGGTGTTGTAATGCACGTGCACAAGCGGGCAGAGTTAAGGGTGTTTGAGAAACCGTAAATGTGGCATTTTCCGGTGCTGAAGGGTTTGACTCTGCAGCCTTCCCTCTCAGCCTTCAAACCTGCCCATGTGTGACACGAGCCGTTTCACCACATGAGGAGCGGGCGCAACAGGGAATACCTGGGTTTGCTGCCCCTTGCACCATAGCTGAGCGGTGATGGCGGCTTTACACTGTAATACCTGGTTCAAAGGGTCTTTTCTCAGCATGTGAATTAAATAAACCAGGTTCAAAAGAAATTTAGAAAAAGAGAAATTCCATACCGTGCCCACAACAGGTCACCAGCTGGGAGAGACCCAGGGACCTTCTAATGCTCCTGCAGGGACCCTGCCCCCAAGCTGGAGGAGACACTGTCAGTGGTTATGTAGCCAGGCCTTAGAGACAGATGTGACACAGGCTTTATTTATACAGCCATTGGCTAGAGGGCAGGAGAAAGCTGAGGATCAGGAAGCTTTGACTCTGTTCCTGGCTCTCAGAGGGGAGTGGGGTCTAGAGGTTACAGTAGGGGGCGATGGGAGCTGTGGTGAAATAGGAATTTCTGTAATTTATTTTATGAAGCTGTCAAGGCTGAATCTCTACTCCGTCACTCTGAGTGCAGGAAGTAGGGGCTCGCAAGGATTCTAAAAATTAATTCTTGCCACTCCAGGCTTATATTAAACTTCCAAGGTTACAGGTTCTCTCTGACCTTGGCTTAGTAAACGCTGACACCCAATGCAAAAAACCGGAACCCAGGGAGGAGCACTTGGGAATTCCTCCCTGTGGGGTACCTTAAAGCCCTTTCACCCCCCCTCCCCAGGGAAGAGCTGAGAAAGAAAACAAAGGAAATTAGCTGTGGCTATAAGCTAATCAAACAACATGCACAAACCTCTTAGGACACCAAAAATCCAATTCGGTTCTTAAAAAAAGGTAAATTTTATTAAAAAGAAAAAGGAAAAAAATACATTTGGAACTTAGGCTTTTTGCTAGATCTTAAAAGAAACAATTACAAAAATAAAATACCCAAAACAGCATTCTTGGGGGTTCAGCTTAAAGATTAGAAGCAAACAAAAGGATCAGGGGTTAGCACAGAAGAGACCCACAAGCTTTAAAAGATAAACAGAAATTAACCCGATTGCATCTAGCTAAACATTTTGATTTACTTACACCTTGGAGTTGTTAAAAGTAGTTCTAGATATGATCAGATGATTTTTATATCTGATTCAAACTTTACACAGCATACCTGCTGCCCCGTCTCTTCAGCCCAGAGAGCGACAAAGGGAAAGTTTCTTTCCCCATTTTAAAAAGTTCTAGCCTTCCCATTGGCTCTTTTGGTCAGGTACCCACTTTTTTTTTCTTTACCTGGGGGACTTTTTAACCCCTTACAGGTAAAGCAAGTAAAGAACAGCTACCAAGGGGGATTTTACAGCTAACTGGCTGGATGGGTGTCCATCAAAGGGAGCTATCCCCCCACTTTATTTATCACAGAAGCCTATGTGTGCCTCAGTTTTGTTAGTCTCTAAGGTGCCACAAGTACTCCTTTTCTTTTTGTGAATACAGACTAACACGGCTGCTACTCTGAAATCAGTTTACCCTATGTGCTGCAGAGTTATGTTGGGGGCAGAGAGGGCTGTTTGTTCTCTGCAGAGGCCCAGAGACTCAGCTGTCTAGGGCTAGGCCAGTGGTTCTCAACTCTGGTCCACTGCTTGTTCAGAGAAAGCCCCTAGCGCGCTGGGCCGGTTTGTTTACCTGCCGTGTCCGCAGGTTCAGCCGATTGCAGCTCCCACTGGCTGCAGTTCACTGCTCCATGCCAATGGGGGCTGCGGGAAGGGCGGCCAGCATGTCCCTTGGCCCATGCCACTTTCTGCAGGGGGTGAGGGATAGCTCAGTGGTTTGAACATTGGCCTGATTAAACCCAGGGTTGTGAGTTCAATCCTTGAGAGGGCCATTTAGGGATCTGGGGCAAAAATTGGGGATTGGTTCTGCTTTGAGCAGGGGGTTGGACTAGATGACCTCCTGAGGTCCCTTGTAACCCTAATATTCTATGATTTGATAGCAGCCTTCAACTATCTAAATCGGGGGTTCCAAAGAGGATGGAGCTTGGATGTTCTCAGGGGTAGCAGATGACAGAACAAGGAGTAATGGCCTCAAATTGCAGTGGGGGAGGTTTAGGTTTGATATTAGGAAAAACTTTTTCACTAGGAGGCTGGTGAAGCACTGGAATGGGTTACCTAGGGAGGTGGTGGAATCTCCTTCCTTAGAGGTTTTTATGGTCAGGCTTGACAAAGCCCTGGCTGGGATGATTTAGTTGGGGATTAGGTCCTGCTTTGAGCAGGGGGTTGGACTAGATGACCTCCTGAGGTCCCTTCCAACCCTGATCTTCTATGATTCTATGATTCTATGGCCTATGTAGTAGGAAGAGAGCCTGAAACATAAGTTCCTGTATCAGAGGCCTGGTACGAGGCAGGCCCTGTTCACAGAATCTGGCAAGAACGGGGCTAATAATGCAGAAATACACATTCCTAAGAAGTGCTAGTCACAGAGTGCTCATGCAAACACATCCCGACGTTATCAAGTGGTACCAGAACATCCCGATATAACAAATGGTACAAAAACATTCCCCAAGGTTAACAGGAACACACTGAGCCCTCCTGAAAAATAAGGTCAGAATGACAGTACATAATAAAAATGTTGTAATAATCAAACCAACATGTACAAGGTAATGGGTAATAACTAGCCACATCATTGCCCTTCCCTCATGCTGGGGCTGCCAGGCTGGAGTGGGTGGAGGATACTTGGTGGGTGTCACCTCATCTAGCCTCTGCCCCTCCTCCGTCTGTGGGCAGCCTCGGCCAGGATCAGCACCAAGGCCAGCAGGACCCCGGTGCCCAGGGCCAGACAGACGATGTTGCCCCAGGTGTAATCTGGGGGTGACAAAGAAGGAGTGAGGCATCAGCAGCTGATCTCAGGGGGTGGGGTGAGGAGTCACCCTCCAGCTAGAGCCACAGGGACACCCATCCCTTTTCTGCCCCCCAGAGCAGAAATCCACCATGGTCCCGTATGCCCATCTACCCCCTCTATCTAATCTATCTATTGCACCACTCACACACTTCTATATCCATCCATCCATCCATAGCGACCGGAGACTGCTCTAGGTGGACACTGGCTCTGACCAGTCCCAGGCTCCTCCACCGTCTGTCTGTCTGTTTCTTACATGGATAACTGGTTAGAGCATCAAGTGACCTTAAAACAGCTCGGTGAGGGGGTGTGCTGACCCCATGTGGCCCTGGGAAGGGCCAATCAACCCTGACACCTGTTGTGAGCGCTAAGTTGGAAGCGGGGAGGCTAAAAGAGGGAGCAATCGCTCTGTAGGAGGCTGGCTCAGGGGAAACACAGAGTAAGCTGGGGGAGAGCAGCTGCTTGGGAGTCTAGGTGAGGAAGACTGCTCCCTGGTCAAGCCTCCATGGAGAGAAAATAGACCGGGGACCTGTGGATGGTCTCAAGCAGCGGGTACCCAAGAACCCCAGAGGAGCTAAGGATTAAGCCCAGCTGAGGCAAATATTCCTTTCTGTAGTGTTTTGGGCTGTGACTTTGGTCTCTGCTACCCCACAAGGGGATTAGACTTTTATAGTGACCTTCCCGGGGGGTGGGGGGAGCCACATCAGCCATCACAGAAGGCCGGAACACAGTTGGGGAAACCGAGGCAGAGTGTCTCTCGCCACAAGCAGGTGCACGGAGGGCAGGGCGGAGCTTATCACAGTCTAGTCGCATAACAATGGGCTTTGAAAGTTATAATATTAGGCTTGCACCGAGATACAAAATATTTGTAAATAAACATCACATGCTTAAGGAATATTCAGAGTGACACAGAGAGAGGAAACAGGAGTTGGTTAGAAGCTAACCAACATCTGCTACAAAACACTTACCCTTCCAGCAATCCACCTTCTTCTTAATGTTTCAAGAACAAAGACGTTAGAGTGTTTGTAGAAGAAAATATTTTAAGTGAGAATATTTCTAACAACTTTTGAATAGGTTTAAACCCAGAGACTTTTTCTTGCAAAGAGGGTAAAATGAAACTATTTTACAACTGAGTTTATGGCTCTGGTAGCATTCATAGCATCGCTCCTTATTGCATATTTACATTCTTCTAAAGATAGGACTTTTCTAAAACAAACATTTTGCAAAGGCTGTTACTTGAGATAAAACCTTGATAGCTTATCACAGGCAGCTGTGTTGTGGGTTATTGGTCTTTTTTTAACCATTCTGCCCTAAATTACAAACCTTACAACTTGCAATTACAACATCATCCGTTAACTATGTTCTACAAAGCGCAGATTGCAATAACCGATGCTTTTATACAGTTTTCAAACCGCACAGCGTAAAAGAAAACAGTATAGAAAGTTGGATCAAGGGAGAAGTTATAAAGACTGCATTTAATGCTCTGAGGTTTTATGGCTCAGGAAGGTTTATCCTCTTTTGACACTAGTTGAAAGAAGGCAGATTTCTTAAGAATCACCTTAGCTTGAACATTTCATATAATTAAGCAAGCAACTGAAAACCTGTGTGGTTGTTGTGATGAAGTGGGGGGTTTTCTTGGTTTTTTCAATGGTTTGCATGCAGAGGTGGGGTAGGACGCAGTTTCCCTGGGTGCTACAGGTTTAACAAGGTGGTGGGAGAGGGAGTTTGTTGTTACAGAGGGCCAGCAATGGAACTTGGGACCCCAGCCAATGGCCTGGAGAATGGAGACCCCAGAGACTGGTGGCCTGGTGACCGGGAGGCCCAGCTCGGGAGTCACAGCCGGTTCTGGCCAGTGGGAGGACAATGGGCTGCGGAGAGAGGACCTGGGTGACCGACCAGCTGGTTCCAGCCAGAGGGGTACAAAGGTCGGCTGAGAGGAGAGGGGGCCCAGGAGACCCTGTTTACTTGGAGAGAAGACAATGGACAGAGGTGGGGCTTGGGGCTGGTGAGATCAGATGCCCAGCTGGGAAGCAGGGGGCTCGGGGCTGGAAGGAGGGAGCAGGCAGAGCCCACCTGGATGCAGGGGAGACTTGGATGTACGGTGCTGAAGGAGGCCAGGCCTGAGGCCCTGAGAGTTTCCTGTGCTGGGTTCAGACGCTCAGTAAACCCTCCTGTGTTACGCTGGCTGAGAGTCGCTCTGGGTTAGAGATCAGGGGGGCATTATTCCCTCTGGGAGTGGAGGCCCCGGGGGTCCAGAGTGAGTGGACTCCCTGATGGGGCCCACAGCGAGAGACAGGCGTGCTAAGGCTCAGAGAGGTGCGGTTCTAGGAGGTGGAGGGGCTTAACTCCTGAGAGAGAGTGGACCCCCGAGAAGGGCTGTTACACTGAAGGGGGTTCCCCTCAGGGACCGTAGAGTGAGCACAACCTGTGAGTCCGTGGCAGTTATATCCTCCAAGCATTGTTGATATAAAAATAATTGTAGGTATCTCTTAAAATGAAGGCTCCGGCATGTTTGGAATGGCCTAACATCAGAATAAATTATAATAATTGTATCAACAACCATTTCTGTATCAATACCGACGTCTAGCGCCTACAAGTGTCCATTTGATGTGTCTATCTGCAAAAGCATTTATCTGTCACACAAAGGGAGGGAGTGGATTCGCCAGCCCTTGAAATCTTTAACTCAAGACTGGATGTCTTTCGACCACAAGTTCTTGCACTGGATGAAGACCACATTGTGGGAGGGTCTCAGGCCTGTGTTATACAGGGGATCAAACTAGATCAGTGGCACTCGACCTTTCCCAGCTACTGGACCCCTTTCAGGAGGCTGATTTGTCTTGTGTACCCCCAAGTTTCATCTCCCTTAAAAACTACTTGCTTCCAAAATCAGACATAAAAATACAAATGTGTCACAGCTCACTAGTACTGACAAATTGTCTGTATGAAATGTTAGTTTGTCCTGACTTCGCTAGGGCTTTTTATGTGACCTGTTTTAAAAGGAGACAAATATCTAGATGGGTTGAGTACCCCCTGGAAGACCCTGGACTAGATAATCACAGTGGTCCCTTCTGGCCTGGGAATCTATGAATCTAAGAAAGGTATCCTGTTTGGTTGATGTGTTGAAGTTCCTTGTGAAAATCCTCTGCTTGGTGTCTGCTGCATAAGTATATAAGAGCAGCCATACTGGGTCAGACCAATGATCCTTCCAGCCCAGTATCCTGCCTTCTGACAGGGGCCAATGCCAGCTGCTTCATAGGGACTGAACAGAATAGGGTGATTATTGACAGGTTTCAGAGTAGCAGCCATGTTAGTCTGTATTCGCAAAAAGAAAAGGAGTACTTGTGGCACCTTAGAGACTAACAAATTTATTTGAGCATAAGCTTTTGTGAGCTACAGCTAGCTAGGGTGACCAGATAGCAATTGTGAAAAAATGGGATGGGGGTGGGGTGTAATAGATGCCTATATAAGAAAAAGTCCCCAAAAATGGTACTGTCCCTTTAAAAATGGGACATCTGGTCACCCTGCTTCTGGCAGTCAGCATGGGGTTCCATCCCTGACCAGCTTGGCTAATAGGCGTTGATGGACCTATTCTCCATGAACTTATCTAATTTTTTTTTAACCCCATTATAATTTTGGCCTTTACAACATCCCCTGGCAAGAAGTTCCACAGGTTGCCTGTGCGTTGGGTGAAGAAATACTTCCTTGTGTTTGTTTTAAACCCGCTGCCTATTAATTTCATCAGGTGATCCCTAGTTCTTGTGTTAGGAGAAGGAGTAAATAACACTTCCTTATTCACTTTCTTCACACCAGTCATGATTTTATAGACCTTGATCATATCCCCTCATAGTCATCTCTTTTCCAAGCTGAGCAGTCTCAGTCTTATAAATCTCTCCTCATACGTAAACCGTTCCATACCCTAATCATTTTTGTTGCCCTTCTCTGTACCTTTTCCAGTTCCAATATATCTTTTTTGAGATGGGGCGACTACATCTGCATGCAGTATTCATGATGTAGTCGTACCATGGATTTATATAGTGGCATTGTGACATTTTCTGTCTTATCATCTATCCCTTTCCTAATGGTTCCTTACACTCTGTTAGCTTTCTGACTGCCGCTGCACATTGAGAGGACGTTTTGAGAGAACTAGCCACAGTGACTGCAGATAGTTGCGGCTTGTAACAGCTAATATCTTCCATGGCTCTGGACAGAAAGCCTGAAATGAACCACGGAAACCTTGTCTCCGGGTCTCTCACCCTTTCATGTGCCCGCTTGTGGGCAGGCATGGTGCCGCAGGTGAGTCTGGCTCGATTTCCCCCTCACCTGGCATATATAAAGATCCAAGCAGGCTTTCCGGTATTAAAGAGCACCCTGCTGTGGAGAGGCTCATTTATTAACGGAAAAGGCCAACAGAAAATATCAGCAAAAGCTGCCTCCCAGCATCCCAGCTGGGAGAGCAAGCCAGTCCCATTCCATCCATCCCCCATCCAAGTCCCCGGCTTGCCTGCATCCAGACTCCTCACCGGGCTTCTCTCGACTCTTGGGGTCAGGTCTCTGGCTGCTACCTGGGTAGATTCCTGACCCGGAGTCTATGGAGATCAGTCTGGTTCCTGTCAGGCTGGGCTTCCTGCCACTGTCTGGGAAAGCCCCTGCTGAGACCTGGCCCGGCTGGACGTCTGCCCTCTGAGTTTCTTGCTCTAGGGCAGTAGCTCTCAATCTTTCCAGGCTACTGTACCCCTGTCAGGAGTCTGATTTGTCTTGCGTACTCATAAGTTTCACCTCACTTGGAGACATGGGGCTTGCAGTGTGGGGAAATTGGGAGAAAGGTCTGCAACCAGCGGTAACTGCCCCCCATAGGGATCCCCTGTTACCCCCGCCCAAGGGCCCTGCCAGGCCCCAGGGGATTGGGGGGATCCTGTTGCTGCTAGCAGGCTGGCTTACAAGACAACTGACACAGTTGCTGGTAAAAAGCACTTTATTTCCCTTCCCACAGCAATATATATACAGCACTTGTTTATTCCTTTTCTGTTGTTTATCACCCAATGTTCTCATCATTCTTATCTTTGGGTTCCATTATCTTGTGGTAGTAAAGACTCTCAGGTGCTGCTTATATCATTAGTCCTTAGTTCAGCCAAAGTTTAGTCCTCAGTCCAGCCAAAATCTTCTGGCCTTGTCCTTTATCTCTTGTACTGTTATTTTCCATTACTTGGCACACATTTCTAAAACACCTGATACTCAGCATTTCCCACATCTCCCCCCTTTTGTTAAAAAGCAGCTTGAATCATCCGTGACATTCCCCAACGCATACATTGAACTATATATGGACCACACAAACAAATTATACCAATACAGATACCAATTAATAAAAGAGTGTGCTATAATGATAAGGAGTACTTGTGGCACCTTAGAGACTAACAAATTTATTAGAGCATAAGCTTTCGTGAGCTACAGCTCACTTCATCGGATGCATATGCTCTAATAAATTTGTTAGTCTCTAAGGTGCCACAAGTACTCCTTTTCTTTTTGCGAATACAGACTAACACGGCTGCTACTCTGAAACCTGCTATAATGATGTTATTCATATTTTGTTCTAATTTTGCAAGTAACTCATGAACAGAGTGAGAATGATCTGACAAATTAACACAACACATACCCTCAAAATCTTCACATCCGTGTCCATGTGCTAATAACAAAAATTCACTCGCAGCACTATTATATAAAACTGCATGGCAAATGCTATCTACATCGATTAATAACTCAGTTAATATTTCAAAAATTAGATTAAACTGTTTAATACTCCAACACACTAATTTCTCTAAATTAAAAGCAGTTTCCATAATAGCAACACCAGGGATGCTTAAGCAATAGAAAATCAATCGCAGCTCGATTATCTAAAATGGCATCTCTTAATTCCTGTTGTTCCATACTTAAAAGAGCAATTGCCTGTGATGTAGCATTAAGCGCTTTAACAGCAAAACAAGCTAATGCATTCAAAGTTTGCACCGTATAATAAATTGCAAAGCCAGGAATGCCTGCAACGGCATTCAGCAAAGCCAAATATTCTAAGTGACTATATAAGATAACGTCGGCGGAACACGTATTTTGCAGGGCCGTGCTTCGCCGATTTCGCTGCTGATTCTTTCCGGGCAACAAAAGGGTCATTCGGCTAAGACAGCACAAGGTATTACGACTTAGATTGGCAGGAATATAACTAAAGGTTCGTTCGCCGCAGGTAAAAAACCAACCAGACGGCAAAATAATATGTCCATAATTAAAAGAAACATTAACCGCATTAGTACAATTCAAAAGGGGGGCACTTATGGTTTGGCAGCCCATGGGTACCTTTGCACGTGTGCAATTAACCACTCGCGCACACGTTACATTATCTGCCCCGGCTGGGTACGGGGTATGTAAAGATAGGGCCCCTGGGGGCAAGGAGTAATTGGCGGGGCCCCAATTTGCCATATTCGAATACTGTGAAGACAAATTGGCATAAGCTGCAAGCATGGTGTGACTGCCAATTTCTTCGGGATGATGACATATGGGCACAAGACAAGTGCCCAGTAGTTCCCCGGCTGCCACAGAATCAGACAAACAAAAGTATGTGACATTGGCTATCAATGCTAGACGTTCCCATAGGTTATACGTCATTCGCACACGTAGGGGTACAAGGAGTCCCCCCTGTAACCCAAGCAATAGCACTATAACAATATCGATAACCCACATCCTCATTCTGGAAATAAACAGGATATGGCCACAAGCACAACCTCCTCTGATGCAGATCAATTCCTGTCATTACAGTTACTCTTTTCCGAGCTTGCACTATTAGCATGGCTATTGCTTCAATTCTGGAAGTTACCGTACGCACATTTTTACACGGTGGGAATATCCATTCCAAACCGACTAGGGGGTCTTTATCCCTTGTATCCCACTGAAATAATAGCGTTTCCAATACTGCATCTAGGCTAAAGACCGCTACCACGAAGGGTAAGTTTTCCCGATATCTCCCGGAATAACCCTCTCCCACCTTCTGTCCTATTCCTTGTAATGCTTGCTTCTGTAGTACCGACAGTTGTCATTTATCTCCAGGGGCTCTCCCCCCTTCTAATAAAGGAAGAAGAGGAATTATATCCTGATTTGTGATGCCACAAAGGCCATTGCAGTTCACCTAGCAGTTTCTGTGCATCATACAGTGTGCGCACATGAGGAGAGATTTTCAACTGCTGGGGGCGTACGGTGCAGTCAGTGATCCGAAGTCCCAAATACGAAAAAGGGGCTTTAGTCTGACCTCTTTTCTTGGGGCAATCCCGTTTTAAATGACCCATCTTTCTACACTAATAACACGCCCCCTCCCTTTCTCTACGCCAATTTGACTTGGAGGTATTTAAGGCTACCGCCAAGGCGCGTGCATGAATCTTTGCCTTATCCTCCTCCTCCACCAAGGGGGCACGAGTGCAGGCTTCAATCATGTCGACTAGAGAGGCCGATTTTGGTAAAGTCACCAAAATCTTCTTACACGTGGGGTTAGCATTTTGAAGGGCTAAATCTACCCCCAATGCCGATCTGGCGTCTGGTGTTAAATTAGGGGCCCTATCCAATGCCGTCCTTAGGCGGTCCAAAAAGAGGGCAAAAGATTCGCCCACTCCCTGCATGACTTTTAAATAGGGAGGTGAAGGGGTGCCCAAATCAGGGAGCTCTTTGAATGCCTCCAATGCTAGAAGCTGAGACTGTTGTAATATTTGGGGTACCAATCGCGCCTGTAGCTGAGGCTCTTCAAATCGCCCCTGTCCCAACAACATGTCTATTGATGCTACCTGGAGAGGGTCGTCCCGGGGTCTATCTAAATTAAGCACTGCCGCGTGCTCAGCCTTTTTTCTCCATGAATCCTTCCATAATAATCTCTGTGTGGGTGTTAACAACATGTCTGCAAATTTCTGGGCGTCAAAGGGACACATCGCTTGCCCCGAGAATATTTGTTCTAATAACGCTTGTACATACGGATTTTTCAAGCCATACGCCACAATAGCTTTCTGAGCCTCCCTCATCAATTTCCAGTCTAACGGCACCCAAGATTTAACCCCCTCCCTTGATACCGATACCGGGAAAGTAGCCGGCATGGCATCCAAAAATTCCCCTTCAATTATAGCATCCTTTATCAATCCATGCCAGCACTTAATTGGGTCAGGAGATCCCACTCCTCCCCCCCCATCCCTCCAAATCACCCCCGTCCCCCGTTCTTCTTGCCCTCGTCCAATTGAAGAACACGTAGGTGGCGGAGGTTTCACTTTTGGTTGAATCGGTTGCGTAGCGGGGGCATAAATTTTGCGATATTCTTCCTCTGCTGTCGGTCGCAACTCTCCCTCGGGAGTGAGGTGCTCCGTACAACCATAATACCCACACAACCTACAAATATGGGGCAAACGTGAGGGGTCAGGTATGCTGTGCTCTTGAAGCTGTTGCAGCAAATGCGATCGCGACGATCCTTGCGGTCTGTTTTCCTTTCTATCCAGCTCATCCATCATCTGTTGAGCTGCAATACCTTCCTTATATAACCACCGAATTATCTGGTCCTGCGTCAAGTTATCAAACTCTCCAGTTTTAGGCAAGTCAATAATCCGAACGTGTCGGGGAGGGGCTGATGGCACAACCGCGGGCGGCAATCCTGACCCCCCTTGTAATGGGTTCTCTGGATTGCCCGATGACGATTCCCCCGACACAGGCTGATCCACGGCCATCGGTTCGCCCCGATCTGAGTCGTCATCCTTCAAAGGCAACGGTACCTCACTGGGGTCCAATGGCGCCAAAGGAATCATAGGCATTGTTTTACCAAAAAAGTCTTTCGCTCCCACCGTGAAGGCCTCTTTTGCTGATGATTCTAATGCCTCGCGTAAGGCAATACGCGCCCCTGCCTGAGCAGCTGCGGTGGTTACGGCTCGATGAACAGTCTGCCAGATAGGGCTCAAGGCAGCAGCTTCTTTATTTCTGACCCCCACAAAGTCCCACAGGTCTTCCCCCACTGTTTTCCACACCGAGGAGTCAAACACATTCTTTGCATTAACCAGGACACCCCGTCGCTTTCCCCACCGAAGCAATTTTTGAAGAGCTTCTGGGGAAAATTTTTCTCCCTGGTTATTAAGCAGATTGCTTAAGACCTTAAACACGGCCTGCTCATCTGCTGATGCTGCCGCTCCCATTATGAGAGATATTCCCTGCCGCTCACCTTTCAGTGGGAGCTCCCCCGCCTCTTGGGCGTCCCGGTTCCTCACCCGAACGGAGGACACCGGCAGCGGTGGTCCCTGCTATTTCTTCCTCTGTCCGTGGTATCAAATTCACAGAATTCTATCACGTCGGGGGTCACCATTTGTTGCTGCTAGCAGGCTGGCTTACAGGACAACTGACACAGTTGCTGGTAAAAAGCACTTTATTTCCCTTCCCACAGCAATATATATACAGCACTTGTTTATTCCTTTTCTGTTGTTTATCACCCAATGTTCTCATCATTCTTATCTTTGGGTTCCATTATCTTGTGGTAGTAAAGACTCTCAGGTGCTGCTTATATCATTAGTCCTTAGTTCAGCCAAAGTTTAGTCCTCAGTCCAGCCAAAATCTTCTGGCCTTGTCCTTTATCTCTTGTACTGTTATTTTCCATTACTTGGCACGCATTTCTAAAACATCTGATACTCAGCATTTCCCACAGGATCCCTTCTCCTGCAGGCTGGGGGGACGGGGAGTGTCCTTCCTGAGGGCGTCTCTCTAACCCCAGAAATTCCCTCCCTTGCCCAGAGACAAGGACCTGGAGGCCAGAGCTGCCAGAATCAGGTGAACTGGAGATCAGTGGGGAGGGAGTGGGCTTTGATTCTGAAATAGACTGCAGACAGATAGATAGATAGATAGATAGATAGATAGATTATATGGGGTATATGGGGATGGATAGATGGGGGTGACCCAGCGGCCAAGCACAGAGCCCTGACACACTCAGTGGTTTGAACAGGGAAGGGGCTGGAAGCCAGGACTCCTGGGTTCTCTCCCTGTCTCTGGAAGTGGAGTATGGTCTAGTGGTTAGACCGGGGTGGGGGTGGGGGGCGGCTAGGAGCCTGGACTCCTGGGTTATCTCCCTGGCTCTGGGCGGGTGCTGATCTAGTGGTTTGAATGAGGAAGAGGCTGGAAGCCAGGACTCCTGGGTTCCCGCCCTGGCTCTGAGAGGGGAATGGAATCTAGTGGTTAGAGCAAGTGGGGGGAGGGGGCTGGGACTTGGAAGCTCTTGTTTCAGCTCTGAGGCCCTTGGGGGATGGGCCATGAACAGGCACTGGCAAAAGACCCAGGGGTAAATGCCCCACAGGCTTCGCCCTGAAGCGGTGCTGCCCCTTTCCCCGCCCTGGTGATGGATGTAGGCCCTGTTTTGCTTCCTCCCAGCTCCATCAATCTATGACTCCTCCCTGTCCGTCTCTGCCCTCGCCCCCCCCCACTTCCATCACCTGAGTGTCTGTGGCCTCCCCCCACGCAAGCCGGGGTGGGTTAAGGGGCTTGTGGCCCTGCATGAGCACTGAGTCAGCACTGCTGAGCTGTGTGTCATGGCCTCCGTACTGCTCTGAGCTGGGGGGTGGAGGTGGATTGCCTATAGTGTTGGGGAGGATGGGGCTGAGATCACTTCTGCTGCACCCCCAGACTTTGCGTTGAGTGTAACCAGCTCTGCCCAGGTCCCAGCTCGGCTTCCCACCTCTCTCCAAAACCACCCTGCCCCAAACCCACCCACTCCCCAACACATGCCCTCCAACTCCATCACCACCACCTCAGCCCCACTGGATCACCCAAACGTTCTCTCCTGCACCCTTCCCCATCCCTCCCGACCTGGGCCTGATATAGTCGGGGTGATCACCTGGCCATTGGAGGCCAGGCTGAGAAGCCCAGAGGCCCTTTCTTGTCACTGGGGGCCAGCAGGGTTCTGGGACTCAGATCTAGGAGATGGGTCCTGGCCTAGATCGGCTGGAGATGAGGGGCCCAATTCCAAGCTATGCTTGGCCCAGGGATGGGGGAGCTTTAATATGCTGTTGCACACACCCCCCATCCTGAGGTAAGAGCCTGCCTCGTTGTACTACCTTATGCCCGGCTGCCTGGGGCCATAAGGAATTCCCTCACCCCCACCCTGGCCCATCCCCTATGCTGAGTCCAGGCAATGGATCTAATTACAGGGGTCAATCCGGTTCCGCCAGCTCCCTGCCCCCAGGCTGGGCTGCTGGGCTGGGTCCTACACGTAACTGAGCACCGGGATTCATCTCCGGGCATCTAAAAAGACACCCCCCAGCTCCTGGCTTCGAACCGGGGCAGGAGCTCCCCTGGGCAAAGGCCTTCGGGGAAATATCCAGCGCCCCAGAGCCTCAGCCGGGAGCTTGCAATGGCAGCTGGCGGCAAAGATAGGCCAGGGCCAGGCTGGGCAGAGTGGGGTGCTGCAGAACCTGTCCTGTGGCAGTGAGGTGAGGGAGGGGCCCTCCATCTGGACCTGGGGAGACCCTAGCCAGGTGCCAGAAGCTGGTGCCAAACAGGGGGCAACTGAGTGAAGCCCCAGCCCACAAAAGCTTCCAGGGAAAGGTGAAGAGCTAAACTGATGGGCTGGGGGATGGGTTATAATTCTGTCCCCAGCTGCCAGGGTGGGGGAGGGGAGTCAGGGTGATTTCCCTGCCTCTGCCAGAGCCCCCCACCCCAGATCCTGCAAAACTGGACGGCTGATCCCCAATGCCTCTTGACATGCATAATCTCAGGGTTTCCCCAAAGCCATGGGATCAGTGAGGTGAGCAGGTTGGACAGGGCTTCCCCATTGCTCTCCAGCAGCTCAGCTTTCTTTGAGTCGGAGTGGGGATGTCAATCTTTACCTCTTGTTAAGGCTGGGAAGGAAACCTACAAAAAGTGAGCCAATGCACCGGCACTGCCTGGGCTTGCAGAGAGCCTGAGCACAACACTGTGTGGGGGAGGAGGGGAATCTTCCCAAGCGTGACCAACACAGCGATGCTGCCTGAGGCTGCCAAGAGCCTGAGCCATGAGCCCTGTGAACTGCTCCATATCCGGGTCACAGGGCTGAGGCTGTGGGGGGATTGGCCATGCTGGGGGTTGCTCCTGCCCATGCGGGGGCAGCTGGGCCCTGCAGACTTTGCCTCTGGCCTTGCTGGGGCCTGAATCATGCTGAGATTTGGGGGCTTGGCCTCATTGGGGTTTGGCCGCTCCCTCGTCCTGGCTTGGCCCTCCGGGCTATTGTGTTTTCCCCCTTCCAGGCTAGCAAAATCTCTCCAGACCAACTATCCATCTGCCTTTCCAGGCTGCTCTCTAACCTAAGACTATGCCCCTTTCCCAGTAGTGGGCAGGGGAACCCGAGCCCATGCATGACTCCAGGGTCCAGCCCAGGGACCCTCTATCCAGCAACCCTGGTCTGCTCACTCCCAGACCCCACTGCTATTTTCCTGTGCTCCTTCCTATGTCCCTCTTTCTTGGTGTTCTGGCTCAGCTACGTGGGTCCAACTCAAGCTCCGAACTCCCATGGGGTGATTGCAGCCTACTTCCCCTGCAGCCTGTTTCTGCTGGCAGCTTCCTGGCTTTATACCAGCCCTGCCTGTTCCTTCTCAGATGGGCTCCACCATCAACCCAGGGTCACTTAGCAAGGGCGTGAGGGGGGAAATGTTCCCTGGACCCTGGTAGCTCTTCCAGGCTGCTCCTGCTCCAGACTTGGGCAGCCAATCAGCTGCCCTGACACCCCCCATCCACATGCAACCCCTCTCAAGTTGCTTTTAAGATGGGCTAGTTGTGGAATGGGGAGGAGACAGCAGAACCAGCCAGGCTAGTAGCAGTGGGGAGTTCATCCCCACCCCACCCCCCAATCCACGTCCACCAAATTGGACTGGAGATACCACCAAGCCATCGGTATCTGCGGCATCTCGCCTCTGCCTGAGGGAAATCCCCGTTCCCCCGGCCGGCCTGCTGGATTTCTCAGCAGCTCCAGTGCTGTAGCATGGGGGGGGGTGGTTTCAGCCATCAGCTCTGCTGGAGGAGCTCCGTGGAGTGATGCTTGTAGGGAATCTGGCCTGGGGGCCATGGGAAAGACGATGGGGCTACGAGGCGGGTTGGGCAAAGAGCATTTATTTCAGATCAAGACAGACATCATTAGCACGATTAGAAAATAGAGGATAACCCCCAAAAAACACGGTGCCAGGAAAACAGGGGGAGGCTGTAGGAAAGGGAGGGAGCACTAGGAGGCCACTCCCATTTCAGCCAGTTGCCCACTGTGCCCCTGGCACTGGAGTGGGGCCACTAACAATACAATCTACCGAAGACAAATGTGGTAAAGTACCTGGCACTGCACGTCTCCCCCATCCTGCCCCAGCATGTCCCCGTGCCACGGCAGCGTGACGGAGCCCGTCCTTAGAGATTGGTCCCCCCTTGCTCTCTGTGCCCTGTGGAGCAGGTGCCATGTTGTAAGGAGAGAGGGGACGGCGACCAGGCGCGAACCCCAGTATCCCCCTTGTGGCATCCATCGGCGAGGAGGCCACAACAGCCCCAAGATACAGTGGGCACAGCTCTCCATGGGGCCCAAAGGCTCCTGGGACAGTCCCGCGAAGTCATGGCCAAGCCACTTGGGATGCCAGTTCTACCCCACTGCATGGCCCCGTGCGTGTGCCAGCTGCCCTCTTGTTGAGTGGCACATTGGGGACTGGCCACAATCACACCCCCAGGAAGAGGTGGCTGGGAGCTGCTGGAAGGTGACCTGTGGCTGGAGATGCTGCCAGCCCCAAGGGGCCAAGCTCCGGTGCCTGGCTGAAAAATCAGATTTGTCAAAGAATAATTAGGGGGCACGGTCAGGGGGGACGGGACCCACCCTGTGGTTCTGAGCTTGGCTGGGGAAAGCACCGGCTCCCGACGGGTGTGAGAGATCTGGGGTTCAGCCTGGAATGCACCCCGCCTCCTAGGGCTGGGGGCTGCCTCTCTCCCCACACCGCCCAGCCTCTCCGCCGTCTGCCCCTGGTTTCCCTGCTTTTTCCTTTGCAACCCTCCACCTGTTCCTTCCTGCCCCCCCAGCGCTCCCCTCACTCTCCTGCCCCTCATCCCACCCTGAGCCATTCCTCAGCCTCTCTCTGCCCCCCACCCCCATGTCCCTCTGAGCCCTGCCTCCTGCCCCTACACCCCCATATCTCTCTGTCCCCCTCCTGCCCCATGTCCCCTCACGCCCTGCCTCAGCCTTTCCTCCTACCCCTCTTCCAGCCCCTCCCCCCTCCTCCTCCTGCGATCTCCCTCCTGTCCTTCAGGCTGCCCCCACCTTCCCCTGTGACCTCTCAGCTCTCCACATTTCCCTGCAACCCCCTCCTGCCCTTTATACCCCACATCCCTGCCCCCCCAGATCCCTGTGACCCTTCAACTTTTCTGCTCCCCACATCCCCTGCCCTAGTTTCCTGCCCCTGGCCCCCTCAATGGGTTGTTGTAGGGAGGGGGCATGCTCTACAGCACAGGCTGGTTTCATTCGTGCCCCCTCCCCCTCATAAACAGGAGAGAGCAGCCATTTTGACTGAGGGAAAATGGCCAGCTCCCTCAGGGTGTGTCTACACTGCACACTAAACCTGGCTCTGACTCAGGTTTGAGCCCCAGGCCCCTCTGCCGTCCACACACGTTGGTCTGACTTGGTTCAGCAAGGGCCCTGCTGGGGTGGGGCAGGTCCTAGCCCCGGCATCATGCAGTGTGGATGCAGCTCAAGCTGCAGCCTCAAGGCAGAAGGGCCACGCAGTGCAGTGTGGACGCGCTAGCCCAGCTGGGGGACCGGGGCCAGCATTTGTAAACTCAGGTTTACAATGCAGACGGCATGGGCTTGGACACACGGAGTTCACAGGCCCGGCTCCTCCAGACCCGGTTTTACAATGCAGTGTGCACACAACCTCCATGCGGAGATGGGGCAGAGGCCAGAAATATCCTCCTGCAGCCTCTGTGCTCCTCTCACAACCCCACAGAGACCTGCTGGTCCCACAGCAAGTGCATCCCTCCTCCAAGGTTCGGGAACAAAACCTCCTCCCTCACATGTGCGTGTCTGTGTTTGTATCTCTGTCTCTCTCACATACACACACACACACACACACAAGGAGGGTTCTCTCTCTCACACACATGCACGAGGAGGGTTCTCACATGCACATGCACGAGGAGGGTTCTCTCTCACACGCATGCAAACGAGGAGGGTTCTCTCTCACACACACATGCACGAAGATTCTCTCTCACACACACACACACAAGGAGGTTTCCCTCTCATACACACACGGGACACACAGAAGGAGGTTTCTCTCTCTCTCTCTCTCACACACACACACACACACACACACACACACACACACACACGTTTCACACTAGGGTTGCCAACCCTTCAGGACTGTCCTGGAGTATCCAGAAATTAAAGATCAATCTTTAATTAAAGATTATGTCATGTAATGAAACCTCCAGGAATATGTCCAGCCAAAATGGGCAACCCTATTTCACACACACACACGCGGAAGTTTCAGAAACACACACACAGGAGGCGGTTTC
Source organism: Dermochelys coriacea (assembly GCF_009764565.3). NCBI lineage: Eukaryota > Metazoa > Chordata > Testudines > Dermochelyidae > Dermochelys > Dermochelys coriacea. The sequence goes on from NC_050090.1 coordinate 11,783,015, forward strand.
ACACATACACAAGGTTTCATACAGACACATGCACATAGGAAGTTTCACACACACACAGGAGAGGCGACTTCACATACACATGCACACACAGAGGTTTCACATCCCCACACCTGCAGGAAGTGGCAGGAAGGAATGGCAGGAAGTCTCTCACACACACTTGAGGAGGTTTCACACACACATAAGAACGACCACACTGGTTTGGACCAAAGGTTCATCTAGCCCAGTATCCTGTCTCCTGACAGTGGCCAGTGCCAGGTGCCCCAGAGGGAACAAACAGAACAGGGAATCATCAAGTGATCCATCCCGTTACCCATTCCCAGCTTCTGGCAAACAGAGGCTCAGGACACCATCCCTGCCCATCCTGGCTAATAGCCATTGATGGACCTATCCTCCATGAATGTATCTAACTCTTTTTTTAACCCTGTTATAATCTTGGCCTTCACAACATCCTCTGGCAGAGTTCCACACACACATGCATATATACACATAAGGAAGTTTATCACACACACACTCACATGGATAAGTAGGAGGAAGTTTCACACATGACATTTCACACACACGGATGGACGGACATCCACATGAGGTTTCACACACACACACACGGACACACAAGGAGGTTTCTCACACACATACACAAGACGAGGTTTCTCACACACACATACGGACACACAAGGTTTCTCACATGAAAGAGGTTTCTCATACAGACACACAAGATTTCTCACACACACACGAGAAGAGGTTTCTCACACACTCACACACAAGGAGGTTTCTCTCTCTCTCTCTCTCTCTCTCTCACACACACACACACACACACAGGCACATGAAGTTTCGCACACGAACATGCTGTTCTTGTCTTGGCACGCTGCCTGTGCGCGCTCTCACACCATGTCTACACTGAGGGAAGCAACCCGGCCTGGCTGTTCCAGACTAACTTCTCCACGCTGGCTAGTGCCGTCTGTCAGAGCTATTCCGGATTCACTCCCTGGACCAGGTTGGCCTGCTCCTTTGAGGGCCAGCATCTTGGGGTTCGCTCGCCCTGCTGGGAAGGTGTGAGGCCAAGCCTGGCAAGGGCTGAGGGGGCTAGCGCCTGTGACAGGCCTGGGAGAGCAGAAGGCATCTGAGCGTGCCGCCAGGGGGGTTGCTTTGGGGGCAGAGTGATTGTCCCGGGATTGAGTCCCTTTTCCCTCGGAAGAGTGCGCCCACCTGGGGCTGCAGTTTCAGTCAATCTCTCTGTCCGGACGAGGTTTTAGATAGGGCTGGATCATCGTCCGTTTGCAGGGCAGACTGGCTGCGGGGTCGGTGATACTGTGTGCTCCCCAGGGGGCCCGTGTTACCATCCACGCCCCAAGGATGCCCGGAGCCCAACTCTGGGCCAGATCCTCCTGTACAGTCGTTGAAGCCGCTTGGATGTGGGCACAGAGAACGCTGCCCCCCTCTCGGTTCCCACGCCCAGCCCAGGGGGGTAGGAGCATGTCAGTGTGTGTCAGCAGGGGCACTAGCTCTCCCTCTGGGGGACGAGCAACCCAGAGGGTGGCAGTGTGGGAACTGCTGCCCCCTTGGTTTCCATGCCCCCTCCAGAGGATGGCGCACTCTGAGAAGAGGTGAGTCCCACACCCTCCCATGGGCGAGGAGTGCCCCAGCAGGAGAGGGCATGACAGCTGGCACTCCCTCAGTTCCCCATACGGGAGAGACACCCCAGAGGGTGACAGTGCAGGAACTGGTGCCCCCGATTCCCATGCCCTCTCCTCCCATGATGGAGGAGGGCACTGGGGGCGTGGGAACCACTGTCCCTTGGTTCCCACGCTCCACACCGGGGCAGCTACTCCTGGTGGGTCCTCTGGTGGCGGAGGAGGTGGGAGGTGGCTCCGAAGCCCTTTCCGCAGTCGGCGCACTTGTAGGGGCGCTCGCTGGTGTGAGTGGCCCGGTGTCGGGCCAGGTGGGCATCGCGGGTAAAGGCTTTGCCGCAGACCCGGCACTCAAAGGGCTTCTCGCCTGTGTGGGTGCCCTGGTGCCGGGCCAGGTGGGCGCTGCGGGTGAAGGCTTTGCCACAGACGCCACACTGGAATGGCTTCTCGCCGGTGTGGACGAGCTGGTGCCGGGTCAGGTGGGCATCGCGGGTGAAGGCCCTGCCACAGATGCCGCACTGGTAGGGACGCTCGCCAGTATGGGTGCCATGGTGCCGGGTCAGGTGGGCGTTGCGTCCGAAGGCTTTCCCGCAGTAGGTGCACTTGTAGGGGCGTTCGCCAGAGTGGGTCTCCTGGTGCCGGGCCAGGTGCGCGCTGCGCCCAAAGGCTTTCCCGCAGTGGGTGCAGGCGTAGGGGCGCTCGCCCGCTGGTGGCGGAGCCAGGACCGGGCCCTTGCCACGGTGGCTGCAGGCATAGGGGCGCTGCTCTCCGCCAGAGTGGGTGCCCAGGTGCCGGGTCAGGTGGGAGCTGCGCCGGAAGCCCTTGCCGCAGTACGGGCACGTGTTGGCCTTCTCACCCATGGGCGTGGCCAGTGGGGGGCTCCAGCAGCCTGGGGTTATGGGCGTGGTCAATCCTCCAACGAGCCTATGTGCAGCCTGGCTTCGCTACCAGGCAGCTTCGGGGATCCCCTTCCTTCTTCCCTGCTTCCTGTGAGGATAGAGAATCCAGCCGTGAGTTGCTCCTGCTGCCCCATTTCTGATGAGAGGCAGCGTGGCCTAGCGGATAGAGCACCGGGACTCAGGGCACCTGGCTTCTATTCCCGGCTCTGGTCTCCTGGGCGACCATCCTGCTCCATGCCTCAGTTTCCCCACTTGTACAATGGGGATTACATTACTGAGCTCCATCATCAAGGGCTTTGAACTCTATGGATGGAAAGCACTGGGCATTATTATTAATATAGGACCAAGGCCTAGCAGCTGAGCCTGGAATCAGCTGTCTCCAGGCTGTCTCACGAGTACATCTGAGTGCCAGCAGAGCTGCTTGATGGGAAGCCAGTGGGCCCTTGCTTTGAAGCTCAAAAGCAGGTTGCTGGCTACTTAACGCTTATGCCCGCCACTGTGACTGCTCTTGCCCCAGCTTTGCCTCCCAGCCTTCTTCCTGTCCTGCTCTGGTCTGCTCCTTGCCTGGTTTCTGCTCGGATGGGTGACAGCACAGGAACCAGCACCCCCCACATTCCCACCATGACAATCAGCTGTGTGAAACTTCGGTTGACTGGCAGTTCCAAAAACGTTGGTGAATCTTTTAAAAGTCGAAACAATAATTGTTTTGGGTCAAATGAAAACTTTCAGTCAATCCAAAACATTTTGAGTCACTTTCAAGATTTTTTAAAAAAATGCATTTGCCTTTTAAAAATAAAATAAAAGGCAGATCCTAACTGAAAAGTCATTTCAGCCAGCAATTCATATAGAAAATGTCATAAGGAAACTTTGGATTTTGGGGGAACTTTTGTTGTTTATTCCCACGTCCCTCCCCCCCACAAATCAGACATGAATTCAGGAAGTGTTTTTGGCCTCACTGAATCTGCGTTTTTTGCTGAAAAAAATGTTCCACTCAAAAAATGACACCGAACTCTAGTTACGTGCTAGAGGGGCTCTGGGCGGCTTTGCTGGGACTCCCGTGCCCCCCTGCAGGGTTCCCAGCTGGTCTAACTCCCTGCTCACCTGGTTTCTCTCCGGTGTTGTCCTTTCCTTCAGGCCCGACTGTGGTCACATCCCCATGCTCACAACAGAAAATCCTACTGAGGGAAAGCATTAGGGTAAGGTCAGGTGTTCCGTGACAGCTCCCAGGATGGTTCTACACTCTCTGCTTCAGGGATCCAGCCAATCTAGAGCTATTTGGGGATGGGATGGGACTAGAACAGGGCAAATAATGGAGTTTTTGGTTAGCCGGCAATTTTGAAAAGTTGGGTGGGAAAAAGAGAGAGTTTCTGGTCAGAGCAAAAATGAACGTTTTCAAAATCATAAAGTTGGACACATCTTTTTCAGAGTCCCTGCTCCCCAGGGTAGAGTCCCCTACCCTGTAAGTATGGCCTGCATTCGGTGTTCCTAGACGGATACATTTTAAATTTAGCTGTACTAAAATGCATATTGTTTGCTTGAGCCTAGTTTACCAAGCAATCCAGATTGCTCTATATCAGTGACCTAAGTGCCCCCTCCCCCAGCCCCAACCCAGCCACGGATCTGCCACAGCTGGGGGACGTGCCCCTCCCCGGCCCCAACCCAGCCCCAGCCCGGACCTGCCGTGGCAGGGAGAGGTGCCTCTCCCGCCCAGCCCACATGCTGCTGCAGGGAGAGAGAGCTGGGGGCAGTTCTCTCTTTCCCACTGTAGCCCTGAGACAGCCTGTACCCTCATTTCTGGCCCCAACCCAGAGCCTGCACCCCCAGCCGGAGGCATCATCCTCTCCCCTTCTCACACCCCAAATCCCTGCCCCAGCCCGGAGCCCCCTTCCACAATCCAAATTCCTTGACCTCACCCCCCAGCCCAGAGCCCCCTCCTACACGCCAAATCTTTCATCCTTGGCCCCACCCCACAGCCCTCACCCCCTGTACTCCAATGTTCTGCCCCAGTCCTGAGCCCCCTCCCACACTCCAAACCCCTCAGCCCCACCCCTGCCAAATGAGTGTCACACATCACCTCCATACTGGTGCACATAACAAAATTCATTCCACACATGGGTGGGAAAAATTAGAGGGAACACTGTCAATGACTCATCCTCTTCATTATTTACCACTCCCCCAATTTTTGGGTTATCTGCAAACTTTATCTGTGATGATTTTATGTTTTCTTCTAGTCATTGACAAAGATGTTAAATAACATAGGGCCAAGAACAGATCCCTGCGGAACCCCCTGGAAAACATATCCACCAAATGTTGTTTCCCCATTTAGAGTTACATTTTTGAGACCTATCAGTTAGCCAGTTTTTACTCCATTTAATGTGGGCCTCATTAAATTTATATTGTTATAGTTTTTAAATCAAAATGTCATGCAGTACCAAGTCAAATGCTTTGCACAAGTCTAAATCTATTACGTCAACACAATTACCTTTATCAACCAAACTTTTAATCTCATCAAAAACATAGCATGTTAATTTGACAGCTCCCAGAGTCTCAGACTTTAAGGCCAGAAGGGACCATCATGATCATCTAGTCTGACCTCCTGCACAACACAGGCCACAGAACCTCACCCAGATACTCCTGTAATAGATCCCTCACCTCTGGCTGAGTTACAGAAGTCCCGAAATCATGATTTAAAGACTTCATGTTATAGAGAAGCCACAATTTACACTAGTTTAAACCTGCAAGTGACCTGTGCCCCATGCTGCAGAGGAAGGCGAAACCCCCCCCCCCCAGGGTCTCTGCCAATCTGACCCAGGGGAAAATTCCTTCCTGACCCCAAATACGCTGATCAGTTGGACCCTGAGCATGTGGGCAAGACCCACCAGTCAGACAGCTGGGAAAGAATTCTCTGCAGTAAGTCAGAGCTCTCCCCATCTAGTGTCCCATCACGGGCCGTTGGAAATATTTGCTACTAGCAGTCACAGATCAGTCGAAGGCAGTCCCATCATACCACACCTCTATAAACTTATCAAGTTCAGTCTTGAAGCCAGTTCGGTTTTTTGCCCCCACTTCTCCTCTTGGAAGATTGTCCCAGAACTTCACTCCTCCGATGGCTAGAAAGCTTCATCTAATTTCAAGCCTAAACCCGTTTATGGCCAGTTTACATCCATTTGTTCTTGTGTCCACATTGGTGCTTGATTTAAATAACTCTTCTCCCTCCCTGGTGTTTATCCCTCTGATGTATTTATAGAGAGCAATCATATCTCCCTTCAGCCTTCTTTTGGTCAGGCTAAACAAGCTAAGGTCAATAAATTTTCTCTCATAAGGTGGGTTCTCCATTCCTCCGATCATCCTAGTAGTAGCCCTTCTCTGAACCTGTTTCAGCTTGAAATCATCTTTCTGAAACATGGGAGACCAGAACCGTGCAGAGAATTCCAGGTGAGGGCTCACCAGCGCCTTGTATAACGGCAATACCACTTCCCTAGCTCTACTGGAGATTGTGGGAGAAGCTCAGCTTTCATTTGTTTATTTTTAAAACTTTTTTAAAAAAATCTCACTTCCCATTTGTGTGTTTCGCTTGTTTGGGGGAGCTGCGGGGGCTAATGGATAAAGCATTGGGCTGGAACTCAGGAGATCTTTGGGTTCTTTGCTACTGGCCTGCTGGGGCCAGTTTCCCCATCTGTAGAATGGGGCTAATGATACTGAGCTCCTCAGTAAAGAGCTTTGAGAGCTGCTGGCTGGCCCCAAACCCCTCCCACCTCAACCTGCAGCCTCCTTCTCCCCCCCCCCACAGATCCCAGCCCCCCACCTCCAGCTGCCAACCCCAGCTTCCCCCTTCCCTCCACCCCAGTTCCCAGCCCCGTCCCCTCACCAGTCCTAGCCCCCTCACTGCCGCCCCTTTTCCCACCCCCAGCTCCCAACCCCCATCTCTCGCAGATCCCAGCCCCCCCCAGTGCCCCTCCCCAGCTGCGGCTCCCTGCCCCTTCTCAGCCCCAGCCGCCGGCCCCCCTTCCCTTACCAGCATTAGTTCCACCCCTTCCCTGCAGCCCCTCTTCCCCCCCATCTTCAGCTCCCAGCCCCCCTCCTCCCCAGCTGCAGATCCCACCCCAGCCCCCCTCCTCCCCAGCTGCAGATCCCAGCTCCCTGCCCAGCCGCTGTAGCCCCCAGGCCCCCCCCCGAGCTGCAGCCCAGCCGCCCCCGCCCGCTCTCACCGGTGCACACGCCGGGCTGGGCGCAGGAAGGTGCCCGGGCCCCTCTCTCGGTCTCTCCTCCCCCAGCCCCGGCTCCGCTCTGCACCGCAGCGGTCTGCCAGCTCGATGGTTGTTAACCCTTCCCCCGCCAGACGACAGGCAGACATCCCCCCCCCAGACTCCCCCTGTCCCGGACGCCTGGGTTCCGCAGGGCGCCCCTGGAGGAGCCGAAGGGCAGCGCCCGGGTCCCCCTGGGGGCTGAGCAGAGCTGGGCACAGCATGGAGTTTCTGGTCCCTGGCTGATTCCCCAAAGTGGGGGGCGATTGGGGAGGGGGGGGGTCATTTCAAGCTGAAAATAGCTGAAATTTTTAGTGTCTTGAAAAGTCTGGAGGAAAAAAAATCATTTTTCCCTTTGACTTCGGGCGGAGAAATGTCCTGTGGGGTCAAATCCTTTAGCTCTTGAGCCGTTTCAAACATTTAAAAATAAAAATAAAACCGGGGGACGTTTCGAAACAAAACGCCCTTTGGAACCAAAAACTAGACACAATCTGCCTCTGGGAGAGACGAATTTGATCTCTTTGTCCTTTGAGATTACAGGTTTGGGGGATAACCGTGACGTAACAGACGTAGACTTCTGCAAGGCGTTTGGCTTGGTCCCGCCTGGCATTCTGCCTAAACAATCTAGAATGCTATAAAATGAACAGGATCCACGTCGAATGAATTAAAAAATGTCGGATAGGTCTCAAAATGTAACTGTAAACAGGGAATCAAGAGGCTGCATTTCCATTGAGTGGGGTCCCGCAGGCATCAGTTCTCGGCCCTCTGCTGTGAAACATTTTTGTCAGTGACCTGGGTGAAAACATAAAATCATCATGGATAACGTCTGCAGATGACACAAAAATTGGGGAAGTGGTAAATAATGCAGAGGACAGATCACTGACTCAGAGCAATTGGATAAACTGAGCGCAAGCAAACAAGAGACTTTTAATGCAGCTAAATGTAAATGTATCCATCTAGGAACAAAGAATGTCGGCCATATAGAGGATGAGATGCTCTATCCTGGGAAGCAGTGACTGGGAAAAGAGATTTGGGGGTTGTGGTGGGGGTTGCGAGAAGCGGAATCTGTCATGCCTCTACATGATTGGCACGCTTGTAGGGTTTCAAGATAAGAACATAGGAATGGCCATATTGGGTCAGACCAATGGCCCCCTAGCCCCATATCTTGTCTTTGACAGTGGCCAGTGCCAGATGCTTCAGAGAGAATGAACAGACCAGGGCAAATGCAAATGATCCATGCCCTGTCATCTAGTCCCAGCTTTCGGCAGTTGGAGGTTTAGGGACACCAGGAGTCTATCTTGGCTACTAGCCAGTGATGGACCTATCTTCCATGAACTTATCTCATTCTTTTTTGAACCCAACTTTTGGCCTTCACAACATCATGTGGCAATGAGTTCCACAAGTTAAGTGTGTGTTGTGTGAAGAAATATTTCAATATTTGGTCCTGCAAAATGTCGACACAAAATGGTTCCCCATTGTCGAAACGTTTCCCCCCCCAAACATTTTGTGAAATAAAATCTTGTCACCATTTCTCTAAATAACTATATAAATAAATACGAATTGGTTATGTCAAAACAGCATTTTCCAATGGAAAACTGTTTAGACAAAATTTTTCCAGTCAGCTGTATTCTTGTCTTACACGTGGATTATAGGTTTCAGAGTAGCAGCTGTGTTAGTCTGTATTCGCAAAAAGAAAAGAATGCATCCGATGAAGTGAGCTGTAGCTCACGAAAGCTTATGCTCAAATAAATTTGTTAGTCTCTAAGGTGCCACAAGTACTCCTTTTCTTTTTACGTGGATTATAAACTCTTTGGGGGCAGGAGCTGTCTCTTTGTACTGCGCCTAGCACAATGAGGCCCTGGGCCATGACTGGGGCTTCTGGGTGCTACCGTAATACATGTAATAAATAATGTACAGAGCTACATTAGTACAGACAACAAATAATATATTCACATATTGTGTACGAGGAGAACAACCAGTTGCCTAACCTCTCTCCAGAAGATTGTAGTAGAGATGGTGAAAAAAAACAGTTGTTCTGGCTTGTGTCCACAAGATCTCCCTTCTTCTCCCATGGCTGACATGTAAATTGGGCTGTAATCTATTCATCCAGTGGACCAGCATATGCCCAATGCTGTTGGCCTGCCCTGCCCTTAGGCATTCTGCCAGCAGAGCTATATTGGCTAGGAGTATGAAACAAATCAGATAAAACTGGTCAAAACTTTTTGACCGACATTCTTTTGCCAGCGAGAAAGGCAAATTTAGCAACGCCGAAACATTTTGCTAAATTGTATCCAAGTTGCCGAATTGCTCGTTTAAAAAAGAAATACCTAAAAAGAAAAAAATTAAAAATAACCCACCCTAAAACACATCCCTAAAATAACATAACTAAAAAGCAATAAAGGAATAATAATAAAATGATAAGAAATACAAAATAAATACCCACAAAAAATAAAAGTATTTCCCCCAAATATCTAAAACAAATACCTAAACACAATTATAATAAATGATTGCTAAGCATTACAATAACTAATAAAGTAATAACAATAAAATGATAAGATATAAAAAACAAATACCTAAAAATATTTCTTAAAAAAAATCAAGAAGTATCTAAAACAAATACTTGCAATAAAATAAATGTTAATAAGAAGGTAATAAGAAGTAATAATAATAAAATGATCAGAAAGAAAAAAACCTAAAAACAATTTTTAAAACATAAAATAATTCCTAAAACAAAGATCAAACCTAAAATAAATAATTAGTGTTAATAATAATATATAATAAAAGAATATTAATAAAATGATAATAAGAAATAAAAATAAATATCTAATTAATTATACCTAAAATAAATACCTCAAATAAAATACATAATTGTTAAAGAATAATAATAAAATAATAAGAAATAAAAAATAAATACAACAAAAATTTAAAAAATCAAAACCTTTTGTTTCGACATTTTCTAACCAAAACATGCTGACATTTCAGTTCAAAACAACTTTTTGCTTTGAAATGTCCTTTACTTTCATCTTTCAAAAAATCCAAAACATTGAAAAATGGTGGAACCCAAAAGGATTCGGGTTGAGCAAAACGATAATTCAATCAGACATGAATATTTTTTTTTAATGAATTTGCCCAAAATCTCAAAAATGTTCACTTTCGGTCTGACCCAAAATGCTTTTTTCACCCTTTTCAAACCAGAAAAATCAGTTATTCTCCCAGCTCTAGCCCTGCCCAAAGAGCTCTGCCAGCGAAAACCCCCAGCGGAAATGCAGTTGTATTAGCAAAAAAGTCCTTTTGCTGGCAGAACTTATTTGGTTCAGGGAACAAAGCTATTTCTGCAAAATATGCATCTCATCTAGGAGCATTTGCCAGGTTAGCTCTGCTGGAATCGCTATACTGGCAAACCCCTTCTAGCGTAGACAAGCCTAAAGGCAGAAGAAGAAAGGAAGCAGAGGTTAGTGGTTAGAGAACCGAGTTCAATTTCCTGCTATGCCACAAACTTCCAGCAGGTCCGTGGTACGTCTACACTGCAATCAAATGCAGGGGTCAGCTGACTCGGGCTCTTGGGGCTGGGAAATTGCAGTGTAGCCATTCAGGCTCTGAGACCCCCGCGAGGTGACGTGGGTCCCAGAGTCTGGGCCCAAGCCTGAATGTCTATACTGCAATTTGACAGTCCTGCGAGCCTCAGCCAGCTGTCCCAGCCCAGCTGCGGGTGTTTTATTGTGGCACAGATGAACTCTTAGCCTCTCTGGGTGCATCTACACAGCAAAAAAAAAAAACCCCAGAAAACCCATGGCAGCAAGTCTCAGAGCCTAGGTTGACTAACTCAGGCTCGTGCGACAGGGTTAAATCTAGCAGTGTTGACTTTCTCACCCAAGCTCTGAGGGCCATCCCCCTTGCTGGGTTTCAGACCCTGGGCTCCAGCCTGAGTCCTCACTGCTAACTGTAGCCCTAGGTGCCGAAGTCAGTTGACCTGGGCTCTGAGCTGCTGCTGGGTTGTTTTTGCTGTGTAGACATACCTGCCGTGCCTCAATTTCCCATCTGTACAAGGCTAATGGCACTTCCCCACCTCCCAGGGCTGATGTGAGGCTAAATGTGTTAAAGCCTGTGAGGGAAAGTGCTAGATAAGAGCCAAGTATTATTACATGTCAATGTTTTACCGAGGGCTGTAGCCGTTAGGGGACTGTTTTCTGCTGACATGGCTACGTTAGCAAAATCCCTGATGTAGCCACAGGCAATTGTTACACTACAGATTTCTGCCAGCACAGCTGTCAGGAGGGGTACAATTGCTGACTTAGAGACCTGTACCAGAAAAGGCTCTCGCAAACGCAGTGACACCAGCAAACCTGAGCCTTACTAATATAGCCCGTTTCACTCATGAGGTGGTTTTACTAACACCGGTACAATCCCTTTCCTGGGTAGATCTCCAAACAATTGACCAAGGAGGGCAATATCTTTACTATGTCATAGATGGAGAAACTGAGGCACAGAGTTACATCCCCCTGCCGATTTGCTTAAGGTCACCCAGAAATGGGAAGAGAAACCAGATGTTCTGCATCCCAAACCAGTGCTCTCTCCATTGGTCCATGCTGCCTGTAGCTGCGCCAGCCTTCCTATACTAGTCAAGGCCTTGTAGTATAGACATGGCCATTGGTATAACTGTGGATGGGTTATGTGTAGGTTGGGGTTTGAGGGGCGTGCAGGGGTCTGTGTGTGGGGCGGGACTGGAAGGGTGTTTGGGAACTGTGTGGGGCAGGAGGGACGTTCAAGGTCCATATGTGGGACAGGAGGGGGGTTCGGGGTCTGTGTGCGGAGTGGGACTGGAAGGGCTTTGAGGATGTGTGTGTGTCAATTGGGGTGGGAGGGGTGTTCGGGGTCTGTGTGTGGGAGTCAGGGCAGGAGGGACGATGCACTCTGGATGTGGGGCAGGGGAGGTGTAGCGGGTTCGGGGGGCAGAAGCGTTGAGGGGTCTATGGGGGGTTGAGCAGGAGAGGCGATGGGATTCGGGTGTGGGGCAGGAGGTGCATTGGGGGTCTGTGTGTGGGATGCGTGGAGTGTTGGGGTCTGGGTATGGGGGGAGGGGCATTGGGGGTCTGTTTGGGGGGGGCAGGAGGGGTGATGTGGTCTGGGTGTGGGGCAGGAGGGGAGTTGGGGTCCCGGGTATGAGGCAGAAGGGTGTTGGGGTCTCTGTGGGGGTTGGGGTGGGAGGGGTGTTGGGGGTCCAGGCATGGGGCAGGAGGGGCATTGGGGGTCCAGGTGTGGAGCAGGAGGGCGGTTGGGGTCTCTATGGGGGTTGGAATGGGAGGGCTGTTGGGGGCCTGTGTGTGGGGCAGGAGGGGTGTTGGGGGTCTGCGTGTGGAAGTCTGTGTGTGGGGTGGGAGGGGGATCCAGGATCTCTGTGGGGGTCCACGTGTGGGGTGGGAGAGGCCATTGGGGGGTTTTCAGGGTGTGGGGAAGGAGTGGGGTCCAGGGTCTCGTGTGGTTGCCGGCTGTGGGGTACGAGGAGGGTTGGGTCTCTGTGAGGTCCAGGGTTGGGCAGGAGGGGCGTTGGGGGTCCAAGTATGGTGCAGGAGGGGGGGTTGGGGTCTCTGTGGGGAAAGGGTGGGAGGGTTGTTGGGGGTAAGGGTGTGGGCAGGAGGGAGGTTGGGGATCTGGCTGAGGGCCAGAAGGACGGTCTGGGGTCTCTGTGGGATCCAGCTGTGGGTCAAGATGGGGGTGGGGGTCCGGCTGGAGGCAGGAGCAGGGGGTTAGGGGGTTTCTGTGGGGTCTGGCTGTGGGGGTGGGAGGGGGGTTGAGGCGTCGGGCGGGGGGCAGGAAGGGGCTTCAGGGTCTCTGTGGGATCCAGCTGTGGGGCAGGAGCGGGGTGTTCGGGGTACGACACCGGCTGTGGAGGCAGGAGAGGAGGTTCAGGGTCTCTGTGGGGTCTGGCTGTGAGGAACAGGAGCGGGGTGTTCGGGGTCTCTGTGGGGTGGGAGGGGGGTTGGGGGTCCAGGTGGGGGGCAGGAGCAGAGGTTCAGGGTCTCTGTGGGGTCCGGCTGTGGGGCGGGAGGGGGGTTGGGGCAGGAGGGGGGTTCAAGGTCCATGTGGGGTCTGGCTGTGGGGCAAGACGGGGGGTGGGGGTCCGGCTGTGAGGCAGGAGCGGGCAGTTAGGGGTCTCTGTGGGGTCCGACTGTGGGGCAGGAGGGGGGTTGAGGGTCCGGGTGGGGGGCAGGAGGGGATTTCGGGTCTCTGTGGGACCCAGCTGTGGGGCCAGGAGCGGGGATTCGGGGTCCAGGTGGGGGGCAGGAGCGGGGTTTTGGGATCCAGCTGTGAGGGCAGGAGGGGGGTTCGTGGGTCTCTGTGGGGTGGAGGGGGGTTGGGGGTCTGGGTGGGGGGCAGAGCGGAGGTTCAGGGTCTCTGTGAGATCCGGCTGTGGGGCAGGAGGGGGATTGGGGGGCGGGAGGGGGTTCAGGGTCCCTGTGGGTCCGGCTGTGGGGCAGGAGGCGAGTTGGGGTCAGGGTGGGGGCAGGAGCGGAGGTTCAAGGGTCTCTGTGAGGTCCGACTGTGGGGCGGGAGGGGATTGGGGCAGGAGGGGGGTTCGGGGTCCCTGTGGGGTCCGGCTGTGGGCAGAGGCGAGTTGGGGGTTGGGGTGGGGGCAGAGCGGGGGTTCAGGGTCTCTGTGGGGTCCGGCTGTGGGCAGAGGGGTGTTGGGGGAAGGAGCGGGGTTCAGGGTCTCTGTGGGGTCCGGCTGTGGGGCGGAGGGGGGTTGGGCAGGAGGGGGGTTCAGGTCTCTGTGGGGTCCGGCTGTGGGGCAGGAGGGGTGTTGGGGGCAGGAGCGGGGTTCAGGTCTCTGTGGGGTCCGGCTGTGGGGCGGGAGGGGTGTTGGGGGCAGGAGCGGGGGTTCAGGGTCTCTGTGGGGTCCGGCTGTGGGCGGAGGGGTGTGGGGCGGAGGAGGGGGTGTCAGGGTCCTCTGTGGGTCCGGCTGTGGGCGGGAGGGGGTGTTGGGGCAGGAGGGGGGTTTCAGGGTCTCTGTGGGGTCCGGCTGTGGGGCGGGTGGGGGGTTGGGGCAGGAGCGGGGGTTCAGGGTCTCTGTGGGTCCGGCTGTGGGGCGGAGGAGCTTGGGGTCGGTTGGGGGCAGGAGGGGGGTTCGGTCTCTGTGGGTCCGGCTGTGGGGCGGGAGAGGTGTTGGGGGCAGGAGCGGGGGTTCAGGGTCTCTGTGGGGTCCGGCTGTGGGGCGGGAGGGGTTGGGGCAGGAGCGGGGGTTCAGGGTCTCTGTGGGGTCCGGCTGTGGGGCGGGAGGGGGGTTGGGGCAGGAGCGGGGGTTCAGGGTCTCTGTGGGTCCGGCTGTGGGGCGGAGGGGTTGGGGCAGGAGCGGGGTTCAGGGTCTCTGTGGGCCGGCTGTGGGGCGGGAGGGAGCTTGGGGCAGGAGGCGGGGGTTCAGGGTCTCTGTGGGGTCCGGCTGTGGGGCGGGAGGGGGTTGGGGCAGGAGGGGGGTTCAGGGTCTCTGTGGGGTCGGTGTGGGGCGGGAGGTGTTGGGGGGCAGGAGCGGGGGTTCAGGGTCTCTTGTGGGTCCGGCTGTGGGGCGGGAGGGGCTTGGGGCAGGAGGGGGTTCAGGGTCTCTGTGGGGTCCGGCTGTGGGGCGGGAGGGGGGTTTGGGGCAGGAGGGGGGTTCAGGGTCTCTGTGGGGTCCGGCTGTGGGGGGGAGGGGGGTTGGGGGGCAGGAGGCGGGGGTTCAGGGTCTCTGTGGGGTCCGGCTGTGGGGCGGGAGGGGGGCTGGGGCAGGAGGGGGGTTCAGGGTCTCTGTGGGGTCCGGCTGGGGGCGGGGAGGGGGGCTGGGGCAGGAGGGGGGTTCAGGGTCTCTGTGGGGTCCGGCTGTGGGGCGGGAGGGGTGTTTGGGGGCAGGAGGGGGGTTCAGGGTCTCTGTGGGGTCCGGCTGTGGGGCGGGAGGGAGCTGTGGGGAGGGGGGTTCAGGGTCTCTGTGGGGTCCGCTGTGGGGCGGGAGGGGGTTGGGGCAGGGGGGGGTTCAGGGTCTCTGTGGGGTAGGCTGTGGGGCGGGAGGGGTGTGGGGGGGCAGGAGCAGGGGGGTTCAGGGTCTCTGTGGGGTCCGGCTGTGGGGGGGAGGGGGGTTGGGGGCAGGGCGGGGGTTCAGGGTCTGTGGGGTCGGCTGTGGGGCGGGAGTGGGGTTTGGGGCAGGAGCGGGGTTCAGGGTCTCTGTGGGTCCGGCTGTGGGGGGGGAGGGGGTGGGGGGGCAGGAGCGGGGGTTCAGGGTCTCTGTGGGGTCCGGCTGTGGGGCGGGAGGGGGGGTTGGGGGCAGGAGCGGGGGTTCAGGGTCTCTGTGGGGTCCGGCTGTGGGGCGGGAGGGGGGTTGGGGGCAGGAGCGGGGGTTCAGGGTCTCTGTGGGGTACGGCTGTGGGGGGGAGGGTGTTGGGGGGCAGGAGCGGGGGTTCAGGGTCTGTGTGGGGTCCGGCTGTGGGGGGGGGAGGGGGGGTTGGGGGCAGGAGCGGGGGTTCGGGTCTCTGTGGGGTCCGGCTGTGGGGCGGGAGGGGGGTTGGGGGCAGGAGCGGGGGTTCAGGGTCTCTGTGGGGTCCGGCTGTGGGGCGGGAGGGGGGTTGGGGGGCAGGAGGGGGTTCAGGGTCTCTGTGGGGTCCGGCTGTGGGGCGGGAGGGGGGTTGGGGCAGGAGCGGGGGTTCAGGGTCTCTGTGGGGTCCGGCTGTGGGGCGGGAGGGGGGTTGGGGGCAGGAGCGGGGGTTCAGGGTCTCTGTGGGGTCCGGCGGTGGGGCGGGAGGGGGGTTGGGGGCAGGAGCGGGGGTTCAGGGTCTCTGTGGGGTCCGGCTGTGGGGCGGGGGTTCAGGGTCTCTGTGGGGTCCGGCTGTGGGGCGGGAGGGGGGTTGGGGCAGGAGGGGGGTTCAGGGTCTCTGTGGGGTCCGGCTGTGGGGCGGGAGGGGGGTTGGGGCAGGAGGGGGGTTCAGGGTCTCTGTGGGGTCCGGCTGTGGGGCGGGAGGGGGGTTGGGGGCGGGAGCGGGGGTTCAGGGTCTCTGTGGGGTCCGGCTGTGGGGCGGGAGGGGGGTTGGGGGCAGGAGGGGGGTTCAGGGTCTCTGTGGGGTCCGGCTGTGGGGCGGGAGGGGGGTTGGGGCAGGAGCGGGGTTCAGGGTCTCTGTGGGGTCCGGCTGTGGGGCGGGAGGGGGGTTGGGGGCAGGAGCGGGGGTTCAGGGTCTCTGTGGGGTCCGGCTGGGGGGCGGGGTGGGGGGGTGGGGCAGGAGGGGGTTCAGGGTCTCTGTGGGGTCCGGCTGTGGGGCGGGAGGGGGGGGGGGCAGGCGGGGGGTTCAGGGTCTCTGTGCGGTCCGGCTGTGGGGCGGGAGGGGGGTTGGGGCAGGAGGGGGGTTCAGGGTCTCTGTGGGGTCCGGCTGTGGGGCGGGAGGGGGGGTTGGGGCAGGAGGGGGGTTCAGGGTCTCTGTGGGGTCCGGCTGTGGGGCGGGAGGGTGGCTGGGGCAGGAGGGGGGTTCAGGGTCTCTGTGGGGTCCGGCTGTGGGGCGGGAGGGGGGGTTGGGGCAGGAGGGGGGTTCAGGGTCTCTGTGGGGTCCGGCTGTGGGGCGGGAGGGGTGTTGGGGGGCAGGAGCGGGGGTTCAGGGTCTCTGTGGGGTCCGGCTGTGGGGCGGGAGGGGGGTTGGGGCAGGAGGGGGGTTCAGGGTCTCTGTGGGGTCCGGCTGTGGGGCGGGAGGGGGGCTGGGGCAGGAGGGGGGTTCAGGGTCTCTGTGGGGTCCGGCTGTGGGGCGGGAGGCCCACCCAGGCTCTGTGTGTGGGGCTGGGTACCGATGGGGCGGGGGCGCTGTGCCGGGAGCTCCGGGGCTCTCAGCGCCGCTCGGCTCTGCCCCGGCCCCCGCACCCGGCGCCCTGCGCCGCCCCGCGGCTCGGTCCTCCCCGCTCACCCCGCCGGGGGCTGAACTTCCCGGGTCAGCGGCGTGCGCAGCGCCGCGTCCCGCCCCGGTCCCGGGCCTCCGCCGCGCCGGCTGGGGCTGCCGGACCGGGCCCAGGTAGGCGGCGGCTGGGCGGGGCAGGGGGCCGGTCCCCCACGGCAGCCAGGCTGGAGGCTCACCGGGGGGGCGCGGCTAGCGCAGGACGCCCGGGTTCTGCTCCCCAGCTCGGCCCCTGGCCCGCGGGGCGACTCGCGGGTCCTTTCCCCGCTCCGTGCCTCAGTTTCCCCCTCTGCGCAAGCGGGCAAAGGAGCCCCGCCGCCCTTTGTAAAGCAAAGCGCTAGGTAAGATGAGAACTCCGCTTTCTTGTTTGTGATCGCAGTCCTGGCTCGGAGACCCCGGCACAGCCCAGGACCCCTGTACATTGTTTATTAGGGTAGCACTAGGCACCTCAGTCATGGCTCAGGACCCCAGTGTGCTAGGCGCTGTAGAGACACAACACAAAGTGAGGGGGCAGGGTTGAGCTGGGGAGGATTTGGGGTTGGGTTGAGTGGGGCAGAGCTGCAGGGATGTGGGGCTGGGGTTAGAGGAGCGGGGCTGAGCTGCAGGGATGTGGGGCTGGAGTTAGGGGCAGGCTGAGCTGGAGGATGTGGGGCTGGACTGAGGGGTGCAGGGCTGATTTGGAGGATGTGGGGCTGGACTGAGGGGCATAGGGCTGAGCTGGGAGATATAGGGCTGGCAACTGGGTTGCCCCAAGCTCAGACCCTTCTCATTCCAGGGCGCTCGGACATTAGAGGCGGGTCCAATGTATTTTGCTGAGATCCAGTGGGCTCTGCTGGACCCTGCTCCGAGGCCCGTCTACAGGGACATGGTTCCAGAGAACTACGGGACGCTCCTCTCTCGGGGTAAGGATCCCCCTGGAAAGTTGGGGCTGGGCAGGCTTTGATGTGCCCGGATTGGCTCTAACTCTGGGTTCTCCCCTTAGATTTGGGGTGTCAGTTCCCCTATCCCCTGAAAGCAAGTGAGAGGGAAGGAGACAATCGCCTTCACACCTGTGATGAGAAAGAAGGGTCAGAAATGCCGCGGCTAGAGCTGAGCTAATAACTGATGTTTTTGGTTACGGGGCAGATCTGGAAAACGGGGGGGGGTGGGAAACCCTTATGGGGTCTTGCAACAAAAATTTTGGGTCAAACATAACATTGTGTTTGATGCAAACCAAAACGTTTCCTTTTGATTTCAGGCATTTTTTTTAACTGTTTTTAAAATTACTCTTTAATAAAAGCAAAGGAAATTTGGAAATGAAAAGTCATTTTGATCCAAACATTTGGATTTGTTCCCCCCCCTTTCTTTTTTTGAGCGACTGAAACAAACTTGACTCTAATTCACACGGCATTCAGGCAACCTGGGCCTGTGTTTTTCGCCGGAAAAAGGCTTTGTCCCAAAGAATTTTGCTGTGGCATTGCTTGCAATATCTGTCTGTTGTATTGCGCTTTCCCTCAGGAGAGCTGTATCCTTATCCCCATGCTATAGATAGGGACACTGAGGTACAGAGAGATGAAGTGATTTACCAAGGTCACCCCTCAGGCCGGTGGCAGAGCTGGGACTAAAATCCAAGTCTCCTGAACCCCAGTCCAGTGCTTTAGCCACTAGCCCATACTGCTTCCCACCCCGTCTCTTCTCCCCCACCCAGCCCTACACACTTGTCCGCTGTCCAATCTCTTCAGCTTTGCGAGAACTAAATTACAGCATTGTTACCCTCATACTCAGAGACTTCGCAGCACACTGTGGTGCCAGGCCCTGTACGTATGCATACTGAGAGACGCTCTCTGCCTCCAAGAGCTCACAGCCTACGTAGCCAAGTCTCATCTCTCCGGCTGGGTGAGCTCAGTCAAATCATGACGCTTCTGCCACAGTCTTTCAGTTTTCCTGAAAAATTAAATTAAATTAAATTCCCCCCAAAGTCAGAGCATTTGATGAAATGTTTCCAGTTTTTCAGTGTGAAATGACTGTTGGTTTCAAAATTTCCTTTATTTTTATGTACAATAACCTACTCCCCTCTCCTTCTCTCGAGAAAATGGCTAAAAAGGGTCAAAATAAAAACAACACGTTCTGATTTTCTCAAAACGAAGCGTTCCATTCCACCCAAATCAATATATAGATGTGTATATATGTGACTTTTTCAATCCCTGAAAACGGTGAAAAATTTTATTTTCGGTTGGACCTGAAATTGATATTTTAAAAAATTTTTCTGACTTGCCAGTGAATCGAAAAAGCCATTATTTGCCCAGCTCTATTCGTGAGTTCTCCCAATTGTACCTCGTACAGGAGGGGATTACAACTATTATTATTATTGTTATTTACTGGGTGTATTATGGTAACCTGTCATGGCTCAGGACCCCATTGTGCTAGGCGCCATAAATTAGGTATATTATGGTAGTGCCTAGGAGCTCTGGTCATGGCCCAGGACCCCGTTGTGCTAGGTGCTGTACAAACCCAGAACAGAAAGACGGTTCCTGCCAAAGGGACATACAATCAGGAGTGGCGGATGCATCACTCGTGGCTTTCCACCCATCCCACCCCACATTGGGCGGTAGCTCCCTCTTCTCCATCACTGCCTGTCCGCGTGCGAGATGGAAGAACAACTGAGGAAGGGTCATTAAGGCAGCTGGGTTTATTTTAATGAGTTCATTTCCACGCCCCTCAGTCGTTCTCCTTTCCTCCCCAGCTCTGGCAGCAAATTGGGTGGGATGGGGGGAAGCCAGTGCTACCCTTCCAAGCTCCACGTGTAAAATGAACTCTGCCAACACTTCTCAGAACACCTCACAGAGCGACAGGCTCAGACTCTCAGCAGACTCAGGCAGCATTGGTTATGCCCTCAATTTGCATTTTCCTGGTTTTCTTCACAACCATAGCAGCTAGAGACTTTTTTTTTTTAAATGAAATTTAAGATTCTGGAAACAAGGAAGCAGAAGGGAAAGGTGCTGATGAGATAACAGCCTGGAAAATCATGTTCGGATTCTCTCTCTATCCTCGCAGATAGCGTCATGATTAACCCAGCCCTCCAGCAGGGAGGCCCCGAGACAGCACAGCCCCACGGGACGTTACCGGGGATGAGATCCGAAGGGAATGTTTACCAGGCCCCAGGCCACGCAGCCACCTGCCAGAGCCAGGCCAGGCCAGTGGGAAAGCCATGGAGCAAAACAGCTGCCGACATTGAGGGCCTGAAGAAACTCAAAGAGGGCAGTGCTGCCGTGCAGCGGGTCCAGGGTCTGCATCTCCCCCAGCCCGGGGGGAGCCAGACTGTGTGCACCCAATGCGGGGGCAGTTTCGGCCAAAGTGTGCGCCCTGCCCAGCTGCCACCCCAGCCACCCCAGCCGCGGGTCCCAGCAGCAGAGAGATTCTACCAGTGCCCTGACTGCGGGAAGAGCTTCTCAGTCAGCTCGCACCTGACCATCCACCGGCGGATCCACACGGGGGAGAAGCCCTACCAGTGCGGTGAGTGCGGGAAGAGCTTCAGCCAAAGCTCCACCCTGGTGCTACACCGGCGCACCCACACCGGGGAGAAGCCCTACAAGTGCACCGAGTGTGGGCGGAGCTTCGCCGTCAGCTCCCACCTGGCCAAGCACCAGCGCACCCACACAGGGGAGAAGCCTTACCAGTGCCACCACTGCGGGAAGCGGTTCAGCCAGAGCTCCACCCTCAACCTCCACCAGCGGACCCACACAGGGGAGCGGCCGTACCGCTGCACCGAGTGTGGCCGGGGCTTCTCGGTCAGCTCCCACCTGACCATTCACCGACGGATCCACACAGGGGAAAAGCCCTACCGGTGCGGCGAGTGCGGCAAGAGCTTCCGGCAGCGATCAGGCCTCATCACCCACCAGAGAAGCCATGCAGCGCAGAGACCCTACAAATAAAGGAGGGTGCAGGCCGCTTTAAGAGGAGGCGGGACCAGTATCAGCTATGCCAGCCTGGTTGTCTGTCACATTCTCTGGGAGCTCTGATGAGGCCATGGCCACTGCCTTTTTAAGGGGCCACTCACCCAGTGACAGACCCAGTCGCATGCGGCGTAGAGACCCTACAAATAAAGGGCGTGCTGGCCCTTTTAAGAGGAGGCAGGGCCTCTCTCAGCTGCGCTGGTCTGCTTGTCCATCACATGTTCTGGGGGCTCCAGTGAAGCCATGCCCACCCTGTCACAGACCCAGTGTTGCCAAATATCACACGGTGGGCTCTCTTCAGAGCAGTCTGGCCTTGAGGGGAGGGCACTGGACTGGACTGGCACTCAGGAGACCTGGGTTCTATTCCTAGCTCTGCCCTGCTGCAAGTCACTTCCCCTTTCTGTGCCTCTTTTTCCCCATCTGCAAAGTGGAGGTAATGATACTAAAGTGCTTTGAGATCTGCTGATGAAAAGCACTAGGTATCATTCTTAATGAATTGATTTTCCTCTGGAAAATTGGGGTTTTGATCCAATAAAATATGTCTGGTTCCTCCAGAAAGTTTCACTTTTTTTGTCAGAAAAACATCAGCCAAAAACTGACATTTTTTTTATTTTGAAATGCTGCCGCACTGCCTCGTGGGAATTGTAGTGCAATTGCTTCGTGCTCTCATTCTCCACTCTAGGCTGAGCTTGGTTGGACTGCATCTCCCATGATTCACCGTGATCTCCCCTGAAAAAACAACGAGGAGTTCAGTGGCACCTTAAAGACTAACAGATTTATTTGGGCATAAGCTTTTGTGGGTAAAAAATCCACTTCTCCCTGATCTCCCCTGTTCCTGAGCCACTTCAGTGAATCATAGGAATTGCACTTTGGTTGCCTCATGCTATAGGCCAGGTTAACCATCAAGACTACATCTCCCATGATGCAATATGGGCATGTGAATGCCATGAGACATCATGATGGGTCATCTACAGGGTGACCCGAATGCATCATGGGAGATGTAATCGAACCAAGGAGGCTGGTGTATAGAGAAGAATGGGAGCATGAGGCTCCTGAACTGCAATTCCCATGAGGCACTGCAGTTGTTTAGAAAGAGGGGAGACTGTTATGCATCATGGGAGATTTAGTCTGATGGAGGAGAACAGGAGCATGAGGTCCCTGAACTACAACTGCTATGAGCACCATCGTGGCATTTCAGAATTGAAATGTTTTTTGATTTGGCCAAAAATATGTCAAGTTTTTGGGAAAACGTGTCAGTTTTCAGGCAAGAGAGGGTTTTTTTGTTTTGTTTTTTTGCCAAAAGCTTGAAATTTCCTGTGGAAAATTTCAACAAAAACTCCTCCCATTTTTCTCTAAATTTTCTGTGGCAAAAAAACCTCATTTTCCTCACCAGCTCTGCATATAGATGTCCTGCCTGAGGCTGAGCAGAAACACCACCTCTCCTTTCTACCAGTGTTCTTTCAAGTCGTGAAATGCTAAAATTACAATTTAGGGTTGTATTTTGCCAATTTCTGACCAGATCAATGGCCTGTTGAAGCAGGAAATGCTAAGTATGGCTTTCTGGATAACCTTAACTCTGCCCCTTTGTGTGTAAGAATCACAAGAGTCTCTAACTACATTGCCACTATTATCTGTGAACCACATCATGTTCCTCTGTGCTCTTTCAACCTAGCGTCTTTGTATGGTATTTTCTAGTTCTTTTCTTACAAAACAAAACAAAAAAAAACACAAAAAGAAAAACAATAGACAAATATAGCCTTTCATGTGGAACTGTTTTCATAACCATATTTTAATGGACAGTCTGCCTTGTGGATGATTTCCTCCCATCAACGATCATGTCATAGCCCTGCAACAGTGAAAGTGGCTCCCTGTTTGACAAAGGGTCATTAGGCCGGGATTTGATTGCATCTTTTTTCACTTCTTTTCATGCAGTTTGGCAGATGAAACAACAGAGGGAAAAGTTTTGTGTTGGAGAGGCTTGAAGATATTAAGATTGGAGCTGGGCAAAATTATTCTGCTGGATTATTGGTGACAAATATAGATTCGCTGGCACCAAAACATTTGGTGACTTTATGCTGGTTTCCAAAAATGTCCAAAAAATATAGATTTTGTTTTGACACTTGCAAAGTGAAACATTTTGATATTTTTTTTTAATTCAAAGTGACTTTTTGTCTCATAAATTCCTTCTGTTTTAGTTTTATAAATTGCTTAGCATTGAAATAAAATGTTTAATTTTGGGTCAAATGAAATGTTGATCCGAAATGACTTTTGCTTTGACTTTGCAATCCACATTTCAAAACATTTCCTTTTAGGGTCACCCTGCAATTCATTATGTTTATTTTATTTTATGTTTTTCAGAACTGTCAGCGAATCGAAAAAAATCCATTCTGTGCCCAATTCTAATTCGGATGTTTTTAAGAACCTTGGCTTTGCAACATTAAGTTCTTTTATCATATTCCAGAGTGTGCTGTGTTGAGTGTCTCTGGCCCGCTTGTGCCATAGGGAGCCTATGATAAAGATGCTTTCAAACCATTATTATGCACAGAAGAAATAACTGCAGAAACATTAAAACACTTTACATTCAAAAGCAAAACGGCTCTTTGCCATTATTTCTATTCCTGTAGGCTTGCTGGAGTCGGCTTTTGGGTCTGTGTTTGTACAGCGCCTTGTGCAGTGAAGTTCATGCCTGGGCCTCCTAGTGCTACTGTACGACACCTAATAAATAACGTACAGCCCCTAGCATAATGGGGTTCTGGCATATGGCTGGTACAACCACAGGAAAAAAGTGACACTTGGGAGGATAAGACAAGAGACACCCCCTGGAGACAGACAGATGTGGAAGAACAAGGAGACAACATTGGGTAGCGTGACAGGCAGTGGTCATAACACACCAGCCACCCAACCATTGTCAAGTTTTCTGTGGGTAGCACAGCAAAGAAGAGCTGTAAGCAGGGGGTTCCCCAAGGGAAACAATCGTGATCCTTTCAATCTCTCAGCGTACGAGTTTTCCCAGGTCTTTGATCAATCTGTCACACTGACTACAAGGCATAAGGAAAAAGCACATGCATAAATGTTACGTTTTTCGCAAGTGCCTAGGTGATTTAGGAGCCTCAGACTTAGGGTCCGAAGTCACTCAGGCTTGTTCTACACTTCAAAGTTTTACCAGCATATCTGTGTCAGTTCAGAGTGTGAAAAAATCACACCCGTGACATTGCCATGCTAGGAAAAGCCCTAGTATAGACGCAGTAATACTGGCAAGCAAGTTATTTCGCTTATTTCATCCAGGAAACCAGTGTAAATTGACTTGTCAGAATTCCGTTATCTAATCAGAATTCTTTTATCTGTCTTTCTATCTATCATTTCAACAAATAATATCAATGCTTATTTTTAAGCGTTTTCTTTATTTTGTAACAATTTAAATTCTCACAGTTGAGCAAAATGATGGGTTTTAAGGTTTTGTTGTTGTATCGATTTTCATTGCTCACAGCTGCAGGAAATTATAGGAGGAGGGAGTCCAGCAATAATGATTTAATGACCGTAGATGTTGATTTCAAAAAGTTGCAGCTTTAGAACTGTCAAAAGGCAAATTGTCAACTCTACCAGTCAAAATGTCTAAAGCAAATAACCTTAAACCAAAATCTACAAAGTTTTTCAGCAACATTCTTCTTACTTGGCCTTGCTGTAAATTTGATTGTTGTGGATGGAAATATTTTGTTGTGTGCAAGGTGAAATCGACATTCACTGAAAAGAATTGAATCCTTCCAACTTTAAATATAAAGTAAGATGGCAAAAGCACTCTTTAGCTGCTATATGCTGCATCTCCACTAGCTGGTGTATAGCTATGCTGGCAAATCCTTTCTAGTGCATAGATTGCCACCTATTTCTCTGCTGTTATGGCAGCCCTTATCCTAGGGTATGTGTCTATTTTGCAACTAGGGTGTGCAATTGCAGCTGGTGTAGGTATACCCAAGCGGGCTTTGATCTTGCTGGCTCCGGTACCAGGACTAGCAATGCTGTGGCAGCACAGACTGCTGTGAGGGCTAGCCATCTAAGTAATTACCTGGGGTCCTAGGTAGGTCAAGCGGTTGTTGCCACAGCTAGCTAGATCAAAGCTAGCTCAGGTGTGTCTACATCTGTTACAACTGTACCTCCGCCAGTGTGGACGCACCCTCTGCGTCTGTGTGCTGCAGGGTCGGGGAGAGAGCATCTGAAAGGGCTGGATCTGCTGCTGGTTATTCCCAGTGTGCATTGCGAGCTGATCCCGCCTCTCTGTGTTAAGGCACAGAACCCCTGCTCTAGTGAATGCCGTTGTTTGGTCTAACAAATTTATTAGAGCATAAGCTTTCGTGAGCTACAGCTCACTTCATCGGATGCATTTGGTGGAAAAAACAGCATCCGATGAAGTGAGCTGTAGCTCACGAAAGCTTATGCTCTAATAAATTTGTTAGTCTCTAAGGTGCCACAAGTACTCCTTTTCTTTTTGCGAATACAGACTAACACGGCTACTACTCTGAAACCTGTTGTTTGGTCTGTGATTCCTTGCAGCAGTTGGCTGGCTTCATGCACCCTCTCTATCACCTGCTCATTCTCTGGGTACGTCTACACAGCGATAAAAAACCTGCTGCTGGACCAGGGCAGCTGAAAAATTGCTGTGTAGACATTCAAGCTTGGGCTCCAGCTGGATTGTCTATACGCAGGGTGACCAGACAGCAAGTGTGAAAAATTGGGACGGAGTGGTGGGTAATAGGAGCCTATATAAGAAAAAGACTCAAAAATCTGGACTCTCTCTCTAAAATCGGGACATCTGGTCACCCTATCTTTATGGCAATTTTTAGCCCCATAGCCTGAGTCCTGTGAGCGCAGTCAGCTGACCCAGGCCAACCCAGGACAGCAGAGCAGCTCACAGCAGGAGTTTGCCTGGGACTGGTAAGTATCCGAGTGTGTGTGTTTGCTTGCTGAGGAAGTATCCGAGCGTGTGTTTGCTGGGAGGGAGCCTGAGTGAGTGTCTGATTGGCTGCTAGCCTGCAGGGGGCGGGCATTAGGGTGTCTGTGTGTTTGCGTCAGGGAAGCCTGGCTGTTTAAAAATAGCCGGAGCCTCGCGAACCAGCTGAGCAGCGGGGACAGCAGAGCAGCTCACAGCAGGAGTTTGCCTGGGAGTTCGCCTGGAGTGAGCCCAGTGAGGCTTACATCTTGCCAACGTCTCTGAGGAAGCTCCGTAGTAGGTAGGTGATATGGAAGGGGGGAATTCAGCTGTTGTGACCTGCACTGGATGTGCCATGTTTGTCTTTCTTCCACAGGACAGAAGCGACTTTGTCTGTACAAAGTGCAAGCTGGTCTCCATATTGGAAGAGAAGATTGAAGGTCTGGAGCAACAGGTAACGACCCTGCGTTGTATACGAGAGACTGAGGATTTTCTGGACCAAACTCAGGATAGCCTTCTAGGGGCACAAAGCTCTAAAGATATAGAGCAGGTTGCACAGAGGAGCCAAGAGGCCAGTGAAGAAGCTTGGCAACATGTGACCTCCAGAAGAGGTAAGCGGAATGTCCGGGTTCCAGTAACACAGACACAGGTAACTAACCGCTTCATGTTCTCTCCACAGGTACCAATGCGGAGAGTGGACCAGATGATAGGTCTGGGGGGAGAAAGCAGAAGGAGACTCCGCTGGTTGGGAGGCATGAGATGCGATGTCCTGAGGTTGGAGGTTCCACGACCACCACTCCCAAGAGGAGAAGGCGGGTGGTGGTGGTCGGGGACTCTCTCCTCCGGGGGACTGAGTCATCTATCTGCCGCCCTGACCGGGAAAACCGAGAAGTCTGCTGCTTGCCAGGGGCTAAGATTCGTGACGTGACGGAGAGACTGCCGAGACTCATCAAGCCCTCGGATCGCTACCCCTTCCTGCTTCTCCACGTGGGCACCAATGATACTGCCAAGAATGACCTTGAGCGGATCACTGCGGACTATGTGGCTCTGGGAAGAAGGATAAAGGAGTTGGAGGCGCAAGTGGTGTTCTCGTCCATCCTCCCCGTGGAAGGAAAAGGCCTGGGTAGGGACCGTCGAATCGTGGAGGTCAACGAATGGCTACGCAGGTGGTGTCGGAGAGAAGGCTTTGGATTCTTTGACCATGGGATGGTGTTCCATGAAGGAGGAGTGCTGGGCAGAGACGGGCTCCATCTTACGAAGAGAGGGAAGAACATCTTTGCCAGCAGGCTGGCTAACCTAGTGAGGAGGGCTTTAAACTAGGTTCACCGGGGGAAGGAGACCAAAGCCCTGAGGTAAGTGGGAAAGCGGGATACCGGGAGGAAGCACAGGCAGGAAGGTCTGTGAGGGGAGGGCTCCTGCCTCATACTGGGAATGAGGGGCGATCAACAGGTTATCTCAAGTGCTTATATACAAATGCACAAAGCCTTGGAAACAAGCAGGGAGAACTGGAGGTCCTGGTGATGTCAAGGAATTATGACGTGATTGGAATAACGGAGACTTGGTGGGATAACTCACATGACTGGAGTACAGTCATGGATGGTTATAAACTGTTCAGGAAGGACAGGCAGGGCAGAAAAGGTGGGGGAGTAGCACTGTATGTAAGGGAGCAGTATGACTGCTCAGAGCTCCGGTACGAAACTGTGGAAAAACCTGAGTGTCTCTGGATTAAGTTTAGAAGTGTGTGCAACAAGAGTGATGTCATGGTGGGAGTCTGCTATAGACCACCGGACCAGGGGGATGAGGTGGATGAGGCTTTCTTCCGGCAACTCACGGAAGCTACTAGATCGCATGCCCTGATTCTCATGGGTGACTTTAATTTTCCTGATATCTGCTGGGAGAGCAATACAGCGGTGCATAGACAATCCAGGAAGTTTTTGGAAAGCGTAGGGGACAATTTCCTGGTGCAAGTGCTAGGGGAGCCAACTAGGGGGAGCGCTTTTCTTGACCTGCTGCTCACAAACCGGGTAGAATTAGTGGGGGAAGCAAAAGTGGATGGGAATCTGGGAGGCAGTGACCATGAGTTGGTTGAGTTCAGGATCCTGACGCAGGGAAGAAAGGTAAGCAGCAGGATACGGACCCTGGACTTCAGGAAAGCAGACTTTGACTCCCTCAGGGAACAGATGGCCAGGATCCCCTGGGGGACTAACATGAAAGGGAAGGGAGTCCAGGAGAGCTGGCTGTATTTCAAGGAATCCCTGTTGAGGTTACAGGGACAAACCATCCCGATGAGTCGAAAGAATAGTAAATATGGCAGGCGACCAGCTTGGCTTAATGGTGAAATCCTAGCGGATCTTAAACATAAAAAAGAAGCTTACAAGAAGTGGAAGCTTGGACATATGACCAGGGAAGAGTATAAAAATATTGCTCGGGCATGTAGGAAAGATATCAGGAGGGCCAAATCGCACCTGGAGCTGCAGCTAGCAAGAGATGTCAAGAGTAACAAGAAGGGTTTCTTCAGGTATGTTGGCAACAAGAAGAAAGCCAAGGAAAGTGTGGGCCCCTTACTGAATGAGAGAGGCAAGCTAGTGACAGAGGATGTGGAAAAAGCTAATGTACTCAATGCTTTTTTTGCCTCTGTTTTCACTAACAAGGTCAGCTCCCAGACTGCTGTGCTGGGCAACACAAAATGGGGAAGAGATGGCCAGCCCTCTGTAGAGATAGAGGTGGTTAGGGACTATTTAGAAAAGCTGGACGTGCACAAGTCCATGGGGCCGGACGAATTGCATCCGAGAGTGCTGAAGGAATTGGCGGCTGTGATTGCAGAGCCCTTGGCCATTATCTTTGAAAACTCGTGGCGAACGGGGGAAGTCCCGGATGACTGGAAAAAGGCTAATGTAGTGCCCATCTTTAAAAAAGGGAAGAAGGAGGATCCTGGGAACTACAGGCCGGTCAGCCTAACCTCAGTCCCTGGAAAAATCATGGAGCAGGTCCTCAAAGAATCAATCCTGAAGCACTTAGAGGAGAGGAAAGTGATCAGGAACAGTCAGCATGGATTCACCAAGGGAAGGTCATGCCTGACTAATCTAATCGCCTTTTATGATGAGATTACTGGTTCTGTGGATGAAGGGAAGCAGTGGATGTATTGTTTCTTGACTTTAGCAAAGCTTTTGACACGGTCTCCCACAGCATTCTTGTCAGCAAGTTAAGGAAGTATGGGCTGGATGAATGCACTATAAGGTGGGTAGAAAGCTGGCTAGATTGTCGGGCTCAACGGGTAGTGATCAATGGCTCCATGTCTAGTTGGCAGCCGGTGTCAAGTGGAGTGCCCCAGGGGTTGGTCCTGGGGCCCGTTTTGTTCAATATCTTCATAAATGATCTGGAGGATGGTGTGGATTGCACTCTCAGCAAATTTGCGGATGATACTAAACTGGGAGGAGTGGTAGATACGCTGGAGGGGAGGGATAGGATACAGAAGGACCTAGACAAATTGGAGGATTGGGCCAAAAGAAATCTAATGAGGTTCAATAAGGATAAATGCAGGGTCCTGCACTTAGGATGGAAGAATCCAATGCACCGCTACAGACTAGGGACCGAATGGCTCGGCAGCAGTTCTGCGGAAAAGGACCTAGGGGTGACAGTGGACGAGAAGCTGGATATGAGTCAGCAGTGTGCCCTTGTTGCCAAGAAGGCCAATGGCATTTTGGGTTGTATAAGTAGGGGCATAGCGAGCAGATCGAGGGACGTGATCGTTCCCCTCTATTCGACACTGGTGAGGCCTCATCTGGAGTACTGTGTCCAGTTTTGGGCCCCACACTACAGGAAGGATGTGGATAAATTGGAAAGAGTACAACGAAGGGCAACAAAAATGATTAGGGGTCTAGAGCACATGACTTATGAGGAGAGGCTGAGGGAACTGGGATTGTTTAGTCTGCAGAAGAGAAGAATGAGGGGGGATTTGATAGCTGCTTTCAACTACCTGAAAGGGGGTTTCAAAGAGGATGGCTCTAGACTGTTCTCAATGGTAGCAGATGACAGAACGAGGAGTAATGGTCTCAAGTTGCAATGGGGGAGGTTTAGATTGGATATTAGGAAAAACTTTTTCACTAAGAGGGTGGTGAAACACTGGAATGCGTTACCTAGGGAGGTGGTAGAATCTCCTTCCTTAGAGGTTTTTAAGGTCAGGCTTGACAAAGCCCTAGCTGGGATGATTTAACTGGGACTTGGTCCTGCTTTGAGCAGGGGGTTGGACTAGATGACCTTCTGGGGTCCCTTCCAACCCTGATATTCTATGATTCTATGATTCTATGATTCTATAAGCCCCTGTGCTGTGGGCCTTTTATCCCTGTGTAAACACCCATATCCCTGCTATGTGTGCAGGTGCTGTGGTTCTGCAAATACCAAAGGATCATTTGACCCGTCCTTAAAATGGACAAGGTTGGTCTGTCAGGCAGCCACATTTCTGGCAGTGAGATGGAAAAATGGCATGAAAAAGAGGAGATCATGGGCCGGAACAGAGGGATTGGTGGAAATTTGACCCCAAATCCACAATTCCCTTTGACGAGTGCTGGTGTCCCAGTCCCACAATATATGGCAGGTGCACCACAGTGTATTGCAAAATGCTCCCCAAACCAGTGCACCAGACGGCAGCGCTGGGGATTCGGGGATGTCTCCTAGACTTGATTGGAGGACAGAGTTTCTGACCTGTCAAAAATTTTGACTTTTTTGGGGGGGGGAGGGGGGAGTCCTCTCAAAGTTTGGATGAAGCGGAATCCCCCAAAATAATTCACGTTGGGTCGATAAAAATGCTTCGTTTTCACCCTTTTTACATTTTTCAAATGAAAAAAAGAAATTTCGAAAGAAAGTCATTTTGAAATGAGAAATTATAACCAAAAAAACCCCAACCCCTCCCAAATTGGGACAAGTGCCAAAATGTTGAACTTTTTCACAAAGCCAAATTCTGACAAATGATTTGTTTTGCGTCAGTTTCATTTTATTTATTTTTTTTTTAAAAAAAAAATATAACCCTAATGTAACTTTCAAAACAAAACATTCATTTTAAGATAAACTATCAAAACGTGTCCTTCCTAATAGAGCCAATATGTGTTCAGTTGAGCAGTTTGGAAAAATTCTCGAGATTTTGACTTTTTCGTGCGGATCCCTCAAAGGCTCACGGGCTGGGAAGGCTTCTTTCCATCCAGACTGACCTCTGACCTTTGGAGCAGTATTGCACCCCTTAAAGAGAAAGCCCTGAGCAGTACCGCCTGGCTTCGTAATCAGTTCTGTGCGTAAAACACACTTTACACCACAAAAAATTGCTCCATTGTTGTGACCACTCACTTGTGGACACTGGTTTATGGACCCCTCGTGGATAATGGTCTGCAAAATGATGGTTCTTCCAGGGGCTGGCCCCTGAAGCTAGTTGCACGGATGTGTCTCCCCAGATGGCAGTGAGGTCTAAGGTCTCCGCTACCAGCGGCCGCTGGACGCGCTTGGATTTTCGTTTTTCATCGATCCCAAGCTCTGAAGGGCCCACTGGATCTCCGGGGTGCCACGGGCCAGAGAACCGCCCCGTCGACCCGGCTAGAGCAGATCTTTCAGGACGAAGAGCCCGTCTTGATTGCCACACGGTCGGGGACGGGGAATCCACCAGGCCCCTGGGCAAATTGTTCCCAGGCTTCGGGAGGCTCGGGGTTAAAGGTTTACACCCGCTGTCCGGTCCCGGCACCTGTCCCGGGCACGGGCCGGCCACGGAGGGGTCTTGGGACCTTGCCGGCTGGCGGGAAACGCTCCTTACTGAAGGTTAGTCTCCCGAGCTCTGCAGCAGACGCTTGTCGCATCACATCAGGCCGACACCGAACTCCCGGGGGGCGTTTCATCGCCGCCGGGGGGCGCAGGCCGAGGCCGGGAGGCTCCAGGCCGATCCCGGAGGGTTGGCAAGCCCAGCACCGCGGCGAGGGGCGGGTTAAAACCAGCGAGCCGGCAGCTGTGGGGCAGAGCGGGCCGTGGGGCGGGGCTGGGGGGGCAGAAGATGCGACTGAGACCGGAGCTTCCTGGTGCTGCAGCCGGGCCGGGACGGCTCCCATCCGGCGGCCTGGGGCCCGGGGCGGCGGCGCGGAGCAGCGCCCGGGGGGGTGAGAGGGGAGCCCGGCGTGGCGGGAGGGGGGTGGGCAGGAGTCTCCCCCCCCCACAGACACCGCCCCGGGGAGTCTGTGTGGGGATCCCCCCGACCCCCCCATTGCCCCCCCCGGGAGTCTGTGCGGGGATCCCCCCACTGCCCCATCCACCCCCCGGGAGTCTGTGCGGGGATCCCCCCGACCCCCCCACTGCCCCCACCCACCCCCCCGGGAGTCTGTGCGGGGATCCCCCCATTCCCCCCACTGCCCCATCCACCCCCCGGGAGTCTGTGCCGGGATCCCCCCGACCCCCCCACTGCCCCCCCCGGGAGTCTGTGCCGGGATCCCCCCATTCCCCCCTCTGCCCCCATCCACCCTCCCAGGGAGTCTGTGTGGGGATCCCCCCCGACCCCCCCACTGCCCCATCCACCCCCCGGGAGTCTGTGCCGGGATCCCCCCGACCCCCCCACTGCCCCCCCCGGGAGTCTGTGCCGGGATCCCCCCATTCCCCCCACTGCCCCCATCCACCCCCCCGGGAGTCTGTGCGGGGATCCCCCCGACCCCCCCCACTGCCCCCCCCGGGAGTCTGTGCCGGGATCCCCCCATTCCCCCCACTGCCCCCCCCGGGAGTCTGTGCCGGGATCCCCCCATTCCCCCCTCTGCCCCCATCCACCCTCCCAGGGAGTCTGTGTGGGGATCCCCTTAACCCCCCCACTGCCCCCCTCAACCCCCTGCCTCATCCGCCCCCCCTGGGGAGTCTGTGAGGGGATCCACCCCCCCTGGGGAGTCTGTGTGGGGATCCCCCCACTGCCCCCCACCCCCCCCCGGGACTCTGTGCAGGGATCCCCCTAACCCCCCCACTACCACTGCATCCCCCCTGGGGAATCTGTGCAGGGATCCCCCTAACCCCCCCCACTACCACATCCACCCCCCCCGGGGAGTCTGTGCAGGGATCCCCCCATTCCCCCCACTGCCCCCACCCACCCCCCCGGGAGTCCGTGCGGGGATCCCCCATTCCCCCCACTGCCCCCCCCCACCCCCCTGGGAGTCCGTGCGGGGATCCCCCATTCCCCCCACCCCCCCGGGAGTCCGTGCCGGGATCCCCCCGACCCCCCCCACTGCCCCCACCCACCCCCCCGGGAGTCCGTGCGGGGATCCCCCATTCCCCCCACTGCCCCCACCCACCCCCCCGGGAGTCCGTGCCGGGATCCCCCCATTCCCCCCACTGCCCCCACCCACCCCCCCGGGAGTCTGTGCGGGGATCCCCCCCGACCCCCCCACTGCCCCCACCCACCCCCCCGGGAGTCTGTGCCGGGATCCCCCCATTCCCCCCACTGCCCCCACCCACCCCCCGGGAGTCTGTGCGGGGATCCCCCCGACCCCCCCACTGCCCCACTGCCCCCCCCGGGAGTCTGTGCTGGGATCCCCCCATTCCCCCCACTGCCCCCCCCCCGGGAGTCTGTGCCGGGATCCCCCCATTCCCCCCACTGCCCCCACTGCCCCCCCCGGGAGTCTGTGCCGGGATTCCCCCATTCCCCCCACTGCCCCCCCCGGGAGTCTGTGCCGGGATCCCCCCATTCCCCCCACTGCCCCATCCACCCCCCCGGGAGTCTGTGCGGGGATCCCCCATTCCCCCCACTGCCCCCCCCGGGAGTCTGTGCCGGGATCCCCCCATTCCCCCCTCTGCCCCCATCCACCCTCCCAGGGAGTCTGTGTGGGGATCCCCTTAACCCCCCCCACTGCCCCCCTCAACCCCCTGCCTCATCTGCCCCCCCTGGGGAGTCTGTGAGGGGATCCACCCCCCCTGGGGAGTCTGTGTGGGGATCCCCCCGACCCCCCACTGCCCCCCCGGGAGTCTGTGCGGGGATCCCCCCCGACCCCCCCACTGCCCCCCCCCACCCCCCCGGGAGTCTGTGCGGGGATCCCGCCATTCCCCCCACTGCCCCATCCACCCCCCCGGGAGTCTGTGCGGGGATCCCCCCCGACCCCCCCACTGCCCCCACCCACCCCCCCGGGAGTCTGTGCGGGGATCCCCCCATTCCCCCCACTGCCCCATCCACCCCCCGGGAGTCTGTGCCGGGATCCCCCCGACCCCCCCACTGCCCCCCCCGGGAGTCTGTGCCGGGATCCCCCCATTCCCCCCTCTGCCCCCATCCACCCTCCCAGGGAGTCTGTGTGGGGATCCCCCCGACCCCCCCACTGCCCCCACCCACCCCCCCGGGAGTCTGTGCGGGGATCCCCCCGACCCCCCCACTGCCCCCACCCACCCCCCCGGGAGTCCGTGCGGGGATCCCCCATTCCCCCCACTGCCCCCACCCACCCCCCCGGGAGTCTGTGCCGGGATCCCCCCATTCCCCCCACTGCCCCCCCACCTCCCCGGGAGTCTGTGCGGGGATCCCCCCATTCCCCCCACTGCCCCATCCACCCCCCGGGAGTCTGTGCGGGGATCCCCCCGACCCCCCCACTGCCCCCGCCGGGAGTCTGTGCTGGGATCCCCCCATTCCCCCCACTGCCCCCCCCCCGGGAGTCTGTGCCGGGATCCCCCCATTCCCTCCACTGCCCCATCCACCCCCCGGGAGTCTGTGCCGGGATCCCCCCATTCCACCCACCCCCCCGGGAGTCTGTGCCGGGATCCCCCCATTCCCCCCACTGCCCCATCCACCCCCCGGGAGTCTGTGCCGGGATCCCCCCATTCCCCCCACTGCCCCATCCACCCCCCGGGAGTCTGTGCCGGGATCCCCCCATTCCCCCCACTGCCCCATCCACCCCCCGGGAGTCTGTGCCGGGATCCCCCCATTCCCCCCACCCCCCCGGGAGTCTGTGCTGGGATCCCCCCATTCCCCCCTCTGCCCCCATCCACCCTCCCAGGGAGTCTGTGTGGGGATCCCCTTAACCCCCCCACTGCCCCCCTCAACCCCCTGCCTCATCCGCCCCCCCTGGGGAGTCTGTGAGGGGATCCACCCCCCCTGGGGAGTCTGTGTGGGGATCCCCCCACTGCCCCCCACCCCACCCAGGGACTCTGTGCAGGGATCCCCCTAACCCCCCCACTACCACTGCATCCTCCCTGGGGAATCTGTGCAGGGATCCCCCTAACCCCCCCCCACTACCACATCCACCCCCCCCGGGGAGTCTGTGCAGGGATCCCCCCATTCCCCCCACTGCCCCCACCCACCCCCCCGGGAGTCCGTGCTGGGATCCCCCATTCCCCCCACTGCCCCCCCCACCCCCCTGGGAGTCCGTGCGGGGATCCCCCATTCCCCCCACTGCCCCCCCACCCCCCCGGGAGTCCGTGCCGGGATCCCCCCGACCCCCCCACTGCCCCCACCCACCCCCCCGGGAGTCCGTGCGGGGATCCCCCATTCCCCCCACTGCCCCCACCCACCCCCCCGGGAGTCCGTGCCGGGATCCCCCCATTCCCCCCACTGCCCCCCCCCCCCCCCCCCGGGAGTCTGTGCGGGGATCCCCCCCGACCCCCCCCCACTGCCCCCACCCACCCCCCCGGGAGTCTGTGCCGGGATCCCCCCATTCCCCCCACTGCCCCCACCCACCCCCCCGGGAGTCTGTGCGGGGATCCCCCCGACCCCCCCACTGCCCCACTGCCCCCCCCGGGAGTCTGTGCTGGGATCCCCCCATTCCCCCCACTGCCCCCCCCCCCGGGAGTCTGTGCCGGGATCCCCCCATTCCCCCCACTGCCCCCACCCACCCCCCCGGGAGTCTGTGCCGGGATTCCCCCATTCCCCCCACTGCCCCCCCCCGGGAGTCTGTGCCGGGATCCCCCCATTCCCCCCACTGCCCCATCCACCCCCCCGGGAGTCTGTGCGGGGATCCCCCATTCCCCCCACTGCCCCCCCCGGGAGTCTGTGCCGGGATCCCCCCATTCCCCCCTCTGCCCCCATCCACCCTCCCAGGGAGTCTGTGTGGGGATCCCCTTAACCCCCCCCACTGCCCCCCTCAACCCCCTGCCTCATCTGCCCCCCCTGGGGAGTCTGTGAGGGGATCCACCCCCCCTGGGGAGTCTGTGTGGGGATCCCCCCGACCCCCCACTGCCCCCCCGGGAGTCTGTGCGGGGATCCCCCCCGACCCCCCCACTGCCCCCCCCCACCCCCCCGGGAGTCTGTGCGGGGATCCCGCCATTCCCCCCACTGCCCCATCCACCCCCCCGGGAGTCTGTGCGGGGATCCCCCCCGACCCCCCCACTGCCCCCACCCACCCCCCCGGGAGTCTGTGCTGGGATCCCCCCATTCCCCCCACTGCCCCCCCCGGGAGTCTGTGCCGGGATCCCCCCATTCCCCCCACTGCCCCCACCCACCCCCCCGGGAGTCTGTGCCGGGATCCCCCCATTCCCCCCACTGCCCCCCCACCCCCCCGGGAGTCTGTGCGGGGATCCCCCATTCCCCCCACTGCCCCCCCACCCCCCCGGGAGTCCGTGCCGGGATCCCCCCATTCCCCCCACTGCCCCATCCACCCCCCCGGGAGTCTGTGCTGGGATCCCCCCATTCCCCCCACTGCCCCCCCCGGGAGTCTGTGCCGGGATCCCCCCATTCCCCCCACTGCCCCCACCCACCCCCCCGGGAGTCTGTGCGGGGATCCCCCCCGACCCCCCCACTGCCCCCACCCACCCCCCCGGGAGTCTGTGCCGGGATCCCCCCATTCCCCCCACTGCCCCCACCCACCCCCCCGGGAGTCTGTGCCGGGATCCCCCCATTCCCCCCACTGCCCCCCCCCCCCCCCCGGGAGTCTGTGCGGGGATCCCCCATTCCCCCCACTGCCCCCCCCGGGAGTCTGTGCCGGGATCCCCCCATTCCCCCCTCTGCCCCCATCCACCCTCCCAGGGAGTCTGTGTGGGGATCCCCTTAACCCCCCCCACTGCCCCCCTCAACCCCCCGCCTCATCCGCCCCCCCTGGGGAGTCTGTGAGGGGATCCACCCCCCCTGGGGAGTCTGTGTGGGGATCCCCCCACTGCCCCCCACCCCACCCAGGGACTCTGTGCAGGGATCCCCCTAACCCCCCCACTACCACTGCATCCCCCCTGGGGAATCTGTGCAGGGATCCCCCTAACCCCCCCCACTACCACATCCACCCCCCCCCGGGGAGTCTGTGCAGGGATCCCCCCATTCCCCCCCACTGCCCTATCCACCCCCCCGGGGAGTCTGAGTGGGCATCCCCCCATTCCCCCCCTCACAGCCCCAGCCACCCAGGGAGTCTATGCGGGGGTCCCCCTATCTCCCTCCCCACTGACCCAGATAGCCCTGGGGAGTCTGTGTGGGGATCCCCCCATTCCCTTCCCGCAACTGACCTAGCCAGACCTGTGGAGTCTGTGCAGAGCTTTCCCTGCCACTTACCAGTCATCCCTCCTCTCCACCTGAGCCTTGATTTCCCTCTCATGAAAGTTAATAAGCAGCCCAAAAGTAAAGCAGCTCAAGCCTGCCGTACTACCCAAGCTCTCCCACTCCCCACCCACCCCGCTCTGCCAGGGCCCCAGTGCTGGGCTTGGCGCTAACGCTGCAGATGCAGAGGGCAGCTTGCCTAGTTGCTAGAGCAGGATTCCTGGGTTCCATTCCTGGCTCTGCCATGTGGCTGTGGGCAAGCGTCTGCACCCCACTGTGCCTCAGTTTCCCTCTCTGTAGAAGGGGGCTAGCAGCCCCGCCTACGCACACAGGCTGAGTGAGCACTGTGGCTGGGGAGCACTCGGTGATAATATTGTGGGTCTGGGGGCATGTGACCTCACTGTGGTGCTGTGCATGTTATGGGCATAATAGGGTCTGGTTGGGGAGGGGGAACTGTACAGGATCATGGGCGGGCCCTGATGAAACTGGGGAAGGCCACATTTCCCTGAGGTATTAGGAGTTGGGTGTCTCTGACATTCTCATCTCATCTCCAGCTGGGCCTCATGGTGGTCCCTTCTGGCCCTGGAATCCCCCTCTTTATTCCTTTCTTTCGGGGAAAAGCAATATTGCCTGTTTGGGGGCCTCCCTATACCCTCCCCCCACTGACCCAGCCAGAACTGGGGTGTCTGTGTGGGGATCCCCCCCACCCCATCACTTCCCCTCAACCTGCTCAGACCACCCCCAACTCTGCCTTAAGACAGTGACTTTAATCCAACCTCATGCTTCAGGGCTTCAGCCAGGCGCCTGCAGGGGTCAGGAAGGATTCTTCCCCTCCTCCCCCCAACCCAGTTAGCCCACTCCCAATACAAAGAGGAGGTGAGTCAAGATCACGCACCTGGCTTCGTTGCATTCCTTTGACCTGTTTCCTTCCCCCATGAACAGGATTCCCAGCCCCCTGCCCCCAGGACGTGCTGTTCCAGATGAGGCGAGGGGAAGGGCCCTACGCCTTGCATCTTCCGGACTCCAAGGAAAGGGTGGTCCTGAGGGGCACCCGTGCAGGTGAGGAATGCGGGAAATCAGTTTGGGCTTTAGAAGGAAGAGTTGCATCCTGAATCGGTCCTAAAAAGCCATAAGTTTTGAAAGTGGCTAAACAAAATCCCAGACACGGCCTAACGTTGGGTCAGCTGAATTGCTTTCTTTTGATTGTCAAGTATTTGCAGTGACACCCGGCAGCCTTTTCACACCAGAACAGGGCTTACTCGTCATCTGAAACCCACCACAGGGAAATCCTTAGGTTAGCACAGAGCCATAAAGGTCAAGACCAGGGGTTCCGAAACTTTTTTTTTTTTTTTCTGGAACTCCCTTTGAAAATATTTCAGGCTTTGACACCCCCCCCCCCCCAAAAAGACTATCTACCCCATCCATACCAGGCCACCCTTACTTCTGCGTGGTTGCTGCCTTCAGAGCTGGGCACCTGGCCAGCCGCCACTGCTGCCTTCAGAGCTGTGAAGATACTGTGACCCCCCCTTACAATAGGCTTTTGAGTCAGGACCCCCAGTTTGAGACATCCTGGTAAAGACATTGTCCGCCCTGGTCACCCCACGCCAGCGCAATCCCAAGCGAGGGCAATTGAGCCTCCCCCAAAAGCCAACGTTTCTCACCTCTCAGTCCATTGTCCTCCGGCAAGGCCAGGTGGAATTCAGCTACCTTGCACGCCCACTGGGTAACAATGCAAAGTCGAAACGGAGGCGGGCATAGGCGTCACGCAGATATCACAGAACGTTCCCACTCCGTCACATTGGTCCCTTGAACAATTGGCCCTTTTCGCAACACGTCAAAAGACGGGCTGTACCATTGTCCTCCTTTTGCACAGACAGGGAAGTGACATGCACAAGGTCACCCAGTGCAGACCTGGAGAGAGAGCCCAGCTGTCCTGTGTCCTGTGCTTTATTCACTAGGCCACACTGCTGTAAAGAGTACCCAGTGTGATATTTGGTGCTGTTGGGTCTCAGGGTGAGCGGCTCCTTTAAGGGGAAATGGACTGAGCCCTGATTTACATCCCAGAGCTCTGTGACTGACAGCCAGGTCTGCAGAGAGATAAAAGGCCCAAGTGGGATTAACTCCGCCTCCTTTTAAAGAGGCCTTGCGGCAGGGCACATGGGTTCTACTCCACTCCAGACCAAAATGAGAGTGGCATGATTCTCCGCAGGAGCATCTCATACCTCACCACCTTCCGCTCCAAGTGCAAAGCCTCCCTTCTCGAACTGTGTAGCAACACGTTTGGGTCGGTGGGTATCCAGACCAAACCAGGCCACTACACACTTCTCCTCCTGGGGAGAGAACAAAGACCATGTGACAGTTGTTAGCTACCTTGCTGGCTGCATGACTGAAAGAGACTCCAATATTCTGGGGTAGGCACGGTGTGCAGACTCGAATATAATAGAACGATAGTTACAAAATGAATGACAACTGGAATGTCCATCCAGTTGGAAATGTGACATTTCAACGTTTGTTTTAGTCCTGAATGGGGTGAAAAGTTGAAATGTTGCATATTTTTTTTCCTGTGGAACAAAAAGTTTTAATTAGGAACTGGTGAGATGTTTTGTTTCAGCGTTTTTGGTTTTTTTTCCTTGATGTGGAACATTTTGCTATCCCTGAATGGAAATGCTTCATTGGGGAGCAGTGAGGTGACCCCAAAATGCTTTGTTTTCAGTTGGCTTTGAAGGGGTTTTCTCGGTAAACGTTGATTTCACTGTGCACACACACAAACCCACAAAACAACGTTTCCATTGCTAAAAATTGAAATTTATAGATATGCAAAGTAAGAAAAATGCTGCTCATCAGCGTTTGAGCGAAGGATATTTCCTTTGCTCATTTTGACCTGACGTTGGCCATTTGTGTTTTAATGATTATCAAGCTTTAACTTTTTGAATCTCTAAATCTACTGTCATAAAATGATTATTGTCTGATCCTCCCCCATTATCTGATCCAATTTCCCACAACTGTGAAAATTTAAATTGATAAAAATCAAAAAAATTACTTAAACCCCATAATTTTACGCAACTGTGAAAATTTAAATCGATAAAAACCAGAAAAAATGCTGAAAAATAAACAGTGATATAATCCATTAAAATTATACATATTAAAAATTGAATTCTGCCAAGCCTAGTTTTGAGTTAGTTCAGTATTCAACTTTCATCATGGTGCATCATGGGAATTGTAGTTCATGTACCTCATGCCTCCCTTCTCGCCTATGGGCTGAGGTGCTTGGCCGAACTGCATCTCCCATGATGCACTACATGCCTCAATGAGAGGGTAGACTACCTTGCATCATGGGAGATGTAGTCCAACCAGGGAGCCCAGCCCATATGAGAGAATGGGGACCTGGAACACAACTCCCATGAGGCAATGCACCACAATATGGAAATAAAAATAATACCTAGTTCTTTTTCATCAGTAGCTCTCTAAGTGCCTCACAGTCCTTAATGTGTTTATCCTGTGAGGGAGAGAAGAGCTATAAGCCCTGTTGTACAGATGCATTTGACATGAAATGCTGATTAAAGCTGAACTGTTTGCAACTAAATGTTTCAGACCAGTTGAGCAATCCAAAATACTTCGATTTGGGTCAAACTGACCTGGAACAAAATCTTCTGTTTCTGTTTCCCAATGGAAAATTGAAAAGATTTGGCAAAATTAAAATTTCCACCTGGAAAATTCTGAATGTGATTTGGGGTGGACTCATGGGTCTGCAGGATCCGTGATACCCCCTGGCTTTTGAACAGCCCCTGGGAAGAACCCCATTTGTGTGGTGGACCCCAAGGGGTCCCACTCTTCCTTCACGTGGGCCACACGGCATCAATGCCTCTTGAGACTGATCTTTTGAGCTCCAGCATTCCTGCTTCACACTCAGCTCTGCCCCGTGAGTCCAACCAAGCTAGGCTCCTGGTCAGAGACTTGTACGCCCTTCAGGGACCCATGTACTTCAGCGAGTATTTGCAGTGACATCTGGAAGCATTTGCAAAGCAGAGCAGGGTTTATTAGTCACCTAGAACCCAGCATCGGGAAGTCGTAAGATAGAGAACTAAAGGTTAAGATGTAGTTCTTTCTGGGTAAGCCAGTGGTCTACGCAGCCAAGCTTCTGTGGAATCCCTTTCTTGATCTCTGTCTCTCTGTTAGTCTCAGAGCGGCTGTCTCTTTCCCAAAAGCCACGCTTTATTCCAGCCACCTGATGCCTTTCATAGACCATAAGGTCAGAAGGGACCATCATCATCATCTAGTCTGACCTCCTTCACATTGCAGGCCACAGAACCTCACCCACCCACTCCTGTAACAGACCCCTAATCTCTGGCTGAGTTACGGAAGTCCTCAAATCATGAAGACTTCAAGTTACAGAGACTCCACCGTTAACACTAGTTTAAGTCTGCAAGTGACCCATGCCGCAGAGAAAGACAAAAACATCCCATGGTCTCTGCCAATCTGACCTGGGGAAAAATTCCTTCCCAACCCCAAATATGGTGATCAGTTAGACCCTGAGCATGTGGGCAACACCCACCAGCCAGGTACCTGGGAAAAAATTTGCTGTAGTAATTCAGAGCCCTCCCCATGCAGTGTCCCACCACAGGCCGGTGGGGGTATTTGCTGCGAGCAGTCACAAATTGGCTACATGCCATCGTAGGCAATGTCACCATATTATCCCCTCCCTAAACTTACCAAGCTCAGTCTGGAAGCCTGTTAGGATTTTTGGCCCCCACTCCTCTGGAACATCACTCCTCCGATGGTTAGAAAGCTTCATCTAATTTCTAGCCTAAACTTGTTGATAGCCGGTTTACATCCATTTGTTCTTGTGTCCAGTTTGGTGCTTAACTTAAGTAACTCCTTTCCCTCCCTGGTGTTTATCCCTCTGATGTGGAGTAGAGCTCTGTTTATCCAACCCTCCCTTAACTGGCTCGCTGCGTTTACCGAACAGCCAGGACTCCAGGGCCAGAAGTAGGTGATCTCTCCGGTGGCCACTAGATGGTGCTGCAGTATCACATTTTGTCATTCTCCGATTTATCCGTTTTTGATGATCTGATCTGGCCCCGATCCCAGTTAGAGCGGATAACCGGGGTTCTCCTGTGCTGATAAAGAGCGATCATATCTCTCCTCAGCCTTCTTTCGCTGGGGCTACACAAGCCAAGCTCTTTGAGTCTCCTCTCCTTATCCAGCTCCTGCAGACCAATGCTGAATTCCCCAGTTCAGCTTGCCAGAGATTCCCGAGGATAAGCATCAGTTGCTCTATCCCTGGAGTTCCCATGGTCTTCGTGGAGCCTCCACTGATATGGGTTAATTTCAGCCTTTCTCCGGCTCTGCCCCAGGAGCGGGTCTTTAACCCGCAAAGCACCAGGCATCGGAATCGTTGGAATGTTACAGAAAATTCCCCCTTCCTCACAGGAGGAGAGTGCGTTGTCCTTTGAAATATCGTCCCCATGAGAAATTCCCAACCGGCTGCAATGAGCAGCCCCTTGCGTCTGCCTTGGCCCAGGGTGTGACTCACCCCTCTCTTATCTCCACAGGAGGCGGGAGTGAGCCTGAGGTGGGAGATCCCTGGCAGGAGGCAGCACAGCCACACAGGATGTCCACGAGAGGCTCCGCTGGGAACGATCCCCAGGGCCCGGACCCAGACCTAGCCTGGGGGGCCGAGGCCGGGGGGCAGCAGGAGGACTCTGAAGTGGAGTGTCTGGGCCCAGCCTGGAGGGATGAGGCTGAGGCCGGGGGCCAGGAGGGAAACTCCCCAGTGGAGCGGCTTGGCCAGGCCTGGAGGAGCGAGCCAGAGGACCAGCCAGGCCAGGCCCCTCCCTATGCTGGTGCCTCGGCCCCCCGCCCGTCGCTGGGGAAGCCCTACAAGTGCATGGAGTGTGGCAAGGGTTTCAGCCAGAGCTCCCACCTGATGCGCCACCTGGGCACCCACACAGGGGAGAAGCCCTACAAGTGCGGGGCCTGCGCCAAGAGCTTCACCCAGAACTCCAACCTGCTGCAGCACCAGCGCATGCACACAGGCGAGAAGCCCTATCACTGCCCACAGTGCGGCAAACGCTTCTCCTGGAGCTCCAACCTCATCCAGCACCAGCGCCTCCATACCGGCCAGAAGCCCTTCCAGTGCGCCCAGTGCGGCAAGCGCTTCTGCGAGAGCTCCCGCCTGCTGGAGCACCAGCGCATCCACACCGGCGAGAAGCCCTACCGCTGCCCGCAGTGCGCCAAGAGCTTCAGCCGCAGCTCCCACCTCATCCGCCACCAGCGCATCCACACCGGCGAGCGCCCCTACAAGTGCACCCAGTGCGGGAAAAGCTTCAGCCAGAGCTCGGCGCTCATCCTACACCACAGGACCCACGCAGCCAACCCGCTATGAGCAGCCTGCCAGGGGAGGGGCGGGGGGGAGGGTTTTGCACACTGCTCATGCCTTATTAGAGACCCATGCTTGGAGTAAGGACATGCCGGGCACGTGGGCAAAGGGTTCCCGTTGGAGTGCAGTGCTTGTTCTGCCTTGGACACAGGTGAGCTCAGGGCTTATTATACCTGGGAGAATCTACAGGGGACACGTGGACAAAGGTCTTCTGTGGGAGGTCAGTGCTTATTAGATCTTGGAGGATCCATATGGGATGGTGACCACGGAGACGGGGGAGCTCAGCGCTTGTGACGCCTCGGAGGGTCCACGTGGGATGGTGACCGAGGACACGGGGGAGCTCAGCGCTTATAACACCTTGGAGAGTCCCTGGGGGACAGGGGAGGGGAAAGAGATTCTCTGTCCACCTGGGGGAAAGATTCCTTTTGAATTCACAACATATTGCACGTGTCCCAGCAAAAAGAAACCTGGAGCAAGGAGTTTAATCATAGTGGACATGTCCTCTGTGGATCTGTGTTGCGCTCGTTGGTACCTTAGCTGCCTACAGAGTGGAAACCACGGGAGAAAAGTGTATGTGGGGGGAGAAGGAGGTGTGGTTACACCTGGCAGAGACTCCGCTCGGGGAGAAATCACTAAACTGGAGGAAAAATCAAGAAATTCGACTTCTTCACCTGACGCTCACCAGTGCGTCCAGTTCTGGTGCTCACCATTCAAGAAGGACGTTGGTGAATTGGAGAGGGTTCAGAGAAGAGCCACGAGATGATGAAAGGATACGTTTTAGTCACGGAGGTCATAGATGCCGTTATGTTTTAACGGACGTCTGTAACTTCTTCGGCTTC
This sequence comes from Dermochelys coriacea, assembly GCF_009764565.3. Classification (NCBI taxonomy): domain Eukaryota; kingdom Metazoa; phylum Chordata; order Testudines; family Dermochelyidae; genus Dermochelys; species Dermochelys coriacea. The sequence goes on from NC_050090.1 coordinate 11,827,184, forward strand.
AACCCCCGCACTGCAGCAGTGGTGGGGGCTGGAGCTGCCTCCTGCCACGCTGCCAAGGTGGTCAGCGGCTGGGGTGGTTAGTGGCTGTGGCCGGAGCAGTCAGCAGATGGGCCTGGAGCTGTCCCCCATCTGTCCCCGCACAGCAGCTGTGGCCGTCCTCCCTTGCCACTGGCTGGGGCCAGGGCTGTCCCTTCCTTCCCCCCCACCCCAGCAGCTCGGGCTGGAGCTGTCCCTTGCCCATTGTCCCAATGGCTGTAGCTGGTCCTGGAGTTGGAGCTGTTTCCTCTCCCCCCCCCCCCCAGTTATTTTTAGTAAAAGTCTCAGACAGGTTTCAGGCTTCCATGAATTTGTGTTAAGTGCCTGCGACCTGTCTGTGACTTTTACTAAAAATAACTGTAACAAAATCTTAACCTCCACAATGATTAAAGGATCCTAAATCCTGCCTCATAGTGAGAGACCCCATGAGCTCAGTCTGTTCAGCTTAATATGGAGAAGATTGAGGGATGACTTGGTCACAGCCTGATCCAACGGCTGGAAGATGAAGCCAGACCAATTCAGACTAGCAGTAACATTTTAACCGTGAGGGTGATGAACGATGGGAACAAGGTTGGTGGTGGATTCTCCATGGCTGGCCATTTTAAAATCAAGATTGAATGGTTCCCCACCCCCCAAAAGATCTGCGCTAATTCAAACAGGGATTCTCTGGCCTGTGCTACGCAGGAGGTCAGACTAGATGATCCCCGTGGTCCCTTCTGGCCTTGGGATCGATGACCCTAGGAAAGTCCATCCCGGCACCACTGGCTCTGAGATGGTGCTGATGGCAGCGGGCGAAATTCCACCTGCATGCTGAGAGGCAGCAACCTAATGACGTTGCCCTGTCTGAGTCTTAGTCTGAAGGTGTAAGCTGGATTTACCTGGAGGACAGGCCTTTTTTAAAATTAATTAGTTTATTAGGGTAGTGCCCACTGGCCAGCTGAGAATGGGGACCCAGTGTGTGACACAGACACTGAGTAGTAGAAGAGCTGTCCCGAACAGCTGATGATCTGAACAGACAGGACAGGCACTGGGTGGGGGCGGGGGGGAGGATACTGCACTAGCAGAGCGAAGAACAGGAAGGCTGGTGCATCGCACTTCAAGAATCCCCTATGGAAATTGTACATATTAAGGGCAAAGCAAATGTGGGCTCTGATACACGGCCCAGGCAAAATAGCTCTGAATGGATGCTTATTAACAGCCAGTGGCTGCCCATACTGTAAGAAGGGAGGTGTGACCCAGAGAAGAGAGGTGTGACCCAGAGACCCCTTGAGGCAAACAGCCAGAGGGTATAAGGGGACACGCGGGGTTTCCAGGGATCTCCTGGGTCTATCGTCTATCTAATAGTGCACCAAAGCGTGGTGCGTGAGGTCTCTGCAAAGAGCCAGTGATGCTCTGGTCATCTTACATTTTGTGAAATGGATGATATGTAAGGAGATCTGTCTCTAGACTGACAGGTTTCAGAGTAGCAGCCGTGTTAGTCTGTATTTGCAAAAAGAAAAGGAGTACTTGTGGCACCTTAGAGACTAACAAATTTATTTGAGCATAAGCTTTCGTGAGCTACAGTTCACTTCCGATGCATCCGATGAAGTGCACTGTAGCTCACGAAAGCTTATGCTCAAATAAATTTGTTAGTCTCTAAGGTGCCACAAGTACTCCTTTTCTTTTTGTCTCTATACTGAGGTTCTTAAGGTGCATTAGTTAAGAGTGGACATCAGAAGGTGATAAACAGGTTTTGTTCAGGCAGTGGGTAGGAGACATTTGGCTCCCTGGCTGACCATTGTGTGTCTCAGAAGTTTGCAAAATCTACAAGAAAGATGCCTACAAGGGTGTGTGTGTGTGGCGGGGGGGGGGTTTCCATGATTTTTTGGGAGGGAGGTTGGAGGGGATCAATTGAAAGGAAGGGAAGGAGGGGCAAGTATGGACTGAAGATGAGGTGAAGAGACTGTGAGAAGGGAGGAGGAGGCAGCCTGGAGTAAAAGCTGATCAGCAGAGGGCAGGGACAGGCCGGTTAAAGCTGTAGATTGTTCTCTGAAGGACCAGAAGTCCTGGCTTTGGCTGGTGTTGCCCCCTGCTGGCTGGCTCCTCTCTGCAGTTTTCCTCTAAGGCCACGTGGATGGTGGGGGGCAGAGGGGGGTGGAGGCCAAGTTCCCCTAGAACAGGAATTGTCCATTTATTTTGTCAAGGTCCATATTTCCTGGTCAAGGTCCAGACTCCAGAGAAGAAAATAAAAAAAAATCAGTAATGATAATGGTAAAGTAAATTAAAATATTTCAGGGTCCGTTCAAAAGTGTCTGATGGTCTGGATTTGGCCCACAATCTGCCTATTGTCCTGCCCTAGAGTGCGCGTGTGTGTGTGTGTGTTTCCCCTGCGTAGGTCTGGGTCCAGCCAGATGCTGGGGCTCGTACTGGTTTCTCCACACAGAGGTGGATTTTGCTTACTGCTACCAGCACTGTCTATCTCAGTGATCCAATTCTAGCCTTGTTTTTCGGCTGGAGGAGCGCTGGAGTCTGCAATAAAAGAAGTTGCAGATACGAGATTATTATCAGCATTTGTGGAAGAAGAAAGGTCGGAGCCTCTTTTCCCCATTGGCTCTGAGTGTGATGGGCTGGAGAGGAAATCCATGGACTAGAGATCAGGGACACAATAATACACCAAAGGTACTGACCAAAGCCAGCTGTGTGATGAATGGATGAGTGGAACCCATGGCAGACCAGCCTGAATGTTCAGAGTCCTGGGAAATGATGCGATGGGCACGTGTTGCTGAAAACATGCTGGTGAAATTGTTGGGCTCTGAAAGAGCCACCTGTTTGTGGAGGTAAGAGCAATGGGGCTCTCTCTGACCCCAATATCTAAGTGGGGAGGACTGACCAAAACACTTGCTAATGGCAGACAAAGAATCCTTGAGGGAAAGCCATAGCCAGCCGGCAAGAAACTGCTCTATGAAAGGGATGAGGAGCTGGATTTCTAACCAAAGACCGCTGCAGTCAATCACCAGTCACCCGTTTGAAGTCAACAGATTCTGGATCAGGCTCTAGTTATGTGGCTCAGACACATGGAAAATCAAGGGGAGGTTTCATTACTGCTTCCTGTGAAATGGAGAGTCTGAACGTGTCTCTCTGGGGAGGTCAGAGCAGCATGGATGCTGCTGGAGGACATACAGAGCCCCCGGGCTCTCATCCCGTCTCTGGAGTGCACTCTGGGCAAAGTGGAATGAGAGAGCTGAAGACCCTGCTACAGCAGATGAATTTATTACACTAGCCTGTTTGGGATGTAATTCTCTGCATTGAAGTCTGGGAATTGCTTCTCTTTATGTTGTCCCCCCCCCCCCCCCCCCGTGTGTGTGTACCTGAGTGCATGGCTCAGTGAGGGGGATTCGGTACTGAGGTAGCTGGGATCCAGAATTTATAGAGGGGAATGTAAATATCCCTAGCTAATATTTCTTTGATTTTTTTTTTTTGGGTGGGGGTGGGGGGAAGGTTTAAGTACCCAGTGATCATTCCTGGTCTCAGCCAATGATTATGAAATGGTGATTTTTACAATTCAACCCCAGGTAGATTGTGTAAAGTGAAAACTTCTTTTGTGCATTAAGCTCGGGTTTATCCAAGAGTGGTTCTCCATTTCTTCGATATCCTTTCTCCTATACCTCCTGGCTCATGACCCCAGATACTAAAAGGCATTTGACTGGGTAAAGTGGACTATGGTACAGAGCTTCTATGGCAAAATAGCTTCAGAATGAATCTCATGAGCTGGTTAAATTCCCCAGATAAACTCTGCAAATGTCAAAATCTCAAGGGGAGTGAAAGTTTCAACTAGAGCTAGGTGAAGTTTTGGATGAGACTTTTTTTTTTTTTGCTAACAAATGCAGATTTTGGTTGACTGAAACATTTTAGGCATTTGGTTTGAGTTTGTTGTTTTGGTAAAAAAATAAAAAAAAACCCTCCAAAAAAAAAACAACCCCTCCAAACATTCAGAATAAAAATATTTTGTTTCAATATTTTTTAAATAGTGTTTTGATTCAAAATGATTTTTTTTTTTTTAGAAATTTCCTTCACTCTTTTATTTATTGTTTTTTAAAGGGCTTAAAATCAAAACAAAATGTTTCATTTTGGGTCAAACTATTTTTTGAACGTTTTTGCTGAAATTAAAAAAAAAATTGTTTCTGGTCAGCTCCGAATGATTTAAAAAATTGAGGTTAATTTTTGGAACTGCCAGTGAACCAAAAAAAGTTATTCACACAGCTCTAATTTTAACTTTGTTATGTATTGCAGGGATGCATCTAACATTGTCTGCAACTTTCACACCTATCTGCCCTTTTTCTCAAGCCCTTAGCTACTAAAGCTGTGTCTGCATTGGGAGAAAAAAGGTGTGTTCTTAACTCAAATTAAATAACATGATGTAAAATCCTTGTGAACTTCTGTTAGCTAAATTAAGGACACATTTTTTTTTCCTCATGAAGATGCGCCCTTGGTTTGGAGAATTCAGGGATCTTTAAAGGTATCTTCCAACCTTAATCGTCTATGATTCTATGAATCTTCTCTGTGCAAGAACATGGTAAAGTATATGTCTTCACTTGTGTAAAGAGAAAACTTTCTTTGTGCATTAAGCTCAAACTGGGTTTATCCAAGAGCGGTTCTCTGTTCCTCAATATCCTTTCTCCTATAGTTCCTGGCTTATTTCCCTGGACGGTAACAGGTATTTGACTGGTTAAAGTGGACTATGGTACAGAACTCCAATGGCGAAAGAACTATTTATCAGGAACTCACCCTCTCCCTGCCAAAGTCCTCTCTGTCTTGTCCTGGTTCTGTTTCAGTCAGTTGCTTTTGAGCTGGGCGCTGATTCAGATCAAGACTGGATGCCTTTCTGGAAGATATACTTTAGTGAAACAGGAGTTATTGGACGCAATGCTGGGGTGACATAGTGAAATTTAATGGCCTGTGATATCCAGGGGCTCAGGCTAGATGCACTAATGATCCCTTTCAGCTTTAAAGTCTGTTAATTCAGAAAAAATGGTATGTATCTTCAGGTCTCAGATGCAATGGTGATGGGGAACTTCGTTGGCCCCTTTACCGCAGTATCTGAGAACCCTACGTTTTTAAATGTATTTATCCTTCGGTATAGATACTAGCTATGCTGCCAGGAGGGTCTGTCCCATCAGCGTTGGCAATCCACCTCCCTGAAAGGCAGGAGCTAAGTCGACAGGAAACCTTCGTGATCATCTCATCTCTCCTGCGTAGCACCAGCCAGAGAATTTGCCACAAAGCTTCGCTACCCTCACTGTTACACATGCATGCCTTATTTTAGTTTGAATTTGTCTGGCTTCTTCTCCCAGCCATTGGATCTTGTTATGCCTCATTGATAGGACGGCACAGTGTGGAGATGCCTCCGCCCAGATTGGGCCTCCGTTGTGCCAGGTGCTGTACAAACATACAACAAGAGACAGTCCCTACCCCAAAGGACTTACGGAGAACTGATTGCTCTCCATAAATACATTAGGGGCTGAACAATAGGGCGGCAGAAGAGTTATGGAAGCTGAAGGACAATGTTGGTGTCATGGAGTCCCTGGGTGATGCTCCGGAACTGCTCCCTACAAAGCCAGGCAGGACTCTGGTGAAGTCTCCTCTCTGTGAGCAGGTTTCAGAGTAGCAGCCGTGTTAGTCTGTACTTGCAAAAAAGAAAAAGGAGTACTTGTGGCATCTTAGAGACTAACAAATTTATTTGAGCATAAGCTTTCGTGAGCTTCACGAAAGCTTATGCTCAAATTTGTTAGTCTCTAAGGTGACACAAATACTCCTTTTTCTTTTTTTCTCTGTGAGCAGACTGCCTTCAGGGCAAAAAGCTTACACGGCTTCCACCTTTCTGGGTCTGATCTCAGAACATTTAGCATCCTCTGCCCCTCTGTGCGCTTCCCACAGCGAGTCTGCCCAGGAGGGGTCCTGGGAAGCCAGAGGGTCCTGCACCCCAACTTTGCAGTCAGACGTGACTTTTAGCCAGCCAGTAAAACAGAGGTTTATTAGATGACAGGAACATGGTCTAAGACAGAGCTTGTAGGTACAGAGAACAGGACCCCTCAGCCGGGTTCATTTTGGGGGGCAGTGAGCCAGACAACCACGTCTGCACTTTACTTCTTGTTCCCAGCCAGCCCCAAACTGACTCACCCTCCAGCCCCTCCTCCTCTCCTGGGCTTTGTCCCTTTTCCGGGCCAGGAAGTCACTTGATTCCTTTGTTCTCCAACCCTTTAGCTCTCACCTTGCAGGGATGAAGGGCCCAGGCCATCAGTTGCCAGGAGACAGAGTGTCGGCCATTTATGTACCCTGGCCCTTTGCTCTGCAACAATTACACTCCCTTATCCCACCACCTAGAGACTTAAGAAATGCATAGGGGAAACTGAGGCACCCCTACAGTATTTAGAGGAAACATTAAGAACGTCCCACTTTGTCACAGTTGGTACAGGAACAAATGGGGATAAATGGGCCATGGGTAAACTGAGGCTGGACATGAGAAGGACCCTCAGGGAAGGGAGGTTCTGAAATAGCCACCAAATAGGAGGAGTGGGGGGAAAACAGGCTAACTGCTTTGAAGATGGAGTTTAATAGTTTCTGAAAGGAATTATATGATGGGATTGTCTTCACTAGCAAGGGCTAGACTCAGTGACCCAATGGGTCACTTCCAATCTATTGGACTTTGGGTCAGTAACATTTTGCTTTTAAACCATCCAAAGACCTTAATGTGGGGCCACGTTGCCAGGAGACCGTCTCTTCAATCAGAAGAGCAGATGGGGGAGGGGGACCCATAAAATGCTTCTTCAGCACAATTATTCTTCGGGGCAGAAAGTTTGCAGATGGGGCCTCCTTGAAGCAGGGGAGCTATGCACCACTAGCCACTTACTGAGTACTTGGAGAGGCCCCTTTGGCCCAGTGGCTAATCGGCTACTGTTGCTTGTGCCTCATTAATTACACTTCAACTTACATTAAAATACTGATTTTAATCATACGCCTGTTTTGAATTTTATCATTTTGCTTCATTTTCTTTCAACATTTATATTCTAGTAAAATACTAATTTTAATCTTATATTTATATATACAAATATTTTTGTCAGCATTCCTTCCATTTGTTTGCTATTCTATTACAATTAATATTTTAATATTATATGTTCACATAGGTTATCCAATCTATTATATTTAACGCTTTACTGTCATATAAACGTCAACAAAATGACACCGCAACAAAATGTTTTTATCTCACTGAAATGATTCGCTGCTGTCACCGTGATGGTTCTGAATGGAAATTCTTCTGAATTTTTCGGCCGTGAGAAATCTTAAAATTTTGGCTTTTCGTTCAGTTTGGAATGGGGAAAATAGAAACGTCAGATTTCCTGCAGGATGGAATTCCCAGTTTCTGACCATCCTGACTCACCAGCAACACCTGCTGTAAGGCAGGCCACAAAATACACTGTATAGAGGCCCAGCTATGAAAATGCCTCTTGCGATCTGGATTCACTGCAAACATGAGGAAGCCTTCCTGCTGGGTAAGACACTACGCTAAGCCTGGAGAGGCGGATTCAGTTCCCAGCTCTTCCACACTTTCCCTGTGTCAACTTGGGACTCCATAAACCTATGACTCACTTTCCCCAGCCTTCCTGACTGCTTGTTGTGGGATAAATTCATTGACATTTATGAGGTGCCTAGATAACGTGGCGAAGGAGGCCATGTAGGAGGAGGCCCATCTGGCCTCTGGTGAACGTGAGAACAGCTTCAACTCAGCTTCCCCATAATCAGGGGAATACACATGATGGGGTGGGTGTGAAAGTGGCAGGTTCCACACATAGAGGTCAGAGGACTAGTGGTGAAATCCGACCTGGGCAGCTTTCTGTTCCCTTTGCTGGTGACGTGACCTGTTTGCTTGTTGCTATAAACATTAAGGGTCCAGGTTCCCAGGTAGTGTAAATCGGCCACCACTCTATGGGGCCAGATCCCAGCTGGGGTAAATCAGCAATAGCTCCATTGAAATGAAAAGTGGTAAACTGATTTACACCAGCTGAAGAGCTGTCTTGAAAACCTAGCTAACTTGACCTACATTTTTTTCACCGAATCACTCCCCCGGTCTTTTCATACATGTCTTCGATTCACAATAACACAGCCTAAACCCACCTTGATCCAAGCCCCGGCTCCAGCCCACTGAGAATAGACATTTGGAATGGAGAGTGTTTGGATTTCATCATCTCTTTGGCATATCACCAACTTCTCTGCGCAGAGACGTTTCCCTGTGGGGGAACAGCACACTGGCACACCAGGAACAATGATGCAAGATTGCAGCCACTTGCACCGGGATTTATTAAAACACGAGTCGTCCCCAGCCATTTCATGATGGGAAGCGTAAATAAACATCAAGGGGATGAGCAAGGCCTTTGGAGACTCCCAGAGAAGCAGCCAGCAAATTAGCTACATCAGGGGCTATTAAAAGTTTCTTGTATGAAATTGCAGTTACACGCCAAGTGGTGGTTATAATGGCCCTGGGGAAGTTCCACTCTGATTGGTCTCCATGGGACTGACTTTTCTTAGTCACATGTTGCCTTGTGCAAGGTGAATGTAAAATATTCCCAAAGTATTTATTCTGCACACTTTGGTCTCAGGTAAATGACTGCACAACGTAGGGGGCATAGATTCACCAATGGTTTTAAGGCCAGAGAGAACTCTTTGGGCAGCCAGTCAGACGGCCTACATACAGGCCAGAGAATTTCACCCAGTTATCCGTGCATTAATTCCAATAACTTGTGTTCGGCTAAAGCAGAGGTGGGCAAACTAGGGCCCGCGGGACCTTCCTGCCCGACCCCTGAGCTCCTGGCCCAGGAGGCTTGCCCCCGGCCCCTCCCCTGCTGTTCTCCCTCTCCCACATCCTCAGTGCGCCATGTTGCCGGTGTAATGTATTAAACTGCTCCGCGTAGGAACTTGTTACTGGCAGCAGTTACAGAGAGCAATTTACTACACTACACAGCTGCGATGCTCTGGGCGGCGTGGCTGTAGTACCACCAGCCACCAGTGCTCTGTGCTGTGCTGCAAGGGGGCAGAGACCGGGGGGGGGTTAGATAGAGGGCAGGGGAGTTTGGGGTGGTGGTCAGGGAGTGGGGCTGTGGATGGGGTCGGGGCAGTCAGAGGGTAGGGAACGCGGGGGGGGTTGAATGGGGGCAGGGGTCCAGGGGGAGTAGTCAGGAAGGAGGGAGGGTTGGATGGTGTGGAGGAGGGCAGTCAGGGGCAGGGGTTCAGGGGGCAGTCAGGGGACAGGAAGCGGTGGGGTGTGGATAGGGCAGGGGTCCTGGGAGGACCGTCAGGGAACACGGGGGTTGGATGGGGCAGGAGCCCTGGCGGGGGGGGCCATCAGGGGGCGAGAAGCAAGGTGGGGCAGATACACAGCCTGGCACAGCCTCCCCGAAACCAGCCCTCCATACAATATCCGAAACCCGATGTGGCCCTCAGGCCAAAAGGTTTGCCCGCTCCTGGGCTAAAGCATCTTCCAGAAGGGTACCCTCTGATGCATAAACGGGGATTTAAGTAGGGAGTAAAGAAGTTTGTTTACTCGGTATTTGGCACTGGTGTGATTCCTTTTGGATGACTGTACCCAGTTCTCATGCCGACAATTCAAAGAGCATCTTTATAAATTGGAGAGGGTTCAAAGAAGAGCCATGAGAATGATTAAAGGACTGGAAAACATGAGTCAAGGAGCTCAATCTATTTTGCTTAACAAAGAGATGGTTGAGGGATGACTTGATCCCTGTCAATACTTACCTAGAAGACAAGGTCAAACAAGATCCAATAGTTGAAAGTTGAAGCTAGACAAATTCAGATGGGAAATAAGGTATAAGTTTTTTTAACAGTGAGTGTAATTCACCAATGGAACAATTTACCAAGGGCTGTGGTTGATTCTCCATCACTGGCAATTTTTAAATCAAGACTGGGTGCTTTTCTAGGAGATCAACTCCAATTCAAACAAAAACTCAAAGATTCGAAGGCCAGAAGGGACCATTGTGATGATCTGGTCTGACCTCCTGTATAACACAGACCAGAGAATGTTCCCAAAATAATTCCTAGAGCAGATGTTTTAGAGAAACATCCAATTATTTTGGGGCAGTTCTCTGGCCTGTGCTATACAGGAGGTTAAACTAGATGGTCACTGTGACGGTGCCCCCTATAAGGCTTTATGGAAATATGCTTATGAATATATATGACATAACTGGAATTTCATGTTCTATGCTACATATGCCATGTAACATATCTATGTAAAGGTTATGATCTACTGAATCTATTAATCTATTTGTATGCATGTATCAGTTTTGTATTCGAAGTTATGAATATTGGCCATGTACTGGCTTGATTTCTAAATAACCTTAGTAGAGCATTTGGTCAGTTCCTGGAGAAAGGAATTTGCAAAGTTAAGTGCCCAATCAAGAAGCACTTAAGGAACAATGCATCTTGGATTGCTCCAATCCACATAAGACGTATTCCTGGAGACATTCAAGTTACCATGTGGGCAATGGCTTCAGTCTGAGCCTGAATGTCTACACTGGTAGACATGATCCAGGTAGCATGATCCCTGCGATCCTGAGTCAGTTGACCCAGGCTGCATTGGGTCTTTATTTGTGGTGTAGTCGTAACCTTACTGTCTGTGAAGTTTTACGATCTTCGCTTCACAATCAAAACCTCCTGCTGCCAACATACCGCTCCCACGGAATCACAGAAATGTCGGGCTGGAAGGGACCTGGAGAGGTCATCGTGTCCATCCCCTTCCTTTCCTAACCACCAACATCCAGTGCTTTATTTACTAGACTACTCCAAGTCACATAACTTCAGTTGCAGTTACATTCCCAGTGGTGGATATAATATCCCTGGGGAAGTTCTCACCAGCGGTCATGGATCATGGTGGATTCTCCATCACTGTCCATTTTAAAATCAAGAGTGGATGTTTTTTTTCGAGATCTGCTCTAGTTCAAACAGGAATTATTTGGGGGCAGTTCTCTGGCCTGTGTTACACTGGAGGTCAGACTGGATGATCACAGTGGTCACTTCTGGCCCCCAAATCTAGGAATAAACTAAAAGGATGATTTTTAAACCAGAGCAAAGCCAGTTTCAGAGGATCTTATTACAGTTTATAGAGTCAAAGATTCCAAAGCCACAAGGGACCATTGCGGTCATCAAGTCTGACCTCCTGTGTGACACAGGCCAGAGAACGTCCCCCAAATAATTCTGTTGATCTAGATCAATTAAAAAACAAGAGAAAACAACAAAAAACATTCAATCTTGAGTTAATAATGGCACCGATGGAGAATCTATCACAACTCCTGGCAAGTTGTTCCAATGATTAATTCCCCTCACTGTTAAAAATTTCTAGTTTGAATGTGTTCCACTGCCAGCCATTGGATCTTCTTAGACCTTGTCTGCTAGATTGAAGAACCCATTGTCAAATATTTGTTCCCCATGCAGGTACTTAAAGACTGGGATCATGTCACCCCTTCTCTTTGTTCAGCTAAATAGATTAAGCTCCATGAATCTGTTACTACACAACCTGCTTTCTACTCCTTTAATCATTAAGTTTAGGTTAGGCTGATTCCTAACTGAATATGCCTCATTTAAACCAATATCAGAATGTCTGGTCCAGTTGGAAAATGGGGTTTTGTTGTGATGGTTTTTGTAGAAAAACCAAAAGCCTCAAAACTGAAATATTTTCCAGCAACAAAACAAACAACAAAAACACAACAAAACAAACTCACAACCAAAAACTGTTGAGGAAATCTGACTTTCCACAGGGAGAAAATAATTCTGTCAAAAATGCAATTTGGGAATTTTTCAACCACGCTCTAATGGGGTAATATTTTCTAAAGTGCCCAAGTGGCTTGAACCTGGCCTACAGCCAGATTATGTGCTAGTAAAAAATATCGTCTGCAATATTGCTGTAGCCGTGTTGGCCCCAGAATATGAGAGAAACAAGGTGGGTGATATAATAGCATTTGGTGAAATTGACGATTTTGAGCTTATACAATGTCTTCTTTTTCTTCTGAACAGCTCCGTGAAAGGGTATGTCTACACTTACCGAGAATCGACGCTGTGGCAATCGATGCACCGGAGGTCAATTTAGCGGGTCTAGTGAAGTCCCGCTAAATCGACCGCAGATAGCTCTCCTGTCGACTCCAGTACTCCACATGAACGAGAAGTGTAAGGTATGTCGACAGGAGAGTTTCTCACATCAACCCAGCGCGATGTAGACACCGCAGTAAGTCAACCTGTAGCTGGAGTTGCGTAACTTAGGTTTACTTAACCCCATAGTGTAGACCTGCCCAAAGCTCGAAAGCTTATCTCTCACCAACAGAAGTTGGTTTAATCAAAGATATTACCTCAAGCATCTTCTCCCGCTAGTAAAAATTATGCCAGTTGGGGGAGGGGCATGGCGTGATTTTTTAAAACTGAAATAGCGATCCCAGTGCAACCCCTGGTGTGCGTGCAGTTAGACAGGTATAAAGATGCATTATGCCATTATAGCTTATTTCCCTTCCAATGTGGGTATAAGAACCTTTATACTGCTTTAATTACACCAGTCCTGGAGAGGAATCATAGAATCATAGAATCATAGAATATCAGGGTTGGAAGGGACCCCAGAAGGTCATCTAGTCCAACCCCCTGCTCAAAGCAGGACCAAGTCCCAGTTAAATCATCCCAGCTAGGGCTTTGTCAAGCCTGACCTTAAAAACCTCTAAGGAAGGAGATTCTACCACCTCCCTAGGTAACGCATTCCAGTGTTTCACCACCCTCTTAGTGAAAAAGTTTTTCCTAATATCCAATCTAAACCTCCCCCATTGCAACTTGAGACCATTACTCCTCGTTCTGTCATCTGCTACCATTGAGAACAGTCTAGAGCCATCCTCTTTGAAACCCCCTTTCAGGTAGTTGAAAGCAGCTATCAAATCCCCCCTCATTCTTCTCTTCTGCAGACTAAACAATCCCAGCTCCCTCAGCCTCTCCTCATAAGTCATGTGCTCTAGACCCCTAATCATTTTCGTTGCCCTTCGTTGTACTCTTTCCAATTTATCCACATCCTTCCTGTAGTGTGGGGCCCAAAACTGGACACAGTACTCCAGATGAGGCCTCACCAGTGTCGAATAGAGGGGAACGATCACGTCCCTCGATCTGCTCGCTATGCCCCTACTTATACATCCCAAAATGCCATTGGCCTTCTTGGCAACAAGGGCACACTGCTGACTCATATCCAGCTTCTCGTCCACTGTCACCCCTAGGTCCTTTTCCGCAGAACTGCTGCCGAGCCATTCGGTCCCTAGTCTGTAGCGGTGCATTGGATTCTTCCATCCTAAGTGCAGGACCCTGCATTTATCCTTATTGAACCTCATTAGATTTCTTTTGGCCCAATCCTCCAATTTGTCTAGGTCCTTCTGTATCCTATCCCTCCCCTCCAGCGTATCTACCACTCCTCCCAGTTTATACAGTTTATACAGTTTATCCCAGGAGATGTGCACCGCCACAATGAAAGCAACTCTTCAGCAATATGTCATGAAAATGACACTCCTATAACTGAGTCAGTCAAGGGATGCCCAGGCATAAGGAAAGCATAGGAACACTATGTATAAAAGATACTACTTTTATGTGTAGACAAGGGCTTAAGGGAGCCTAAGCCACTTAGATGCAGATTTTAGAAGTATTAAGGTATTGCTGTGCTCAGCATTGCAATGCCTAATTGATTTAGGAGCCTAAGTCTAATTTTCAAAAGGGATTTAGGCATGTTGGAGCCAAAATCCAATTACCAGTCACGGGCAAGGCCTTACAGAGCAGATCTGAGAAAGAGATACAGAATAATGCGGCATTCTGCGGCCATGAAAAGGCTAATGCAATTCTGGGATGTATTTCCAGTAGAGAGATAGGGAAGTGTTGGTACCATTATACAAGGCACTGGTGAGACCTCACCCTGGAATAGTGTGCACAGTTTTGGGCTCCCATGTTTCAGAAAGATGAATTCAAACTAGAGCACGTGCAGGGAAGGGCTATTAGGATGATCAGAGGAATGGAAATCCTACTTTGGGACAGGAGACTTAAGGAGCTTGGCTTGTTTAGTATAACCAAATGCAGGCTGAGGGGAGATATGATTACCTTCTATAACTACATCAGAGGGATAAACACCAGGGAGGGAGAGGAGTTATTTAAGTTAAACACCAATCCTGGAACAAGAACAAATGGATGTAAACTGGCCAACAACACATTTAGGCTTGAAATTAGATGAAAGTTTCTATCAGAGGAGTGAAGTTCTGAAACAGCCTCCCAAGGGGAGCAGTGAGGGCCAAAAACATAACTGGCTTCAAGCTTGAGCTTGATAAGTTTATGCAGGGGATGGTGTGATGAGATTGCCTATGACATCTGGCCCAAATGCAAGTGCTAGTAGCAAATATCTCCAATGACCAGAAACAGGACACTAGATGGGTCAGGCTCTGACTTACTACAGAGAATTCTTTCTCAGGTGTCTCGCTGGTGGGTCTTGCCCACATGCTCAGGGTCCAACTGATTGGGGTATTTGGAGTTGGGAAGGAATTTTCTCCCAGGTCAGATTGGCAGAGCCCCTGGGGGGGGGGGTGCCTTCATCTGCAGCATGGGGCACGGGTCACTTGCTGTTTGAACTAGTGTAAATGGTGGAGTCTCTGTAACTTGAAGTTTTTAAATCATGATTTGGGGACTTCGGTAACTCAGCCAGAGGTTAGGGGTCCGTTACAGGAGTGGGTGGGTGAGGTTCTGTGACTAGATGATCACAATGGTCCCTTCTAGCCTTAAAGTCTATGACTTGCAACTGTCGAGCCCCCTATCTGAGTCTAGACTTCCCTGACTGGCAAAGGGAGCTCAGATCCTGCCATTCAATAATCCTGACTCTCTTCAGCCCCACAGCGCAGCCTGTGGCCTGTCCAGACCCGCTGCCCAGGAAGCGTGTGTGTGAATTGGGACAGGAGAGGATGGACAGGAAGGAATCAGTTAGAACCTTGCAGGGTCATTCCCTGCTGCTAGGAAAGCCACCTGCATGGGCAGTGCTGCGGCTAATTGAATGCTCTGTATCTGCAGCCAACTCCGGGCTCATACTTTTAACTCCCTGAACCAACTGTGGTCCCATGAAGCGGGGCACTCACCCTGCCCCGCATCCCACATAGACAAACCCAAAAGACATGGGCTCCAATGAAGTTCAATGAAGAACACCTTATCTTCAGATCCACGCCGAATGCTAAAATCTAGAGCCTGTTAACAGAAACACCTCCCCTGATTTCAAGTAGGGTACATGGGACACTGAGAGGGGCTGTCTTCACTACAGTTCACCCTCAGTCCTCAGCAAGTATGTTGATCAACTGGAGAGGGGTCAGAGAAGAGCCACATAATTGATTAAAGGATTAGAAAACACACCCTACAGTGATAGACTCAAAGAGCTCAAGCTATTTAGCTTTACAAAGAGAAGGTTCAGAGGTGCCTTTATCCCATCTATAAGTACCTACATGGGGAACAAATATTTAATAACGGGCTCTTCAATCCAGCAGAGAAAGGTCTAACACGCTCCAATGGCTAGAAGTTGAAACTAGACAAATTCAGACTCGAAATACATTTTTGACAGTGACGGTAATTGAACATTGGAACAATTTCCCAAGGATGGTGATGGATTCTCCATCACTTGAGCACTGATATCCTCCAACACCTTTCCCTGAAGGACAGATGAGTTCTTCCACAACTGATGGGGAAAGAATCCTAGAGTGTGCATGAAGAAATACTAACATGGGCACAGGGCTTTGCTGTGAGGATGCTCACTCTTGGGCTAGCTTAACCTGGGTGCGAATCACCAGGGTTAACGGTGTAGCAAAGACATACCCAAAGTCATGGAAAAAACTCGGCTTTACAACCTCACTATGCCACACGGCCAGAGACAGCAGTGAGCTCAACAAGCCCAGATCATGTCCCACACCAAATAGGGGTGGGATCCATTCCTTCTCCTCGGCTGACTCCAATCTCCTGCCCCTGAACCGGTGGGGCTTCTTCAGTACCCCCAGCTGGGAAGTTCCTCTTTTCCCCAGAATTTGCTACCAAGTTAGGCCCACCCCCACACAGGGGTTCAGAAAGTGACTCTCTTGCTCTCGGGTATATTGAGCAGGGCTCTGGATGGCTGTTGTGGACGGTGCTATACGTAGGCTTGGAAGGATTAGATTTTTATCAGTAAACATCGATGAACATCTATTTCACCAGACAACCACAAAGTCAAGATAAAATATTTCCATTGATAATAACTGAAATTCACAGCGAGGCAAAGTAAGAAAAATGCTGCTGGAGAATTTCCTAGAGTCTGATTTAAGGCTATTTCGTTTGTTCATTTGACATAGGATGTTGCAATTTGCGTTTTCATGGTTAAAAAGTTTTAACTTTTTAATCTCAACATCTATGGTAGATAAAAACTGAAAAACAAAATGCTTAAAATAAACATTGATATTATCCATCGAAATTATAACAAAATAAAAATCGAATTTTGCCAAGCCTAGCTAGAGAGAAGGTTAGACAGATGATCTAATGGTCCCTTCTGGCCTTGACCTCTGTGATGCTAAGGGGGTTCCCTCAGTGTTTCCATGGTAGAGGGGATTCTTTCCCAGACCCCAGTCAGCAGCAGTCTAAACTGTTGTGTCCTGGTCAATGCCCTCTTGTTGTGACTGAGGCAGAATATATGTGTGAGAGAACTTTGCCCAAGGAGCTGGGAAAGTTTCAGGTCCAGCCAAGGTCTCTCTGCCTGGAGCAGCGAATGAACGAGGCATTCATGGCAACACGACAGGAACTGAATCAGACCAGCCACAGCACTATTGATTACTGCAGAGGGGACGCTGGGTATTGAAGGCATATAGTAGTTTTATCACATTATGAATGAGGACGTCAAGTGTTGGGCCCAACCGGCCTCCAATGTTTTCCCAAGGGACTCAGGTGGCTTGTCCATCTGCTCAGTACATCATAGTCCATAGTAGCCCACCAGCTTTATGCATGATCCAACAAAAGCTGGATGGAGAAGACCTCATGGACAACCTTACACATGCTGGAGGAAGGTCGTGGCTTCCAACCTTAATATAGAGCAGGCCACAGAATTGGCAGGAAACCGGGCTCTTTGGAAAGGGGCAATCCAAAGTGTTCAATCTATGCTCCACCAGCAGGAGAATGAATGAATGAATGAATGAATCATAGAATCATAGAATATCAGGGTTGGAAGGGACCCCAGAAGGTCATCTAGTCCAACCCCCTGCTCAAAGCAGGACCAAGTCCCAGTTAAATCATCCCAGCCAGGGCTTTGTCAAGCCTGACCTTAAAAACCTCCAAGGAAGGAGATTCTACCACCTCCCTAGGTAACGCATTCCAGTGTTTCACCACCCTCTTAGTGAAAAAGTTTTTCCTAATATCCAATCTAAACCTCCCCCATTGCAACTTGAGACCATTACTCCTCGTTCTGTCATCTGCTACCATTGAGAACAGTCTAGAGCCATCCTCTTTGAAACCCCCTTTCAGGTAGTTGAAAGCAGCTATCAAATCCCCCCTCATTCTTCTCTTCTGCAGACTAAACAATCCCAGCTCCCTCAGCCTCTCCTCATAAGTCATGTGCTCTAGACCCCTAATCATTTTCGTTGCCCTTCGTTGTACTCTTTCCAATTTATCCACATCCTTCCTGTAGTGTGGGGCCCAAAACTGGACACAGTACTCCAGATGAGGCCTCACCAGTGTCGAATAGAGGGGAACGATCACGTCCCTCGATCTGCTCGCTATGCCCCTACTTATACATCCCAAAATGCCATTGGCCTTCTTGGCAACAAGGGCACACTGCTGACTCATATCCAGCTTCTCGTCCACTGTCACCCCTAGGTCCTTTTCCGCAGAACTGCTGCCGAGCCATTCGGTCCCTAGTCTGTAGCGGTGCATTGGATTCTTCCATCCTAAGTGCAGGACCCTGCACTTATCCTTATTGAACCTCATTAGATTTCTTTTGGCCCAATCCTCCAATTTGTCTAGGTCCTTCTGTATCCTATCCCTCCCCTCCAGCGTATCTACCACTCCTCCCAGTTTAGTATCATCCGCAAATTTGCTGAGAGTGCAATCCACACCATCCTCCAGATCATTTATGAAGATATTGAACAAAACGGGCCCCAGGACCGACCCCTGGGGCACTCCACTTGACACCGGCTGCCAACTAGACATGGAGCCATTGATCACTACCCGTTGAGCCCGACAATCTAGCCAGCTTTCTACCCACCTTATAGTGCATTCATCCAGCCCATACTTCCTTAACTTGCTGACAAGAATGCTGTGGGAGACCGTGTCAAAAGCTTTGCTAAAGTCAAGAAACAATACATCCACTGCTTTCCCTTCATCCACAGAACCAGTAATCTCATCATAAAAGGCGATTAGATTAGTCAGGCATGACCTTCCCTTGGTGAATCCATGCTGACTGTTCCTGATCACTTTCCTCTCCTCTAAGTGCTTCAGGATTGATTCTTTGAGGACCTGCTCCATGATTTTTCCAGGGACTGAGGTGAGGCTGACCGGCCTGTAGTTCCCAGGATCCTCCTTCTTCCCTTTTTTAAAGATGGGCACTACATTAGCCTTTTTCCAGTCATCCGGGACTTCCCCCGTTCGCCACGAGTTTTCAAAGATAATGGCCAAGGGCTCTGCAATCACAGCCGCCAATTCCTTCAGCACTCTCGGATGCAATTCGTCCGGCCCCATGGACTTGTGCACGTCCAGCTTTTCTAAATAGTCCCTAACCACCTCTATCTCTACAGAGGGCTGGCCATCTCTTCCCCATTTTGTGTTGCCCAGCACAGCAGTCTGGGAGCTGACCTTGTTAGTGAAAACAGAGGCAAAAAAAGCATTGAGTACATTAGCTTTTTCCACATCCTCTGTCACTAGCTTGCCTCCCTCATTCAGTAAGGGGCCCACACTTTCCTTGGCTTTCTTCTTGTTGCCAACATACCTGAAGAAACCCTTCTTGTTACTCTTGACATCTCTTGCTAGCTGCAGCTCCAGGTGCGATTTGGCCCTCCTGATATCTTTCCTACATGCCCGAGCAATATTTTTATACTCTTCCCTGGTCATATGTCCAACCTTCCACTTCTTGTAAGCTTCTTTTTTATGTTTAAGATCCGCTAGGATTTCACCATTAAGCCAAGCTGGTCGCCTGCCATATTTACTATTCTTTCGACTCATCGGGATGGTTTGTCCCTGTAACCTCAACAGGGATTCCTTGAAATACAGCCAGCTCTCCTGGACTCCCTTCCCTTTCATGTTAGTCCCCCAGGGGATCCTGGCCATCTGTTCCCTGAGGGAGTCAAAGTCTGCTTTCCTGAAGTCCAGGGTCCGTATCCTGCTGCTTACCTTTCTTCCCTGCGTCAGGATCCTGAACTCAACCAACTCATGGTCACTGCCTCCCAGATTCCCATCCACTTTGCTTCCCCCACTAATTCTACCCGGTTTGTGAGCAGCAGGTCAAGAAAAGCGCTCCCCCTAGTTGGCTCCCCTAGCACTTGCACCAGGAAATTGTCCCCTACGCTTTCCAAAAACTTCCTGGATTGTCTATGCACCGCTGTATTGCTCTCCCAGCAGATATCAGGAAAATTAAAGTCACCCATGAGAATCAGGGCATGCGATCTAGTAGCTTCCGTGAGTTGCCGGAAGAAAGCCTCATCCACCTCATCCCCCTGGTCCGGTGGTCTATAGCAGACTCCCACCATGACATCACTCTTGTTGCACACACTTCTAAACTTAATCCAGAGACACTCAGGTTTTTCCACAGTTTCGTACCGGAGCTCTGAGCAGTCATACTGCTCCCTTACATACAGTGCTACTCCCCCACCTTTTCTGCCCTGCCTGTCCTTCCTGAACAGTTTATAACCATCCATGACTGTACTCCAGTCATGTGAGTTATCCCACCAAGTCTCTGTTATTCCAATCACGTCATAATTCCTTGACATCACCAGGACCTCCAGTTCTCCCTGCTTGTTTCCAAGGCTTTGTGCATTTGTATATAAGCACTTGAGATAACCTGTTGATCGCCCCTCATTCCCAGTATGAGGCAGGAGCCCTCCCCTCACAGACATTCCTGCCTGTGCTTCCTCCCGGTATCCCGCTTTCCCACTTACCTCAGGGCTTTGAATGGATGGACATTGGGAAAACAGGAGAAAGTGACTCTCTAATCTTGTGGGACTAAGAACAGGTCTTTTTGGTTCCTTGGAGATTTTAAAAATCGTGAAAAAAAATAATTTTGGGTTGGACTGAAAAGGAAAATTTTCAGCAAATCAAAATTAAAACAATTCATTTTCGGTTGAAACATTTAGATATTGAGTATTTTAAACCTTTATTTTGTAAAAAGTAAAATTAAAGGACATTTCTAAACACAGTAATTTTGAAACAAAATATCTAAATATATTGGCTTGATTTTGAGCATTTTTAAACATGTGACTTTTTTTTTTTTTAAATAAAAGGAAATTTTGAAACAAGACTTTTGATCCCCAAAAAAGGGATATGTTTTGTTTTGAGCATTTTTATTTTTAAAATATAAAATTCAAGGAGACTTCAAATTGAAGAACCAAAAGGATTTCCCCCCCAGAAAAGTCTGAATTAAACATTTTGATTTTTTCAGAATATTATTTTTAACTTTTTCCCCTCAAAACCATTTGGCAAAACCGACACGAATTTGTGAAACTTTGTGGCATTGCCAAATCTGCATTTTACATTGAAAAAAGGTTCGGTTAAAAATTTTTCACCCACTTCTGCTCTTTAATCTCCTTCCATATAAGTGTTCTCAGGCGTGACTTATGGGTGCAATATTTTTAGACAGAAGGTGGGATTCACCAGCTGCTGGCAACCCCTTCATCAGCGCAATCAGTGCCTCGTCAGTGTGTTATTTATTTTATATTGAACTCTAGTTACTCTGGCCTTACATTTTCTGTGCACCACTGCTCTTCAAACCCTGTCTTATACACGTTCTCAGGGGACAATGGGGGTGTGAGTGGGGAGATGTGAGAATTGGGGAATTGTTTGGCATTGTGGGACAAGTACATTAGCTGGATGTTGCTGCTAAAGCTACTGGGAGAGCAGCAGTTAGTGATGCCGACATTTACACAGTCATTGTTAAGTTTCAGGGTTAATAGCCAAAGGGGTAGTTTGAGCCTCTCCCAGGGCCTGTTTCAGGCTGTCCGCGGACTCAGAAAGATGTTGAGAAGTTCCTTTTTGTAATGACGAGGGCTGCTGGAGTATGCTGATGGCAAGTGAGGGATTCTGTAGCCAGGGAGTAGCTAGAACTCTGATCCACCGCTGAACTCCTGAAGATGGAGAAATAACTGCTCACAAAGGAAGGTTTAGGGGCTCCACAGCTGTGCAGTTCCTTTCTGTCCCTTCCCCAGGGAGCTGGACAGACTCTTTGGTCACTGCTAGGGCTTCTGTTGGTTTCTACCCATGTCGTTACATGGCTCAGAGATGGTCTGCTGGAGGCGATGGTACTGCTCCCAACCAGTGTGACTGGGAGGAGGGAGTGCGCACAGGGCATGGCCCATTGGGAGGCTCGGAAAGGAGTTGAGCCCAGAGAGAGAACTCAACTTGGAGATCAAAACAGGACTTGCCCAAGCCAGTCAGTCCTGAGTGCACGTCGTACCGGCTGGGATGGGGGGCATCAGGAAAGTAACTGGTACCCCAGATGCCTCTCTGAGCCAAGTGGGTTACTCTAGGGCTTCTCTTTCCAGGGCACATGGGTTGTGCTAGGCCTGGGCCCCTTTCCAGGCTGGCTAGGCTGAGATGGGCCCACTTTGGTCCCCTCTTCACCTATGCCCACTCTAGCCAGGCCACTCTCTCAGGCCGTGTGGGTTGGCATGGTGCCCTCTCCAGCAGGGTCCCCTTTCCATGTGGGCTGGGTGGGGAGAGCGCCCTCTGCAACAGAGTCCCCCTTCCAGGCCGCGATGGTGCCTTCCCCGCCTGGGTCCCCTTTCCACGCCACCATGGCGCCTTCCCCGCCCGGGTCCCCTTTCCACGCCACCATAGCACCCTCCGTGGCTGGGTCCCCTTTCCAGGCGGCAATGCTGGCACCCTCTCCTGGGTCAGGCTTCTCCTTCCAGGAGCCCCCGGCCACGTTGGGCTCGCCAGCTTTCCAAGCGGTGTGAGTGGCCACGTGGCGCTCGAGCAGGGTGCGGTGGGAGAAGTACTTGTTGCAGATACAGCACTGGAAGCGCTCGGGGCGGTGCGTGCGCATGTGGACATTGAGGGAGCTCTTCTGGGTGAAGCGCTTGCAGCAGATGGAGCACTGGAAGGCCCGCACGCCCGTGTGCGTCACCATGTGCTTCAGCAGATAGTCCCGCAGCGAGAAGGAGCGCCAGCAGATGCTGCACTGGTGGGGCTTTTCGCCTGCAAGACAGTAGCACAGGAGGATGTAGGAGTGGAAGGGTCAGTGAGCCCAGACCCCGTCATCTGCAGCAGATCAGCTTCCCAGATACCCCTGGGTCAGCCCCAGCCCTGACCCCCCAGGTTCTGGCTTTCCAGGGCGCAGCACCAGACTTGACACCGCTTGGTCCCAGCTTTCAAGGGCAGAGGCCCAGCCCTGATCCACCCTCACATCCCACCCTGGCCTTGACTCCCCACTCCCATCCTGGCTTCCTAGGCTCAGCCCCAGTCCCGACACACTGCCCCCCATCACTCAAATCCCAGCTTCCTAGCTGACAGCTCCTGGGGAAGAAACAGACCATCCATTGGAAACTGGCCTCTGTATATAGGTGCATTTTCTCCCTGGGAGCAGAGGGGTCCCTCTTCTGCAGTTCTGGGGAGACCCTTCACTCACACTGAGCACCCCAATCCCAGAGGCCTACTGTCCCCGAGAGGGGAGGAGAGAGCCCCTTTCTACACAGCTTGGTGTAACCCCAGCTGGGGTGAACAAGAGGTGGCCAGCATGCTCTGGCCAAGGGCAGACTGGCTCTCAGCCATAGGGGATGGAGGTGGGGATCATCTCACTTCTGGGGAAGACTCTCTAGGAGGGGACAGCGCAGAGCCCCGGCCAGAGGGGAGTACCTGGGGCAGAGACCCTCAGCCAAGTGGGATGGAGGGGTGGAGAGTCACCAGGGGCGATCCAGATCAGGGAGCAAAAGCCCTCTACTTCTTCCCCACACATAGTGATTGAATGCCCTCCTACACTGCACAACGTGACCCCAACTCCCTGCTAGACATGGGGCCTCACCACCACCCCAGTGTCATCCTGTGCTTCTGTGGCTGTGTCTATCTCGGTGTCTTGCAGCATGTCTCAGGGCACCTGGTGGGTGGTCAGGCTCTGCTAGAGAGTGAGTCGGGCCAGATCCATCTGGGGAGAATGGCTTCCTAAGTAGCTGGGTCATGGTTAATTAGTTAGGGAACACCTGGGCCTTACACAGGGTTATGAGGGCTCAGGCAGGAGAGTAAACAGATACGAGAAGCGCTTGGGGAAAGAACTCCTCAGGGGACCTGGCTAAGAAGCTACCACCAGTGTTCTCCCTAGAGAACAGTCCCCAGAACACAGAGAGAGACACCTCCTAAGGGGAGAATGTCTCGGGGCAGCTGGCCGGGGATCTCCCCAGGAAAGGAAACTGAGGAAGAGTACTCCTCGACCGAGGAGGCAGAGTAAAGGACGCAGAGTCTCAGAGGAACCTGCTCATCGGGGAACAAGAGAAGCACCCAAGGAAAGGAATTCTGTCCGAGGAAGGGTCACTGCGGTTCGACCTCTGTGGGGACTTTGACCCAAGAGGAGAGACCTTTCCCCACCTGCTGACAAGAGGCCCTGATTCTGGAAGAGGGCTCCAGATCAAGAGGGCTCACTGGTAAGGGACCTGGGGGGGCTGGACTACAGTTAGCTCAGCCCCTTCCCCCTCCAGCGAGAGCGCTAGGGCGCAGACCAATCTGTGTAATGTTCTGTCTTTGGGTTAAATAAACAAAGCTACCGAAGGCTGCTGTTCAATATACATAAATCTCCTTGGATTCATAGAAAGCCCAGTAAGTGAAACTGAGGCAGAAACGTAACGGCGGTGCTGCACCAGACCACCAGAGGGCGCACCGCGGCGAGGGCTCCCGCTACACAACACTTCCCTCACCTGGGACTGCTGGCCCTGCTTTACAGACTGGAGACATGACTCTGGGAGGAGACATGACTCATCCCAAGGACCCTGGACCCCAGTCCCACCAGTGATGGTCCCTGGAACAGCCCTCCTGCCCATATAACCCACTGGTGTGCGTGTGTCCTGGGTCCCCGTCTCTGCCGACCCCCCAGCTGCTACAGCCCCCAACTCCTCAGCCCTAGCCTTTTAGCTTAGGAGGCCCCTGGTTCGACCCTGGGGATGTCAGCTGTGAGGGCGGTCGTCACACTTGCTCTCCATAAGCGCCCCGACATCACCCAGAGCAGGAGAACAGGAGGCTATTCATTGGCTCAGCCTCCAGTGCCACCCCTGCTGAGGCTCTTCCAGCCAATCACAGTGAGAGAATTCACCCTCCAGCTTATACCAGCTGCGGAGGGAGCAAAGGGCATCTGCCCCCAGCGCTCCACACCCCCTCACCTGAGTGGATGAACATGTGCTTGGTGTAGTTCTTGCGGGAGCTGAAGGTCTTCTGGCAGTGGCTGCACTGGTAGGATGGCTCGGAGCAGCGGGAAGGCCCTGGGCGCTGGGCCTGCTCGCTGTGCAGGGAGCCCGTCACCATGGCGCCGGGGCTGAGCTGTACCATGTTGGCGGCTCCAGGCTCCTGCTGGACACTGTAGAAGCTCTGGGCCACGCCGGGCTGCGGCAGGTGGAACTGGAATATGCTGGTGGTGGTGGTGGTGCCGGGTCCGGCGGCGCTCACCTCTGCTTTCAGCTCCCGCTGGATGCCCAGGGAGGAGACGAACGCCAGGCCACGGGGTTCGGGCGCCTGGGCCGGGAAGCTGGCCGGGGCTGGCTTGAAGTCTCCAGCCAGCGTCCTCATGTTGGAGGCCTCCAGGCTGCAATCGGCGCGGAACTTCTCGCCCTCCCGGGCCGCCCCGTGGCCGCCCTCCTCGTTCTGCCAGGCCGGGATGAAGGACTCAGAGAAGACGTCCTGCCCGCTGAAGAAATCTTGCCCCTCCACAGCGGGATAGTCTAGCTGGACGCCATCCTTCCTGCCCGCCCCGCCTGCGCCGCTCCCACCCCCGGTGTCTTTGGCCTTACTGCAGCTGCGGAAGGCTCCCCCACCACATTCCCCGAAGCAGCTCAGCTTTCCCCCGTCCTCCTCCTCTTCCTCGTCTTCCTCCTCCTCCTCCTCATCTTTGATGATGACAGGCAAGGTGTCAGAAAGCTGGAGCCGCACCGGCTGGCGCTGCTTACGGCTGTGGCAGCTGGGCTGAGCCTCGGCCGGGTGCAGCCCGCCATAGAGCCCCTCACCGTCGCTGCCGGCGGTTACCAGTTCCCCCTCAGATGCTGTCCTCTCCCTGGCCTCCCCCAGCTGCCTTTGCTGGGAGGAGAGCAGGTCGCGGAGCTTATAGCGCACCTCCGAGGCACACAGCAGCTTGGGGGCCTCCAGCTGGGCAGTGCCGGGGGGCTCCATCTCACCAGGCCGGGAGGCCGGGATACCGACAGCACCTGGGCTCTCCTTGGTTTGCTCCTGGGGCTTGACAGCCAGCGGCCTGGGGACAGCAAGGGACACGGAGGAGGCAGCGGTGGGCGGCTTGGGGCTGCGGCTCTGGGAGATGATCTGGGTGCACTCGTCGATGACTGTCTTGATCTGGAGGATGGAAGCGGCCGTCAGGATCTGCAAGGCCTCAGACTGGGCCACTACCAGGGAGCCGCTGTACATGAACTCCACCAGCTGCTGCACCACCTGGCTGGGCACCACGGCAGGCACCTCGATCTCCGAGTAGCCCAGCAGCAGCTTGTCGTGGAAGAAGGGGCTGCCGGCGGCCAGCACGCACCGGTGGGCCCGCAGGGTGGCCTCATGGATGTGCACGGTCACATCGCAGAAGTGCCCACCCAGGCGCTGCCCGTTCAGCGTCTCCAGCAGGGACTTGCTGAAGTTCTGCAGGTGGATGTAATGGACAGCCTCAGCCATGGCTGCTTCGTTCCGGACCGAGTGGGCAAGCGGGGGGACGTATCTCCGTGCCAAAGGCAGGGGGAGTGCTCAGGGCTCACTGGAGGGCTGGGTACGCATCAGTGCCACGTGGAGGAGCCTGGGGGTTGGAAACATCACAAGATGCTGCTTTGAGCAGGGCTGCAGGGACGTGCTTCATGCAAAATCTGAAACAGAGAGACAAGGAACGGCAGCTGCTGGGTGGTTGTTGGTGGCTTGTGATATCAGACTAGATGATCTGAGGTCTTAACCTCCATGAATCTAAATAGCACAGATGCCTCAAGCCCAAGTAGTCCCTTCTCTGCCTACCACCCTAAGCGCCTCTTCTCCTTACGGGGACCTCCCTGCCCTCAGCTGACATGGAGCATGGACAGGAGCGTTGGAAGAGCAAGGATGTTTGTGGGAAGGGGAAGCAAGGTGTAGAAAGGGGAGGGATTTGAAAGGGCGGCGCCCGGAGTGTGTGCTGGGTAGGGGGTGGCTAGTATCCATACCAACCCTTAGCTTAGTTACACTGCTATGGGCTCAGGTGGGAGTTTAAAGTGCTAGAGTTTTACTGGTCTGAGTCTCTGGATAGATGCTCTTCTAATATAGGCCGCACAGTTTGGCTGGTATAAGCTGCATCCATGCTAGGCACGCTTTGCTGGTACAGAAGGCTGTGGGGCCTAGCCGAGAGACACCGGGACTCAGGACACCTGGGTTCTATTCCCAGCTTTTCCCTGCTGGGTGACCTTAGGCAAGACAATTCCCCTCTACCGCCGGCTCCTATGCCACAGATGGGGGATAATGATACTATCTTCCTTTGTAAAGCTTTAAGACCGGGTTAAAAGCACTAGATAAGAGGGAGGTATTAGTATTATGCTAGCAAAGTGTGCCAAGTGTCGACGTGACAATGCCTTGTTTGGGTTAGTTTATGTTGCTTTGGAAGGGGTTTAAGTTAACCAAAAGGAGGTGCTCCTATACCAGAATCATATCCCACCCCCGGAAAACCCTATGATGCCTAAACTCACTCAGCAGCTAGGTGCCTATTGTTTCTGCCTCTGGGGATGCACACAGCAGCCCCGCGCCAGATGTCCGGATGCCTCTTTCTTGCCTAGAGCTCAGAGTGATTCACAGATCCAGGGAAGATAGTGGTTTGCCTGCCTTTATCACATGTGGGGCCTGATCTGGTAAGCAGGTTCATGTGGGCCTCTCAGGTGAGTTCACACAAAGCAACCATGAGGGAGGGAGTGAATTATAATTACATAATAATTAAAGGTTTCAGAGTAGCAGCCGTGTTAGTCTGTATTCGCAAAAAGAAAAGGAGTACTTGTGGCACCTTAGAGACTAACACATTTATTTGAGCATAAGCTTTCGTGAGCTACAGCTCACTTCATCGGATGCATTCGGTGGGGGTTGCCAGCTCTTCTAGGCTTTACGGTGGCTGCAGGGTGTTTCTTCCAGCCCCGGCTCCTGGAGCGAGACTCTCGGCTTCCCCTTATAAAACATGAAGGGGAGGGTCGACCCCCAACGGCTACCGTACAAAGCTGGGGAGCGAACACGCCCCGAAAGCATCACGGCAAAGAAACGAGCCCAACACGTATTGCAAGAATCATTAAATCTCGTGGGTTTTAAGCCAAATGCGGGCTGTGGAGGGCAGGACAGGTGGGGTCCCAGGGCTGGGGGTTGCAGCAGTGACTCACCTTCCTCGTGCCAGAGGGGGAAATGGACACGTGGGTGGGGTTTGCTCCAGGTCACTCAGGGCGTCAGGAGCAGAGCTGGGGAGAGAACCCAGGAGTCCGGGCTCCCGCCCACCTGCTCTCATCACTGGCCCCCTCTCCCCTCCCAGAGCCAGGGAGAGAACCCAGGAGTCCGGGCTCCCGCCCCCCCCGCTCTCATCACTGGCCCCCTCTCCCCTCCCAGAGCCAGGGAGAGAACCCAGGAGTCCGGGCTCCCGCCCCCCCCCGCTCTCATCACTGGCCCCCACTCCCCTCCCAGAGCCGGGGAGAGAACCCAGGAGTCCGGGCTCCCGCCCCCCCCGCTCTCATCACTGGCCCCCACTCCCCTCCCAGAGCCGGGGAGAGAACCCAGGAGTCCGGGCTCCCGCCCCCCCCCGCTCTCATCACTGGCCCCCACTCCCCTCCCAGAGCCAGGGAGAGAACCCAGGAGTCCGGGCTCCCGCTCTCATCACTGGCCCCCTCTCCCCTCCCAGAGCCGGGGAGAGAACCCAGGAGTCCGGGCTCCCGCCCCCCCTCCCCTCCCAGAGCCGGGGAGAGAACCCAGGAGTCCGGGCTCCCGCCCCCCCTCCCAGAGCCGGGGAGAGAACCCAGGAGTCCGGGCTCCCCTCCCAGAGCCGGGGAGAGAACCCAGGAGTCCGGGCTCCCGCCCCCCCTCCCCTCCCAGAGCCGGGGAGAGAACCCAGGAGTCCGGGCTCCCGCCCCCAAGCAGACAAGGGCTCGCTGAGGTGAGGGGCGGGGCTTAGCGGCCCTGTGGGGGCCTCAGAGGACAGAAGGCTCCTGGCTGAGGGCGGGGCGAGGGTTCCGTGAGCGGGGCGGGGCCTCACTCACCTCCTCGGGGCCCCTCCGTGACCCGCGGGGCCGTTTCCCTCCGTGACCCGGAACCGCATTTCCGACAGTAGAGTCACTTCCGGGTCCTGGCGGGCATCAACCATAGAGTGAGCGGCGGAGAGGCGGCACGGCAGGCCACTCCCAAGCCGGAAGTGGTTGGGGAAAACCATAGAGACCGGAAGTGCAATGGTAGCCGGCCGACCATAGAGAGGCAGAGAGCGGCCACATTAGGTGTAACCTCCGCAGCGTGCCCCCGCTCCGGGGCCGTGGCTCAGCCTGGAGGGGGGAGAGGGGCTGGATTTCCCTCCCCCCCCCCCGGTAAGCCTCCTCCAGTGGAGGGAGGGAGCTGTGGGTGTGGGTATGGGTGGGTGTGGGGGGGGAGGGTTTGTGTGTGGGGTGTGTGTGTGTGTGGGGGGGGTGTGTGTGTGAGGGGGGGAGGGTTTGTGTGTGTGTGTGTGTGAGGGGGGGAGGGTTTGTGTGGGTGGGGGTGTGTGGGTGTGTGTGTGTGTGGGGGGGGTGTACACACACACAATTATCGACGACTAAACCTAAAGGACTTGAAGAACATTTATTTATTTCATTTTTTGCAAAAAAAAGTAAAAATAAAAATAGATTTTTTAAAAATGATCTGCAATTTAGTTTAAAATTAAAGATAATTTTTTGCAATTAATAGACTAATTAACACACTTGCTTTACTTACAGGAATTTATATTTTTTGGTGGGCAGCCGGTTGGAGAAAATCTGAAAATATTTTTAAAGAAATTCTCTGCTCGTTTGTGGTATTATGGGTTTAGTTTTGCAGAAATATTTTACACTTTTAAAAAAATTACAGGCATTTATTCTGTTTTTGGCAGTAATTTTGAGGAAAATGCAATATTTTTTTGAGAAATTCTCTATATTTCCAGGTACATTTACTGACATAATTTTTGTTTGTTTATTTATTTATTTTTATATGTATTGCACAGAAATATTTAAAACATGGATTTTTTTTTTAAAAAAATAGACATTTAATTTCTGTGGCAGTAATTTTGAAACATCTGCAGAATTTTTTGAAAGAAATTCTCTGTATTTTCATTTAAATTTGCAGACAACTTTATTTATGTATTTATTTTTCCAGAACTGGGAGGGGTTGATTCTGCAGGTGCAGTGGGGAGATGAAGCCCACAGCTAGGAGGGATGATTCTGAGGATCCAGTAGGGGAGATGGGGCCCATAGTTCGGAGAGGGGTGATTTTGGGAGCTCAAGAGTAGTCATGGACCAGAGGAGGGATGGCTGACTCTGGGGGTGCAACGGGGGAGCTGGGGCCTGGAGCTGGGAGAGGGGATATTTTGGGGTATAGAGTAGAGATGGGGCCCCAAGCTGGTAGGGGGTGATTCAGTGGGTGCAGGGGGAGGGGGAGATGGAGCCCAGAGCAGGGGGGGTGGTGAGGCTGGGAGTACAGGGGGGATGTGGAGTCGAGTGGGGAGGTGATTTTGGAAGGGCACAGGGAAGTGTGAGTGAGGCTGATACACATTGCAGTGGTTCTCAAACTTTTGCACTCGTGAGCCCTTTCACATAGCAAGCCTCTGAGTGCAACCCCCGCTTATAAATTAAAATCACTTTTTATATATTTAATACCATTATAAATGCTGGAGGCAAAGCGGGATTTGGGGTAGAGTTTGACAGCTCAGGACTCACCATGTAATAGCCTTGTGACCCCCTGAGGGGTCCCAACCCCCAGTTTGAGAACCCCTGTGTTACTGCATAGTTCATGCTCATTAACCTTGTGTATAACTCCTCCGCCTCCTGGGATCATGCTCGCCCTCCCCTCTTTCCTCACAGGTATCCCCCTAGCTTTGCTAATCCATACACACTGGTGGCTGCTCCGCTGTAGTCTGTGCGCTAAGGCACCAACCAGGAGGAGCTGGGAAACCACCGGTCTGAGGCTGAGCTCCAGATGATGTGAGCTGAGCCGTATGGTAGAAAAGTTCTCCAGGGGCTACCCTTCGTGGCTGCCAAGTCAGCACCAGTTTGAAGCCCAGCCTGCACCCCAAGTGGTAGTTGATCAGCCCTGACCAGAATAAGATCAGCCCTGTCTTGATCCCTCGGGACCAGTGCATAATTTATAATGAAAGAGATGCCAGGGCTCAAGCAATTTTTTTATATTCATAACTGATGCAGCAAGCCCAGAGGTGCTGCGGCTAGGAACTTCCAAACCCTGGCACAAATTAAGCCCTGCCCTGGACAAGGCCCAGACTGAGAGCAGCTGCCTTGGGTAAAAGCTACAGTCACTATTGCAACCTCCTGCAGACTGAGAAGAAGCTGGAAGGGCTGCTTCATCTTCTTCACCAGTTTCCCCTCTTGCTTGAGCCCTTGCCTGGACTTGAAGGATGCCCACCACCTGCACGATCTCCTGGAAGCAGTATTCAGGACCATACAAAACGACTTTCGAGTCTTGGTCTGCAGGCCAATCACCCTTCAGGATATTGGTATGGGGAAGCAAGCAGTGCGGAATGGCTGGCTCTCACTCTGTAATGTACCTGTGTGGCCATGACACCTGCCCCAGCTGAGAGAAGATGAATGTCAACAAGAACATCTGCCTAGAGAAAGTGAAAGACAAATCAGCACTAGCACCGAACACAGCCCTTGGATGATTGAGCAGAAGGAAAGTGCCAGCTGCAGTATAATAAATCAGTCACCCCATTCATCCATCCGTCAGCTAACTCATCCATCAACCAAACAATCCATCCATCCATCTTTCACCCAGCCTATCCATTGGTCATCCATCCATCTGCCAGCCAGCCAACCAACCCATCCATCCATCCATCTCCAGCCAGCCAACCAACCCATCCATCCATGTTTCACCCAACCTATCCATTGGTCATCCAAACAGTCCATCCACCAGCCAACCAACCCATCCATCCACCACCAAACCGCCTATTCATCCATCCGTCAGCTAACTCATCCATCAACCAAACAGTCCATCCCTCCATCTTTCACCCAACCTATCCATTGGTCATCCATCCATCCATCCACCAGCCATCCAACATCCATCCATGTATCCATCCACCACCAAACAGCCCATCCATCCATCTGCCAACCAACCAACCAATGCATTAATCCATCAACCAAACAGCCCAGTCTGCTACCCGCACAAAATTCTCTGTTACTCGCATGTTCTAGGGGCACCCACCTTTACCCAGTTTCTAGGGCTCAAGATGTAGCCTTCTTAATTTAGATACCCACCCCTTACCCAATTCCTGGGGCTTAGGGCATGCTCTTGCGGGTTTGCAGGACCTTTTACCAGTGACAGAGCCTTACACAGTAATATCCTTAGTTTCTATTTATTGACAATTACCAAGCAGACTCCACGTGCTAAACGTACAATGCTGTGCTCACCAATCCTGATCAGGCAGGCGGACTTTGCCCGTTGGCCGGGCAAGGTCAATCTCGTCTGGATTCTGGTTGCTGCAGAGGATTCGTAGCAGCTCTGATCTTAGGCTGTGTCTTGGAGGTGAGTTCTTCTTCTTCTTCCAGGTCTTTCCTTCTTGTTCTTCTGTTCCCTCTCTGCTGGTCTCCTTCTTGGACCCCATAGTGACACTTGACTCCTGCTTAGCTGTACCTTAGCCAATCATTTTACTAAAATTTTACTAACCAATCCTAACATATTGTAACAGAATTCTCTAACCAAGCCTACCCCACCACCTTAATTTACACCGAGCAAAATTAATTATGTAACAGACAGAATAATCAAAGAACCAGACAGACATCATACAGACAAACAATAGGGAAGTGGGGACCATAATGACAGAACAATAAAGAAGTGAGGAGTTCACAACCACAGCTATTGATAAGTGATTTCTTGCCAGACAGGATGCTATCAAACTAAGTTTTCTTTAACCATCTTAAGATCTGTTTCTTTATCTGGTGATAGTGGGGGCCGTTAGGACAGGGTCCCCTTCTTAACAGCCTGATATTACATTGTTTTAATGTAATTCAGATGGAATGTGAGGATGTGACTTCCTGCTTCTTAGCTAATGGCTGCTGCTCTCCTAATCTGGCTGCAGACAAAGGCCTTAGGCCTTACAATATGGCTACAGGAAAAGGCCTTAGCCTTACAAATCATCCATCCATCCATCTAGTTCACATACCCCTCTTTCCATTTTTCTGTCTTATTAGGGTGCCCATTACCCTGGTGTCTTGGCCCTGGATTTGCCTTGCAATCCTTCAGTCCCTGGTGTAGCACCTCCAGGGCCCGGTGCTCTCATGGAGTACCTGTAGCGACCCCAGGCAGCCTCTCCAAAACAAGGAACCATTTATTAGTCACTGTGATAAATGAAGTGTGTGTGTGTGTGGGGGGGGGGGGGGAACGTAGCTTCCTTTTATGGACACCCAGCCAGCCAGTTAGCTATAAAATCCCCCTTAGTAGCTGTTCTCTACTTGCTTTATCTGTAAAAGGTTAAAAAAGTCCACAAGTAAAAGGAAGGGAGTGGGCACCTGACCAAAAGAGCCAATGGGAAGACTAGAACTTTTTAAAATTGGAAAAAAAACTTTTCCTTTGTCTGTCTGTGGTTGTTGTCCAGAGAGAGGAGACACAGAGCAGTAATGCTATATGTAACTTTAAACCAGGTATGAAAAATAATCAAATCACCCCTAGGAATTACTTATCTGAAACCCCAGATAGGTAAGTAGATAAGGGAATGTCTAGGAAGCCGCGATTAGGGTTATTTCTTTTATTTCTTATTGGCTTGTGGACTCCTCTGTGCTAATCCCCAAATGCTTTTGCTTTGCTGATAACCAATAAGCTGGACCTCAAGAAAACCATTCTTGATGCTTAATTATTATAGTTGCTCTTTTAAAATCTAGCAATAGCCTAAATTCCAGATGTATTTTCTTTCTGTTTAGTTTTTAATAAAATTTACCTTTCCTAAGAACAGGATTTTTTTTTTTGGTGTCCTAAGAGGTTGTTTAATTAGCTGGTGTCAACAGCTGATTTCCTTTGTTTTCTTTCTCAGATCTTCCCCGGAGGTGGGGTGAAAGGGCTTGAGGGTACCCCACTGGGAGGAATTCCCAAGTGCTCCTTCCTGGGTCTAAAGGGTTTTTTTTGCCCTTTGGTTGTGGCAGCGTCTACCCATCCAAGGTCAGAGAGAAGCTGTGACCTTGGGAGTTTAATACAGGCCTAGAGTGGCCAGTATTAATTTTTAAAATCCTTGCAAACCCCCAGCTTCTGTACTCAAAGTTCCAGAGTGGGGAATCAGCCTTGACATTCACCTTATCTGAAAGTCTTTGGTTTAGTGTGAGACAGGCAGGTCTAGGATGCAGCTTGTGTGAGAGGAAGCCAGAACCTCTCTATGCCCTATTTTCCCTGAGCCCAATTGCAACCTGCAGACCCCTGCTAGCCTAGCCTCTCCCCTTCCCCACAGCTCTGTGATGCCCCTCAATCCCAACCCACAGCCCTCTGCTATCCTAGCCCTGGTCTGCCCCTTAACTACCTCCACGTTCCACTCCCGCTGGGGGTCAGATGAGTCTGAGCCCAGGAGAGTACAACAGGACATGTGCACCAGTGCCTGGAGTGGGAACCCATCCCCCAGCACACCCCAATGCTCCAGAGGGGCTGGCTGTGTGACTGGGTTCCTCTAAAAGTTCAGTCACGTGGTTGACATGATGAGTTTGAGATGCAGGTGGCCTTCCTGTAAGGGCAGAGGGGGGTGAGCCCCTCGGTCCTGGACAAACTCCAAGTCCTCGAGCCTCGGGGAGTACACCCACTTATGTCAGGTCCTGCTGCAGATGTTGCACCTCAGGTCTTTGGGGTCCCTTGGTGTGGGGGTCTAACAGGATCAGTTGCTCCCACACATACTTTGAATTCCATTTCTAGGGAGCCTCCCCTGCTTCCTCCTTCCGGGACCCATGTTTTTGCCAGTCGCCTTTGGGTCCCTCTCTGTAGCTATCCACAAACTGATCTGCCCATCAGCCCACGCTACATGTATCCTTAGGCACTCGATCCACTAACCACATTGTAAGCTCAAGGGGACATATTTCCTAGAATTGCTCTAAACACCACTACACAATGGGGAATAACTGGCTAGGCGGCAGTACTGCTGAAAAGGAGCCAGAGATTGGAGTGGATCATGAACTGAATCTTCGTCATCAATGTGCCGCAGCTACAAAAAAGGCTGATATTATTCTGGGGTATATTAACAGGAGTGTTGTATGTAAGGCACGGAAGGGCATTGTCCTGCTCTGCTTGGCACTGGTGAGGCCTTTAGCTGGAGGACTGTGTCCAGTTCTGGGTCCCACACTTTAGGAAAGACGTGGGCAAAGTGGAGAGAGTCCAGAGGAGAGCAACAAAAATGATCCAAGGTTTAAAAAACCCGACATAGGAGGAAAGGTTGAAAAACCTGGGCATGATGAGTCCGGAGGGGCAACATGACAACAGTCTTCCAGTGTGTTCAGGGCTGTTATAAAGAGGATGGGGATCAATTGTTATCCATGTCCACTGAAGGTAGGATAAGAATTAATCGGCTTAATCTGCTGCCAGGGAAGTCAAGGTTAGACAATAACCAAACTTTCTAACGATAAGGGATGTTAAGCTCTGGAATAGTTTCCAGGGGAGGTTGTGGAATCTCCATTGTTGGAGGTTATTAAGAACAGGTTGGACAAACCCCCATCAGGCTTGCTCGGGATTTACTAGATTGCCTCAGTGCAGGGGGCTGGACTTGATGACTTCTCGAGGTTACTTCCAGCCCGACATTTCTGTGATTCTGTGATTAAACCCCTACAATTCCAGGGTAGTGACACTGGCCCCTCTCCCCACTTGTGGGAGCACTTGTCTATCTGGTGCCATCCTCTGTCTACGTCACACCCTTGTTCTTTTGCACACCCTGAAACCTTTTCCCGTAAGCCTCAAGTGTTAGCTCAGACTCAACCAATCAAACTGTTCTGAATGGTCCATAGTTCCCAGTCCTGATCTCATCCAGTCATCTTGGAGGCACAATGGCTCAGGGACCGCGTAAGGGAGGGAGACTACACAGCCAGTCTTCAGGCGTGGATTTGGTTCAGCTCCCAAACCTTCTCCAAGGTGGTGAGGGAAACATCTAGATCTCCCATCTCCTGGAAAGGGGCTACCACCTACCATATATGCCCCCCACAGGGTGGGCACCCTGCCATCTCTCCCCAGCTACTGTTCCTTGTTATCTCTCATCTCTCTGCTTCTCCATGTCCCATTCATGCTGTCGCTGCTTTTCACGATCCTCTCGTTCTTTGTGAGTTTCCGCTAGTCTCCGGGCATCAGTCTCCTGCCTCTGCATCTCCACATGGTGCCTCTGCATCCAGCTTTCTCCTCCACCGCTTCAACTCTCGAGATGGGGCGTGGAGTCCAGGATCTGCCCTGTTGCTGCTGCGGCTGCTACAGGGGGGCTGGGGATGCTGCCCCTGCCAACTCAAGAACCTCCCCCTGGATCTCCCTTGGCTAATGTTGGCAAGCTGGGGCACGCATCTGGAGCCCTATCCGGGACTCTGGTTCTTATCCTTTCTTGAGCAGTTCCAGCGGGTGCACCTTCCTCGACTTTCCAACCTTTCACCGCCTTGTCTCCCACCAGCTGCTTCCTCTGGAGGTGACCAGACGCCGTTTCTCTCTGCTGCTCCCTTGGGGTGACCTTGTTTCTACCGCTACGCATTGCTCATTGCAAAATACTCCTGATTCAGTCAGGAAATGCCCTCTGCTACCATGGTCACAGATCCAAAGGGGCTTGTCTATGCCCCAGCCTGGACCCAGTCCCGAGAGAGTGACCCCTTTAATGGGCTGGTCCCCAAGGACCCACACACTTCCACAGCATAGGCCCATGGCCTCTGAGACTGGGCCTTCGGCATCAGCCTCCCCTGTTTATATTCGCGGCTACCTGCAGTGACTCCAGCCCAGCCAGACTCCTGCAGGAAGCTTGTACTGTCCTGCAGGGCTCAATGCTCCCAGGGAATATTTGCAGCAACTGCACTGTGATGCTGGCAGACCAGGTGCCAGCTCATGGCAGAGTGCCAGGCCAAGTCACTTGTGTATTAGTATAGATCAAAGTGATTGTTAAATGTATACAAGCATGTTTCATGTTTAAATCATGAAAATGCATGGGATGTTACCTGCATTATTTTCACTTATCTGTATCCCGTTATAATTCAGTAGCAAATATTTACATTGTGTGTGCCCATGTTACGAAATAACCCATCAAACAAAGCCTTGTGGAATGCAAATGAACAACTTGAACAGAAAGATGCTAGGTTCAAGGCGGGTGGTCTTTGTGTATGATGATGGGAGGTCAAAGGCTTAAAATGCATTCCTCATGCTTCATCATCAAAGGAAAAGCTATGCAGATAGTGACCCTGTCAGCTCGTTTTCTATGAGAAGAAGCTATAAAGATGGATTCAAGGAAAAAATCCTGTATCTCTGGACTGCTTGGACTCTTACAGGGAAGTGCACCAGATGCAAAGTGGAGATCCCCAGAGACGATCTGGGTACCCTGAAAAGATTTTTGAGAAACTGGCAGTTTATTACATCACTGCTACTATTTGGAATTACAAACTGTGGCTCATCTGTACATATATTTTATCTGGTATTCCTCTCAGTAACTATCACTCCCTTTTCTTAGCTAATAAACCTTTAGTTAGTTTACTGCCAGTGTTGTCTTTGGTGTCAGATTTGGAGTACCTGTTGATCTGGGGTAAGCGACTGGTCTCTTGGGAATGGGAGCAACTTGATGTGGTGTGGTTTTTCGTGTAAGTGACCATTTTATCACAAAGCCCAGTTTGTATGGGTGGCAAGATAGACTGGAGAGGCTAAGGCGACTGTCTGTGACTCCATGGTAAGATGGTCACAGCGATCCAGGAGTTCACATTTGTTACTGGCTTGGTGAAATCTGATTATAGATCACACCACCAGCTTGAGGTGCCTGCCCTCCTTTCTGGCAGTCTGCCCTGAAGTCGGCATTCACAGTCGTGAGCCGCTCCAGGCAGCGTGACACCCAGGGCGCCTTTTCAAGCAATGAAACAATTGATTAGTCACCTGCTACAGAATCCTAATGTCCTCGAGTGAGAGGGTGTTGAGCCCTGACCTGATCTTATGATCTATGACCCTGTCTCATGGGCACATTTAACTCGCTAGAGGTAAAATGGCATTGATGTATAAGATTTACAAGGGGTGCGTTGCTTCTTAGCTTGGAACGTACCTGGAGGGCTAATAGGTGTTCATACAGAAATGGGTTCTTAAGCTTGCTAGGATTAAAGGCCTGTTGCATCAGCACGAGGGCTGGTGGGGGGAAGATGAAACGGGTCCAGTACACCACAGGATTCTGCAATATGGGAGTGCTGGGGACCTTTAGCAATTAGATTGCCATGCAATGGCTAAGCCGTTAGACCGCATTTACATACAGGAATTAAGAAATGAATAAGTGCTTAAAATCCTGAATATTAATGCTTGATGCTTAATTATGGACACCCCATAGCCCTCTGAAGATCGTTGGCAGTGTTGTGGCCAGGTTGGTCTGTAATGCTGCCTGCACTGGCTGAAGACCGTGAGTGCCAATCTCCGTACAGACTGTCAGGAAGCAAAACACAAACCCTGAGTTGGCTGGGAGCTTTATAATTAGCTGTCCCCAACCAATTACCCTGTGTAACCTCTTCAGGCATGTGCCAGCCTTAACATGGAGCCACCGATATTCCCCCGGGTCCTCCGATCTGCCTGCCACCCAGGTCAGCCTGTCTTGGGGACAGAAGTTTCTTTACACCAAGAATCACACTATTCAGGTTACTCCCAGTCCCAAATGGCCAGTCACTTACCCTACGTCAATTGCACCTTAGATCTCACATCAAAGACAATGCTTGTAGCCAATTCTATAATAAACTATGTACAGATTTATTAATTAGGAACGGGAAACACAAGAGTTATTTTGAAGGTTAAAGCAGGTGAACATAGATACACAAAGGAGTTACAATCTTACATTTCCAAAGATAACAGCAGCTTCTATAATAAGCAAGCTTTTTGTCACCTTTAAGGCTAACCCAAGCTAAGCAGCTGGGGATCTCTTGTGAAAATCTTGTTCCCCAGAGTCCAAGCAGCATAGAGATCCAGTTGCTTCTTGTTAGGGATTTTCATCCCCTTCCTCCCTTGTGCAAACTTCACTGATGGGAAGAATGCACTTTTATGAGTTGTCTTCGTGAGGGAGGAGAGACAGCAGAACAACCAATAGCTTTTGTCCTCTTTATCGACCCACAATGGTCTATTGGTGTCAATGGATCTTTCTTGTTGGGTAGGATGTGACACCTTCTGATGGAGATCAGCCCTTCCCACTAGTTAATGTCTCTCTCCTCTCTGGTGTTTCGCACTGGGATGCTCAACTATTCCTGTACACTATGGATACAGATGCTATAAGTGAGATTAATGTGCCCAGCAACTCACAAGCACTCGATAAAGTCTAAACCCCAAACAGAAGTTTGGAATTCTAATACCTACGTGACCACCACCAATGCACAGTTGAGCCAGACTGAGCTCAGCTCGGTAGTCGTCACAGTTCAGCTGAGACACGCGGACCTTGGCACGAGCTGGGACCTGGTCTGCCCGCGTCACACCTGCTACCAAGGAATCATCTGCCGTGTCTTTGCAGGTTGCTCTGCTGTGTTGGATGCTCTCAGGCCTGGGGGAAGGGAGATCCTGGGGTGAGATGGAGCTGTTCTGAGTCTGTACAGCACCTAACACAATGGGGTCTCAGGGTTATGACTGGTTCTCCTTGGCGCTACCGTAATACACCTAATAAATAACATAGAGCACGTAGCACAATCGGATCCTGGCCCGTGACTGGGGGTTCCCAGGCATTACCATTGGTTTTGGATTCTCCCATAACTTGGATGGATGAGTGTTTAGCTAGTGTTGCCCTGTGTTCTAGGTGTCTTTGTTTTTATGGCTTCTCACATGGGAAGCAAGTCCGATCCTGGGATTGCAAATGCAACTGTCTGTCTCGCAGGCGCAGCCATGGCTGGAGGGAGGGTTTGAGGCATTGGCCTCACGACGTTGTTTCCTCTCCTGCAGAGACCTCACATGCCACTCCTCAGAACTGGAGCCAGCACAATGGGGGCCTAGCTCATGCCTGGGGCTCCCAGATGCTATGGTCCCCTACCTCATAGAGCCTTAGCTGAGCCCCCTCTGCCCCTCACTTCCCCTGCCCCATGGAAGCCTAGGGGAGTCCTGTGCCCCCTATGTCCCCTGCCCCATGGAACCCAAGAGAAGTCACCCATGACTCCCACTTTCCCTGACCCATGGAGCATCAGGGGAGTGCTTCATGCCCCCCTCTTTCTGCCCATGAAACCCTGATGACTCTCCCTTTCCCAGCCACTGCCTGCTGTCCCATGGAGCCTCAGGGGGCTCCCCCTGACCCCTCTACTGTTGGTAGCCTAGCAGGGGTTAGGGGATGTCGGTTGAGGGGCTCTGGGTTTGTGCCCAGGCTCGGGGGTGCTGATGCTTTGGGGTCCGGTGCAGGTAACAGGATGGATGCCCAGGGCTGGACTCCTACTGCTGTCCCTTCTCCTCTGCTTCGGGCCAGAGACTACCAGGAGCATTGACCCAGCTGTGCTCAGGGTGATTGTGGATCATGTGAACTGGTGAGTGACCAGCCTGGGGTTTGTCTCTGACCTTCCCTACCCTGTACCCAGCTGTGAAGAGCAGCAGAGAATGTCCCTGGTTGTATCCCACCGGCTTGTAGGGATGCCCAGCAAGGTCAGGGGGCCTCCACTCTACTCAGCTCTGCTGAGACACCTCCTGAGAGCAGGGTGCTGCTATTGTGCCAGGCACTAGAGACACCTAACTGAGGGCCGAGAGCACCCAGCATGCCAGGGATGCACTGAGTCCTGCATTAGATTATGCAACATCTTGATTCTGCAGGTGCAGGGAGAGATGGGGCCCAGAGGAAGGAGGGTATTTTTGGTTCCTATTCCCCTTTCTCTCCCTTTTACTTGGCATCTCCTGGCTCAGTTCCAGGAGCCCGGTGCCCCCCCCCCGATCCCTCTGTGTCCTGCCCTCTTTCAGTAACGGTGGAGTCAACAGTCAGTACACCTTCACCACCACGCTGCCCCATGCCATCTGCAGCAACCCCCAGAATTTGTCCACCTGTCTGCCCACGACCCAGCTAGCAGACATGAGAGATACGATTGGCCGGCCGGTGCCCTGTACCACCCGCCCAGCAGGAACATCATGGCCGCCCGGACAAATGAAGTGATTATGCCGAATGGGAAATACACGGAGCACAGCGAGTGGCATCTGCTTTCCGGCCAGAACAGCCTTGTGGCCCAGCTCACGGCCAGGACCTATGGCCAGGACAGCTGCCTGATCTTATTCACCTTGAACACTATGAAGCTGTTCTGAGTTTGTACAGCACCTAACACAATGGGGCATTGGTCCACTCCTGGGGCTCCCAGGTGCTGCTGTAAAACACCTAATAAATAATGTACAGCACCTAGCACTATGAGGTGTTTGTCCATGCCTGGGGCTCCTAAGCACTGCTAGAAAATTAAGAATAAATAATAGAGCTACACCAAAAATTCTGGCAGAGCAATTTTCCATGACTGGCGGGAGGAGTTATGCCGAAGGCTGGGAGGTAGCTGAATACTGTAGATCTAAGGAGATGACCTACCCCAGGTCAGATATTTTGCACTTTCCTTCTGAGAGACAAAATAGTAGTCATGAATGGATCCAGTACACCACAGGATTCTGCAAGACGGGAGGGCTGGGGGCCTTTAGCAATTAGGTTGCCATACAATAGCTAAGCCATTAGACCCCATTTACATACAGGAATTAAGAAATAAGTGCTGCAAATCAGGGTTAAGGATCTAATACGGTTCATAGCCGTTCTGTTACCATAAGGAAGGGTATAAAATACCACCCCCACTTCCCATTTCTTTGGCTTCGTCAGATCCCTGAGACAGTGTAAATGGAATCAGGACCTTCCTTCTGGTTGGCACCGCTTTCTTCCCCCTCCATCTCTGCTTCCAGTGGTCCCTGTAAGCTGTAAGTATGTGCAATGCAGGACGGGAAGTATGAGCCATGCTGGAACCTACTTTACTGTGCTTATTCTAACCATTCTGTGCATTGATCCTTGCCCAGGATATTGTGTGTATTAAATACCGTTTCTAGGTGTGTTTCACCAGCTGCCATCTTCTCAGTTAACTGTAAAGAAGCCGCCCAGGAAAAGAACCTGTTATCTGTGATAGGGGCAGGTCAGCCCCCAATACACAACCATTGTAATCACTATTCAGGCTGTCAGAGGCAGAGATTAAGAAAGAGTTCGCCTGGCCTGGGCTGCCTTGAACCATGCAACTGTCGAAACCACCTTGGCTCTGTCCCTGTCTCTGTCCCTTTGCCCTGAGTTCCTAGCGTGTGTGTGTATATGTGTGTGTGTCTCCAGCTGGAGTCTTTGCCTGGATTCCCTGCAGAGAGGTGGGAAAATCCCCTTCCTCTTGCTTGTTGGTCGCTAGCCTGTTGTCTTTCCAGCTTCTTCATTGATCTGGGTCGGTTTCAGCCGGGCCTTTACTGACCCATTGGTTCCACCCCGGACAGCGGCATGACCTGACACCCCGTGTCTCTTGCTCTGCCCCAAGAACTGTTGAAACTCAATGCAAAGCAAGGCAAATCCCAGAGGGAAACTGAGGCACACCTACGCATATTATCAAAATTCCCTCTCCAGTAGAGCAGGGCCAATTGACACCAGCTGGGGACCAGGGCCCATTGACTGCAATTCAGAGATCCTGCTTTATGCCAGCTGGGGGGTCTGGCCTCACATTTCCTTGATGGGGACGTGTCTTTGTCTGGGCACTGACTGCAGAGGCCCCATGAAGTTTCCTTGGGGTTTCCAAAATGAGGTGCTGGTCCATGAGTGGAGCTCCCAGATGCTACCATAAAATGAATACTAAATGATAGAGCTGCTCAAAAAATGTCTCCTAGTGCAGTTTTGAATTGGAAAATGCAGTCTCGTTGGAATGGAACCTGGAATTGTGTCGATTTTTTTGTGTCGTTTCCTTTTTCCTTCCAAAAATACTTTTTCTTTCCCAATTTATTTTCCAGTTTATTCTATTATAAAGACATTTGCTATGATGCTATATGATTATACTTACATATTAAGTTCTAAGTTACACAGAAAACAACCGGAACAACACAATTCTTCAATAATTTTATGGAGGAGATGGTATGATGGGATAATGTGATTTTGATCTTTAAATATTCAGGGTAAATAGGACTAATCCCCTGAGATGGGATATTAGATGGATGGGATCTGAGTTACCCAGGAAAGAATTTTCTGTAGTATCTGGCTGGTGAATCTTGCCCATATGCTCAGGGTTTAGCTGATCGCCATATTTGGGGTCAGGAAGGAATTTTCCTCCGGGGCAGATTGGAGAGGCCCTGGAGGTTTTTCGCCTTCCTCTGTAGCATGGGGCACGGGTCACTTGAGGGAGGCTTCTCTGCTCCTTGAAGTCTTTAAACCATGATTTAAGGACTTCAATAGCTCAGACATAGGTGAGGTTTTTTCGTAGGAGTGGGTGGGTGAGATTCTGTGGCCTGCGCTGTGCAGGAGGTCGGACTAGATGATCAGAATGGTCCCTTCTGACCTTAGTATCTATGAATCTATGAATCTATGAATTCGATGTTACTAAACCCAAACATTCCGACTGACCCGAAAGAAATTTTATTTTGGAATTTTTCATGTTGCCATAAATTTCAAAATTCTCCCAATGTGGATCAAAACCACATTTTGAAATCACAGAATTTCTTGCAAAAGAGACATTTTCCCTTCGGTAGGGCTTTGAGAAATAGCAAACCAGGTACTAATCCATTGCGCCACTAGCAAGAAGCAGCTGCCAGCTAGTGTCCATACACGGTATTGCAGGTGACACTGCATCTCACAGTTTGCGGTCAACACAAACTTTTGGCATGGACAGCATGGAAAACCAGCCCTTGTTGC
This sequence comes from Dermochelys coriacea, assembly GCF_009764565.3. NCBI lineage: Eukaryota > Metazoa > Chordata > Testudines > Dermochelyidae > Dermochelys > Dermochelys coriacea. Next base: position 11,870,841 of record NC_050090.1, read on the forward strand.
CCATGAGGAAATGCACCCCTGATAGACTGTGGGATGCCACCCTTCCCTGGTGCCAATTGGAGTCAAAGGCTGTAAATCAAGGCATGATTTACCCCATTGCCCCTGAGGGAAATAGAGGGACGCTCTGATTACAGCTTGCTTTCCATCCAGAGCGCCAACTGCATGTCTCCTTCCATGCATGCCCCGTGTGCTCTGCTGGGGGCTGTTCTCAAACAGCTGCTCAGGACAGGGTCTCCTGGCACACTTTGCGGAACAATGGCTGTCTGAGAGACACATCGGTCCTTGGCAGCTACGCTGCTCCATGCTTGGAGCTCTTGCAGCTTGAGGCAGTCCCTTTCACATCCCCAGCGTCGCTACCATCCATCCCTGCATCTAACAACCCCGCTCCTCCACCCCAAAGCCCACCATGAGTGGCGGTCTCGATTTTCCAAAGTAATTAGCCAATTTGGTTACCTGCCTGAAGCGGCTTTGTGCGGATCAAGCTGTGTCTAGACATGGGTTGGGGGGGGGTAATGCCAATGTGTTAAAATGGCACCTTCCCATCTTAGAAGTCCAGTAATAGAGTGGGGGCTATTGAATTGATTGCACCCAATGCAGCATGTATAATTACCCGCGGTGTAGGTGTGCATTCAGTGCAAGGCACTCCTGGCCCTCAGAGACCATGTACAGGCTTTGGATACCAGAGTGGCTGAACTGGAGGAGCTAAGGGAGACAGAGAGGTACATAGATAAGACTTTCCGGGACACAGTAGACTGGTCCCACCCCTGTCGGACAGCCTCTGTGCTGTTGAGGAGGATGAAAGTCTCAGGGAAGGAGAACCAGGGCCGAATTAACTCGTTGTGTGCCTGGCTCCGAACATAATTGTAGGCCCCTATGGGGGCAATAGAACATGGCACAGGGAGGTCGGTCCTTGGAGCCAGGGGCTGGCCAGGGGCAATGGGGCATGGCATGGCACAGGCCGCCCCACTTCGCCCAGTGCACTGTTTACAAACCAGCAGTCGCCAGAAACACACTGGCCAACCGAGCTCTGTGCCCTTAACGTGCCCCTTCCCTGTGGAGGTGGGTCCATGCCGTGCCACACACACCCCTCCCCCGCACCTTCTGGACCCGCTATGCCCAGCAAACCCCCCCCACAAATGCACAGTGCCATGAACACCACCACACCTGCCCAACACCCCCACGCCCTAAGCCCCACCACAACTGTCCAGTAGCCCCCCACTGCCCAGCATCCCAACAAGCACAGATCTCTCCCAGCCCCACTGCCCAGTACCCTTCCCCACAGCCCCACCACCACAACTACACAGTGCATCACACAGACCCCCCACTGCCTCCCACCCCAAAATACACAAAGCTTCCCCACTGCCCAGTGCCTCCCACCTCTTCACATACCAGCATCCCCCCCACAGATCCTCTCCCCCATGCCCTGCCTTCAGGTTCTGCTGAGCCAGCACAGAGCAGGATCCCCCCTCCCAGCACAGTGCTTGTGGGCAGGACAGCTGAAGCTAGGGAGCACAGAGTGGCCCTGTCCCCCAGGACCCCACCCAGCCCTACCTGCTTGGCGTTGCTGCTACCCGTGGTGGAGGAGGCATTTCCTTGCATGGGCACAGGGTGTGGGAGGCAGCGTCCAACTTGGACAAATTGGAGGATTGGTCCAAAAGAAATCTGATGAGGTTCAACAAGGATAAATGCAGAGTCCTGCACTTAGGACAGAAGAATCCCACGAACCACTACAGGCTGGGGACCGACTGGCTAAGCGGCAGTTCTGCAGAAAAGGACCTGGGGATTACAGGGAACGAGAAGCTGGATATGAGTCAACAGTGTGCCCTTGTTGCCAAGAAGGCTAACGGCATATTGGACTGCATTAGTAGGAGCATTGCCAGCAGATCGAGGGAAGTGATCATTCCCCTCTATTCGGCACTGGTGAGGCCACATGTGAAATATTGCATCCAGTTTTGGGCCCCCCACTACAGAAGGGATGTGGACAAATTGGAGAGAGAGAGGCTGAGGGAACTGGGCTTATTTAGTATGCAGAAGAGAAGAGGTTGGGGGGGGGGATTTGATAGCTTCTTTCTACTACCTGAAGGGGGGTTCCAAAGAGGATGGAGCTCGGCTGCTCTCAATGTTGGCAGATGACAGAACAAGGAGCAGTGGTCTCAAGTTGCAGTGGGGGAGGTCTAGTTTGGATATTAGGAAAAACTATTTCACCAGGAGGGTGGTGAAGCACTGGAATGGGTTACCTAGAGAGGTGGTGGAATTCATCTGTCATAAACATACAGCTAAGGGTACCATAAAATCCCTCCTTTACCTGTAAAGGGTTAAGAAGCTCAGATAACCTGGTTGGCACCTGACAAAAAGGACCAATAAGGGGAGAAGATACTTTCAAATTTATGGGGGAAGGTTTTTGTTTCGTCTTTCTGTGTTCTCTCTGGAGTCAAAGAGAGAGACCAAGCAAGTAATCTAGCTCCTACTGAATGATACATCTAAACTTACAGAAATAGGAAGTAATAGCAAGGAAATGCGTTAGAGTATCTTTTGTTTTAGCTTGTGAATTTTCCCTGTGCTAAGAGGGAGGTTTATCCCCCCCCCCTTTTTTTGGTAACTTTGAAGTTTTGAGGGGAATCCTCTATGTTTTGAATCTGATTACCCTGTAAAGTTACCTTCCATCCTGATTTTACAGAGGTGCTTCTTTTACTTTTTTTCTTTATAATAAAGTTCTGTTTTAAAGAATCTGATTGGGGTTTTTAGGGTCCTAAAAACCCAAGGATCTGGTCTGTGCTCACCTGGTTTACCTATTTGGGTGGTAGATTGTTCTCAAGCTTCCCCAGGAAAGGGGTTGAAGGGGCTTGGGGGGATATTTTAGGGAAACAGGAACTCCATGTGGTCCTTTTCCTGAATCTTTGTCTAGCTCACTTGGAGGTGGCAGCAGTACCATCCAAGGACAAGGAAGGATTTGTGCCTTGGGGAAGTTTTTAACCTAAGCTGGTAGAAATAAGCTTAGGGGATTCATAGATTCATAGATATTAAGGCCAGAAGGGACCATTATGATCATCTAGTCTGACTTCCTGCACAGCGCAGGCCACAGAATCTCACCCACCCACTCCTGCGATAAACCTCTCACTTATGTCTAAGTTTCATGATCTTTCATGCGGGTCCCCACATCTGTACCCCAGAGTTCAGAGTGGAGAGGGAACCCTGACATCACCCCATTAGAGGTTTTTAAGGCCCAGCTTGACAGAGCCTGGCTGAGATGATTAGTTGGGATTGGTCCTGCTTTGAGCAGGAGGTTGGACTAGATGACCTCCTGAGGTCTCTTCCTACCCTAGTCTTCTATGGGTATGTCTACAGTACGAAATTATTCCGAAATTATTCTATTTGAATTTTTGGGAAGTGATTTTATACATTCGGTCTTGTGTGTCCCCACTAAAGTGCGTGAATTCGTCAGAGTGCGTCCACAGTACCGAGGCTAGAATTGAATGTCGGAGCAGTGCACTGTGGGTAGCTATCCCACAGTTCCCGCAGTCCCCGCCGTCCACTGGAATTCTGGGTTAAGCTCCCAGTGCATGATGGGGCAAAAACATTCTTGTGGGTGTTTCTGGGTGTGTGTTGTCAGTCGCTCCTCCCTTCGTGAAAGCTACGGCAGACAATTGTTTCGCGCTTTTTTGGCGTGCAGATGCCACACTGCTTTCAGCAGGCAGTGCACCGCTTCTCTCCTGGTACTATGAATCCACCTCGCATTTCCTCTCGTCTTTCTATGTAATCTCTATAATATCTGCTCTTTCTCTTCCTCATCGAACGCTTCCGCTGCCAACTCTGCTCGGCCATCGTGAACCGAGCAGCACAGCTTCCGCCGCCAACTCTGCTCTACCGCTCTTGCCGTGCTACCGAGCTTCTCCATGTTGTCTGTCCTGGGCTCCCACCTCCGTGAAAGCTACAGAAGACAACCATTTCCCGCCTTTTTTCGGTTATCGTGAACCGACGACCTCTTTTGCTGCCACTCTGCTCTCCTACTTTTCGCGCCCTTTTTCCAGGATTACCCGTGCAGGCGCCATAGCGCGGAAAGCATGGAGCCCGCTCAGATCTCCGCTGAAGTTTTGACCATTGTAAATACCTCATGCATTATCCAGCAGTATGTGCAGTACCTGCAAAACCAGGCGAGGAAGCAACAACAGTGTGATTACGATAGTGATGAGGACATGGACACTGATGTTCCCAGAAGCATGGCATGTGGCGATTGGGAGATCATGGTGGTGCTGGGCCAGGTTCATGCCATGGAATGCTGATTCTGGGCCTTGGAAACAAGCACAGAGTGGTGGGACCACATAGTGTTGCAGGTATGGGATGATTCCCAGTGGCTGCAAAACTTTCGTATGTGTAGGGCCACTTTCATGGAACTTTGTGAAGTTGAAGCTCAAAGACACCCTGCCCTGAAGCTCAAAGACACCAAAATGAGAGCAGCCCTCACAGTTGAGAAGCGAGTGGCCATAGCCCTTTGGAAGCTTGCAACGCCCGGTCGGTCGGGAATCAGTTTGGAGTGGGGGAAATCTACTGTGGGGGCTGCTGTGCTACAAGTAGCCAATGCAATCATTGACCAGTTGCTATCAAGGATAGTGACTTTGGGAAATGTGCAGACCATTGTGGATGGCTTTAATGCGCTGGTGTTCCCTAACTGTGGCAGGGCGATAGATGGAATCCATATCCCCATCTTGGCCCTGGAACAATGGGGTGGCCAGTACGTAAACTGCAAGGGGTACTTTTCCACGGTGCTGCAAGCACTGGTGGATCACAAGGGACGTTTCACCGACATCAATGGGATTGCCAGGAAAGGTGCATGACGCTCGCATCTTCAGGAACTCTGGTCTATTTGAACAGCTGCAGGAAGGGATTTACTTCCCAGACCAGAAAATTACTGTTGGGGATGTTGAAATGCCTATAGTTATCCTCTGGGACCCAGCCTACCCCTTAATGCCATGATCATGAAGCCATACACAGGCACCCTGGACAGTAGTAAGGAGCAGTTCAACTGTAGGTTGAGCAAATGCAGAATGGTGGTAGAATGTACTTTTGGATGTTTGAAAGTGCGCTGGTGCAGTTTACTGACTCGGTTAGATCTCAGCACAACCAATATTCCAATTGTAATTGCTGCTTGTTGTGTGCTCCACAGTATCTGTGAGAGTAAGGGGGAGATGTTTATGGCAGGGTGGGAGGTTGAGGCAACTTGCCTGGTGGCCAATTTTGCACAGCCAGACAACAGGGCGATTAGAAGAGCGCAGCAGGGTGTGTTGTGCATCAGAGAAGCTTTGAAAGCCAGTTTCATGACTGGCCAGGGTACGGTGTGACAGTTGTGTTTGTTTCTCTTGAACTTAGCCGCCCTCATATATATGAAAGGAAATAAAGTCACAATTGTTTAAAATCCATTCTTTATTATTTGTTGCACAACACATTGAGAGAAATCAGAAGCTAGATGGGGGGGGGGGCTACCGGGGGAGGAGGGTGGAGGAGGAGGAAAGGACAAGTCCAGAAACCAAATCAAAATTTCGGATATGCCATCTTTCTGCTTCTTGTGAAATCCTCTGGGGTTGAGTGTGTGGGTCCCTGTAGTTTCCCCCCTGTGCCCTGTGTTCTGGGTGAGGAGGCTATGGAACTTGGGGAGGAGGGAGAGCGGTTATACAGGGGCTGCAGCAGCAGTCTGTGGTCTTGCTGCCTTTCCCGCATTAGATCCACCATACAGCGGAGCATGTCAGTTTGCTCCCCCCTGAGCTTGACCATAGCATCATGGCTGCTCTCATCATGTGCGTCCCTCCTCTCTTTATATTCATGTAACACTTTACGGGACTCTGCAATGTTTGCCTCCACGCATTCAGCTGGGCCCTATCAGTGTGGGAGGACTGCATGAGCTCCGCGAACATGTCGTCCCGAGTTCGTTTTTTCCGCCTTCTAATCTGGACCAGTCTCTGGGACGGAGTAGATAGGGCCGCATTAGGTGAAACATTTGCACCTGTGGGAGAAGAAAAAGGGAGGGTAGTATTTTAAAAGATACATTTTAGAGAACAAAGGGGACACTCTTTCTCAGTGAAACAGGCAATTCATAGTGCACAGCACATGTTCTTTCTGTACAAGGTCGCATTTTGCTTCTTATACTGAAGTGCCTGCCACTTTGGTGTGAGTAAGCCATCACATCTGGCCGGGCAACAGAATTCAGCTGGCAGGCAGCCATGGTAAGCCCTAGGGGCATGCAGGGTTCTGCTTCTTCTGCATTCATTTCAATGCTTTCAAACTGCCAGGCACCCTTTCCCATAGCAAGCAATGCCTGGTGGGTTTCCCATATAAAAGGAGGGCCTGTTTGGTGGGGCAGTGGAGATCTTGGAGCCTGGGGCTCTGTCAGTGGGCGCTACTTTGGGGTTGTTCCATTCTGTGGGTGATGCTTTTTCCTGATTCTCTGATGTGCGATTGCCTCCAATAAAGCTTCTGAGCATCCTGGGGGCGTTTCTGTCCGTGCGTCCAGGTCTCCCATCTCCGTCTGTGTGACTTCACGACTAAAAGTGCTCTGAAATCTCTATGCTTCCTCAGATGACCTTGAAATCTGCTGTGATACAAGGGGGATTGGGGTCAAGTGAGTGACCCTAATTTGGAGCCATTTCACCAAGGGGTTCCCCAGATACAGCTCCCCCCAACACCAGCTTCTCTGAAGATTGTTTGCGGTGTTGTGGCCGGGTTGGTCTGTAACGCTGCTGCCTGCCCTGGCTGAAGAGAGTGAGCACTGATCTCCGGACAGACTATCAGGAAGCATGGCTCAAAACCCACAGTGACTGTGAGCTCTGGACTTCCATGTCCCCAACCAATTATCCCCCCATGTAACCTCTTCAGGCATGTACCAGCCTTAACAGGGAGCCAGCAATAGTCCCCCGGGTGCTGCGATCTGTCTGCCACCCAGGTCAGCCTGCCTTGGGGACAGAGGGTCCTTTACACCAGGTGCTGTCCATAGGCAGATGACAGGCCAAAGCCTGGACCGCGAAACTCTGGGGGATGGTGGGCAGTTAGCGCAGGGGGGCTAGTGCGGTAGAGGAGTGAGTGGCTGCAGGCTGACAGGCTTGGGGGAGCTGGTGCCGGGGCTGACTTGTAAGTGGGGAACAGGCATCCATACTGCTCCCTGTTCGCCTCCAGACCGGCCTGGGGCTGGCCGGGGCAGCGCAGCAAGGAGGGGCAAGGCAAGTGTCCGGGAGGAGCACTCATCCCAGCAGCGGGGGCTCCCCGCCGGGGCAGAGGGGACCCAGAGCCAGGAGACAGGGGGGAGGGGACTGTCCCGCCGGGGCTGAGTCGAGGAGGAGGGAGCCGCACCCCTGCTGGAGAGCGGAACGCGGGGCCCAGCAGAACAGCACCCCCCGCAGCACCAGTCCCACGGGTCCCTCTTCTCCGGGCCGCCCTGCCCCAGCCCCAGCACCCTTCGGGCTCGCCCTCCGCATGGGAGCGGTTCTGGCCGCTTTGGCGCCGCTGCAAGCCCGACACTGCAGTGACCGCCCCACGCTGCTGTCGAGCTGCTGTCGATGAGGAGGAAGTTCTCAGAGCCCCTGTTCAACTCCCCGTCCTGTCATCTGCCCCCAGATTCCGGTGTCTGTGGCCAGCAGCCCCCACCCACGCTCGCCAGTCTGCCTGGGGCAGCGCTGCACAGAGCAGGGCTGGGAGCCTGTCACACCAGGAGTGGGTGTGAGCATCTCTCAGCAGAGACACGGACCCTTCAGCGCCTACCATGGAGTCCCAGGTGAGTTCCCGCGCCTCCACCAACTCTACCCCATGGAGCCCCAGGGGAGAGAGGTAAATAGCAGCATCCCCCGCCCAGGGATCGGTACTGGGACCAGTGCTATCCAAAATATTGATAAATGATCTGTTAAACGGGGTAAACAGTGTGGTGGCAAAATTTGCAGATGATACAGAACTACTCAAGAGAGTTAAATCCAAAGCAGACTGCGAAGAGTTACGAAGGAATCTCAACAAACTGGGTGTCTGGGCAACAAAACAGCAGATGAAATGCGATGTTGATAAATGAAAAGTAATGCACATTGGGAAATAAAATCCCAACTCTACCTACAAAACCATGGGGCCTAAATTAGCTGTTAGCATGCAAGAAAGAGATCTTGGAGTCATCTGGATGAAAATATCCACTCTAAGTGCAGCCACAGTCATATCATGTTGCCTCTCTATAAATCCATGGCACACCCACATCATCAGAATAAACATCAAAATAAATTGCCAATGGAGGCTGTGGAATCTCCATCACTGGGGATTTTTAAGACCAGGCTAGACAAACACCCGCCAGGGATGGTGTAGATAAAACAATAGTCCTGCCATGAGTGCAGGGGACTGGACTAGATGCCCTCTCCAGGTCCCCTCCAGTCCTGTAGTCTAGGATTCTATGATCATGAATGCTGCATGCAGATCTGGTGGCCCCATCTCAAAAAAGATACATTGGAATTGGAAAAGGTTCTGAAAAGGGCAACAAAAATGATCAGGGGTATAGAACAGCTTCTCTATGAGAAGAGATTAATCAGACTGGGACTTTTCATCTTGGAAAAGAGACGACTAAGGGGGGATATGATAGAGGGCTATAAAATCATGACTCTGTGGAGATAGTAAATAAGGAAGTGTTATTTACTCCTTCTCATAACATGCATCTGATGGGTTGGCCCCCCTGAAGGTGCCACCTAATGTACTGAGTTACCACTGAGCCTGCCTGTTCTGCCAGCCTGGGCCTCCTTTACACTGTCTTGGTGAGCCAGGCTCTTAAACCTCCTCTAGCACACACACAGGCAGGGTCACACCCAGCTGCAGAAAGACACAGACACTGAGATGGGCTATGGGAAGACTCAGCTGAAAGGACTTGCCCCGCACTCAGGTTCCCATTTCCCTGGAGTGCAGACCCAAAGATATATTGTCTTGCTCTGTATAGAAAGATCTGCACAGTGCAAGCTCCTAAAAATTCGCCCTCTTCCTCAATGTGAAGAGAGATATGCACAATTTCTTGCCCCCCCCGCCCCAGATAGAAATTGCACAAAGTGGGTTTAATAATAAAGGAAACTAATTTAGTAACTATAAAAGGCAGATTTTAAGTGATTGTAAGTGATAGCAAACAGAACAAAGCAGATTACTAAGCAAATAAAATAAAACATACAAACTAAGCTTGATTCACTAAAGAAAAAGGTTACCAAGTGTAATTTCTCACTCTAAATGATGAATTAAGCAGGATTCAGAGTTTCTGTAGCTCAGAGTTCCAGTTATTTCTTCTTACAGACTGGACCCCTGTCTCAGTCTGGACTCACCCCAGCCCTTCCTTTCAGGTAGTTCCTTTATCCCTTCAGGTTCTTCCAGCAGTCCTTCTTCTTGGGTAGGCAATGGAGGAGAGTCCACATCAACCCCCACCCCAGCCCTTTAAAAGGATTGACCTAAAGCGGGAATCCATTGTTTGATCTCCATCCCCCTACAGAGGAAAAGTACCAGCAGCGTCCAAGGTGGTATTTTGTATCAGGTGACAGGACTACCTGCCCTGGTAGTGTCACAGCTGGGTCCCACGAAGCCTCTCAGGAAGGAGAGTGATTAGTATCTTCACAGTTCTATTATCCTTCTTAAATGGCTCATTTAGGATGATTACTTACTTTACTGTCTGGTGGGCATTTTCCCAAGTACACACCCAGTTGTAATTGTTACATTGTCAATATTCCTAACTTCAGATACAGAAATGATACATGCATACAAATTGGATAATCACATGCAGTAAATCATAATCTTTTCAATGATATCTTACATGAGTCATCTTGCCTAAAGTATATCTTAGTTATACCATATTTTTACGAAGAATATGGGGTGTAATGTCACAACACGAACTAGGGTTCACCCAATGAAATTAATAGGCAGCAGGTTTAAAACAAAGAAAAGGAAGTATTTCTTCACCCAACGCATAGTCAACCTGTGGAACTCCTTGCCAGAGGATGTGGGAAGGCCAAGACTATAACAGGTTTCAAAAAAGAGCTAGATACATTCATGGAGGATAGGTCCATCAATGGCTGTTAGCCAGGATGGGCAGGGATGGTGTCCCTAGCCTCTTTTTGCCAGAAGCTGGAAATGGGCGACAAGGGATGGATCACTTGATGATTCCCTGTTCTGTTCATTCCCTCTGGGGCACCTGTCCTTGACCACTGTTGGAAGACAGGATACTTGGCTAGCTGGACCATTGGTCTGATCCAGTATGGTTGTTTTTATGAGTCTCCTCTACCCCCCACCTTCCCTGCCCCATGGAGCCCAAGGGAAGTCCCCCATGACCCCTGCCTTCACTACCCCATGGAGTACCAGGGGTACTTTCTGCCCCCCTCCTCCTCCTCCCCATGGAAACTCTGATGACTTCCCCATGTCCCGCTCCTCCTCCTCCTCCCCCATGTAGCCCCACAAGGTCCCACGGCCCCCTCTCCTGTTGGTAGCACAGCAGGCCTAGGAGATGTGGGTTGGGGGGGCTCTGAGTCTGTGGAGTCCTGTGCAGGTACCGGGATGGATGCCCACGGCTAGACTCCTGCTGCTGCTCCTTCTCCTCTGCTTCGGGCCAGAGACCTCCAGGAGCATCAGACCAGATGCACTCAAAGAGATCGTGGATTATGTGAACCAGTGAGTGACCGGCCTGGGGTTTGTCTCTGTCCTTCCCTGCCCCTGTAGCCCAGCTGCAAAGAGCAGCACAGAATGGCCCTGGTTGGATCCCACTGGCTTGTAGGGATGCCCAGGAAGGTCAGGGGGCCCCATTGTGCCCGGCTCTGCTCAGACATTGACCGTAGTTGGAAAGCACCCAGCATGCTGGGTGATGAACTCACCCCTGATTTGGATGACTAGAGTCTTGGAGAGAGGTGATTCTGGGAGTGCAGAGGGGAAATTGAGCCCAGAGCTGGGAGAGGGTTGATTCTGGAGGTCCAGAGGGAGGTGGAGCCCAAAACTGGGAGGGACTGATAATGGGGGTGGAAGGGGAGATGAAGCTCAGAGGTGGGGTGTTTTTGGGCTGCGGGGGGGAGATGGAGCCCATAGCTAGGAGGTGGTGATAATGGGGTTGCAGGGGGAAGACTGAGCCCACACCTGGGAGGGGTGATTCTCAGGGTGTAGGAGGTGGTGCCCAGATATAAGGAACGGTGATTCTGGGGGTTCAGTGGGGAGATGGAACCTGTGGTGGGGAGGGGAGATTATGGGGCAGCTGAGGGAGATTGGGCCCAGATCTGGGAGTTGCTGATTGTGGGGGATCTGGAAGGAGATGGGAGAGATAATTTTAGGGGCACAGAGAGAGCTGTAGCCTGGACATAGAGGGGGTGATTATTGGTTTACAAGGGGGAGATGGGGCCCGAGCTGGGAGGGGTGATTCTGGGGGTTCAGGGGTAGATGTGGAAAAGAGCTTGGAGGGGTGATTCTGAGAATCCAGGCAAAGATGGGGTCCAGAGTCTGGAGGGGTGATTTGGGATGCATGGGGGAGATGGAGCCTTGAGATAGGAGGATATTTGGGGGGCCTATTTCTATTTCTCTCCCTTTTAATTGGCATCCCCGGCTGAGTCCCGAGTCCCTGACCCTGCTGTGCTCTGATCCCTCTCAGGCCCCTCAGACTAAATGGATGTCAATATGCCTTTGTCGTGAGCCTGCCCCGTGAGAAGTGTGACCAACCCACCAACTTGCATGAGCAGCTGCCCAAGGAAGCGCTGAATGCTGTGAATAAGGCGCTCGCTAATCGAAATGGCCAGTACACCTCGAATATGTGGCCTATTGTAGCTGCCAAGCCTAGACGTAAGAAAACTCACTGGCAGCACAGTGAGTGGCGTCTGCTCCATGGGGGCCAGAACAGCTGGGTGGCCCAGCTCAAGGCCAGGACATGCAGACTGAACTGCTGCCTGATCTTATTCACCCTTAACTCGCCCTGCACGAGCATGTGCCTGGTGGTAAACGGGCCCTACAACATCCTCAACATGACCAGCGATGCCTTCTCGACCATCGACAACAACTACAAGGCCTTCGTCTTCCAGCGTATCTTCCGCAACGATACGGAGCCCGTGGTGACCCGCCAGGATCTACTGAACGCCTGGCACCAGCTGCACGATGTGCCCCTGTTGCGCTGTGACAACAACTGCTGCCAGGACTGCGCTGCGATGGACCCTGAAAACAACCCCTGCCTGCCTGGGAAGAGGTAGACAGTGGAGGGGGCCAGGAACCACACGTGGCTCTTTCTGCCACTGGCCTCTCTCGCTGCCCATGCGCTTCTGGCTCGCTGAGTGTCACAGAAACACATCCCAATCAGGCACCAAGCTCCAATCTAGAACCCCATTCTAACGTGTGCCCCAATCTAGAACCCCAATCCATGGATGAAGTCCAATCCAGAACCCCATTCCCGGGCATGCACTGATTTAGAACCCCTTCCAGAGTGTGTCCCCATCTAGAACCCCATCCCTGTATGCTGAAATCTGCAATCTAGAGCCCCATCGCTGGGAGTGCTCCAATGTAAAACCCCATCACCATCTCTGGTTGTGCTCCAGCCTACAAGCCCATCCCTGTGTGGGCTCCAATCTGTGATCTAGAAGCCTGTCCCACTCTCCAAGTGTGTACCAATCTAGAATTGCCATCCCCCCAGCGCACCTAAAAGCTGCGTTCTAAACCTTCATCCCCCCGCAGTGTGTCAAGCTTCAACCTATCCCCAGGTTGTCTCTGAGCTGCAGACCAGATCCCACATTCACTCAGTGAGGTCGGAATTCAGATCTAGAACTCAGCCTCCAACCCTGCATGAGGCCGGGGGGAGGAGGCAGTGGATGGGAGCAGGGCACATTGGGCCTGGTGAGAGTATGATGGGGCTGGATCAGGCGGGGGGAGCTCCTTATTCAGATGTTGGTGGTTGGGAGGATTCCTGGGCTTGGACCATAGCCACGGTGGGGCAGTAGGGATCTCGGAGCGCAGGGCTCTGTCAGTGGGGGCTGCTTTGGGATTGTTCCCGTCTGTGGGTGATGCTTTTTGCTGATTCTCTGATGTGTGATTGCTGCCAATAAAGCTTCTGAGCATCCTGAGGCCTCACGTCTCTGTCCATGCATCCAGGTCTCCCATCTCCATCCGTGCGTTGAGGTCTCATGTTGTCCCCTGGAGTTGCTGGGTCCCCAAGGGCAGCACCTTGTCGCGCCTGGCTCCCAACTGGCAGCCTGTGTGGAAGCTTGGGTTTTACTAGGTCCAGAGCCCCTGAATGTTCCCCTCCCCCTCCCTAGAACCCCCGTCCCCTGCTCCCTGGGCGGGGATCCCCTGAGCTAACAGCCCCACTCCCCCGGGATGGGGGGCACCTAGCACACAATGGGGGACAGAGCTCCCAGCCCCGCTCTCTGCTCCCGCGGCTGACAGGAGCTGCACCTGGGAACCAAACTCCCGGTTTACATCCCCTGAAGGCAGCTCCCATTGCAAACTCCTTGGTTCCCAGAAGGGACTGTTATAGCAGAGCAAGATTGAGATGACACTTCCCTTGTAAGTGCTCTGAAATCTCCATGCTTCCTGGAACTAGCTTGAAATTTGCTGTGATACAAATCGGTGGTCTGGGGTCAGGTGAGTGACCCAAATTTGGAGCCATTTAACGAAAGGGGTCACAAGATACAGCTCCCCCAAACCACCAGCTTCTCTGAAGATTGTTTGCAGTGCTGTTGTAGTAGGGCTGCTCCATGTCGGTGTCCGCACTGGCTGAAGAGCATGAGTGCCGATCTCCGAACAGACTGTCAAGAAGCAGGGAGCAAACCCTGAGTTGGCTGGGAGCTCTATCAGTAGCTGTTCCCAACCAATTATCCCACATAACCTCTTCAGGTGCTGTACCAGCCTTAACGTGGAGTGTTGCATGATTTTAGGAGGTTAATATTATTAATTTGGATAATATGAATTATAGGCTTACCAATTAATTTGATCAGAAGAAAATAAGGTTCTTGTCCCAGAATTAGACCACACAGAATTTGTAAAGGACCCTTGGGGGTATGGCAGGATGCTTACACTGAGACAAATATAGCCTTAAAGACTGCAGAGGGGCAACGAGGGATAGGCAAAGGCAGCAGGTCCTAACCCCCTTGCCAATGACGAGTGGCCATTACAGATTGCAGTCTGCCCCGGGGAAAGGGGGCTGGATAATGACTGGCAGTAGTCACTGAGGCAAGGTGGGCTTAGAGGGTTGAAGGTTCCCCTGGGAGGGGAGACCCAGCATGTAGAGTACTGCGGTGGGCAGAACTCCAGGGTAAAGGGCACCAGGGTCCAGGAGGGACTCAGGGGCCCTAAATCAGGTGAGACACCAGCCTGCAGAAGGCGCTCCGGGCTGGACAAGAGCTAATTCCCAAGACAACCAGCAGGAGGCGTCACACCGGTGGGTCTTTGCTTTGTTACAGGTGGTGGAGAATGTGGGCACGTGCGGTTCACCCCTGATACAAGGGGCAGGGCAGGACAGTGGAACTATTGCCCAGATCGGAGACTTGAGAGACCGATTATGGACTATTACTGGAGGGCTTGTGTGGCCTGGCTTGCTGAGCAGCATTGGTGTCCGTGTAAGCCGCTGCCGGAGCGGGCCCATAGACCCCATGTACCTTATAAACCAGGCACCTGTGGTTGGAGGCTGACGCCAAGGCACAAAAACTGCCACGCCTGTGGTCGAAAAGGACACTACAGACAGGAGTGCCCCACCGGAATGGGGCAAAGAGGCTCCACTTGGGGAAATGGGGAACTGGGAGAGCACCCCCTGAGAAGTCAACAGGGGGGCTCCAAATGTGTTGGGCCTGTGGAAAGCCAGGGCACAGGAAGAGGGGGTGCCCCATGGGACTCGCAGGGCCCAGGCTAGCCCTGAGGTGGTCAAAGGAAGGCACTGGAGATACTTCCTGTGGCACAAGGGGGGCCAGTTAAGATGGCGTTGCCCCCAGAGAAGGAGGGGGGTGGCGGGAGGATCGGGCTCGGTCTGACACTGGCCAAAGGGAAGTGGGAGTGCGGACTGAGACCCCCAGAGAGAAAGGGGATGGGGCAGAGAGGTCCCAGCTAAACCTGGGAACCCACGCAGGAGTGGGATGATCTATGGTGGGGACCCAGACAGACAAGGGAACCACGAAGGAATGGGACCGACTACGGTGGGGACCCAGACGGTAGAAGAGGGAAGCAGATTGCTCCTTTTAATAGAAAACCTGCAGCAGGAGAGAGACCTCCTGTGGGCCCAGCTGAGAGGGAAGCTGGGGATATGGAGGGCCCCCCCGCCCAAGCAGTCTTAAGGGGGAGGGTGTGTGGGGCGTCTGCCCCACTCCAGTAAAACAGGGGTTAAAAGCAGCCAAGCTAGGCTGACTGGGGAAGCAGCCACAGCTGTGGCCACCTCAATCAGAGCCCAGCTG
Organism: Dermochelys coriacea; assembly: GCF_009764565.3. NCBI lineage: Eukaryota > Metazoa > Chordata > Testudines > Dermochelyidae > Dermochelys > Dermochelys coriacea. The sequence goes on from NC_050090.1 coordinate 11,886,218, forward strand.
GCCCTGATAAGAAGTCTGGGGCCAGGAGTTGCCTGGGACAAGGTAGCCCTGGAGTGGGAAGGATCTAGCTGCCTGGGACAAGGTACCAAAGCAGAGCAGTACTGGGGAAAAGGACAAGAGGAGTTGGGGGAGCTCCAGCCTCGTAAACTCCCAGGTTGCAGGCCTTGTTGAAGGCCTAGAAAGGTACTGGGGCAGCCCGAGGATAGGGAAAGGCAGCAGGTCCTACCCGCTTGCCAATGATGAGTGGCCATTACAGGCTGCAGTCTGCCCCACGGAGAGGGGGCTAGATGATGACTGGCAGTAGCCACTGAGGCAAATTGGACCCTTCCAAATCATGAGTAAACTCAGCTCAGCAGTGTACAAAAGTAAAATAACAGAAGGCAAGTGTAATAGAAAGAAAATCTACCAGGCTAATCAGTTAAAGCTGAATCGATCATCCAGGGCACAGAAGCAACTTCCTCCTCAGGACCTAGGTAAAGAACACCCAGAGGAATCGCGACGGCTGAAGTCCAGCAGATCACAACCATGAAATGGACACTGGTATGTCTGATTTACTAAACCGTTATTGTTGCTCTAAGGGTAAGACTGAGCCAAAAATCAAGAATTTGGGACTAAACGGTTACAAAAGATGCAGACCCATGAAACCCGATGGCACGAACACCGCTCAATTGTTTGACCATCTGAAGCAGAACGCACCAATGAAAGGGATGAAAAGGACTATTCTACTCAATCCAGAACTTATCCACAGTCCTATTCAATAGGTTAAGGGAAGTAGAGGAGAAGATGTCACCTTTAAATATAAATTGGATGGAGTAGTCCCACTGCCATCCAGTGACTAGAAAAAGATTTGCAAACATATAGATTATGTGCTACAGGAAAAAGTAAACTGGGTGGCCAACCCGATGTTACAGGAAATAAGAAAATCGTCACAGGAAAAGCAATTTACTGTTTACAACATGCATAATGTAACCCAACCATTTAATAAAACCCAACTTAAAATGAATCAGCTGGTCATTTTAAATAGTGATAAACATGAGAATCAATATTTAGGAAAGAAAATGATCTGCTTTGCGCATGAAAAGTATGTTGTAAATACAATCACTGATGGATTAGAATCTCTAAGATTGGAAAAGATTCCTAACCTAGTCAAAGATAAGCAATTATTAAATTGATATTGTCCCAAATGTTTTCAAATACGGAAAAAGAAGCAATCCACATGTGTGAAGTCATGCTAGCATTTATCAGTAGGTACAATAAAAAAGATGGAAGCTGTAACACCTCACCCCAATCCAGACAGTTATTCTTTTTCTCAAGATTGTACAATGGCATTATCCTTGTATGTCTCATTCATAATCTCGTTACCAGTGTTTAACCCAGACAAGAATGTGTACAGGCAATTGGCGGCTGTTCATTCTAAATGTCACCTCAAAGATGACATCTACAGAAAACGCGCCAATGTGCCTCCCTTGGTGTCTGTCACATTCCAACTCAAACCTGGAAAGTGCCACAGATGGCCTGTTGCTCTAAAAAAGGGCCTCAGAACATCTGTAGATGTAAGGTGGTTAAAACAGACACTGTTCTGTGTGAACTACAGGAAAAGAAGTTACAAAATAAATCATCATCATTGTCATGCCTGATAAGGCTAACCAAGTAAAAAACTCCAAAGAAAAGGGTAACCTGAGCTAAAAATAGCCAATTTGGCATGGTAACCAACCAAAAAAGGTACCAATATGGTCCCTTGGAGTGTCCTGTCAGAAACTCCGATTTTTCTTTTACTCCAAATAAGTCTACTTTAATAGGGTGTTACCAGCTTTGTCTGTTACTTTGGGGTATGCTCATTTATTAGGGTTACTCTTCTAGGGAGCGAGGGTTCTGTACTTCTATCAATGTACTGCTTGTGTCACTTGTGTTCTCATATGGAGCTCTGTTTCTCCCTGCTGCAAGTTCCCTCCCAATGGAGCTATCCTGCAGGATCTAGGTTCCCTCCCAATGGAGCTTTCCTGAAGGATCTAGGTTCCCCAGCGCTGGGTTCTTCCAGCCCCAGAATCAAACACCCCCCCCCCACATTAACAGAGTGTGTCTGAGATGACTGGGTTAATCAGCACTCTCAAGCTGACCCCTTGTATGTCCCTGTGATGCTCTGTACCTCGGGGGAACACCCGGCACACCCATGTCCTTGCAAAATGTCAGTGTGGTATCCAATGCAAAGTTTGCCATGTTGGCTGTCTTCAGAAGGCTCATGATGCACTGAGCATTGTTGTTATGGTGATGGTATAGTAATCATTGTTACAGTAATTGTTATATGTGCCTTGGGCACTGCACTGGAATAGAGCCTGCCTGAGCAGGCTGGGTCGAGCAGCCCTTTCAATCTGCCACCTTCATATGTCTCAGGTTCAGCAAGTCTCTATCCCCACTTTCACATTTCAATTCTTCTGGTAGTAACCCACTTGATGAGCAAACCCCACAGGATTATTGGGTGCTATCGGGATCTTTAGCTTAGATACGAGGAATGTTGCCGCAGAGCGAATGAGGTGGTGACCGATTTCATAGAATCATAGAATCATAGAATCATAGAATATCAGGGTTGGAAGGGACCCCAGAAGGTCATCTAGTCCAACCCCCTGCTCAAAGCAGGACCAAGTCCCAGTTAAATCATCCCAGCTAGGGCTTTGTCAAGCCTGACCTTAAAAACCTCTAAGGAAGGAGATTCTACCACCTCCCTAGGTAACGCATTCCAGTGTTTCACCACCCTCTTAGTGAAAAAGTTTTTCCTAATATCCAATCTAAACCTCCCCCATTGCAACTTGAGACCATTACTCCTCGTTCTGTCATCTGCTACCATTGAGAACAGTCTAGAGCCATCCTCTTTGAAACCCCCTTTCAGGTAGTTGAAAGCAGCTATCAAATCCCCCCTCATTCTTCTCTTCTCCAGACTAAACAATCCCAGCTCCCTCAGCCTCTCCTCATAAGTCATGTGCTCTAGACCCCTAATCATTTTCGTTGCCCTTCGTTGTACTCTTTCCAATTTATCCACATCCTTCCTGTAGTGTGGGGCCCAAAACTGGACACAGTACTCCAGATGAGGCCTCACCAGTGTCGAATAGAGGGGAACGATCACGTCCCTCGATCTGCTCGCTATGCCCCTACTTATACAACCCAAAATGCCATTGGCCTTCTTGGCAACAAGGGCACACTGCTGACTCATATACAGGATTTGTTAACTCCTTAATAGCCTTTTCTTTTTCCTTCAAAGTTTGCTGGGTTTTTTGAGTAATTTTAATTTTTTATTTAATTTCCCCCCCAGTGAGCTACAAGACACAAGCAAACATTCAACAGCTATTCCTTCACCAGCTTAGCCTTTCTTTTCTTCTGCTCTGTTTTTACATTAAACACCTGACTTACAAATCTTTATGGATTACAATGTTCAGAGATCATTTTGCTATTTCTTAGTTGTACAAAACCTCCCTCATGTTTGTGAATGTATTTTCTGGCAAAGTTTTTTAAAGCCAAACTGCGAGCAGTTCTTGCCCTTCTTTTACTGATCTTCACACTTAAGGCAAGCTTGGTATTCATCACAGTTCAGCTGAGACACGCCGACCTTGGCACGACCTGGGACCTGCTCTGCCAGCGTCAAACCTGCTACCGAGGAATCATCTGCCATGTCTTGGCAGGTTGCTCCATTGCATTAGACGTTCTCAGGGCTGGGGGAAGGGAGATCCTGGGGTGAGATGGAACTGTTCTGAGTTTGTACAGCACCTAACACAATGGGCTCCTCGGGCATGACTGGGACTCCTAGGACTACCGTAATGCACCTACTAAATCTAGTACAGCACCTAGAACAATGGGGCATTGGTCCATGCCTGGGGTTCCCAGGGGCTGTCAAAACACATCTAATAAATAATATACAGCACCTAGCACTATGAGGTACTTGTCCAGCCCTGGGGCTCCTAAGCGCAACTAGAAGATTAATAATAAACAATAGGGCTGCTCAAAAATTTCTGATTGCACAATTTTCAACTGGAAAATGCAGTTTCCTTGAAATGGAAACTGGGTTTGTGTTGAACTGGATAAAATTTTGTGTCGTTTCCTTTTCCTTCTGAAAAGACTTTTTTTGTTTTCCAGTTTATTTTATAGTCTATTCTATTATAAAGGACATTAGCTATGATGATATATAATTATACTTATATATTGGCCTCCCTTGCTGCCCATGCGCTTCTGGGTCACTGAGTGTAAAAGAAACACGTCCCCACCAGGCACCAAGCTCCAATCCAGAACCCCTCTGATGTGTGCCCCGTTCTAGAAGCCCATTGCTGGGTGTGCTCCAATGTAAATCCCCATCCCTATCTCTGTTTGTGCTCCAGCCTAGAATCCCATCCCCAGGTGTGCTCTAATCTGTGATCTAGAAGCCCATCCCTCTCCCCATTGTGCACCAATCCAGAATTGCCACCCCGCACAGTGCACCTCAAACTCCGTCCTAAACCTTCACCCCCTGCAATGCATGTCAAGCTCCAATTGAGAACATGACCCCCATCCCTGGAGGTGTCTGAGTCCACAGAGGCAGGGGGGCATTGGGAGTCTCACGTCGTCCCCTGGAGGTGCTGTGTCCCCAAGGGCAGCCCCTCATCGAGTCTGGCTCCCAGCTGGCGGCCTGAGTGGCAGCTTGAGTTTTACTGGGTCCAGAGCCCCGAGTGTTCCCATCCCTAGAACCCCTGCTCCCTGGGCGGGGATCCCCTGAGCGGACAGCCCCGATCCACCGTGGATGGGGGGCATCTGGTGCACGACGGAGGACAGAGCTCCCAGCCCCGCTCTCTGCTCCCCCAGCTGACAGGAGCTGCACCTGGGAACCAAACACCAGGGTTACAACCGCAAAAGGCAGCTCCCATTGCAAACCCCTTGGTCCCCAGAAGGGACCATTATTGCAGGGCAAGATTGAGACAACATTTCACGTCTAAAAGTGCTCTGAAATCTCTATGCTTCCTCAGATGACCTTGAAAGCTGCTGTGATACAAGGGGGCCTGGGGTCAAGTGAGTGACCCTAATTTGGAGCCATTTCACCAAGAGGTTCCCCCAACGCCGGCTTCTCTGAAGATTGTTTGTGGTGTTGTGGCCGGGTTGGTCTGTAACGCTGCTGCCTGCCCTAGCTGAAGAGCATGAGCGCCGATCTCCGGACAGACTATCAGGAAGCAGGGCTTAAACCCCCCAGTGACTGTGAGCTCTGGACTTCCATGTCCCCAACCAATTATCCCCCCATGTAACCTCTTCAGGCATGTACCAGCCTTAACAGGGAACCAGCAATAGTCCCCCGGGTGCTGCGATCTGTCTGCCACCCAGGTCAGCCTGCCTTGGGGACAGAGGGTCCTTTACACCAGGTGCTGTCCATAGGCAGACTACAGGCCAAAGCCTGGACCGCGAAACTCTGGGGGGCCATGGGCAGTTAATGAGGGGGGCTTGTGCAGTAGAGGAGTGAGTGGCTGCAGGCTGACAGGCTTGGGGGAGCTGGTGCCGGGGGCTGACTTGTAACTGGGGAACAGGCGTCCGGGCTGCTCCCCGTTTGCCTTCAGTCTGGCCCGGGACTGGCAGGGGCAGCGCAGCAGGGAGGGTCAGGGCAAGTGTCCGGGCAGAGCACTCACCCCAGCAGCGGGGGCTCCCCGCCAGGGCAGGGGGACCCAAAGCCAAGGGGCGGGGGGGAGGAGACCATCCCGCCAGGGGCTGAGTTGCGGAGGAGGGAGCTGCACCCCTGCCGGAGAGCGGAACACGGGGCCCGGCAGAGCTGTGCCCCCCACAGCACCAGTCGCATGGGTCCCGCTTCTCTGGGACACCCTGCCCCAGCCGCAGCGCCCTCCGGGCTCGCCCTCCGCATGGGAGCGGTTCTGGCCCCTTGGGCGCCACTGCAAGCCTGACATAGAGGGGGTGATTATTGGTTTACAAGGGGGAGATGGAGCCCAGACCTGGGAGGGTTGATTCTGGGGGTTCAGGGGGAGATGTGGAAAAGAACTTGGAGGGGTGATTCTGAGAATCCAGGCAGAGATGGGGTCCAGAGTCTGGAGCGCTGATTTGGGGTGCACGGGCGAGATGGAGTCTTGAGATAGGAGGGTATTTGGGGGGCCTATTTCCATTTCTCTCCCTTTTAATTGGCATGTCCTGGCTGAGTCCCGGGTCCCTGACCCTGCTGTGCTCTGATCCCTCTCAGGCCCCTCACACTAGATGGATCTCAATATGCCTTCGTCATGAGCCTGCACTGTGAGACATATAACCAACCCACCAACCTGCAGGAGCAGCTGCCCAAGACAGTGCTGAATGACATGAATCAGAAGCTCGCTAGGCAATGTAGGCCGTACACCTGGAATGACGGGCCTATTGTAGCTGCCCGGCTTAGACGTCGGAGGACTCACTGGCAGCACAGCAAGTGGCGTCTGCTCCATGGGGGCCAGAACAGCTGGGTGGCCCAGCTCAAGGCCAGGACCTGCAGACTGAACTGCTGCTTGATCTTATTCACCCTCAACTCGCCATGCAAGAGTATGTGCCTGGTGGAAAACGGGCCCTACAACATCCTCAGCATGACCAGCGATGCCTTCTCGGACATCGACAGAAACTACAAGGCCTTCATCTTCCAGCGCATCTTCCGCAACGATACGTGGCCTATGGTGACCCGCCAGCTGTGCTGTGACAACAACTTTTGCCAGGACTGCGCTGCGATGGACCCCGAAAACAACCCCTGCCTGGCTGGGAAGATATAGACAGTGGAGCAGAGCCAGGAATCACTCTCGGCTCTTTCTGCCACTGGCCTCTCTCGCTGCCCATGTGCTTCTGGCTCACTGAGTGTCAAAGAAACACGTCCCAACCAGGCAGCAAGCTCCAATCCAGAACCCCATTCTGATGTGTAGCCCAATGTAGAGCGCTAATCCATGGGTGTGCTCCAATCTAGAACCCCATTCCTGGGCACACACCGATCTAGAACCCGATACATGGGTATGTGTCAAGCTAGAACCCCTTCCAGTGTGTGTTCCCATCTAGAATCCCATCCCTGGATGTGCTAAAATCTCCATTCTAGAGCCCCATTGCTAGGTGTGCTGCAGTGTAAAACCCCATCCCCGGCTCTGGTTGTACTCCAGCCTAGAACCGCATCCCTGGGTGTGCTCCAATCTGTGCTCTGGAAGCCTGTCCCTTTCCCAATGTGCTCTAATCTGTGATCTAGAAGCCCATCCCTCTCCCCATTGTGCACCAATCCAGAATTGCCACCCCCACAGTGCATCTCAAGCTCCGTGCTAAACCTTCACCCCCTGCAGTGCATGTGAAGCTCCAATCAAGAACATGATCCCCATCCCTGGGGGCGTCTCTGAATTGAAGTCTAGAACCCACATCCACCCAGTAAGCTCAGAACTCCAATCTAGAACCCAGCCTCCATCCCTGCAAGAGGCGGAGGGGAGGGGGCAGTGGATGGGAGAAGGACATATTGTGCCCAGTGACAGTATGATGGGGCTGGATCGCTGGGGGAGCCCCTTACTCAGATGGTGGTGGGAGGATTCCTGGGCATGGATCATAGCCACGGTGGGGCAATGGGGATCTCGGAGTGCAGGGCTCCATCAGTGGGGGGCTGCTTTGGGGTTGTTCCAGTCTGCAGGTGATGCTTTTTGCTGAGTCTTTGCCCTGCGATTGCTGCCAATAAAGCTTCAGAGCATCCTGGGGCCTCAGGTCTCTGTCCATGAATCTGGGTCTCCCATCTCCGTCCATGTGTTGGGAGTCTCACGTCGTCCCCTGGACGTGCTGGGTCCCCACGGGCAGCCCCTTGTCGAGCTGGCTCCAAACTGGCAGGCTGGGAGGCAGCTTGGGTTTAACTGGAGCCAGAGCCCCGAGTGTTCCCCTCCCCATCCCTAGAACCACCATCCCCTGCTCCCTGGGCAGGGATCCCCTGAGCAGACAGACCCTATCCCCCGGGGATGGGGGGCACCTGGCGCACGAGGGTGGACAGAGCTCCCAGCTCCGCTCTCTGCTCCCCCGGCTGACAGGAGCTGCACCTGGGAACCAAACACCAGGGTTACAGCCGCAGAAGGCAGCTCCTATTGCAAACTCCTTGGTTCCCAGAAGGGACCATTATTGCAGGGCAAGATTGAAACAACTCTTCCAGTCTAAGTGCTTTGAAATCTCCATGCTTCCTTAGATGATCTTGAAATTTGCTGTGGCACATGGGGGCCTGAGACCAGGTGAGTGACCCTAATTTGAAGCCATTTCACTAAGGGGTTCCCCAGATACAGCTCCCCCCTAACACCAGCTTCTGCAGTGTTGTGACCATGTTGGTCTGTAAGGCTGCCAGCCCTGGCTGAAGAGCTTTCGTGCCGATCTCCAGACAGACTGTCAGGAAGCAGGACACAAACCCTGAGTTGGCTGGGAGCTCTATAATTAGCTGTCCCCAACCAATTATCCCATGTAACCTCTTCAGGCATGTAGCAACCTTAACATGGAGCCACCGATAGGCCCCCGGGTCCACTGATCTGTCTGCCACCCAGGTCAGCCTGTCTTGGTGACATATAGTTGTTTACACCAAGCATCATAACAATATTCAGAAAAGGAGTACTTGTGGCACCTTAGAGACTAACAAATTTATTTGAGCATAAGCTTTCGTGAGCTACAGCTCACTTCATCGGACAGATGAAGTGAGCTGTAGCTCACGAAAGCTTATGCTCAAATAAATTTGTTAGTCTCTAAGGTGCCACAAGTACTCCTTTTCTTTTTGCGAATACAGACTAACACGGCTGCTACTCTGAAACCTAACAATATTCAGGTTACTCCCAGTCCCAAAGGGCCAGTCACTTACCCTAAGTCAATTGCACCTTAGATCTCACACCGAAGACAACGCTTGTAGCCAATTGATTAACTAGGAACAGGAAACATGAGTTATTTGAAGGTTAAAGCAAGTTATAATCATAAGTTTCCAAAGGTAATAGAGGCTTTTCTAATAAGCAAGCTGTATGTCGCCTTTAAGGCTAACCAAAGCTAAGCAGTTGGGGATCTCTTACTTATGGCTTGAAAACCTTGCCCCCCCAGAGTCCAAGCAGCATAGAGATCCAGTTGCTTCTTGTCAGGGATTTTTAGCCCCTTCCTCCCTTGTGCAAACTCCACTTATGGGAGGAATCCACTTACATGACTCATCTTCATGAGGGAGGAGGGAGGGCAGAACAACCAATGGCTTTTGTCCTCGTTAATGACCCACAGTGGTCCATTGTGGTAAATAGACCCTTCTTGTTGGGCAGGATGTGACGCCTTCTGATTTAGATCAGCCCTTCCCACTAGTTAATGTCTCTCTCCTGTCTGGTGATTTGCACTGTGATGCTCAAATATAGATTCTGTACCCCAGAGTGTACAGGAATAAGTGAGATTAATGCGCCCAGCAACTCACAAGCACTCGATAACGTTTAAACCCCAAACAGATGTTTGGATTTCTAATACCTACGTGACCAGCACCAACACACAGGCGAGCCAGACTGAGCCCAGCTAGGTATTGGTCACAGTTCAGCTGAGACACGCGGTCCTTGGCACGAGCTGGGATCTGCTTTGTCAGCATTACACCTCCAACACAGGAATCATGTGCCGTGTCTTGGCAGGTTGCTCTGCTGTATTGGATGTTCTCAGGGCTGGGGGGACGGAAATCCTGGGGTGAGATGGAGCTTGTCTGAGTTTGTACAGCACCTAACACAATGGAGTCTCAGGGGATGACTGGTTTTCCTAGGCACTACTGTAATACATCTAATAAATAACATACATCAGGGAACGCAATGGGTCCCGGGGCATGAGAGGGGCTCCTTCATGCTACCGTAATACACCTAATAAATAACATACAGCATGTAGCACAATCAGGTCCTGGCCCATGACTGTGGGCTCCCAGGCATTACCATTGTTTTGGGATTCTCCCATCACTTCGACGGACAAGTGTTCAGCTAGCGTTGCCCCATGTTCTGGGTGTATTTGTTTTATGGTTTCTCACGTGGGAAACAAGTCCGATCCTGGGTTTGCAAATGGGACTGCATGTCTCGCAGGTGTAGCCCTGGTTGGGGGGAGGGTTTGAGGGGTTGGCCTTACGATGTTCTCTCCTTTCCGGCAGAGACCTCACACGCCACTCCTCAGAAGTGGAGCCAGCACAATGGGATCCTGGTTCATGCCTGGGGCTCCCAGATGCTATGGTAACACACTTAATATACACTGTACAGCGCCTAGCACAATGAGGTGCTGGTCCATGACTGGGGCTCCCAGGTGCTACCATAAAATTAATACTAAAAATACAGCTGCTCAAAAAATGTCTCATGGTGCAGTTTTCAATTGGAAAATGCAGTTTTGTTGAAACGGAAACTGGGATTGTGTCAATTTGGATTAAATTTTGTGTCGTTTCCTTTTTCCTTCCAAAAATACTTTTTCTTTCCCAATTTATTTTCCAGCCTATTCTATTACAAAGGATATTAGCTATGATGCTATATGATTATACTTACATATTAAGCTTTAAGTTACATATAAAATAAAACATTCTGAAACGGAACAACACAATTCAATGTTACTAAACCAGAACATTCAGACTGACCTGAAAGAAATTTTGTTTTGTAAATTTTTGTTACGGGGCTTATTCCTTCACCCACTTACTTCCCTGGTCCTTCTCGCATGAACAGAGAGCAACAATACCCGAAGTCCAAAGGTACAAACAATTCGATGTTTATTGGGGTGAACTTCCAGCAAGCATGATTCCAGTTTCCTTCCTTAGTGTCCCCCTTCCCAGCTCTCACACCACAGAGCCTTACCTGTGTCCCTGTTCTCATTCCCCCCTTAGCAAAACAGGATTCCAATTCCCCCACCCCATTCCCATTCCCCCCACCCCTTACTTCTTGATTGACTGCAGACTATATAGTAAAACTTGAGTTCTGCTTAGCTATACCTTAACCAATCATTTTACTGACATTTAACTAACCAGTCCTAACATATTGTAACATGATTATTTAACCAATTATATCCCACCACCTTAATTAGTTTACACCCAGCAAAATTAATTATACAGCAGACAGGAACAATCACAGAACCAGACAGAGATTATACAGACAAACAATAGCAAAGTGGGAACTATAATGACAAAACAATACAGAAGTGAGGATTTCACATCCCAGCTATTGATAAGTGAGTTCTTGCCAGACAGGATGCTATCAAACTAAGTTTCCTTTTAAATTTTCTAGGCACTTCTCTTTCTCTGGAGGTGATGGGCATTATCAGGACTGTACTGTATTCCTAACAGCCCAATAGCGCCTTCTTTCAATGGGACTGGTTTGGAATGTGAGGAGGTGACCAGTCGCTTCCCAGCTTATGGCTGCCTCTGTTGCTTAGCCAAGGGCCTTAGCCTAAGAACAGGGCCTCAGACTGTCACAGTGAGAGAAGGCCCTTACACCGGCAGACAGTGATTTTGATTCTTTCTTTTATACCTCTATAACTAGCTAAGTGATAAGAATACACCTAAATTCTTAGAGTATAGGCCTTTACAGACAGGCCTGAATATCTATATCCTAACAATTTTCAAGTTGCTGGAAATTTCAAAATTCTCCCAATTTGGAACAAAAGCATATTTTGAAATTGCAGAATTTCCTGCGAAAGAGACATTTTCCTTCCGGTAGGGCTCTGAGAAATAGCAAACCAGTTAAAAATCCATTGCACCACTAGCAAGAAGCAGCTGCCATCTAGCCGACTACAAGCCATCAGGAACAGTATCCCCGATAATGTCATGGCGAACCTGGTGGCTGAACTTTGTGACTTTGTCCTCACCCATAACTATTTCACATTTGGGGACAATGTATACCTTCAAATCAGCGGCACTGCGATGGGTACCCGAATGGCCCCACAGTATGCTAACATTTTTATGGCTGACTTAGAACAACGCTTCCTCAGCTCTCCTCCCCTAATGCCCCTACTCTACTTGCGCTACATTGATGACATCTTCACCATCTGGACCCATGGAAAAGAAGCCCTTGAGGAATTCCACCATGATTTCAACAATTTCCATCCCACCATCATAGAATCATAGAATCATAGAATATCAGGGTTGGAAGGGACCCCAGAAGGTCATCTAGTCCAACCCCCTGCTCAAAGCAGGACCAAGTCCCAGTTAAATCATCCTAGCCAGGGCTTTGTCAAGCCTGACCTTAAAAACCTCTAAGGAAGGAGATTCTACCACCTCCCTAGGTAACGCATTCCAGTGTTTCACCACCCTCTTAGTGAAAAAGTTTTTCCTAATATCCAATCTAAACCTCCCCCATTGCAACTTGAGACCATTACTCCTCGTTCTGTCATCTGCTACCATTGAGAACAGTCTAGAGCCATCCTCTTTGAAACCCCCTTTCAGGTAGTTGAAAGCAGCTATCAAATCCCCCCTCATTCTTCTCTTCTGCAGACTAAACAATCCCAGCTCCCTCGGCCTCTCCTCATAAGTCATGTGCTCTAGACCCCTAATCATTTTTGTTGCCCTTCGCTGTACTCTTTCCAATTTATCCACATCCTTCTTGTAGTGTGGGGCCCAAAACTGGACACAGTACTCCAGATGAGGCCTCACCAGTGTCGAATAGAGGGGAACGATCACGTCCCTCGATCTGCTCGCTATGCCCCTACTTATACATCCCAAAATGCCATTGGCCTTCTTGGCAACAAGGGCACACTGCTGACTCATATCCAGCTTCTCATCCACTGTCACCCCTAGGTCCTTTTCCGCAGAACTGCTGCCGAGCCATTCGGTCCCTAGTCTGTAGCGGTGCATTGGATTCTTCCATCCTAAGTGCAGGACCCTGCACTTATCCTTATTGAACCTCATTAGATTTCTTTTGGCCCAATCTTCCAATTTGTCTAGGTCCTTCTGTATCCTATCCCTCCCCTCAGCGTATCTACCACTCCTCCCAGTTTAGTATCATCCGCAAATTTGCTGAGAGTGCAATCCACACCATCCTCCAGATCATTTATGAAGATATTGAACAAAACGGGCCCCAGGACCGACCCCTGGGGCACTCCACTTGACACCGGCTGCCAACTAGACATGGAGCCATTGATCACTACCCGTTGAGCCCGACAATCTAGCCAGCTTTCTACCCACCTTATAGTGCATTCATCCAGCCCATACTTCCTTAACTTGCTGACAAGAATGCTGTGGGAGACCGTGTCAAAAGCTTTGCTAAAGTCAAGAAACAATACATCCACTGCTTTCCCTTCATCCACAGAACCAGTAATCTCATCATAAAAGGCGATTAGATTAGTCAGGCATGACCTTCCCTTGGTGAATCCATGCTGACTGTTCCTGATCACTTTCCTCTCCTCTAAGTGCTTCAGGATTGATTCTTTGAGGACCTGCTCCATGATTTTTCCAGGGACTGAGGTGAGGCTGACCGGCCTGTAGTTCCCAGGATCCTCCTTCTTCCCTTTTTTAAAGATGGGCACTACATTAGCCTTTTTCCAGTCATCCGGGACTTCCCCCGTTCGCCACGAGTTTTCAAAGATAATGGCCAAGGGCTCTGCAATCACAGCCGCCAATTCCCTCAGCACTCTCGGATGCAATTCGTCCGGCCCCATGGACTTGTGCACGTCCAGCTTTTCTAAATAGTCCCTAACCACCTCTATCTCTACAGAGGGCTGGCCATCTCTTCCCCATTTTGTGATGCCCAGCACAGCAGTCTGGGAGCTGACCTTGTTAGTGAAAACAGAGGCAAAAAAAGCATTGAGTACATTAGCTTTTTCCACATCCTCTGTCACTAGCTTGCCTCCCTCATTCAGTAAGGGGCCCACACTTTCCTTGGCTTTCTTCTTGTTGCCAACATACCTGAAGAAACCCTTCTTGTTACTCTTGACATCTCTTGCTAGCTGCAGCTCCAGGTGCGATTTGGCCCTCCTGATATCTTTCCTACATGACCGAGCAATATTTTATACTCTTCCCTGGTCATATGTCCAACCTTCCACTTCTTGTAAGCTTCTTTTTTATGTTTAAGATCCGCTAGGATTTCACCATTAAGCCAAGCTGGTCGCCTGCCATATTTACTATTCTTTCGACTCATCGGGATGGTTTGTCCCTGTAACCTCAACAGGGATTCCTTGAAATACAGCCAGCTCTCCTGGACTCCCTTCCCTTTCATGTTAGTCCCCCAGGGGATCCTGGCCATCTGTTCCCTGAGGGAGTCAAAGTCTGCTTTCCTGAAGTCCAGGGTCCGTATCCTGCTGCTTACCTTTCTTCCCTGCGTCAGGATCCTGAACTCAACCAACTCATGGTCACTGCCTCCCAGATTCCCATCCACTTTTGCTTCCCCCACTAATTCTACCCGGTTTGTGAGCAGCAGGTCAAGAAAAGCGCTCCCCCTAGTTGGCTCCCCTAGCACTTGCACCAGGAAATTGTCCCCTACGCTTTCCAAAAACTTCCTGGATTGTCTATGCACCGCTGTATTGCTCTCCCAGCAGATATCAGGAAAATTAAAGTCACCCATGAGAATCAGGGCATGCGATCTAGTAGCTTCCGTGAGTTGCCGGAAGAAAGCCTCATCCACCTCATCCCCCTGGTCCGGTGGTCTATAGCAGACTCCCACCATGACATCACTCTTGTTGCACACACTTCTAAACTTAATCCAGAGACACTCAGGTTTTTCCACAGTTTCGTACCGGAGCTCTGAGCAGTCATACTGCTCCCTTACATACAGTGCTACTCCCCCACCTTTTCTGCCCTGCCTGTCCTTCCTGAACAGTTTATAACCATCCATGACTGTACTCCAGTCATGTGAGTTATCCCACCAAGTCTCTGTTATTCCAATCACGTCATAATTCCTTGACATCACCAGGACCTCCAGTTCTCCCTGCTTGTTTCCAAGGCTTTGTGCATTTGTATATAAGCACTTGAGATAACCTGTTGATCGCCCCTCATTCCCAGTATGAGGCAGGAGCCCTCCCCTCACAGACATTCCTGCCTGTGCTTCCTCCCGGTATCCCGCTTTCCCACTTACCTCAGGGCTTTGGTCTCCTTCCCCCGGTGAACCTAGTTTAAAGCCCTCCTCACTAGGTTAGCCAGCCTGCTGGCAAAGATGTTCTTCCCTCTCTTCGTAAGATGGAGCCCGTCTCTGCCCAGCACTCCTCCTTCATGGAACACCATCCCATGGTCAAAGAATCCAAAGCCTTCTCTCCGACACCACCTGCGTAGCCATTCGTTGACCTCCACGATTCGACGGTCCCTACCCAGGCCTTTTCCTTCCACGGGGAGGATGGACGAGAACACCACTTGCGCCTCCAACTCCTTTATCCTTCTTCCCAGAGCCACGTAGTCCGCAGTGATCCGCTCAAGGTCATTCTTGGCAGTATCATTGGTGCCCACGTGGAGAAGCAGGAAGGGGTAGCGATCCGAGGGCTTGATGAGTCTCGGCAGTCTCTCCGTCACATCACGAATCTTAGCCCCTGGCAAGCAGCAGACTTCTCGGTTTTCCCGGTCAGGGCGGCAGATAGATGACTCAGTCCCCCGGAGGAGAGAGTCCCCGACCACCACCACCCGCCTTCTCCTCTTGGGAGTGGTGGTCGTGGAACCCCCAACCTCAGGACATCGCATCTCATGCCTCCCAACCAGCGGAGTCTCCTTCTGCTTTCTTCCCCCAGACATATCATCTGGTCCACTCTCCGCATTGGTACCTGTGGAGAGAACATGAAAGCGGTTAGTTACCTGTGTCTGTGTTACTGGAACCCGGACATTCCGCTTACCTCTTCTGGAGGTCACATGTTGCCAAGCTTCTTCACTGGCCTCTTGGCTCCTCTGTGCAACCTGCTCTATATCTTTAGAGCTTTGTGCCCCTAGAAGGCTATCCTGAGTTTGGTCCAGAAAATCCTCAGTCTCTTGTATACAACGCAGGGTCGTTACCTGTTGCTCCAGACCTTCAATCTTCTCTTCCAATATGGAGACCAGCTTGCACTTTGTACAGACAAAGTCGCTTCTGTCCTGTGGAAGAAAGACAAACATGGCACATCCAGTGCAGGTCACAACAGCTGAACCCCCCCCTTCCATATCACCTACCTACTATGAGCTTCCTCAGAGACGTTGGCAAGATGTAAGCCTCACTGGGCTCACTCCAGGCGAACTCCCAGGCAAACTCCTGCTGTGAGCTGCTCTGCTGTCCCCGCTGCTCAGCTGGTTCGCTGCCGCTCAGCTGGTATCAACCTCAGCCTGGACCAGTCCACACAAGAGATCCACTTCCTGGACACCACGGTGCTAATAAGCGATGGTCACATAAACACCACCCTATACCCGAAACCTACTGACCGCTATTCCTACCTACATGCCTCTAGCTTTCATCCAGATCATACCACACGATCCATTGTCTACAGCCAAGCTCTACGATACAACCGCATTTGCTCCAACCCCTCAGACAGAGACAAACACCTACAAGATCTCTATCAAGCATTCTTACAACTACAATACGCACCTGCTGAAGTGAAGAAACAGATTGACAGAGCCAGAAGAGTACCCAGAAGTCACCTACTACAGGACAGGCCCAACAAAGAAAATAACAGAACGCCAGTAGCCATCACCTTCAGCCCCCAACTAAAAGCTCTCCAACGCATCATCAGGGATCTACAACCTATCCTGAAGGATGACCCATCACTCTCACAGATCTTGGGAGACAGGCCAGTCCTTGCTTACAGACAGCCCCCCAACCTGAAGCAAATACTCACCAGCAACCACACACCACACAACAGAACCACTAACCCAGGAACCTACCCTTGAAACAAAGCCTGTTGCCAATTGTGTCCACATATCTATTCAGGGGACACCATCATAGGGCCTAATCACATCAGCCACACTATCAGAAGCTCGTTCACCTGCACATCTACCAATGTGATATATGCCATCATGTGTCAGCAATGCCCCTCTGCCATGAACATTAGTCAAACTGGACAGTCTCTACTTAAAAGAATAAATGGACACAAATCAGACGTCAAGAATTATAACGTTCAAAAACCAGTTGGAGAACACTTCAATCTCTCTGGTCACTCGATTACAGACCTAAAAGTTGCAATGCTTCAATAAAAAACTTCAAAAACAGACTCCAATGAGAGACTGCTGAATTGGAATTAATTTGCAAACTGGATACAATTAACTTAGGCTTGAATAGAGACTGGGAGTGGATGGGCCATTACACAAAATAAAACTGTTCCCCCATGTTTATTTCTCCCCCCTCCACTCCCCACTGTTCCTCAGACGTTCTTGTCAACTGCTGGAAATGGCCCACCGTGATTATCACTACAAAAGGATTTTCCTCCCCGCTCTCCTGCTGGTAATAGCTCACCTTAAGTGTGTATGGTAACACCCATTGTTTCATGTTCTCTGTGTATATAAATCTCCCCACTGTATTTTCCACTGAATGCATCCGATGAAGTGAGCTGTAGCTCACAAAAGCTTATGCTCAAATAAATTTGTTAGTCTCTAAGGTGCCACAAGTACTCCTTTTCTTTCTGCCATCTCGTGTCCATACAAGGCTATTGCAGGTGACACATTGCATCCTGCTGTTTGCAGTCAACACAAACTTTTGGCATGGGCAGCATGAAAAACCAGCTCTTGTTGCCCATGAGGAAATGCACCCCTAATAGACTGTGGGGTGCCACCCTGACCTGGTGCTAACTGCAGTCAAAGTGGTAAATCAAGGCATGATTAACCCCATCACCCCCAGGGGAAATGGAGGGATGCTCTGATTACAGCTTGCTTTCCATCCATAGCACAAACTGCGTGTCTCCTTCCATGAATGCCCCGTGTGCTCTACTGGGGGCTGTTCTCAACCCCTGATCAACCTAGGGTCTCTTGGCTTACTCTTCAGAACAATGGTGGTCTGCCAGTTTTGGTTGGATGTATTCCTGGAGGTTTCATCACATGACTTTATCTTTAATTCAAGATTAATTTTTAATTCTTGGCAACTCCAGAACAATCCTGGAGGGTTGGCAACCCCACAGCTGCTCCATCAAAATATTTCACAATCCGCAGGCTGATTTTCTTTGTCCTCTGGACAGTGAAGTTTGGTGGACAGTCAGGGTCTCCCACACTGCACCATGAGCAAAGGGCTGGAATAGCCACATTTTGGGAGGGCGGTAGGAAGTCTGGGATACGGGTGGTTGGACTTGGGCCCACGGAATGCAGTGTAGATGCTCAAGCCCTAGGTTAACAAACTCCGGTCTGCTAACTCGAGTCCTACTAACCCTGGGCTTACACTGCAGGGTAGACAGACCCCTTCCTGCCCAGCATGCTGGCTTTTGTGGAGCCCATTCTCAGGTGCCCTTCTCTCCCTTTTCATTAGATAGGGAGTGTAGGCGCTATGTGAAAGTTAGACACTGCAATGCCTGCGTTTTCATCCTGATTGGGGATGGGAACATTTTTCAAAATGTCCAACGTTTTCACGGGACAGGAATGCCACCCCGACCTAGTACTGAGTACTCTTGAAAAGCCAGCTACTTCATTTAGGCCCCTTAATGAGAGTTGAGCTCTTTGGAAAACCTGGTGCTTTGCACCTCCGACTCTGAAATGCTTCAAAGATGAAGGCCCCAGGGCTTGTAAAGCAAATACAAACACAGTCCCCTTCCAAATTTTTCATTTTGATATTCATCTCGGTCGACACCACGCTGCCCACAGGTGCTGACTTTTGGTTTTGCCGGTGGGTGTCCCATCTCTGCCCCGCCCCTTCCCCCTGACGCTCTGCCCCCTCTCCACTTCTTCCTGCCCCCTCCCCCAAGAGCGCCTGCCCTGAGTTCCTCCCGCCTGCTCCTCTCTGCCCCCTTCCCCAAGGCCGCCGTGCCCGCTCACCTGCTGCTCGCTCCTTTCTGCCCCCTCCTGCCTTAAGGGGGGATGATGGGGGGAGGGGGCACAGAGGACTTAGTGGCAGGAGCTGCCCAACATCTGCTGGGTGGGGCCACAGAACAGCTGATCGGTCAGGCCGTGGAACAGCTGATCAGCAGGTGGGGCCTCCTAACAGCTGGTCTGAGGCCTGCCCCGAGCCAGAGGCGCAACCACTGTTGCCGGTGGGTGCTGAGCACCCTGTATTTTTTTTCCCTTGGGTGCTTGAGCCCCAGAGCACCCACAGAGTCAGCACCTATGACACTGCCACTAATTTTTCAGCTTTTGTTCTGCTTCCGCAGAAGTTGTTGGCTGGAGGTTCGGCGTGGGTGCATTTGGGGGTTGTAGTGTACCAGAATTGGGGCAGAATCTCTCTAAGCAGTTTGAGCTCCCTTCGGGGCCATTCCTCTCCTCGGGGGGAGGGGAGGGGCGGAAGCCACCCGACCCAACCAATCAGCAGTGGGTGTACGTAGCCAGGCCTTGTATGTCTCTAATAAGATTCCAGGATGCTTGTCGAGTCTAGCTGTGCTGCAGTCGCATTTCAGATTGCAGTGTAGACATTCCCTTAAAATGACAGCACTTTAAACAACGAGATTTATCATTGTGGAACATTGTTAAGCTGGAGGGTATTCATGCCTGCCATCAAGTGGGTCTTTGATTTACAGGCAACCACAAACCTTGTTAAAGCTCAAGCTGTGCACCCTTCTTTCAGGCTAAAAGGAAGGGGCAATTAAATGCCCCTGTGTGTAGTGATAGCTGGAACAATAGGAGGCTACCGCCCAAGGCACTGGGCCACAGAGGTGAGACACTTGGTCTGAGGGGTTTCCCTGATTGCAAAAGCAGGAGCGTGGGGAACAATTGATTGTGTTTGTGTGAGAGAGAGGCAGAAAGCCAGCAGACAGCCAGAGAAGCCGTCGTGAACATGGCCCTGGAAGAAAGTCTGGACAGAGATCTTCTGGCATTCAGGACTGGCTGGCGAGGCAGACGTGGATTTCTGAGCAAGAAAGCTGCCTGTTCTTTGTTCCTACTGTATTTGGGGAAACAAGGCCCTTGTGTCTACCATCTATAAACAAACAAGGAAATACCTGACCCGCTGTGATGTTCTGGGGACTTTCCATACTAGTAAGGGGGTCTGTCACTGCCTGCGCTGTAAGCCTTTGTGCCATGGGGCTCTGCTGCAGATCTCCAACACCAGTAGCCAGCCCACAAGCCAAGGTCTCCCCCTGGCTCTCCCCAGCCCTGTTAATCTTTGTAGGGGGACAACAACAGCCCCTCTAGTGCTGTCTCCCCAAATCCATCCTCCTTGAGGTTTTACTTACCAGACATTTGGACTGTTCCCCTCCTGTTTGTCACTTCTGAAGACGTGAAACCAGTCTCCCAGCCACCAGCTTACTTTGCGCACCCAGGCCATGCCGTTTGCCCCTCAGAGATCCACTTGGGATGAAAATAAACAACATTTATAGAATAGAGAATTCCCAGATTCAGAGACAGGAAAGCAACCACATACAGGTGACATAGAACATAAACTGAAAGCTGCAGCCTCAGGCATGACACTTTCCTATTAGATGAAATCCCATTTCTCGTGATATCTATGGCCTGAAATGACTTTCCCAGCTTACCCCGAAAGGATTCAGCATTCACGGGCGCCCTCCCATCTCGAGACTGTCCCTCAAGTTCTGGATCCAAACCCTCCATCCCAAGGTTGTTTTAAAAAGTCTTAGGATTTGGGGTTTTTTTTTATTATCTCAACCCACGGTGATGCCTGGTTAATCAAAATGGGAAAACTCTCTCCTGACTCGGTGCGCTTTGCAATTTCGAGATGTCTCCCATGGTTTTCTGTTTGGTCTAATGGCCCACCATTGTCTTACCCTGGGACTGGGTGACAGAGAGAAACTCAAAACCGATTTTGCGTAAACGACAGGGTTGGGAAGTACCTGTGTCTGCTTGCCCCAGTGAGCAGCAAAGCTCACAGATTCTGAGCCCCGTTTTCTATATGCACAAAGACATACATTCATAGCCCCAACATAGCTCATACGGACCATCAAATGCAGAGCATGACAAGTTTTCCTATAGGACCTCACCCCATATAGTTTTATGTATAACACAGACAACCAGTTAAACTGCTCCTTCGGGGCGGGGGGGGGGGGTGTTAAACCTGCTGTCCTCCCCTTGGGACGTCTACATCCTGATGGTCACTCTCACATCATCAGTTTCTCCTCTGAATGGCAAGACCCTGCCAAAACCCAAATATTGGCTCTCTGCTCGGGCCTGCGGGGTGGCAATATAATAACAGAGCTTGGCTGTGTTCCTACTCCCTGTGATCAAAAAAGAGAGGCTGAGCTCAAAAATGATCCTTAATCTAATTATTATAATTACTACCAAAAACATGGTAGCACCCAGGGGAGACATTGTACAAGCATATGGTAACACACTGGGCCATGTGCCAAATAGCTCAGCATAAAACCAGAGCTAGGATCTGTCTGGCTATGAGCGACAGACAGAGGGGAGCCTAGTGGCTGGAGAACTGTGCAAGAAGATCCCATTTCTATTCCCAGGTCTGCCCTGTGGCTGATGTTGGCCACTCCCCCCTCGCCCCTGTGCTCCAGCTTTCCTATCTGTAAAATGGGAATAATGACACTGACCTCCGGTGTAAAGCACTTTGAGATCTACAGATGAAAATCTCCAGATAAGAGCTTGGCATTCCCGTTGCTCCGGCATGACCTCAATGTCCCTATGCAAAGCAAAAAACAACAACAACAAGGAGTCTGGTGGCAAGTTAAAGACTAGCAGATTTATTTGGGCATAAGCTTTCATGAAGCAAGATGTTAACATGACCCTGAGAACCCCTCAAAGCCAACTGGGGTCCCGGTTGTAGATCAGCAGCTCCTCACAGGCCTGACAAACTCCTCACTGCACCTAACACCCCACTTTCACGGTCTTTATCTGTGAATGGTGTCGTGTGAGGTGTCAGATGAAAGCCAGCAACGCCCAGGTTGTTCACGTCCTTGTGCAATGCGTGTACTGACCCTCTACAAGGAGTTATGTGCATTCACTGAAAAATAGATTGTAATGTCTGTAACCACACAGAGGTGACAAGCTGGTTTTCCGCCAGACAAAGCTTTTCTATTCATCTAGCCCTCTCCCCAGTGTAAATTAAGCACCATGGGTTAATACAATAGCAGCCCCATCTGCATACAGAATCGACAGAAGGACGTGAAATCAACAGAGAAGAGCTCCCCCCCCACCTACCCCAACCTCAATGGCATGAAGACATGAATATTCTGCCGTGGGAGAGCACAACTGGCTCTGTGTAGAGACACACCATGGGTGGCTGTGACAATGCCCACACCACAATAAATTCATCTGGCCCCGAGGTCTATTTCACCCACCCTCTGGCCCCAGTGTCACCCTCTGGCCCATATTCCAACCTTCCAAATGGTGGAGCAGTCACAAAGTGCTCCCCGTTATTAAAACAATAACCTGCTTCCTCTCTCACCCCCACAACAACACATACACGCCTTCAAAATTACCCCAGGGTCAGGGACAGGCAAGTAGGGTTCACCAAGAACAATCAGCTTTGGCAACCACAGTGGCCCTGTGGGGAAGAACGCAGAAAGCCCAGCTCTGGGGTGCTAGTGGTGAGGTGTACCTCAGCAACACCCCCAGCTTAACAACTGTGCCAGGATGCAGCTGCTGGATGCTCTCCAAATGACCTTCCTAGACCAAGGAAGTGATCTATAGTAGACACCTTCCCAGGCTGACCTAATCTACTGGGATGTACAGAGATACCACAGTGATGGGCAATATAGAAATTCTATCTAGCTAGCTAGATGGATGGGTATATGGGGATGGATAGATAGATAGATAGATAGATACAGGGGTGAAAGACGGATGGATAGAGGGGTATGTATGGAAATAGACAGATAAATATATTGGTGTTTTGGGGAATGGATGGATGGATGGATGGATAAAGAGGGGTGTGTATTTAGATGGATGGAAGTAGAGGGATGTGTACGGAACTAGATATGTAGGATGGATGGATGGATGGAAAAGGGTGTGTATGGGTTTAGATGTGTAGATGCGTGGATGGATACAGGGGTGTGTATGTGGATGGATGGAGGGGTTGAGTGGAGGGATGGATGGATGGATAGATAGAAAGGTATGTATTTGGATGTATATATGTATGTATGGATGGAGAAAGGGTTGTGTATTTGGGTGAATGGATGGATGGATAGAGGGATTGGGTGGAGGGATGGATGGATAAAGACTTGTGTATTTGGATGGATGGATGGAGGGGTTCGATGGATGGATGGATGGATGGATGGATGGATGGATGGATGGAGGTTGGGTGAAAGGATGGATGGATGGATGGATAGAGGTTGGGTGAAAGGATGGATTGATGGATGGATGGATGGATGGATAAAGGCTTGTGTATTTGGATGTATGTATGTATGTATGGATGGATGGATGGATGGAGGAGTTGGGTGGAGGGATGGACAGAGGGGTCAAGTGGAGGGATGGAGGGATGGATAGAGGGGTGTATATTTGGATGGCTGGATAAAGGAATGGATGGATAGAGGGGTTGGGTGGAGGGATGGATGGACAGAAAGAAGGTTGTGTATTCATTGTATCTACTAACAACGTCACCGCCCTAGCTAGCTACACACACGCTGTTCCTCCGCCTGGTTTCTGGCAGCGTCTTCAGCACAGAACACCATGAGCACCAGAGGGCTCACAGACTATCTAAACAGTGGTTCTCAGCTAGGAGTACACATACCCCCTGGGGTATGCAGAGGTCTTCCAGGGGGTACATCAACCCATCTAGCTATTTACCTAGTTTTAGAACAGGCTATACAAAAAGCACTGGCAAGTTAGCACAAACTAAAATTTCATACAGACAATGACTTGTTTATACCATTCTATATACTATCCACTGAAATGTAAGTACAATATATATATTCCGATTGATTTATTTGCTAACAAATATGGTAAAAATGAGAAAGTCAGCGATTTATCAGTACTAGTGTGGCTGTGACACTTTTGTATTTTTATGTCTGATTTTGTTCCTACTGTACTCCTGAAAGGAGTACAGTAGTGGGGAAAGGTTGAGAGTCACTTCGTAGACACAGGAGAGCTAGCTGGACACTAGGAGAAGCACATTAGCCTTGCTCCAGGGGAGTTCAGGAAGATTCAGCCAGAATTCCCTCCAAGGGAGTCCATGCCACCCCCAACCTCCCTTTTTGGTGGTGTAGCAGCTGGCTTACTGCTCCACGCCCAGCCAGTGCAGAAAGGGCAAAAGTCTGCCCGAGAATGTGTACGTCAAAGCAGAGGGAGTGTGTTGCATGTGAGAGAGAGAGAATCTTCAGGAAACTGTGCGAGACAAAAAAGGGGCAGAGAGAGAACAATAGCGAGATAATGTGGTGGAGTACTAGAGAAAGAGAGAGTTTGCAAGATCGTGTGTGAATGTCTGTGCAAAAGAAAACTTGCAGGAGATTGTGTACGTGTGTGTATGAGAGAGAGAGAATGTGCAGGACATTTTGTGTGTGTGTGTGAGTCACTGCAAGAGAGAGAATGTACAGGATGTGGGTATGTGTCCGTGCAAAGGAGAATTTGCAGGCAGTTGTGTGTATCTGTGCAAAGGAGAATTTGCAGGTGGTTGTGTGTCTGTGCAAAGGAGAATTTGAGGAGGTTGTGTGTGTGTGCAAAGGAGACACACACATTTGCAGGAGGTTGTATATTTGGGGGCGGGGGGGAGAGAAGGGGGTGAAATTGAGCTTGAGACTTTTCAAACTGCCAATTCCTATTTGAATTTGTGAGGACCGCACATCCTCATTCACTAGACATCTCGGAAAAAAGTCTCCCCTTTGCGGCAGCCCAGATACCCCTTGCTGGCGGGAGAGCGACCCACAAGGTGCCCCTTGGCCCAACACCAGCTCTGGAACGCCCCACCCTGCTCCCGGCCTGACTTGGGTATCAGGAGCAGTCAGCTAGAGGGACTTTTTTCAGAGTAGCAGCCGTGTTAGTCTGTATTCGCAAAAAGAAAAGGAGTACTTGTGGCACCTTAGAGATTAACAAGTTTATTAGAGCATAAGCTTTCATGAGCTACAGCTCACTTCATCGGATGCATTTGCTGGAAAAAACAGAGGGGAGATTGATATACACACAGAGAGAACATGAAACAATGGGTTTATCATACACACTGTAAGGAGAAAGAAAAGGAGTACTTGTGGCACCTTAGAGACTAACAAATTTATTAGAGCATAAGCTTTCGTGAGCTACAGCTCACTTCATCGGATGCATCCGATTATCTGAGGAATATCTGAGGAACAGTGGGAGGTGGGGGGGGGGAGAAATAACATGGGGAAATAGTTTTACTTTGTGTAATGACTCATCCAAGGCAGCTCTCCCACCCCGTCTGCTGTGAATAACCCAAGGCCTTGACTCCCTGCCAGGCCATTCTCGAATCAGCCTCACGGGAAGGCGGGGAGGGGAAAACTGGCAACTCCCAGCACTTTATCAGTTTTATGCACATGCACAGCAGAGCTTCTGGGAAGTTGGAGTGGAGGCCTGGGTCCCAGAGGTCAGCCGAACCATGCTTGCTCTGTGCACAGCCCTAGCCGGGCTGCTGCTCCTGCTGCCCCTGCTGGGGAACCTGCTATTCCCCTACTGGTGGCAGGATCTGGTCATATCGCTGTCCATCATCCACAGGGGATACAGATGTCTGCGTCGGCTCCAACGCCACCCTCCCCTCACCCTGCTCGATACCTTCTTGGAGAAAGTGCAGAGCCACCCTGAGAAAGCCCTGCTGCTTTTCGGGGAGCAGGTCTACACCTACCGGGACATAGACCGGCGCAGCAGCCAGGTGGCTCGGGTCCTGCGGGACGGCGTGGGGCTGCAGGAAGGGGACTCGGTGGCCGTCTTCCTGCTGAACATCCCCGCCTATCTCTGGGTGTGGCTGGGGCTGGCGAAGATCGGCTGCGCCATGGCATGCCTGAACAGCAACATACGCGCCAAGTCCCTGCTGCATTCGCTCGACACCTGCAGGGCCACGGTGCTGCTGACCACCCCAGGTGAGTGGGGAGGCTGCTTCCACCTTGGATCACAAAAAGAAAAGGAGTACTTGTGGCACCTTAGCGACTAACAAATTTATTAGAGCATAAGCTTTCGTGAGCTACAGCTCACTTCATCGGATGCATTTTTGTAGCTCACGAAAGCTTATGCTCTAATAAATTTGTTAGTCTCTAAGGTGCCACAAGTACTCCTTTTCTTTTTGCGAATACAGACTAACACGGCTGCTACTCTGAAACCTTGGATCACGTCTCCTGGTGAGCTGGGACCAGCTGCATCCCGGGGATGCGCTCCACAGTGAGCTCCATCGCAGTGCAAGGTGTTCCTGCGGCAAGGGGGCAGGAGACTGCCCCTGCTGATTGGGTCTCTGATCCACCCCAGGGGCAGAGGCATGGGACCGCCACCAGATTAGGGGCAATTCACAACTTCACTGCCTTAGGGGATCTGACCTCTCATCTCAGCTTGGTGTAGTGGTTAGAGCCCAGGGCGCTAGGAACCAGGACACCTGCATTCTATCTTGGCTCTGGGAGGGGAGTGGGGCAGGGGTGAAAGTAACTTAAGGGACTTAACCAGTATGCAGGGCTGCAGGGGTCCTGAACAGGGCAGGCGGCTCAACTGGGTGGGGATGGGGGCAGACTTCCCCAGCCAGCCTGCCCTTCAGCGTGGCCCAGCAGTGATTTAAAGGGCTTGGGCCACTGCCGGGAGCCCCAGCCCTTTTAAATTGCCGGGTCCCTGGGAAGCTGCCCCTTTTGGCCCCCCCCGCAACAGCGGCCCTGCTGATAGGGGGCCCTGCTGATATGGTTGGGTGTGTATCGGCTCTTACTGGTACGCCATACCATACCAGCTTACGTTCACCTCTGGGGTGGGCTACAGTGATTACAGCAGGGGGTTGAGAGCCAGGACTACTGGGTTTTGTCCCCAGCTCTGGGAGGGGAGACGGCACTAGTGGTTAGAGCAGAGTGGGGCTGGGAGCCAGGACTCCTGGATTGTTCGCACAGGGGTCAACGACTGACTGCAGCGTGAGGGTGGTGAGTGGGGTCCCGACTGCACACAGGGCATTTGTTCTGCTCCTTACATCAAAGCCCTGCCAGTTGGGGGAGCGGGAGGCACCCATCTGTGGGTGTGCCTGGATCACAGCTGCATGACGCGGGTACCAGCATTTTGGAGACAACTAAAGCAAGAGCAGGCACTGTGCTCTGTGGGAAACCTGGCATGGATTTGGGGGCAGTCCTCCTTTGCCTCCTGTTCTAAACTGCTAGACCCCCAGAGCCAGGGATAGAACCCAGGAGTCCTGGCTCCCAGCCCCCCTGCTCTAACCACTAGCCCCCACTCCCCTCCCAGAGCCAGGGATAGAATCCAGAAGTCCTGGCTCCCAGCCCTCCCTCTGCTCTAGGTCAATGCCAGGTCCCCAGTTGCAGTCTCTCTCCATAAGGTAATTTTCTCAGGCCTGTGACCATTCTCAGCGTACCTGAATTTCCTGTCCCAGCTTGCCAGCAAAGGAGTTAAGTTGCCTGTTTACTCAGTTTCTAGGGTATAGTGCAGAGAGATTACGCACAGACTGAATCAAGGCCAAGGCTCAGCCAGTCAGGATTAAGAGGACAAGGGAAAGGTTCGGCAGTTCAAACCACTTGCCACGGTGCTGCTTTCCATTGTGTGTGCGCACTCACGTGTTTGTGTGTGGCTGTTTGCAGCTGTGTGTGCAGACGGGGGTTTGGAAGCATGTGTGCGTGTGGTTTGTGTGTGTGGCTGTGCCCTGCATGTGTGTTTGGGCAGGGGTGTGTGCACATTTGTCTAGGAGTATGTGCATGTAAGCATGGATGTGTATATTTGTGTGTCTGTGTGCTGGTCTAGGTGTGCATGGTAGTGTGTGTTTGTGTGTGGGTGTTTGTGTGTATTTATATACATGTGTGCTGGTCTAGAGGTGCGTGTTAGTGTGTGTTTGCATGTGTGTGTGCATGCATTTGTGTGTGTGTGTGGTTGTTTATGTGCATGTGTGCTGGTTTAGGTGTGTATGTTTAGTGTGTGTTTGTGTATGTGTGCGTGAATGCATTTGTGTGTGCATTTGTGGGGATTTATATGCATGTGTGCTGGTCTAGAGGTGTGTGCTGGTGTTTGTGTATGTGCGTGTGTGCATGCATTTGTGTATGTGTTCTTTTTTAATGCCTGTGCGTGCTTGATTGGTGATATTTGGCCAGTCCTGTCCTGTCTCTGTTTCTACAGATGAAAAGTGATTCACCAGGGATTCCTATTATTGTTCTGTGCGTGTGTATGGATACATCTATTTGTTCTGTGTATGTGTGAGAAAGTAAATGTGCATTTGTGTGCGCCGTTGGGTGCCTGTGTGTGTTTGAATGTGTGTGTTCTTCTGTGTGTGTGTAGGCATTGGTGTGTGTGCATTTGTTCATGGGTGTGTGCACCTGAATGTTTTTGTGGGTCTCTCTGCAAGTGCACCTGCATGGGTATGTATTTGTGTGTATGCCTGTGTGTGTCTATTGTTGTGTGTCTCTGTCTACGTGTGTTTTTGTGCATGTGTGTATACATTAGTTTGTGTGTCTGTATTTGTGTGTGTCTCTTGTGTGTGTATTTGTGTGCACCTATTTATATACCTGTGTGTGTGTCTGTGTGTGCGTGTGTTTGGCGGGGACTATCTAGCTCAGGGGTTTTCAGACTTTTGTACTGGTGACCCCTCTCACACAGCAAACCTTTGAGTGCAACCCTCCCTTATACATTAAAAACACTTTTTTATATATTTAACACCATTATAAATCCTGGAGGCAAAGCAGGGTTTGAGTTGGAGGCTGACAGCTCACGACTCCCCCATGTAATAACTTCATGATCCCCTGAGGGGTCCCGACCCCCAGTTTGAGAACCCCTGATCTAGCTCATGCTAAAGTCCCCTAGGAGTGTAATGCCTCTCTCAGAGTTTGAGGACAGAGTTATGATGACAGCCACACCCCAGCATACACATACATATCCAGCTTTGGCACCTAATAGAGGCAATAAAACTCCACAGCTATTAAGGTTAATCCCAGGCTACCAGGAGGGCATTGACAGGGGGAAACTGAAGCACACAGTGGGTCAGCGACTTGCCCAAGGCTGCACAGCCATTAAACCCTGCCTCTCCTGGCTCCAGTTGCTTGTCCTAATTGGGTCCTGTAGCCTTGAATGCTTTTAACTATACTCACGTGCGATGGTTGTTTTATAAATTCACGGGTTCCAGCCAGAAGGGACCATTGTCATTATCTGGTCTTAGCACAGGTCCAAGAACACAGGCCTAGAACTCCCCTGATCTAATCCCTGCGTGAACTAGAACGTATCTTTTAAAAAAACTTCCAATCCTGATTTAAAAACTGCCAGTGACAGAGCATTTCCCACCTCCCCTCGGTAAGTTACTCCAATGCTTAATCACTCTCCTTGGTAAAGGTGCAGAAGCCTTCTTTCCAGTCTGATTTTGTCTAGTTTCAACTTTGCCCAAACATTTCTGCTCTACTCCTCGCTGATTAGGCCGCAACTGGAGTATTGTGTCCCGTTCTGGGCACCATGTTTCAGGGCAGATGTGGACAAATTGGAGAAAGTCCAAAAAAGAGCAACAAAAAAAATATTAAAGATCTAGAAAACACGAATTATGAGGGAAGATTGAAAAAACAGGGTTTGTTTAGTCTGGAGGAGAGGGGACATGATGACAGATTTCAATTACATAAAAGACAGTTAAAAAGAAGAGGGTGAAAAATTGTTCTCGTTAACCTCTGAGGATAAGACAGAAAGCAAAATGCTTAAAATGCAGCAAGGATGGTTTAGGTTGGACATTAGGAAAAACTTCCTGTCACGGTGGTTAAGCACCGGAATAAATTGCCTAGGGAGGTTGTGGAATTTTCATCACTGGAGGTTTTTAAAAGCAGGTTAGACAAACACCTGTCAGGGATGGTCTAGTTACTACTTAGTCCTGCCTTGAGTGCAGGGGACTGGGCTAGATGACCTATTGAAGTCCCTAACAGTCCTACATTTCTATGACTCTGTGACTACAGGAATTTGTTTTGATTTCATCAACTTGCTTCTTTTTTGTGGTGGGGGGGGAAGCATTCTGAAAAAAATTGAGACATACAATTAAAAGGAAAGGAAGTTTTGAGATGAAAAAGTCATTCCAGCCCAACAAATTGCAATGTTTTGTTTGGAAAAGGTTCAAACGAACTGTTTTGAGCGTTTGGTTGGAAACGACTTTTTGCTTCCAAATTGTCTTTCGTTTTCATTTTGTTTGTTGAAAGCCTAAAAGCGCTTCAGATTGAGACTAAACCTTTCATCCCACTTGAAACGATTTTTGCCTCTGCTTTCGTGTCATCTAAAACTTTGAAAACTTTTTGCTTTGGGCTGATCCCAAATGATTTTCTTTCTCCCTTCGACTTTCCAAAATTGCCAAAGAACCGAAAAATTGGTTATTCGCCCAGCTCTAGTTAAAGTATTAGGCTGGGATCTGGAAAACTCCCGTCTGATTCCTAGCTCTTGCTCAGATTCTGGAGAGGGGCAAAATTTCACAAAGGACCCAGAGCCTCAAAGGCTGAAACTGACAGGAGTTAGGTGTCTGAAATATCTTTGGGAATCTGAGCTTTGGCATCTCAGCAAGGGTGTTTTTTCTCATATGCATCTAGCAGAGCTCCCAGTTGTGAGACTCATGAGCAGATTTTTACACTAATCCCACCATTGAAAATTTGGCCTCTTATCTTTGAGGCCTAAATTACAATTGTTATGGTAGCAGGTAGAGGGTCCCGTCAAGATCAGGGTCCTGTTGGGCTATGTAGCCTAGTGGCCTGAATTCTGATCTGGGGTCTACAGTGGCTTGCTGGTTGACCCTGGGCTTCCACACGCTGTGCCTCAGTTTCCCAAAGTGTGGAATGGGGATAAAGATATCTTTGTGAAGTGCTTTGAGACTGCTTGATGAATGGACCTAGATAGTATATTTTATTATGCTGGGCACTGCATGGGTACATAATTAGAGGCAGTTCCTGTCTTAAAGAGCTCCCAGTCTAGAGAGACAAAGGGCAGAAGGGGAAACAGCTCATCCACATTTGTCCAGCTTCATGCAGCAGGTCCAGGGCAAAGTTGGGGGATAGAACCCAGGTGTCCTGACCCCTCCTCCCCCTGCCTGGTGCAGTGTGCTGTTCATAGATGGGAGGGGATCTGTTTTGGAAATTCTGGCCTTGATCTTGCAGCATGCCTCAGTTTCCCTGCTGCAAAACAGCAATGAAAAGCCATTTCCCTGCCTCACGGGAGGTCCAAGTATCAAGCTAAACAGATGCGCTCTCCACCCAGCATGCTGGGATCCTGCTCGCAGAGACAGGGAGGTGGCCACTGGGTGCCTGAAGTTTGCCAGAATTCCAGCATGTGGCCAAGGCAGCATAAAACGGGATTTGCTGTCAAACTCCAGGGCCACTGGACTGATAGCTTTAAATTCCTATTGAGTTTGGTGAAAGCCTCATTACAGTGAAACTGCTGCTGAACCTCCAGCCTGGTTTACAACCCCCTTGGCCTGAAGGAGCCACTAGATCAACCCTGACCTCTTACACAACATGGGGCCAGATAATAATCCAAGTTAACCTCTGGCCAGCACTTTCCAAGTATTCCCCACCCCAGGCTCTCCTAACCTTGGTGGAATACAATTAATCATACACCCAGAGGCTGTAAATCTGTTCCCATGCGTTTTTAATCCTTGGCTGTCTGACACCAGCAATGAGGGTTCTAATCTCCCCGTGATCTGTAGGTCCCCGACAGCTATCTGCCCCATCTGAAGTCAGTGGGAGACCTATAATAGGCCCCTCGTGAATTAGCGCCATATAAATGCCTAAGGACAAGTTCTGTGAAAGGTTTCTCTGTGTGTTTGCAAGATCAGCAGGGAGAAACGACCTCTAGTTAATCATCCTCAGGCTCAAATGAGAGGTGGTGCTGATAAGGATCGGGTTAATGGGACAACTATAAAAGAAGGATCATAAAGTGATAAGCGGACACCCTCTTCCCTAGTTAACAGGGACTTAGGACACTCCCCTGCCAGAATCCTCCTGGTGTAGTTAGAATCAACAGTAAAAGGCAGAGGGCAAATCTAATGCTGGCTTTGATCTGGGAATTAGCCATGTGCAATAGAGAAAAAAGCTACTTTTTCTTCCTCCCATGGTTGTTATCTCAGGAGCCCCCAGAGAGACTCCAGATGAGATCAAGCCTGCATGCATGGATTGCAAGGCCAGGTGGGACCATTGTGAGCCTCTAGTCTGGCCTCTTGTCTAGCACGGGCCGGAGAACGTCCCCACAGTACCCCTGGAGCAGATCTTTCAGAAAAACATTCCAGCTTGATTTAAAAATTGTCAGTGATGGAGACTCCACAGGGACAGTCCCCGCCCCAAACAGCTGACACTCTACATAGACAAGAGGTGGGAGGGGAAGATGAGGCCCAGAGAGGGAACATTGTTATGTTCACAGCACAGACACTGAGAAGTTAGATAAAAGTATAAAATTCTTTTTGCTGGAAGGTTGCTATGTAACACAACTTTTATTTCTTAGAAGCCAGAATGATAACTCACAAGAACCAAAAAATAGGTACACCCCGGGATGGATGCAAATGGATCCCTTCTTCCCCCTTATCACGAACTGATCATGGATGCAGCGCCTGTAACCATTGGCTCAATAATTTAGAGCCATAATTTTCAACCCCGAAGGTCTCAATTTAGTATCTATGAATTTAGGCCTTTACATCTATCTATAGATGCCTGCACAGGGACAGGGCCTCAGAGCCCTGGATTCTATCACAGTTCTAGCCCTGACTTGCTGTGTGGTTTGGGATGACTCATGTCCCTGCTCTGTGCCTCAGTTTCCCTATCAATAAAATGAGCTAGATCCCTAAGTGGTGTAAATCAGTGTCACTCCATTGGCATGAATTGGCCCTGCTCCCTTGGAGTCAACATGCTTGACTTGGTGTATTTTTCTGGTACCCTTGTGTATGTGTCTGTGCCTGAATTAGGTATAGATGCGTGTTGAACTTTGTATCTGCGTGTGTGTGACATGCCCCTGGACTGTGGAACCCCTGTGCACCACTTTAACTCTCCTGGCCAGGGTGTCTTCTATGCTGCTATGCTACTGAACAGCAAATCCTACGAGGCTCTGTTCACTCAGAGATAGAGATCAGCATGCAAACACACACCCAGCAAAGTTACATGAAAGCACGTCCAGCCACTCATCAACTGCACTATAGGGAGCAAGTTCCCCCAGCCTTGCCCCCCAGAAATGCGTGACTTACACTGCTCAAGACTTCCTTGATCAATGCAAGCTCATTCATTAGTTCGCTACTTCTTCAAAGGGTAGTGGACATGCCCCAGCCTCTGTAATCTGAGCAAATCCCCCAAACACTTAGAAAAACTCACTGGTTTAGATTCGACATCAAAAGAAGTGAATTAACTAGAGAAACAGGGATTTTAAGTTTTTAAGGGCAGTGGCATAGAAGATTAGAGCTGGTTACAAAAGGAAATAAAATAGCAAAACTGCAGCCTAAAGCCTAAACTTTACCAGGCTTATCATTCTAAAAGCAAGAGGATTTCTCTCCCCCAAAACGTCACACCAGTCCATGCGAAGTGGAACGCCTTCCACGTAGGTCCAGCCCCTACCAAGTCTCAATGGGGAGCTCTTTGTTTTCCAGGTGATCTTGCTTCCCTATGTAGAGATGGGGGAAGAGGCAGGCCACGGTGATGTCGCTGTCCCTCATTTATGTTTTTCTCCAGGTGCTGGAAAAATCCATGCGGTGTCATGGGGTTGGGCAAGCCTCGTGGGGGATGTGAGCTGCTGACCATTTTCTTCATTATGAATTGCACTTTGTTGCTTGCATCTTTTGTCTACTCAGGGGCACCAGAATGTGGGGGGGGGGCAGGGCCCCATCACTTTTTACGGGGCCATAAGAGTGAGCGACGGGATGGGGAGGGTTGGACAGGAGCGAACAGGGGCGGGTAAAGGGGTGGTGCAGGGGACAGGGCTCAGGGAGAAGGGGCAGTGCAGAAGCAGTCCTTGGGGAAGGAGGGGTAGGGTGGGGCCTTGGGGGGAGGGGTGGGTGCAGGTGGGGGCTCGGGGGGGGAATGGGAAGTGTGAGGGTGAGGCCTCAGGGAGAGGGGTGGTGTGGGGGGCAGGGCTCAGGGAGAAGGGGCAGTGCAGAAGCAGTCCTTGGGGAAGGAGGGGTGGGGTGGGGCCTTGGGGGGAGGGGTGGGTGCAGGTAGGGGCTCGGGGGGGGAATGGGAAGTGTGAGGGTGAGGCCTCAGGGAGAGGGGTGGTGTGGGGGGCAGGGCTCAGGGAGAAGGGGCAGTGCAGGGACAGACCTTGGGGGAGGAGGGCTGGGGTGTGGCAGGGCCTTGGGGGTAGGGGTGGTGTGGGGGGCAGGACTCAGGGAGATGGGGTGGCATGAGGATGGAGATGGGGTTCAGGCGACGGTGGCTCCCCACTTTTAGGGAGCTTCCTCCACTCCTGGTCAACATGAGCTTTGGCATGTATGGCCTCTGTGTTTGCCGCTTCTCTGTCCTCTCCAAGGGGCTGGTCCGTGGGCGTTTCTCACAGCTTCATGCCCCAAGGATGACACACACACCTTTCAACAGGGAAATAAGGGTCATTCAGTTCAGGCTTTGCCCATGATGCCTCACGAGGCATGCTCTGTACAAACCATCCCCTAGCCATCTCGCGGTGGTGAACACGTGGGTACAGGGGGGAACGTGGGGTACAGTGTGTCAGTGAGCCTCTGCATGCGTGTGCTGTGTCTGTCTGCCTGTTCCCACGTTTGTGTGTGTATTGGTGTGTGCCTGCATTGGCGTGCACATCTGAGTCTGTGTCTCCATATGCCTCTGTGTGCATGTGATGCAGTGATCCGCGTTCCTCAATGCGGGAAAAACGCCTTTCTCACCCCCTCTTCAGACCTCAAAGCCGCTATTGAGGACATTCTGCCCAGCCTGCAACAGAAAGGGCTCCGGGTTTTCTACCTGAGCGCCGAGTCCCCCACCACTGGTGTGGAGCCTCTCCAGGGCCAGATAGATGCCGCATCCGAGGAGCCGATCCCTGTCGCTTTCCGAGCCAACATTACCGGCAAATCCACTGCACTCTACATTTACACCTCGGGCACCACAGGTGAGGAGGGGACTTGTGATGAGAGTGCTGAGCAGCTGTACCTGGCTGTTAAGTAGGCTTGGAAAGATTGTTGTTATAAAGAGGAGTGTGATACATTTGTTACCTTTATCCTCTGAGGATAGGACCATAAGCAATGGGCTTAAATTGCAGCAAGGGAGGTTTAGATTGGACATTAGGGAAATCTTCCTAACTGTCAGGGTAGTTACACACTGGAATGAATTACCTAGGGAGGTTGTAGAATCCGAATATCCATTGTTGGAGGATTTTAAGGACAGGTTGGACAAACGCCTCTCAGGGATGGGCTAGATAATACTTAGTCCTTCCTCAGCACAGGGGACTGGACTATCGAGGTCCCTTCCAATCAATCATTTCTATGATTAGATGTTTATTGGAAAATGTCGACAAACGTCAATTTCATCATGCAGGCCCAAGGCGAGGAAACAATACTTCCATTGATAATTGTCAGATTGGCAAAGTATGAAAAATGCTGCTTGACAATGCAGTCGAGTTTGATTTAAGGATATTTCCTTTGTGCATGTTGACATGTGATGCTGACATGGTTGAATGGTTATAAAGCTTTAAAGTTTTTGAATCTTAGCATCCGTTTCCAATAAATAATTGTGGTCTGACCTGCCTTTTGTCTGACCGCCCATATGTGCTGACTCTGTGGGTGCTCCTGGGTTCAAGCACCCATCTAAGAAAATAGGGGGTGCTCAGCACTCCCCGGGCTGGATTAATCTTTTGTGGGCCCCGGCGCGGGGCCACGCCCACTGCTCCTCTTGCGCTCAGCCCCAAAGCCCCACCCCTGCTCGGCTTCTTCCCCCCGAGGCCCTGCCCACTGCTCTCACAGGGGGAGGGGGCGGAGAGGAGCACCCACTGGCAAAAACAAAAGTCAGCCCCTAATTTCCCACAACTGTGAAAATTTAAATCAATAAAAAAATCAAATGAAGATGCTTAAAACCCATAATTTTTGTGCAACTGTGAAAATTTAAATCAATAAAAAAAATTTAAAAATGCTTAAAATAAACCTCTGTCAACATGATTAAAAAAAATCAAACAAATTTTGCCAAGCCTATTAATAGGGAAGGGGACAAGAGATGGCATTCAAGATTCTCTTAATAGGAAAAGTGCAGCCATCTTGGAAGAGGGCGGCTGTCCCTGGATGTAAAATGTCGATTGGCACTCGAGATGGTTGGGAAATGTGCAGCATCACACAACGTTATTTCGTAGAATGCAGACCAAGAACACGCAAGAACCAAAAGCAGAGAGAGACAGAGGAAGAGAGGCCCAGCTCATCTCACCTGGCTTTAATCTGGCTTTTTGCAGGCTGATTGCTCAAGCTCCAAATTGCACACTTCCTTATAGACCCCCCTACACTGCAAGCAGGAAACCCCGTAACACTTAAAGAGAGAGTTTGCAATTTTAACACAATTTTCAATACGCCACAGGAACAACTTTTTCTCCCGGTACATTCCTTACTTTGCACACACACAAAAGGTTAAGGTGCCACAAGTACTCCTTTTCTTTTTACAAAAGGTTAAGAAAAGGTCAACATCAGAATGAAACGTTTTGAAATGATCAAGATGGAATTTTGATTTGATTTGAACCAATTTTTTAAAATTTTTGGTTCATAATTTTTTGTTGATATTTTGAAAGTTTGGGACAGGAATACTTATCAAATTGCTGACAGTTTTCATGGGAGGAAAAATGTGTTTCCCCTCAGCCCTAAACAGGAGTCTTCTGCATCCGTAAACTTTGTATGCTACCTAAGGGACCAGGAGATGCTTTAATAGGAATAAGTGCTGTCATCTTGGGAAATGGCATCCATTTCCAGTTTCAAAATATGGATGTGCACTAGAGAAGGTTGGAAAATGGAATTTTTTTGGGATGAAAACAAAAAAAATTGTTTTCCTCTAAATTGTTCATGATTTTTGGCAAAAAAAAAAAAGTCAAATTTTGATTTTGACCAATGAAAATTCAAATACTGAAATATTTTGGCCAAAGCACCAAAAAATTTTATTCTGAAATACCAGCATGATGCCTCATGGGAGTTGTAGTTCAGGCCGCCACTTGCATAAGCGCTGACTCCATGGGTGCTCCGGGGCTCAAGCACACACAGAAAAAACATAGTGGGTGCTCAGCACCCACCAGCCACAGCTGTCTAGTGGTGCTGCCGATCAGCTGTTTTGCCACACCACTGATCAGCTGTTTGGTGGCTAGCAGGAGACGCTTGGGGGAGGGTGGAGAGCAGTGAGTGGGTGGGGCACCTTAGGGGAGGGGGTGGAGCAGGGGAAGGAAGAAGTGGAGCGAGGGTAGGGCCTCAGGGGAAGGGGTGGAAAGGGGGTGGGGCCTCAGGGCGGAGCAGGGGTGGAGCACCCACAGGGAAAAATAAAAGTCAGCACCTATGCCCTCTTGGACAGGGGAAGTGGTGCACCATGGGAATGCCTGGCTGTGGTGCATCATGGGGGATATAGTTCAACCACGGAGCCTGGCTCATAAAGGAGAAGGGGTCCATGAGGTAACTGCACTACAAAACCCACGAGGCATCACTAAATACAATCCCTTTGTCCTACAAGGACTCCCGAAAGCTGCCATCATCACCCACTTGAGGCTGTGCAACATGGTGACCATGTTATACATAAGTGGCGTCACAGCCGAGGACGTGATCTACACCCCTCTGCCGCTGTACCATTCGGCTGCGCTGCTCATCGGACTTGGAGGATGTTTGGAGGTTGGTATGTACAGAGTGTTGTCACGGGTCTAAAGACACAGACAGTGCAGGGGTGCATGACTGGGAGAGGTGGATGGATGGAGAGGTGGTTGGGGATGGAGATAGATAGATGGGGTGGATGGGGATAGATAGATAGATAGAAAGGTAGATAGATAAATATGCAAAAAAGTGCATTTTTCCCATGTCAGGTCATCTTTAAGGAAACATCATTCTTAATTCTTAATTCTTCTTCTTCTTATTATCTAGATATGGATATAAACTGGCCTTGAACAAATTTGGGCTGGAAATTAGAAGATGGTTTCTAACCATCAGAGGGGTGAGGTTCTGGGACAGCCACCCAGAAGGAGTTGTGGCTCACTGCCAGTTTATGTTTTATGCTCCTGAAAGGTCATGCTTCAGGGTCTGAACCGACCAGCGGCAGGGGTCAGGAAAGGATACCCCCCCCAGTGTATTCTGTTTTTTGTTGCTGTTGTTTTGTTTTTATTGCCTTCCTCTGAAGCAGCAGGGATGGTTGCAGCTGGTGATGGGACACAGGACAGGTGTCTGAGGTGGCACTGAGTATTCTCTCTCTCAGGTACTTGGCTGGATGGTTCTTGCTCATGTGCTCAGGGATAAACTGATCGCATTACATGGGGTGGGGAAGGAGTTTTTCCCCAGCTCAGATTGGCAGGGACCTTAGGGGTTTTTTGCCTTCCACTGCAGCGTGTGGGTTACATGCCAGGATTATCTGGGTGTATCTCACTTAACCATTTCACTGCCATTGTGGGGCCTTGCATAGGGTCCCTCCTGTTCTCTGCCTGTGGCACACACCATGTCTCCTGTGGGCTGTTATATACTGGTCCCATTTTAGTTGTTGGGTTTAGTGGGCAGGTGCTTGGTGGAGTGGGTGGCCCTGTGACATACAGGAGCTCAGAGAGATGATCATATGGTCCTTTCTAGCTTAAAACTCTATGACCCTGAGCCCCAGCCGTGGCCCAGAATCCCGCTGGGCTGGGTGCTGTACAGTCACGGAACAAAGAGACGGGCTCTTCCCTTCCCACCTAAGTTATTGCTAATTCTGCCGAGCTGGGCTCTAAAACTCTTCTCTGAGCGTGAAGACTAAACCACGTGGAATTTAGCTCCTGTGAAACCCATTTGTTCAGGTTATTGTCACCCCTTTGCCAAGTACTCCTTCACACAATGCAGTTGTCAACCTGTGGAACTCACTGCCAAGGGATGGCCAAAGGCATAAATGGATTAAAAAAAGAATTAGATAAGTTCACGGAGGAGAGGTCCATCAGTGGCTATTAGCCAGGATGGCTAAGACTGTCACGACCAGATGCTGGGATTGGACAACAAGGGATGGATCAGTCAATAGTTGCCCTGTTCTGTTTATTCCCTCGAAGCATCTGGCACTGGCCACTGAGGACAGGGCTTGATGGACCAATAGTTTGACCCAGGATGGCCATATTTATGTTCCTTAAGTTCCTTAAGCTGTAGAGGATACCCAGAGCCTCACAGCTTGGCTTTCCACTGGAGGAGATACATTCTTAAAGGCATGTTGTTTATTTTTACATAATATGTGCCAGGCCTTGCACAGAGATCGTGTTGTGTTTATTTAGATGGAATATGTGTGCCAAAGGTGTTAACACAACCCAGTCGCTGTCCAACATTAAACAGTGCTAAACAAGATTCAGGGTTTGGCATCCAGAGAGCTCAGCCTGCTTAGGGCCATAGCAAATGCACCGTCAATTTTTTTTAACCTTCTATTAAAGATACAGAAAAAAAGGAAAACGGGCTAACGCCTTTGAAATGTGAAGTATTGAGTAGGGCTTCCACATGAACACGTCCTGTCCCCTTTCCCTTTATCTGGAGAGTTTTAAAGGAGAACACTCCTTGTTTGACAGTCTCTCCGATAGTTCCAAAGAAGGTAACGATCCTTCTGGGGAAAAGAGATGACGTTAGCTGAGGTGGACTGGAGTTGTGGTTGTTGCCGCTGATGTTTGAATCTGATCCCGTTTCATCTCAGGTTGTGTGTGGGGTTCAGCAGCAGCCAGTATGGGTGGTGATATCATCTGGGTTCCTCTCTCTGATCCGGACATCTTTGAGGATTAAGGCAGAGGCCAGATGTCCTAGGAGATGGTGGGAGTGGCAGCCATGATGATGAAGCTTTCTACATAGCCTCCATCCGTTCTTTTTCTATTCCCCCACCACAAATCTCTTTCTTTAAGGACCCACAAAGGGAGTCATGAGTGGAACAGCCAGTCCCCTCATTATTTTGACCACCAATTAGGCCTAGTTTCTGACACACAATTTTGGTTCATTAATTGACAGTTCCACATCTTCTGGGTTTACCAAACATGACTTTAAGACCGTCCTTGAGTTATCTCCATGGGACTTTTTGTTTAGACTACCTCAGTTTTCCTTTTCCCACTGACATTTGTTATTGTAGGTTATTGTGACATTTTATGAACTTCTACATACTTTTTACAGTTGGGCTTAAAAACAGGGCAAATTTATAGTCCCAATTATTACAACAGTGGTCAGCATGCAGGGGAAATCCTTTCTTTCAGAAATCTCAGCCTGCCACCAATGATCGGTGCACTGGGAGCAACTAACTATGCCTCAAAAATCAGCTCTAGTCAGAAAGAAACTCACGGCTCCCCATAAAAAGAAACTGCTTCACAAAACTAACCATAATTCAAACATGTCTCCAAAGACTGACCATTTGCTCTAACATCAAGAAAAAAGCCTATACACAGCAGTGCCACCTGGTGACTCCTGCCATATTATTATAATTGTTTGTTTTATGATGTCACCTAGGTGTTGTAGCTCTGTTGTGCTAGGCACTGTACAAACACAGAACAAAGAGATGGTCCCAGCCCCAAGGAGTATAAGAGGAGATACAACAAGTGGATTTAACAAATTGTCAGGCAGAACATAAGGCAATAGCTGGACTATTCAAATCAGTGGGATAAGCAATGCACCAGTTGCCTCTTCAGTGCCATTATTGGGTTAGGGTAGACTGGAAAGTGGGGCTCACATGCCCCCTATCACCTCTCCTTCCCTCTCCCCTAGGAGCCACCTGCGTCTTGCGTCCCAAGTTCTCCGTCTCCCAGTTCTGGGATGATTGCCGGCGATACCATGTCTCTGTGATCCAGTACATAGGGGAGGTGATGCGCTACTTGTGCAACACACCCAAGGTAACCCAACGCCTTTCTTGGGGATGGAGGGATGCTAGATGATCCTTGGTTGCTAATCCCAATGTGGGAGGTGGGGTGAAGCAGTATGGAGTCCGCTATGTTGTGTTGTTATTATTATTATTAATACAGGATACCAGCACGGCACCAATTTAACCACAGAATCTTTTATTAAATCCAGAAGGCCAAGTGGTATTTACACAACTGCTCCAAACTAACCTTAAATGCCTAGGCAGTCATCACCTCCATACAATAACATGCAGTGATAAGTTTTGATCGGCAACTTATAACAGAATTAGTTTAAACCCACGTTGGCTGGCGCCAACTGGTCAGACAGATACCAGCAACAAATGTTTTAAGAGTTCACCCTTTTATGCCTTGTCTACTGGAACCAGGGGTGCTGGAACGGGGGGGCCAGGAGCCATGGCCCCATCCTTCCCACTGGCCACAAAGGCAAGCGATCGGGTGGAGGGGGCAAAGAGGAGTGAGCAGGGGGTGAGACCTTGGGGGGAAGAGGTGGTGTGGAGGCGGGGCCATGGTTCGGGTGGCAGTGGGTCCCCCACTTGCAGGGAGCTTCCACCGCTCCTGACTGGAACCTACATGACTATTGTCACTGCTCCTTGAATTCCGTTCTTTGCTAAAACTGGTTAGAACCATCCCTGGTAATTGGGGCTTTTTAAGCTCAGTATTTCCAACACGATTTCTCCAGGCCTTCCCAGAACTTCTCAACACAAATTGGCAAGGGTGATATAGTCATTAGCCAAGCTAATTTAACCCTTTATATACCTATCCAAGCCTTCACCTGAGGGTAAAATTCAGAGATGATTTCAAGGCCTATGATGGCCACCATCTTGACCAACTACAGAGAATGAACCATTGTTAGGCCTAGTCCAAAATGTTCTCTCTAAACTGTTTTTTGATGGAAAAAATTTGTTTTTTTGACTAAGCAAATTTTTTTCACAGAAAGTGTCTACTTTCTATGGAAAATTGGGATTTTTTATCAAAAAAACCAAGCCCCAAAATCGAAAAATTTCAGCTGAAAACTGAAATATTTTGATTCTGAAATGCTTCCACGGTGCCACATGGGAGTTATAGTTTAGTTGCTTCTTGTTCCAATTTTCCTCTATAGGTCAGGTTCCCCAGTGGACTACATCTCCCATGATACATTACAACCAGGAATCCCATGATGCACCTACTGCCTCCCCTCTCCAAGAGGGGTATCATGGTGCATCATCAGAGACGTAGTCTAACCAAGGAGCCCAACCTGTGGAGGAGAATGGGAGTATCAGGCACCTGGACTATGTTTCTCATGATGCACAACAACCAGGGACTCCCATGATGCACCTACTGTCTCTTCTCTGTCATCATGGTGCATTATGGGAGATGTAGTCCAGCTAGAGGCAGCTGGATGACCAGTTCTATGAACATCACAGCAAAATTTCAGAACTGAAGTATTTGGGCTTGCACTGAAATTTTTCAGTAGTCACATTTTTTGCCATTTTTCCAACAGGAAACAAACGAACAAACATTTTTCAACCAACTCCACTGGGATTTTTCAGAGCTAAAAATCAGAATCCCCTAGAGCTTGAGCGAAAGGGGCCAGACTCTGGAAGCTGTAATAGGCCCGTTGTGAATCAGACATAGATGTAGATCGGGCCACATATGTCCCACCTGAATGGTTAAAATAGTAGTTTAAGAGGTATCGATGCCTTATGGTGGCAGTTCTCTGTTTAATCACTGGTGAGTGTATGTTACAAGTCCCGCCCCCCCATACTAACCTACAATGGCTATGAGTCTGTTACAATCTTAAGCTGTAGCAGCTCCTGCTTTTAGTGCCGAGGTCGCTGGTTCAGTCTCTGGTGTGTCAGCCAAGAGGGTAGCTGTCAAATGTGCATGGGGAGACTTCACCTGTAAGGCCCTCTATGTTCTTAGCTAAGGTCCCTTGTCCTATGCAGCACACTGGAGCTCTGGCTTGTGTTGGCCTCAAAATAGGGTTTCTGTGGCACCGTTGCTACTTTAGCCACTGTCCGGGGTCT
This sequence comes from Dermochelys coriacea, assembly GCF_009764565.3. Taxonomy (NCBI): domain Eukaryota; kingdom Metazoa; phylum Chordata; order Testudines; family Dermochelyidae; genus Dermochelys; species Dermochelys coriacea. The sequence goes on from NC_050090.1 coordinate 11,929,211, forward strand.
TACAGGGGTGTTTCCGCAAGGATGATAAATCAATGAGTCGAGTCAGGGATATTCTCAGTGTGATCTTGTTTATTCACCAACCCCACCCTCCCACAACAAACAAGCATGCCAAATCCTGTTTCCCTGAGCATCGTGGGAACATACAGCAGCAGGCAGCTTCCTGACTGCAAGATCCCCATGTCTGCCCCTCCAGCGAGCTCTGTGCCCAAGAAGCTCCATCCCTGCTTTGTCCCAGAGTCACATTTGCTCTTTTCCTCCTGGCCTTTTGCTCCCACAGCCCAGCCCCCATGTTTGCAACCAGGGAACCTCCCTCTCATTGCCCCCCATCCTAGCTCTGCCCTGCCACGTGGCCTGCTGCCTTGGGTGGTTGCCCCACAGCTGTTATTGCCATATAAAGGGGCTGGGTTTCTCCTTCTTTTGATATTGAAAGTGAATGTTCAGTGCCCACTCCCTGTATGGCTGCCACTGGCCCCTTACAGCACAACATGGGGGCATATATGGTGCATGGACCCCTTGGTAGCTGCCTGAACTAGCGAGAGACCCAGGGAGAGACCTGGCCTCCTCTCTGTGCCTCTCCTGGACCCCCGTCCTGTTTGCCTTGCAGAGGGAGAATGAACGAGAGCACCAAGTGCGGCTGGCTGTGGGTAACGGCCTGAGGTTGGAGGTCTGGAAGGAATTCCTCCAGCGCTTTGGGCCCATCCGCATCTGCGAGTTCTATGGGGCCACGGAGGGGAACACTGGGTTCGTTAATTACACGGGGAAGATTGGAGCTGTGGGAAGGGTCAACTTCATCCACAAGGTGAGGAATGCTATTCTGCCTGTCCCTACCACGGTCAACCCATGCGAATCACTGTGGTTCATTGGCCATAGACCATAGTCAATGACGTATTAGTGTTCATCTCCATGGAGGCATGTAATTTGAATGAAAGTTGGTTAGTTAAACCAGATTAAGACACTGTGTAGACACTTTCATTCAGAATTAAAGTACTGTAGCCTTAATTTGTCTTGCCTTTATTCACTTTGGAAGGGAATTAAACTAAACTTAGGGCTCGCCTACACATGGACATCCAGGAAAATTAATCCAAACTAACTAGAGGTGTGAATTTGATGTGGATTAGTTAAACCACATTAAATCCCTGTGAGGGTGCTGTTATTCAGAATGAAAGTGGCCTTAATTAGGTTTAGTTTAATTCACTTTGGAAGTTTTACAGTACGCTCTAAATCAAAACACAACATTTTGATAGCTGCAGTCTCACAGCTGTGGGGCTGCGTGCAGGTGAAAATCACTCGAGGACCAGATGGAATCACTGGCGGGGGGGAGGGAAGGTGGCAGATGCTGATAGTGGGCACACGAGGGATGCTGGTGTCATTTTTCCAGTTGATTTCCATCTTTGTTGCCCCGTTGCTCTCCAGATGCTCGCACCCTTCGAGTTGATCCAGTACAATGTGGAGTGGGATGAACCCGTGCGAGATGAGAGAGGGTGCTGCATCCGAGTCCCCCCTGGTAAGAATACAAAGTTGGCCATCAGGAGGTGCTGATGGGGGGAGCGGGCCTCTTGGGGAGGAAGCATGGTGCAGCGGTTACAGTCTTGGCCTGGCACTTCAGAGACCTGAATTCAACTCCCAACCTCAGGTGAGTCACCTAGGCCCAGATCCTTTGAGCATAAGGGAAACTCAGTGCCTAAATACCATTGAGGATCTGTGCCTTGGTTGTTCTTTAGTGAAATGCAGCTAATAGCCTAGCCCTACCTTACAGGGGGAAATTGTAAGAATCAGAGCATTAAAAGACTGTGAGACACTCCAGTACTCACAGCAGCCATATAAGTCCCCTAACTAGAGAGTGGAATAGTTGATAGCAGGAACGAATAAGAGCTATGGAGCTGGAGAATCTGCAAAACTCATGCCCTGTTTTTTTCAGAGAGGGGATGGCAAAATTACTTCAACGTCACCAGCCCTGTCCTCAGGGGTTTTAAGCCATTGCACGCACACATCAAATAGACAAGGTTTTCATAGATTTCCTGGCGCGTTCGGATTTAATACAATGTGATGTCAAATAGCTAATTCGTTTGAAGTGTCATTTAAGAGAGTCAATCAAATACTTGATACAGCACTGTACAGAATACAGAAAGGAAACGTACATACCAATCCGAAACTGGAGAAATTAGGCATCGCGTTTCACTTCTCTTTGCTTCTAACTCCCCCAAAGTCATGCCTTATATACCGGTTCTGGAGAAAGAAAATCCTTCAAAATCTTTCTTTCTCATGCTCTGATCTTATTTGGAAAATAATCAATTTACTGAATCAATAAGCCAATGACAGCTATAACTACTGTATCTGTACTGAGACCATCTGTCTCCATAATTAGCTCTTAATGACTCAGACATCAGTCAATACATTACTCAGTGCTGTGACATTCATTATAGAACACGTCTGCTGTACCAAACGTGCCCTGTGCGTTTTATCAATTACATGTTGTCATTTATAGCCATCCTTCATCAATTACGCCATCTTGTCCATACAACACACATCAAAGGTAATAGGCATGTGGACTAGGTCAGCAAGGTCAGGAGAAAAGCAGATGAGATGGTTAAATACAGTCCTACTTTAAATTAGAGACATCCATTAGTCTAAAACAAAACAGTCTTCGGCATTAGAGTTGGTAATATTTAAAAACCGGACACTCCAGCAGGAGTGCTGGAACCTCCCCTGCCCTGCCTTTTCCCCTGTGAGATCCCACCCCGTCCCACCTATTCCCCCCAAAGCCCTGCCCCTGCCCCGCTTTTTCTCCTGAGGCCCTACCCTCGCCCACTCCTCTTCCTCCCTCCCCCCTGTCGCTCGTCATTTTTCCCCTCCTATTCCCTACCCCTACCCGGGTCAGGAGGGATTTGCCTGTGGAGCCGGGGCTGGGAGCTGAAGCCGCCTGATGAAGGTAGGAGACGGCCCTGGCTGAATAGGGGCTGGCACGGATGATGACCCAGTGCCTACCCAGCTCTCCTGCTTGCAGTAACTAGACTTTGGGTGTCCAGTCAGTAGATCTGACTGGACACTGTCAGGTCCCCTTTTCAACCGGACTTTCCGGACTAAAACCAGCACCTGGCCACACTAGAGTTTAGACAGCATTTTGGTTTAACACAGAAAAGATTCCAGAATTTTTTGATCAAAGAATCTCGAGAGTTAAATAGAGAAGAAGCATACAATATTAACATAGGTTTCAGAGTAGCAGCCGTGTTAGTCTGTATTCGCAAAAAGAAAAGGAGTACTTGTGGCACCTTATAGACTAACAAATTTGTTAGAGCATAAGCTTTCGTGAGCTACAGCTCACTTCATCGGATGCATTTGGTGGAAAAAAAAACAAAACAAAAAAAAAACAAAATTTTTTTTTCCACCAAATGCATCCGATGAAGTGAGCTGTAGCTCACGAAAGCTTATGCTCTAATAAATTTGTTAGTCTCTAAGGTGCCACAAGTACTCCTTTTCTTTTTGTTAATATTAACATAGTCTAGTCTGACCTCTTCCATATCACAGGCCAGAGATCATCACCAAGTAATTCCTTCATCAAGCCCAGAACTTCTGATTGAGTTACAGGATGACATTATAGACAACCATCCAGGGTATGTCTGCACGGCAACTAGACACCCGCTGCTGGCCCATGGCAGCTGACTCCGGCTCATGGGGCTCGGGCTGCGGGGCGGTTTCATTGCTGTGAGGAGGGTGGGTCCCAGAGCCCAGGCTCCAGGCTGAGCCCGGAAATCTACAAAACAATAAAACAGCCTGCAGCCCGAGCCAACTGGAACGGGCCAGCCATAGGTATCTAGTTGTCATGAAGACATACCCCCAGTCTTGATTAAGAGACTCCAAGGGTAGATCTAGGCTGCAGGCTGGAGGGGTGTTCGCAGTATGTGTAGACACCTCCGGGCTAGCTTTGATCTGGTGACACACAATCCACTTTACCTCCCATGGCAAGTTGCTCCTGTTGTGTCTGTTGTTCTTTACACGACAACGCAATAGGAAGACAGGATCTTGGCAGAGTTGAACTTCCACACAATGGTGTTGTCAAGCTGTACACAACCATGCTGGGCCTAGTTACTCCCACACTGCTACAGAACACAGCGAGTGCTGTCCTGGAGCCACAGGACCAAGGCTGCGTCCCCGCTTTTAAACACTCCCTTGGTGGATCCCCTCAGTGCCCCCGGGTAGCTCCTTCCATCAGGCCAGGCCTCACCCTCTCCTAGACTGAGTCTCTGCGCTTCGGCCCTCCTGCTTCACGTCATGAGCTCTGCCCAGCATGTCCAACTGAGGCACGAAGAGGGGAAAAATCTCTCAGCTGGAGTCTAGGCAACTCAGCAAGTATCTGCAGTGACACCAGGCAGCGTTTCCAAAGCTGTTGGGTTCACTGGCGAACTGGATCTCAGTCCTTGAGTCAGCACAGGGAAACAACGATTAAGTCATCGTCCCTCTGGCCAAGTCAAGCTTCTACAGGCTCCATTCCAGGCTCCGCGCTCAGCCGCTCCCGAAAGCCGATTCCTCCTCCCCAGCCTGCCACTGGTCCTTTGCTCTCAAGCTGGGGCTTCTGCTCAGCTTCCCTGCTGGGGGTGGGAACCCAGCTCCCTCTGGCCAGTTGGTTTCCTTAATGGTCCTGTTGATTGTATCCTGGGCAGTGAGGGGGTCACAAACACCTTACATCTCCTGTGCTTCTCCCAGAGTACCCTTTTGCCCCTCCAGAGAGCAGTACAAAATAGAGGGGAAACTGAGGCATACATGGGCATCATAAAAACATGACTGAAAATTACCTCTTTGTCATGAGTGCCCCTACCAGACTCAGATGCTATTGAAAGGGGTACACTGCTCTATATTTGCTATGCTGCCAGTGGCTAATTAACTTTGCTTCAGATTTTATGCCTCATTCTAGCCTGAATTTGTCTGGGTTCAGTTTCCAGACATTGGATTTCATTCTGCCTGTGTCCACTCAGTCAAATTTCCCAGCTAATGGGCAGGATAGAACATCTAGCACAAGTTCTTTAGTCCCCATTACTTGTATCTGACCACCTCATGGGCTTTGATGCATTTATCCAAACGCACCCCTGTGAGGTAGGGAAGTCTTATTAGGGTGACCATATTTCCCCAAGGGAAAACAGGACACCGTGTGGGGTGTTAATTTTGGGTTAATCTTAGAGGTGAGAGCAACAAGGGTGATGTCGTGGTGGGCATCTGCTATAGACCACCGGACCAGGGGGATGAGGTAGATGAGGCTTTCTTCGGACAATTAACTGAAGTTTCCAGAACACAGGCCCTGGTTCTCATGGGGGACTTCAATCACCCTGACATCTGCTGGGGGAGCAATCCAGCAATGCAAGACAATCCAGGAAGTTTTTGGAGAATGCTGGGGACAACTTCCTGGTGTGAGTACTGGAGGAAACAACCAGGGGCTGTTTTCCTCTTGACCTGCTGCTTACAAACAGGGAAGAATTGGTGGGGGAAGTAGAAGTGGGTGGCAACCTGGGCAGCAGTGACCATGAGATGGTTGAGCTCAGGATCCTCACAAAAGGAAGAAAGGAAAGTAGCAAAATACGGACCCTGGACTTCAGAAAAGCAGACTTTGACTCACTTAGGGAACTGATGGGCAGGACCCCTGGGAGGCTAATATGGGGGGGGAAAGGAGTCCAGGAAAGCTGACTGTATTTTAAAGAAGCCTTATAGAGCGTGCAGGAACAAACCATCCCAATGTGCAGAAAGAACAGCAAATATGGCAGGCGACCAGCTTGGCTTAACAGAGAAATCTTCTGTGAGCTTAAACACAAAAAGGAAGTTTACAAGAAGTGGAAACTTGGTCAGATGACTAGGGAGGAGAATAAAAATATTGCTTGAGCATGCAGGCGTGTAATCAGGAAGGCCAAAACACAACTGGAGTTGCAGCTAGCAAGGGATGTGAAGGGTAACAGGAAGGGTTTCTACAGGTATGGTAGCAACAAGAAAAAGGTGAGGGAAAGTGTGGGACCCTTACTGAATGGGGGAGGCAACCTAGTGACAGATGACGTGAAAAAAGCTGAAGTACTCAATGCTTTTTTGCCTCGGTCCTCACAGACAAGGTCAGCTCCCACACTGCTGTCCTGAGCAACACAGTATGGGGAGGAGGTGAGCAGCCCTCAGTGGTGAAAGAACAGGTTAAGGACTATTTAGAAAAGCTGGACATGCACAAGTCCATTGGTCCAGATCTAATGCATCCAAGTGTGCTGAGGGAGTTGGCTGATGTGATTGCAGAGCCATTGGCCATTATCTTTGAAAACTCGTGGCGATTGGGGGAGGTCCCAGACGATTGGAAAAAGGCAAATATAGTGCTCATCTTTAAAAAAGGGAAGGAGAACCCGGGAAACTACAGACTGGTCAGCCTCACCTCAGTCCCGGAAAAATCATGGAGCAGGTCCTCAAGGAGTCCATTTTGGAGCACTTAGAGGAGAGGAAGGTGATCAGGAACAATCAACATGTATTCAGCAAGGGCAAATTATGCCTACCAACCTGATTGCCTTCTATGATGAGATAACTGGCTCTGTGGCTATGGGGAAAGCGGTGGACGTGACATATCTGGACTTTAGCAAAGCTTTTGATATGACCTCCCACAGTATTCTTGCCACCAAGTTAAAAAAATATGGATTGAATGAATGGACTATAAGGTGGATAGAAAGCTGGCAGATTGTCAGGCTCAACGGATAGTGATCAATGGCTCGATGTCTAGTTGGCAGCCGGTATCAAGCCTGTTTTGTTCAACATCTTTATTAATGATCTGGATGATGGGATGGATTGCTCTCTCAGCAAGTTTGCGGATGATACTAAGCTGGAGGAGAGATAGATATGCTGGAGGGTCGGGATATGGACCAGAGTGACCTAGTCCATATTGTTGGAGGATTGGGCCAAAAGAAATCTGATAAGGTTCAACAAGGACAAGTGCAGAGTCCTGCACTTAGGACAGAAGAATCCCATGCACTGCTACAGGCTGGGGACCAACTGGCTAAGCAGCAGTTCTGCAGAAAAGGACCTGGGGATTACAGTGGATGAGAAGCTGGATATGATCAGCAGTTTGCCCTTGGTGCCAAGAAGGCTAACAGCATATTGGACTGCATTAGTAGGAGCATTGCCAGCTGATCAAGGGAAGTGATTATTCCCCTCTATTCGGCACTAGTGAGGACACATCTGGAATATTGCATCCAATTTTGGGCCCCCCACTAGAGAAAGGATGTGGACAAATTGGAGAGTCCAGCGGAGGGCAATAAAAATTATCAGGGGGCTGGAGCAGATGACTTATGAGGAGAGGCTGAGGGAACTGTGCTTGTTTAGTCTGCAGAAGAGAAGAGTGAGGGGGGATTTGATAGAAGCCTTCAATTACCTGAAAGGGGGATCCAAAGAGGATGGAGCTAGGCTATTCTCAGTGGTGGCAGATGACAGAACAAGGAGCAGCGGTCTCAAGTTGCAGTGGGGGAGGTCTAGGTTGGTTATTAGGAAACACTATTTCACTAGGAGGGTGGTGAAGCACTGGATTGGGTTACCTAGGGAGGCAGGGGAATCTCTATCCTTAGAAGTTTCTAAGTCCCGGCTTGACAAAGCCCTGGATGATTTAGTTGGGGTTGGTCCTGCTTTAAGCAGGGGGTTGAACTTGATGACCCCCTGTGGTCTCTTCTAACCCTAATCTTCTATGATTCTTTGATTATATGGAGGGAAAGAGGGCCCCTTGGAAGTCCAGCTGGTGATTACTCAAAACCATCTCAGACTGTGGGTAACTATATCTGGGATGTCCTATACCTATTGCCTATGTGTGCATGTATGTGTGCTTAATAGCTAGTAAATAGTAGTTTTAGATAAGAGCATGCTCACTTGTATCAATCATTTATCAGACGGAAATTGCTGTGTCCCCACTCATTTGTTCCTGACACCTCCTGGAGTAAAGACAGTTAAGTTACTCCTGGGAGACCCCGGGTAACAGTTACACCAAAAATAAACATCAGGATGCACCTTCAGGTTTTATGCTTCTATATTAGCTAAATTCTCTTTTCTTGCAGACGTTACCTATTGCCTCTGAATGGGTTCCCAGCATACCCCCGTCATCATTGAAGGGATCCAGTGTTTCATGGGCAGCTTCCTGCTTAGGCTGCCCCCCAGTTTCTGGACAAAAAAACCTTAGGCACAGCTGTCCCCCCCATTTTTGTTTCTTTCTACTGGCATGATGATTCATGTTTATTCAGAGTCGGTGAAACTCCCTCCTTTCTTCGGCCAGGCCTACACTAATACGTTAGGTTGACCCAGCTACATTGGTCAGTGGTGTGAAAAAGCCACACCCCCTCCCCCCCGAGCGACATAGTTAAGCCGGTGTAGACCCTTCCATCACACTAGATACCTCCTCTCATGGAGGTGGATTACCTATGCCAATTGAAGGACTACAAAAGCTGGCCGGGATGGGCTGTGCTACGTAGGGGGATATCCACCGGGATTCTCATTCTCCCTTCCAGGCAAGGCGGGGCTGCTGGTGGCGAAGATCACAAAGAGTGCCCCATTCAACGGCTATGCGGGCAACCGCCAGAAGTCGGAGAAGAAGGTCCTGAGGGACGTGATGAAGAAGGGAGACCTCTATTTCAACAGTGGAGACCTCCTCATGATAGACCATGAGGGCTTCTTATATTTCCAGGACCGCGTGGGAGACACATTCCGGTAGGTTCCACGGCAAGCCATTAACCTCCTTTGATCCAGCCGCTATCCCCTCACGGGTGGGATGAACTGGGGAGCCCGATGCTGGTAGCACCTATAAAACCCTACAAGGGGCTGGGACCCTATTGTGTGATGTGCTGTACACACAGATATAACAGTAACTAGTTCTCACAGAGAAATTTACAATGGTGATAGGGCTCATTGCCTCCATTTTATAGATGGGGAAACTGAGGCACAGAGAGGGGACGCGACAGGTCCAATGTCACCCAGCAGCAGACTTGGGAACAAAACCCAGGTCTTCTCAGTCCCAGTAGGGTGCTACATCTGCTAGGCCACATTACCTCCCCTCAACTACAAAAAGATCGTCCAGGAGCCAAAGAATTTACTGTCTGGGTCTGGCTGGGTTTTCAAGGAGCCTAACTTGGATTGCTCTTGTGTGCCTGACCCCTATGCAAGTGCAAGCAGGGGGTGGAAGAATCAGCCATAGAAAATAAAATAAAGCCCGTGGGAAAAACTGTCAAAAGCACTAAAGTAACTTAGGAGGGACTTATGTCTGCACAGCAAAAATAAAGAAAGAAATAATTGAATAAATAAATAAAATAACACCCCATGGCATTGAGTTTAGAGCCCAGATCAACTGGTTTGGGCTTTCAGGGCTAGTGCTGCCAGGCTAAAATGAGCAGTGTAGACATTTGGCCTCGGGCTGGAACCCAGACTCTGAGATCCTAGCCTCTCGCCCCATTCCAGCCGAGTGCAAATATCTACACAGCTATGTTTAGCCCCATGAAACTGAATCAGTTGACCTGGGCTTCAAAACTTGCTGCTGTGGGTCTCTATGCTTGTGTAGACGTACCCTACGTGTTATTTGGAAAAGCGATCTAGAGCTTGTCTACAATACACTACACATGCTTTACTGGTATAGCCATGAGAGCAGAGCCCGCTGGTGGAGACACAGTGTATGTCGACAGAAGGTGTTAAACCATAGTGGGGCCTGGCAGAATTCGATTCTTATTTTTTTATTATTTCAACAGATGATTGCAATATTTCTTTTAAAGACTTTTTTTTAGATGTTTATCCATTGAAATTTTCACAGCTGTACAAAATCCTGCAGGGGGGAGGGTCTGACAATTATTTAGTGTCAGTAGATGTTGAGGTTCAAAAAGTTAAAAGCTTTATAAATCACTAAAAAACAAATGATCAACATTGCATGTCAAAATCGACAAAGTAACTATCCTTAAATCAACAAAAAATACCTGGTTTTATTGTTCATCCATTTCAACAGGCTACGTCACTGGATTGTGATTCTAATGAGCAGCATTTTTCTTACTTTGCCGATCTGTAAATTTAGATTATTATTGATAGAAATATTTTTTCGTCGGTTTGTGTACAATCACTTATCTTCTAAGCCTAGAGGAGGCTAGCCTAGATGATCACAGTGGTCTCTTCTGGCCTTGAAATCTATTAATCCATATGGATGGAAAAATAGATTCCTCTGTTCTCTCTCTTCAGCTGGAAAGGAGAGAACGTTGCCACGACGGAGGTGGAGACGACGCTGGCGGCAGTGCAGTTCATTCAGGAAGTCAACGTCTACGGGGTGCCGGTCCCAGGTGCATACCCAGCAGCAGGACATCTCATGTCACCTTGACACTGTGGCTCACCACAGGAGCATCCATGCTGAGGTGGCTTTTAAAAGCCGTTGCATAGTGTGTCTGTGTTGGGGCCTGTGTCTTTCTTTGGGTGGGGAGGGACCCTGGGATTGAAGAAAGCCATTCAAAGCCTGGAGGAATAGTTCTCTCCACTGCAGATATCACTGAGTTATTCAGGAGGTGAGGCCTGATGCTCAGAGTGGCCTGTAAAATCTACAGATCCTTCCATGAACAATCTATGCCCAGGTTCATAGATTCATAGATTCATAGATACTAAGGTCAGAAGGGACCATTCTGATCATCTAGTCCGACCTCCTGCACAGCGCAGGCCACAGAATCTCACCCACCCACTCCTACGAAAAACCTCTCCTATGTCTGAGCTATTGAAGTCCTTAAATCATGGTTTAAAGACTTCAAGGAGCAGAGAAGCCTCCCTCAAGTCAACCATGTCCCATGCTACAGAGGAAGGCGAAAAACCTCCAGGGCCTCTCCAGTCTGCCCTGGAGGAAAATTCCTTCCCGACCCCAAATATGGCGATCAGCTAAACCCTGAGCATATGGGCAAGATTCACCAGCCAGATACTATAGAAAATTCTTTCCTGGGTAACTCAGATCCCATCCATCTAATATCCCATCTCAGGGGATTAGTCCTATTTACCCTGAATATTTAAAGATCAATTACTCACCAAAATCACATTATCCCATCATACCATCTCCTCCATAAACTTATCAAGTAGAATCTTAAAACCAGATAGATCTTTTGCCCCCAATGCTTCCCTTGGAAGGTTATTCCAAAACTTCACTCCTCTGATGGTTAAAAACCTTCGTCTGATTTCAAGTCTAAACTTCCTGGTGGCCAGTTTATACCCATTTGTTCTGTGTCCACATTGGTGCTGAGCTTAAATAATTCCTCTCCCTCTCCTGTATTTATCCCTCTGATATATTTATAGAGAGCAATCGTATCTCCCCTCAACCTTCTTTTAGTTAGGCTAAACAAGCCAAGCTCCTTAAGTCTCCTTTCATAAGACAAGTTTTCCATTCCTCAGATCATCCTAGTAGCCCTTCTCTGTACCTGCTGCAGTTTGAATTCATCCTTTTTAAACATGGGAGACCAGAACTGCACACAGTATTCTAGGTGAGGTCTCACCAGTGCCTTGTATAATGGTACTAAAACCTCCTTATCCCTACTGGAAATACTTCTCCTGATGCATCCCAAAACTGCATTAGCTTTTTTCACAGCCATATCACATTGGCAGCTCATAGTCATCCTATGATCAACCAATACTCCAAGGTCCTTCTCCTCTTCCGTTACTTCTAATTGATGCATCCCCAACTTATAACTAAAATTCTTGTTATTAATCCCTAAATGCATAACCTTACACTTCTCACTATTAAATTTCATCCTATTATTATTACTCCAGTTTACAAGGTCATCCAGATCCTCCTGTATAATATCCCGATCCTTCTCTGAATTGGCAATACCTTCCAGCTTTGTATCATCTGCAAACTTTATTAGCACACTCCCACTTTTTGTGCCAAGGTCAGTAATAAAAAGATTAAATAAGATTGGTCCCAAAACCGATCCCTGAGGAACTCCACTGGTAACCTCCCTCCAACCTGACAGTTCGCCTTTCAGTAGGACCCGTTGCAGTCTCCCCTTTAACCAATTCCTTATCCACCTTTTGATGTTCATATTGATCCCCATCTTCTCCAATTTAACTAATAATTCCCCATGTGGCACGGTATCAAATGCCTTACTGAAATCTAGGTAAATTAGATCCACTGCATTTCCTTTATCTAAAAAATCTGTTACTTTTTCAAAAAAGGAGATTAGGTTGGTTTGGCATGATCTACCTTTTGTAAAACCATATTGTATTTTGTCCCATTTACCATTGACTTCAATGTCCTTAACTAATTTCTCCTTCAAAATTTTTTCCAGGACCTTGCATACTACAGATGTCAAACTAACTGGCCTGTAGTTACCCGGATCACTTTTTTTCCCTTTCTTAAAAATAGGAACTATATTAGCAATTCTCCAATCATGCGGTACTACTCCTGAGTTTACAGATTCATTAAAAATTCTTGCTAATGGGCTTGCAATTTCAGGTACCAATTTATTCTTGGATGAAGATTATCTGGGCCCCCCGATTTAGTCCCATTAAGCTGTTTCAGTTTCGCTTCTACCTCAGATATGGTAATATCTACCTCCATATCCTCATTCCCATTTGTCATGCTACCATTATCCCTAAGATCCTCTTTAGCCTTATTAAAGACTGAGGCAAAGTATTTGTTTAGATATTGGGCCATGCCTAGATTATCTTTAACCTCCACTCCATCCTCAGTGTTTAGCGGCCCCACTTCTTCTTTCTTAGTTTTCTTCTTATTTATATGGCTATAGAACCTTTTACTATTGGTTTTAATTCCCTTTGCTAGGTCCAACTCTACTCAACTTTTAGCCTGTCTCACTTTATCCCTACATGTTCTGACCTCAATTAGGTATCTTTCCTTGCTGATCCCTCCCATCTTCCACTCCCTGTATGCTTTCTGCTTCTTCTTAATCACCTCTCTAAGATGCTTGCTCATCCAGCTTGGTCTACAACTCCTTCCTATGAATTTTTTCCCCCTTCTTGGGATACAGGCTTCCGATAGCTTCTGCAGCTTTGATTTAAAGTATTCCCAGGCCTCCTCTACCTTTAGATCCATAAATTCTTCAGTCCAATTCACTTCCCTAACTAATTTCCTTAATTTTTGAAAGTCAGCTCTTTTGAAATCAAAAACCCTAGTTGCAGATTTATTTTTGTTAATTCTTCCATTTAGTTTGAACTGAATTAGCTCATGATCACTTGAGCCAAGGTTGTCCCCTACAACCATTTCTTCTATGAGGTCCTCGCTACTCACCAAAATTAAATCTAAAATGGCATCCCATCTAGTTGGTTCAGCAACTACTTGATGAAGGAATCCATCAGCTATCGCATCTAGGAAAATCTGAGCCCTATTATTATTACTAGCACTGGTCCTCCAGTTTATATCTGGGAAGTTAAAGTCTCCCATGATCACGCAGTTTCCATTAGTATTTACTTTATTAAAAACATTAAAAAGGGCTCTATCCATATCCAAATTAGATCCCGGAGGTCTATAGCACACCCCAAGCACTATCGTAGGAGAGGCTTTACTAGTTTTCTTCCCCAATGTAATTTTTGCCCAGACGGACTCTGTCTTATTCATTGCATCGCTTCTTATTTCTTTACATTCTACTTCATCATTGATATACAATGCTACTCCACCACCTTTACCTTTGTTTCTGTTTTTCCTAAACAGCACATACCCTTCAATACCTGTAGTCCAGTCGTGACTACTATTCCACCATGTTTCTGTTATCCCTATAATACCTGGTTTCACTTCCTGCACCAGTAGCTCTAGTTCCTCCATTTTGTTACCTAGGCTCCTTGCATTGGTGTACAAACATCTTAATTTTTGCTGTTTGGCCTCGCTCACATTTTGTACCCTATTAGGCACAGTCATTCTACAGCCAGTATAACCTGTTAGACTAGTATCCACACTGCCCTCGCTCCTTATATACATTCTCCTACCCACGGCAGTATCCTTTCTTACTGCGTCTTCTTCCCTCTCAATGCTAAAATCTGGCGTGGAGATTTCCTGGACATCTCCCAACCATCTCCCCCTAATTCCTAGTTTAAAGCTCTCTTTATCAGTTGTGCCAGCCTTGATCCTAGAAGTCTATTTCCTTCCCTACTCAGGGAGGGATAGCTCAGTGGTTTGAGCATTGGCCTGCTAAACCCAGGGTTGTGAGTTCAAACCTTGAGGGGGCCATTTAGGGATCTGGGGCAAAAATTGGGGATTGGTCCTGCTTTGAGCAGGGGGTTGGACTAGATGACCTCCTCGGGTCCCTTCCAACTCTGATATTCTATGATTATGATTCTATGAAGTCCATCCCGAGAGAACTGTCCTCTGTCCGTGAACGCCTCCCAGTGGCCATACATCCCAAAGCCCTCCTTATAGCACCACTGCCTAAGCCATCTGTTGACAGTCATAATCTTGTCACACCTTTGTTTCCCTTCTCTAGGAACAGGAAGGATCCCACTAAAGATCACCTGAGCCTCGATTTCCTTAAGCGTCTTCCCCAGCCTAGCATAGTCTCCCTTAATACTTTCCAGCGAGAATCTAGCCGTATCATTTGTTCCCACATGAAGGATAATTAGGGGATTCTTTCCCGCTCCCTTTAGGATCCTTTTCAACCTCAGGTCTACATCCCGTATCTTAGCACCCGGAAGACAGCACACCCTTCTATTCTCTGGATCAGCTCTAGTTACAGGCCTGTCTATTCTTCTCAATAAAGAGTCCCCGATCACATAGACCTGCCTTTTCCTGGTGACAGTGCTATTCTCCAGTCTCTCCTCTGTTCCCTCTGGCTGCAAGTTCTTTCCATTCCTATTTTCCCTTATAATCCTCTTCAACCCATCCTGTATCCTCCTGGGGCTCATATTTGGTGTAGTCTCCCTTGACTCTTCCGCTTTTCCTATAGGACTAGCCTCTCTTCTCTTCTTCCTTACCCTTCCACCTTCAACAAGTATCTGCTGAGCCCCTTCATTTTCCAACTCTGCAAACCTGTTCCTAAGCTCTATTTCTCCTTCACTAGCCCGTCTTTTCCTCTGCCTGGTTCTTTTAGTCACATGCTTCCACTGACCACTTTCCTCCCCCAGTCTCCCCTCAAAATTCCCCAGCCCTGCTTCCATCTGTGAGTCTGAGCTTTTCCCTTCAGATACCTCATATCTTTGCTCCATCATCTGCTCAAACCCCTTCCTGAACTCAACGAGACTTTCCACCTGCATCTCCAAACCTCGGATCTTTTCCTCCATCAGCTCTATCAGACGGCATTTCATGCAGAAAAAACTCTTACCGGTTCCCCCCTCCAGGATCATGTACATACCACAGCTTCCACATCCAGTCATCCTCAATGTGTCTTCCACTACAGGAGTCACTCCCACAGCTGCCTCTGTATCTGTCATCGCCTTCCCACCTAAATCCTGTTAATCTGGGAAACACAAGCCACACCAAAAAGACCACCCCCCCAGCAAAAGCAAACCCCAAACAAGCACCACAATACAAACTCCCCTTGCAAACTCCCACTCAAACTCCCCTGTTTAGAGCTCTGTTTGCTAGCTCCTGTGCCGCTGCAGCTGTCTGTGCAGATCTCAGCATATGGTCATTAGAGCTGTGCAAATAGTGGAGATTTTAGTTCACTGGCAGTTCTGAAAAATACAATTAAAATATTGTTTCTGGTTAAACCCAGTGATCTGAGGTCTGGAAAACCAGCCTTATAGTGAGAGACGAAAACAACTCCATTTGCTGAGTTTATCCAAGAGATTAGGTGCCATGAGCAAAGCCTACAACTTCCTACATGATATGGCTCTTTCATCTAGCACCAAAAGACTACTCCGATGGCTGGATTCTAGACAAAGTCAGGCTAGTGATAAGATGCAAGTGTTTAAGAGTGAGGGGAATTTACCAATGGAGCAACTGGTCTAGGGACGTGGTAGATTCTCCATCACTTGAAGTCTAAATGTCTCTTTCTAAAGGATCTGCTGTAGCTTGAACAGAAGTTGTAGACTTCATGCAGGGATGGTGGGTAAAATTCTCTGGCCTGGTTTCTCAGGAGATCAGACTAGATGGTCATAATGTTCGTTCTGAGCTTAAAATTGATCAGCCGGCCTCGCCTAGGCTAGGATACCCAAGTGTTATGTTAGCACTTCACAGGATATGTCTACACTGTCCAGCTAACCTGGGCTCTCAAAAGTTTCTCCAGTTCACACAGAAAAAATCTCTGGCCTGGGTCCGGAAGTGCTTTCAGTCTGGGCCCACTGACCCAGCTGCAGGGTCGGGTTAGAGCCCAGGCTCTGCTTTAACTCAGGCTGGAACCTGCCTGCTTTACAGTGAGGCTAAATCACTTGAATATGGATAGTCCTCCAATGCCCTTCCCACAATTCCCCCCGAAGGACAGACGACCTCTCCTGCCACTGATGCTATAGACTGTGAAAGAAGCCTAGAGCGTCTGAGCGCAAAGAACCATGGGCTGTGCCCCCAGACACAGATGTGAGTGAGTGCAGAGACAGTAACTCCAGTAGGGCTTTGCCGTGGAGAGGCTAGGCTAACCCAGGTGCTCAGACCCGGGATAACTGTGCAGTGTAGAGAGAGCCAAAGGTAACCTGGGCCAGCTAATGCCTGCTTCACATAATGCCTTAAAACACCTAGTCTGGACAAAGCTGACGCTTTATGCGTGTGTTTCAGGACACGAAGGCAAGATTGGAATGGCAGCAATACGACTGAAGGAGGGGATGGTTTTTGATGGTGAAAAACTCTACACACACGCCAAGGATTTCTTGCCAAATTACGCCATTCCTCGCTTTGTCCGCCTGCAGGTAAGAGATCCTTTTGCCTGGCCATTTAAGCCTGGGGGGCTGAAGAACCTTGACTCAGTAGGTAAATTGTATGGCCAAAGGCTTGACCACACTGTGGTTCATTATGAAATGTACTCAAGAGGCCAAATAACCAATGTCAGTCAGGTTTATTGCTATAAGCCAACAGTACCACAGTATAAGGAAAAGGTTCGGTGTGATACCAGTCTCCGGAAAACCATCTCATGCCGCATTGTTAGAACCTAAACATAAGAACGGCCACACTGGGTCAGACCAGTGGTGCATCTAGCCCAGTATCCTGTCTTCCGACAGTGGCCAGTGCCAGATGGTTCAGAGGAAATGAACAGAACAGGGCAATTTATCGCATGATCCATCCCCTCTTACATTCACCTTACACAGAAATTGTGTTCCTCAGTTACCCCCGTAAAGCTGTCTTTGTATACCCTGCCTCTTTTCAAGTAAAAGGTACTTCTGTGTATGTCATGTGAGACTAGATTTAATCAATCAGCTTTCTACCTACGTAACCTAGTCCAGCACTGGCAGAACTTCTTCTGTTGCATCTCCACTTGGGAGCTGTGCTAGCATAGCTAAACCAGCCAATGCTCTGAGTAATCCTTCCTCCATGGGGGATGACCAGAGACAAAGCTAAAATTCTAGAGCTAAAAGCAACAGCCTCCACCTCTTTGAGCTTAAGGAGCAACTCCACTAGCAGGCTGCTGCAGTAGACTCTTATCCTTTTATGTGGCAAAGAGTGAGGCAGCTCCTGCAGCACTTTGTGTGTTTTGTTACATAGGACGCTCTGGAGGTCACAGGGACGTTCAAGCAGTGCAAAGGACAGCTGGTGAAAGAGGGGTTCAATCCAGCTCTCATCAAGGACCCCCTGTTCTTCCTGGATGAATCGGAGAAGCGTTTTGTGCCCATGAGCCCTCAGATCTACAGCTCCATCCTGGACATGAAACTGAAACTCTAAGGGTCTTGCTGCTGCCTTCTGTAACTAATGTGTTAACGGGCCTAGCAATGAAGCCAGGATGCCCCCAATTTGGTTTTCTCAGGATCCATCCAAGGAGGGGTAATTGCCTCCAGTTCTGTTCTAATCTGGTGATAATCTCATGATTTTGTAATGATGGCTTTGTGCATCATTCTGCTCTCTGAGAATCTTGCAGAAAATATAGGGGTTTTTTTGGCGGGTGGGAGGTTCTTTACATGTGAATTTCACCCTTGAAACCTCTCACCCTCTGTTGTAGCTCATATTGAACTCCATGATGTGGAAAAGATTTGTGATTATAGAAGTGAGAATTTTTTTGGGGGCGGATAGTAAATGTGCCCCCCATGCATTTTTCAGGGCACTGAAACTAATTGCAAATTCCATTCAAGTTCGTAGAAAAGTAGGGGAGGAAAGACCTCAAGACGCCATCAGGTCCAGCCCTCCACGCTGAGGTAGGATCAAGTAAACCTAGATCACCCCTGACAGTTGTTTGTCCAACCCATTCTTAATAACCTCCAATGACAGGGATTCTACAACCTGTTCCACGGCTTAACTACCCTTTCAATTAGAAAGTTTTTCCTAATAACTAACCTAAACCTCCCTTGCTGCAGATTAAGTTCTTATTAGTTCTTATCCTACCTTCAGTGGACAAGCAGAACAACCAATCCCCGTCCTCTTTATAATAGTCCTTAGCATATTTGGAGACTGTTATCTGGTCCCCCCTTCAGACTTCTTTTCTCAAGACCAAACATGTCCAGTTATTTCAACCTTTCCTCCTAGGTCAGATGTTCTCAACCTTTGATCATTTTTGTTCCTCTCCTTGGGACTCTCTCCGATTTGTCCACAAATTCAGTGAATAGTTTTGGCCAAAAAAAATCCCCGAAAACCAACATTTCAGAATGGTTAAAAAGGTTCATTTTGAGCTGTGCCACCCGGAGTACCTTTCCCAGACCTGAAGAAGCACTCTGTGTGGCTCGAAAACGTGTCTCTCTCACTGGCAGAAACGGTCCAATAAAAGATATTACCTCACCCATCTGGTATCTTCATGTGGAATCGATAGTTAATGTCATTTTGAATTCATTTGAAATGTTCTGACCTGAATGGAGTTTTTGGAGGTTTGTTTTGATGAGCCAAAAAAAACATCAGTTTCGGTTTGAACCAAACCCAGTTTTGTTTTGTTTATTTTTAATTTCCGGTTTGGACACCTGGCAGGAGTAAGAACCCACAGCTAGTCAGGTTACCAGCATCAGCGTCAGCCCCAGGTGGTGGGGCTCAGGGCTCCGGGCTTCAGCCCCATGCGGTGGGTTTCAGCTTTCTGCCCTGGGCCCCAGCAAGTCTAATGCTGGTCCTGCTCAGAGGCCCCAGTGAAACCTGATCCCCCTCCTGCCCTCCAAACCCCTCAGTCCCAGCCTGGAGCACCCTCCTGCACCCCTGACCTCCTCCCACACCCCAACCCCCTGCCCAGCCCTGATCCCCCTCCTGCCCTCCGAACCCCTTGGTCCCAGCCCGGAGCACCCTTTTGCACCCCAACCCCTCATCCCCAGCCCCACCCCAGAGACCGATCCCCCAGCCGGAGCCCTCCATCCCCCCACCCCAACTCCCTGCCCCAGCCCAGAGCCCCCTCCCACACCCTGAATTCCTCATTTCTTGCCCCACCCCAGAGTCCGCACCCACAGCCGAAGCCCTCACATCCTCCCACCCCTCAACCCCCAATTTTGTGAGCGTTCATGGCCCACCATACAATTTCCATACCCCAATGGATAATAAAGGGCTGTATAATCTAGTGCAGAAAGGCAGAGCAAGAACCAATGGGCAGAAGATGGAAAATCCAGATTAGAAATTAGGCACAAGTTTGTAACGGTGAGGGTGATTAACCCTTGGAAGTGGATTTGCCATTGCTTGATGTCCTCAGATCAGTACTGGATGCCTTTCGGGAAGACATATTTCAGTTAAACACAAGTGACTGGGCTTGATACAGGGTAATTGGGTGAAATTCACTGGTCTGTGCTGTACAACTAGTTAGACTGGATCATCTAAAGGACTCTCCTGGCCTTAAAAATCTATAAGTCTGGGAAGAGAGTTACAATACTGAATTGAAACATGTACAGAATGACCTTGTTCTCTGCACTAGAGTGGCTCAGAAGATGGTTATACTTTTCCGCAAGGAAAATTTCAATTTTCCATTGAACAATCACATTTTCTGGAGGGGAGGGATGGCCAAAAACTTTTGTTTTTTTCAACAAAACAAAATGTTTCATTTAGTCAAAAACACCGGCAAAATGTTTCAGTGGAGAGTTTCACGCACTCTGCACTAACCTCTCCTACCTAGAGTGTCTCTGCAACGTAAACCTCAGGTTTATTTCCATCAGTACTGATGGTTCCCCAGCATCGTGTGTGTTGAAAAATGAAAGCATGTTAATTCCCAGGACAATCAAGCCAGCACTGTTACTATCTCTGAATCTGCTTTAGCCAGACATATTGGGAACACAATGCCAGAGCTCTGTTTTGTGTGATTTCATCACAATTTCCGCGGAATTTGTTTTTCTCTCACCATTTGCCTTTGAACTATCTTTTTGAATCCAAACTGTCACCAATATATATTTCCATCCTTTGTGGCGGTGAAAGTAATTTTGAGACAACCAATGCAGTGAATCCGCAGACAGCCTGAAAGCATAACTCTGAGGAAAAGGAATGGTCTCTATGCAGTTCAAACAGATGTTAACTCTGAAACCTAATGATGATTATTTAAATTTCAGTGCTGTTCTACAACATTACGGATCACTTTTCAAGAAACAGCTGGTGACTATGCATATCCCAATCAGCTCCTATGTCTCACCAGCAGTACTGGATTTACCATGGTGCCGGGCCCTCAGTCCAAAGGGGCCCCGGCCTGACCCGCTCTTCTCTGCCCCCCGCTCTCTCCTGTGGGGGCAGAAGCTTGTTGCTGCCGGCTCCTGCTGCAGCAGGGCAGGCTCCACTGGCAGCCAAGCTCCTCTCCCACCTCTTCTCCTAGCATGCTGCGTTCCCTCTCCTCCCCCTTTCCCTGCCACCGATCAGCTGTTTGCCGGCAGGAGGGAGGGGGAAGAGCAGAGCCTCAGCATGCTCACTGCTCCAGGGAGGAGGAGGAGGTGGAGAAGGGGGGGGTGGGACCTTGGGGAAGGGGCTGGAATCAGGGCTACCCCCTCCAGCCCCTTGCTGTGAGCACCCCCACAACCCCAGCCCACACCCCCAGCCCCCTGCCCTGACCCCTGCACCCCCTCACACCTCCCCAGCCCCTTGTCCTGACTCCTGCACCCCCCCACATACCCAGCCCCCCCTCACACTCCATGCCCTGACTCCTGCACCCTCCCCCACCCTGAGCACCAAACGGGAGCTCCTGCACACACCCCCATTCCCACCTGCACCCCTCACACCAAACAGGAGCTGCCCCAGGTAAGTGCTCCATACCCCAACCCTGAGCTCCCTCCCTCACCCTAGCTCCTGGCCGACCCCGCACCCCAATGTTTTTTACATTTTTTTTCTAAAACGCTCTTATCCAAAGCGCTTTACAATAGTTAGCTAACGGTACAAACAATATGTGGAAAGATTATTAAATGGTCCGTTGAGACCCCCAGTGATCTGTGGAAAAATATGCGAGACTACAGGAACAACCAAGCTACCTCACTTTATTTTCATTTACTTGCTATTACTTATAGGAGGAGGATGAAGAAAAAAAGAATGAAAAATGGGGGCGAGGGGAGATCAGAGAGAATGTTCTTTTTCTTGGCTGGGTCCCACGGAGGGGCCCCAAAAATGAAGCTGAGCACAAGGCCGGGGGCCCCCACTAACTCTAAATCCACCCCTGGCGGTCACATCACGTGGGCTGGGGATACTGTGTCAGCTGATCCGCAGTCTCCAACCTACCTGGGCAGTGCAGCAGACATGGCCCTGCCCACTAGCTCCTCTCCACTCCCTAGCCCACACACCACTTGCTTCCTCCCCCCCGCCCGCTTAAAAATGATTGCTTGCCTCTCCCCCCTCCCCCTCGGGCTTTTCTGGCAGCCCTGTTGCCCGGTATCCAGTTTTAGACTGAAAACTCCAGTAGAAAACGGGACCTGAGTGTCCGGTTAGTAGCACTGACTGGAAACTAAAAGTCCGGTTATAGGAGTAACCACATTAACCTCCGCTCCTCCCACTCCCAACACCCATTCCAGAGGGCTGGAAGAGAACCGGTCCTGCTGCTGCGGGAGGGGGGCAGCTCAGTGCAGAGAGAGACAGAGACTGGTCTAGAACCAGGTAGGTACCCGCTCTATGTGGGCACAGGCGCGGGGGAGGGATCCTGTTTACCCCCTCCCCAGCCTTGCTGTGCTTGCAGTTTACCCCTGGCCCCTCCCTTGCTCCAGGGACCAACCCTAGCTCCCGCCCCGCTGTGTTTTTGCCCCTGGCCCCTTTTACAATCATTCCCCGGGGGCCCACAATTATGTCTGGTGCCGGGCCCACAAAAAGTTAATCCGGCCCTGCTCACCTGGTGACAAAAGCCACATGTGTTACCTACCCAGCTGCCACAGTCCCTGGCTTCCACCACATGCCTTCTAGTTATGCCTTCTCAATACAGGGTTCTGCAGCACCCTACAAATGTGAAGACCATGTGAAATGAATGGAACATCACAATAAATAAGGCAACCCACTGTGCCAATCTCCTATTTATTTTGCGACATTCCTCCACCGAAAAGAATTTAAATATTGCTGCCCATTTGGCCGGAGCGCTTAGCCAAAACTTGAGGCCTTGTTTCCGTCAGGGAGAGAAATGGATGAGATGAGTCAGGGATATTCATGGTGTAATCTCTATTTACTGAAAAAAAAGTCCTGTGTCCTTGAAGAGAGTAGAAACAAACCACAGCAGGCAGGTTCCTGGCTGCGAAATCCCCATGTCTGCCCCTCCAGCAAGCTCTGTCCCCAAGAAGCTCCATCCCTGCTCCCTCTCGGACTCACACTCCACCTCCCGGCTTCCTGCTCCCAAGCCCCACAGCCTGCGCCTCATATCCCAGGCCCCATATCTGCAAGCAGGGACAGCCCTCCATCTGCACGACCTAGCTCCACCCTGCCATACGGCCTGGTGCCTTGGATGGTTGCTACCCAACTCTTTCCCCTGCCCACCCCAGCTGTTTTTAACCACATAAAGGGACTAGACTGAGCCTTCTGATGGGCTGTGATTGTTCTTGGACTGGAGACCTACCTATTGGCAGCCACTAGCTCCCTCCAGCACAAAGGAAAAGCTGATGCAAAATTTCCAGCCTGTCACACCGGATTGCTGCAGAATCCAGGCGACCAGGCTACAGAAGCCATGTGACTATGCGGCAGAATCGGGATGCCGCTCGGCGTGGAATACATGAATCCTTGCTAATGGTAAGAAATTAACTGCAACAGTGATATCCGGTAATAGTATGCACCCAAGAGGGTGACCACATGTCCTTTATTTTAAGGGACCGTCCCTGGTTTAATTGATTTGTCTCTTAGAGAGATCACCTTCCTTTATGATAAGATGTATTAAAATGTATTAAATATGATAAAGTACCATTTAAACATTAAATAGAAGCTTATGCTAATTGCATTGGACAGAAGAAATGTACGTGTGAGAGAAAAAATATGATATGCCAAGAGAAATGGTGTTTCCCTAAGACATCCCTTCAAATATTGTCCCTTGTTTCTCATGTGGTTTTCCCCTATTTCCATCCAGGAAAGGTGGTCACTCTCCACCCAAAAGGATGCTGTTTTCTGACTGGTTTCAGAGTAGCAGCCGTGTTAGTCTGTATTCGCAAAAAGAAAAGGAGTACTTGTGGCACCTTAGAGACGAAGAAATTTATTAGAGCATAAGCTTTCTAATAAATTTGTTAGTCTCTAAGGCGCCACAAGTACTCCTTTTCTTTTTGTTTTCTGACTGTGTGGTTAGCATGGAAGAATTTTGCACCTGGAGCGGAGCCTGAGGTTTTACTAGCCCTTGAAACAAGCCATCATGAGTAGCCTGGGGCTGTTAGCACAGGTTTCACATGTGGCCTTTATTTAAGTTGAATTTAAGGAATTTTCTCTGTATTATAAGCTTCATTGTGCAGATAATTCAGGTTACAATCACAAACACATATACAAAACTTGAGAGGGCCCATATAATAGCCAGCAGTGTATTCATACTCACATCCCCAAAGATATTATAGAGTCAGGTGAATCTCTCAACAGGTTGTCATCAGTGGAAGTGTGTGTGGGGGTCTCCTGATGGAGTCTTCCTACCCTATCTGGATCAGGGAACTGTTTTTATCCTGTGTTATGGCCACTCCTACCATACTTATACATAGGGCCCTACCAAATCCACAGTCCATTCTGGTCAATTTCACTGCCATAGGATTTGAAAATTGGCAGATTTCACATTTTCAGATGTTTAAATCTGAAATTTCATGGTGGTGTAACTGTGGGGGTCCAGACCCAAAAGGGATGGGGCAGGGTTTTTTTCCCCACTAATCTGTTGTATGGGGGTCATGGGATTGCCACCATCACTTCTGTGCTGCCTTCAGAGCTTCCTGCAGCACGGGGAGGCACCCAGAGATGGGTCTAATCTCCCTCTGAGAGCGACCATGCAGGGGAAGGACAAGTCCTGTCCCTCCCCAGCTCAGCTAGGACTCACAGCTAGGAGCCCCTGGCTGGGGTGCTCCCAGCAATATGGGGGAGATCAGATTTCATGGGGAAGGGCTTATTTCACGGTCTGTGACACATTTTTCATGGCTGTGAAATTGGTAGGGCCCTACTTATACATATGCATGACAGTTCCCCCCGCCCCCTTTCCTCTTCTGTACTTCTACACCCATCAACTTCAGGGTGCCCCGTTTTTCATAGGTTATCCTCTTTGTTCCCCTTAGTCTCATTAGCATCGATGTACACACATCCCCATGGTAATCTGCGGTGAGAGCGGAATTTCCCATGATGGTATAATCAGGTGTCTTGTGGTCTAGATGGATACACTGTGATGTACCTTCCCGGACATCACCTATTGGCACATTCTTTACAGCCATCTTGTAACTTTACTCATACAGGGTAATTCCTGGGTCACCTACTTATGTCAACCCGCCATAGGCCTGAGGCCTAGTGTGGCTAAACTGAAATCTTACAGGCCTTAGCCTGTAGGCCTTGAACGACAACATTACTTGGTTTATATACTTAATATCAGGTTTTAGAGTAGCAGCCGTGTTAGTCTGTATTTGCAAAAAAGAAAAGGAGTACTTGTGGCACCTTAGAGACTAACAAATTTATTTGAGCATAAGCTTTCGTGAGCTACAGCTCACTTCATCGGAGTTAATATCATCACTCATTAATTGATTATACCTAACCAAAACAATAA
This sequence comes from Dermochelys coriacea, assembly GCF_009764565.3. Taxonomy (NCBI): domain Eukaryota; kingdom Metazoa; phylum Chordata; order Testudines; family Dermochelyidae; genus Dermochelys; species Dermochelys coriacea. The sequence continues at coordinate 11,954,329 of NC_050090.1, forward strand.
ATCCATTAAATTAAATTATTGCTTTGATGGGGTGAACACTATTGAAAATTAAGAACCCCCCATCACATACTAATTATACATTAATACACAGCTAACATTGTAATTCAATACAAATGTAACTTAAAACATAAGTATACTTAAAACCTATTAGGGACTGAAATAATTGGCTGCACACGTCTTAGATTGGATAATGTTATTTATAGTGCAGTAGCACCCCCAGCCAAGTTCATTGCCCTGGGGTGCGATAATACAGCTAACTCTTAAACAGCACTTTTTGTCAGAAGAGCCCAAACTGCTTGACCAAGGAGGTCAGTATCATTAGCCGCATTTTACAGATGGGTAAACTGAGGCACAGAGCAGTGCCTTGACTTGCACTCAGAGGCAGAGCTGGGACTAGGTCCCAGGTTTGCTGAGTCCCAGGATGTTGTGCTAGCCACTAGGCTGCACTGCCTGCCCTCTCCCTAGTACTGCCAACTCTGAATGTTCAAAAACAATGTGTGAGGTGGGCAAAAAAACCCCACAAGACTGGCTAAAACCATCCTGAGATTAATAAATAAATAAATTTCTTCACCTTCCTGGTTTCTAAGTTTCAGGTGCTCGCTCAGGTCATGGTTTCAAGGTTTTCTCTGCAGCCCCCAGGGCGAGGAACTTCCTCTTTTGTAAACCAGCAGCTCCCAAATGCCTTCATGCTGTGCCCCCATCTTTGGGCTTACCTCTGTTCACACAACTCCTGGGGGTACTAGACAGAGCCCTGCAGCCCAATGGGACCTGAGTACATGAGCTGGTTTTGGCTCGGGTCAGCCCCCCTTCTCCTGTACTTTGGTGAAAATGTGCCGACAGGTCGCAGCGCTGCATGGCAGATGCTGTGCAGTGAGGTGGTGGCAGGCAGCAGGGGTGGGGCCCACATGTCTTGTGACCACCAGTAAAAGGGTTCACTCACTCACAATTGGGGATACCCCCTTGTGGCTGGGTCTGGGGATCAGCTCTTGCCTGGTCTTGCACCCCCTTCCTTTGCTCACTCACCCCATGGCCCCTCTCACTCTCTGGGACTCAGGGTGTTCTCTCTTTGTGACTCGGCCCTCCGGCCTGGTCACTATGTAGTTTTCCCTTTCCAGGATATCAAAGTCTCACTGGACCAGCTCTCTGAGTGACTTTCACAAGTCCTGCGTCACTTCCCAACTGCTCGTAGGGAAACCCGAGTCCTCCCACTATCCCAGGTTCCAATCAACTTGTGGAACTCCTTGCGAGGGGACGATGGGAAGGCCAAAACTATAACTGGGTTCAGAAAAGAACGAGATAAGTTCTTGGAGGATCAGTCCATCAATAGCTATTAGCCAAGATGATCTAGGACCAACCCCATGCTCTGGGTGTCCCTAAACCTCTGACTGCCAGAGGCTGGGACTGGACGATCACTCGATAGTCGCCCTGTTCTGTTCATTCCCTCTGAAGCACCTGACAGTGGCCACTGTCGGAAGACAGGACACTGGGCTGGAGGGACCATTGGTCTGACCCAGTCTGGCTGCTTTTATGTTTCAGCCCAGGGACCCTATAGTCAGCAGACAAGGTCTCCACTGTCTCAGCTCTCACTGCTCTTTCCCTGGTCTGGGCTTCTAGGAGGCCCCACCAAAAAAGGATGACAATTCAGATGCCCCCCCTTCCCAACTCATTCCAGTTCCCAGCATGAAGGGTTGAGTGTGGATGCTGGGAGAGTGACACCACAGCTCGGCGAGTCCCTGCTGAATTCCCCCTTCTCCCCGAAGCGAGGTTGCCCTGCTCTAGTTTCTAGATTCTAGTTGTACAGATCCGGCAGCTCCAGCACTGTCGTCGCCAGCATCCAGCATCCGACCAGCACTATCTACTGAGAGTCCACTGAGACCCCAAAAGGAATCCATATTGGGGGAACCAGTGAGCCTGGCTGGAGTCAGAAGAGGACCTCACCCCAGGGTGGAGATAAAGAAAGGTGGGTGAGGAAATGGGAATTTTCTGTAGTATTTTAATGTGAAGTATGCATGGCAGGGAAGGAATTGCTACAAAATGGGGTGCTAAAGGATTAAAGAGCCGCTCGTGGGGCAGAGTGGGAGGTTTGAGGATGTCCAGGTCACATGACTGTCTGGGGTGGAATGATCGGGTCATTAAAGGACTGGCTAAAAGTCCGATGAAGACAACGGAAGCCCCAGTGACTGCACAATTGACACCTAGCAATGGGACGCTCCGGGCAGGCGGAGCGTGTGGACTCAGCAGGGGTCTGCAGGAGGACAATGGACCAAAGGGTGACAGGAGGCTACAATAAGACCTAGCTTTTGTAGAGACTGGGGAGCTCCCCTGGGATTGGGCAACAAAGGGAGGAAGCCAAGACAGTTTAATCAGTGGCACGGCTCAAGGGAGCCCTGACTTGGCTGATATGGATGATAGTTTAAGCTCCTCTGTGCTAAATTACAGACTTCCCAATGCTGGGTTCCGGCTGAGTAACAAATCCCGCTCTGCTTGGAAGAGCTGCCTGGTGTCTCTGCAAATACTCATGGAGTAGGGTGACCAGACAGCAAATATGAAAAATCGGGATGGGGGTAGAGGGTAATAGGAGCCTATATAAGAAAAAGACCCACAAATCAGGACTGTCCCTATAAAATTGGGACATCTGGTCACCCTATGGAGGTGCAACGAGCCCTGAAGAGGGAACAAGTCTCTGAGCAGCCATCTATCTCAGGAGGATTCGCTGAGCAGGAGGGTAGGAGCCATGGGGCTCAATCTCGGAGGCCTTGAGGCCACGGGGTCCTGCCCTGAAGGAAGAGTAGGACTCCTTCTGGGGCTGGCCCACTGAAGGAGCTTTGGAAAAGCTGGGAGGTAACCCGAATCCTGTGGATCCGTGACAAGAAGTCTTTTAAGCCGGCCGGCACCACAACGCACCATCTCAGGACACGCAGCGTCAGCGTACCATCTGCCTCAGCAAGGCGATGGCGAGGGAGCTGGGATGGGAGGAGTTTGTGCATGTTAGATGGCAGGGGACTGGTGTATTTATCAATGATTAATGAACCTTATATCCTGCCTTCCCCAGATCCTATTTTCCTGTTCCCCACCCACCCCCTTCTCCCAAGGTCCTCCCTCCTCTTCCTGCCCCCACTTGGCCCCAGACCCCCGCTTCTTCCAAAACCCCAACCCTGCCCCGCCTCTTCCTGCCCAATTCTGCCCCTCTCCCAAATGTCCCTGCTCCTCTCCCTGCCCCCCCCAGCACCTCCTGCTGGCCAGGGAACAGCTGATCGTGGCAAGCAGGAGGTGCTGGGAGGGACGGGGGAGGAGCTGATTGGCAGGGCTGCTGGCAGATGGGAGGCACTGGGGTGGGAAGACGGGGAGCTGGCTGCCGGTGGGTGCTGAGCACCCATTATTTTTTTTCCATGGGTGCTACATAGTTGGTGTCCATGCCACAGTGTTATAAAAGGGCACTTTGCAGAATCACAGAAATGTAAGATTTGAAGGCACCTTGAGAGATCCTCTAGTCCAGCCCCTTGCATTCAAACCCTTTCTTCTCCCCTCAGGTGGAGCAGGGACTTGAGCCAGCCCTAACCATTGGGCTGCAAGTTATGAGGCAGGGACTCCCCACCCCAGCCTTGCATTTTGTGTAGGCTCGCCTATGGGGGCCTGATCCGGTAGGCGAGCTCAGCGCACACTTACAGGGTTGTGCCCCTCCAGTGTGTTAGGAAGAGGAATGCCCATCTGCCCCCAGTTTGTGAATCGTTCTGGGGCCTAGGCAGCTGGACACCTGGCATGGGGCTGCCATGCGTAGTCTCGAAGGCAGGGGCAGGGAGGTCTGACTGCAAGAATTTTGGTGTCAGGAAAGTTTTAGCACCTGTGGAGTTCAGTGGCTACTGTGCGGGGGACTTTGTGAATTGCATTGGGGCCTGAGTCTGGGATTTAGGTGTTTCAAGAGGGCAGCTAGGTGCCTAAATCCTTTGGCGAATCCAGCCTTAAGTGACTGGCCCACGGTCATACATGAAGTTTGTGTCAGAGCAGTGACTTAAACCCAGAACCCTAGGTTTGGGCCCTCTACTACATGCCTCCCACACCCTAACCCACATAGAACAGGCCAGGGCTGTTCACCCTGCACTGAAGTCAGCTATGCAGATGAGTTAGTGTCCAGGGAAGCAGTGTGAACTAGTAGATAATGTACTGAAGTGGGACGCAGCAGACCAGGGGTCTATTCTAGTGCTCTTGGGACAGTCACGTCCCCTTGCTGTGCCTCAGTTTCCCATCTATATAAAGGGCAATATGATACTCACTTCCTTGGTCAAGCGCTTTGAGATCTGTGGATGAAAGATCTGTATATTATTAGCATCAGTCCAGTCCAGATTTTTAACACCATGTAAAATGAATCTCATAATTTAGAAGGGGGAAAAAAAGAATTAAGGGACTGCATTTTTTTTCCTGCTCTTCACCTTCTGTAGTCTTTACATGTGTGCAAAGGGGTGGCATTTTACACTAGTGCAAATGATCACACAAAGTGCAAAGCAGAGGAGCCAGATGCCCCACAGTTATTCATAGATTCCAAGGCCAGAAAGGACCACTGTGGTCATCTAGACTCACCCCTGGTGTAACACAGGCTAGAGAACTGCCCCATGATAATCTCTCGAGCAGAAAAACATCCCATCTTGATTTTAAAATGGTCAGGGATGAAGAATCCACCACAACCCTTGGTAAGTTGTCCCAATTGTTAATTACTCTCACAGTTAAAAATGTGTGCTTTATTTCCAGTCTGAATTTGTCTAGCTTCAACTTCCATCCATTGGATCAGGTTCGACCTTTCTATGCCAGATTGAAGAGCCCATTGTTAAATATTTGTTCCCCGCGGAGGTAGTGAGAAACTGGGATGAAGTCACCTTTGCTTTGTTAAGCTAAATAGATGGAGCTCCTTGAGTCTGTCACTCTCAGGCAGGTTTTCTAACCATTTAATCATTCTCGTGGCTCTTCTCTGAACCTTCTCCAATTTATCAACATCCTTCTTGAATGGTGGGCACCAGAACTGGACACAGGATTCCAGCAGCAGTCGCACGAGTGACAAATGCAGAGGTAGAATAACCTCTCGTGCCTACTCCAGATTCCCCTGCTCATGCATCCCAGGATTGCATTCGTTCTTTTGGCCACAGTGTCACACTGGGAGCTTGTGTTCAGCTGATTATCCACCATGAGCCTCCCAACTTTTTCAGAGTCGCTGCTCCCCAGGATGAAGTCCCCTATGCTGTACCTATAGCGTGCATTCTGGGTTCCTAGATGTATAGATTTGCATTTAGCCAGATTAAAACGCACATCATTTGCTTGCTCCCAGTTTACCAAGTGATCCGGATCACTCTGAATCAGTGACTCATCTGCTTCATTATTTACCACTTCCCCAAGTCATGTGTCATCCGCAGACCTTTTCAGTGATGATTTTATGGATTCTTCCTGGTCATTGATAAAAATGTTTATGTTAATGATGCTCAGTCTCAGGCCATAAACGAACTATCACCAAGGGCCCCAAAAGGTTTTGTGTTTTCACCCTCTTCCAATGCACCTGGGCATAGGACCGGGTCTGTTCCAGCACTGAAGTCCCTATGAGTGTGTCTGCACAGTGAAGGAAAAGCTGCGGCTGGCCCGTGCCAGCCAACTCGGGCTTGCAGGGCTTGGGCTGTGGGACTGTTTTATTGCTGTGTAGACTTCCAGGCTCGGGCTGGAGCTTGGGCTGTAGGACCCTGCCGAGTGGGAGGTTCCCAGAGCTCAGGCTCCAGCCCCAAATCCGGAAATCTACACAGCAATGAAACAGCCCTGCAGCTTGAGTCCCATGAACCCGAGTCAGCTGGCAAGGGCCAGCCATGGGTGTCTAGTTGCAGTGTAGATGTACCCTATGTTACCAGTAAAGAAAGCTTGAATAGAAAGGAAGAGAAAGCCTACCACACTGTCTTCTATTTTTCTGACCCCTTTTCACATTGTCCCTTACCCCTGAGTTCCTGTGATGGGATGTAGTTGCCACCCCAGCCCTGAACAAGTAGAATGATGCCAGGTGGGCCAAATCAGCCAAACAAAGCTGCAATCGGAGATGATGTGTGGACAGCGCTAAAGAGAAGCACTCACCTATGAGGGGACAGGAAAGATTCTTTAAAACCAGGAGGCTGGTAACACTGTCATGGGGGGAAGCAGGGAGGAAGCCTGCAGTCTATGCGGTAAGGGAGAAGGAAGAGGGGATAGGAATCCATGAGGAAAGGTTAAGAGAGAGGAGCCCGATTAGGAAGGCTGGTGAAGGAGACGCTCAAAGAAGTATGGTAGGAAGTAGTCCAGGGAAGAGAGCAGTAAGATTCAGAAAAGGGCAACAAAAATTATGAGGGGTATGGAACGGCTTCTGTATGAGAAGAGATTAATAAAACTGGGACTTTTCAGCTTGGAAAAGAGACAGCTAAGGGGGGATATGGTTGAGGTCTATAAAATCATGACTGGTGTAGAGAAAGTAGATTAGGAAGTGTTGTTTACTGCTTCTCATAACACAAAAACTAGGGGTGACCAAATGAAATTAATAGGCATCAGGTTTAAAACAAATAAAAGGAAGTATTTCTTCACACAATGCACAGTCAACCTGTGGAACTCCTTGCCACAGAATGTTGTGAAGGCCAAGACCAAAACAGGGTTAAAAAAAAAACTAGGTAAATTCATGGAAGATAGGTCCATCAATGGCTATTAGCCAGGATGGGCAGGAATGGGTGTCCCTAGCCTGTTTCCCAGAAGCTGGGAGTGAGCAACAGGGGATGGATCACTTGAATTACCTGTTCTGTTCATTCCTTCTGGGGCACCTGACACTGTCCACTGTCGGAAGACTGGATACTGGGCTAGATGGACCTTTGGTCTGACCCAGTAGGGCCATTCTTATGTTCTTTTTTTGGGAAGAACCAGATCTTATCTGCTCACTGTAGAGCTTTAGACTGGATCCCAGAGTAGAGGATGGGCCGGGGTTCCCCTTCCATACACTGCAGAGCGGCAGTGAATGGGAAGACCGCCTGAGTCATGGCAGGAGTGAAATAGTCAGGGCAGCGGGTGTGAGGACTGCCCCACCCCTGAGAGAGACTTTGAGAGCTTGAAGGGAAGGGAAAACACAGAAGAGACCTGGCAGGAGTACCGAGTCCTGAGAGGCTATACGATGCCTCTGTTAGTGGAAGAAAAGGTGCAAGGCAGCATTGAACCATGCTGGGCTAATCCCCAGAATCACCAGAAGGGGGCATCACCCAGGTAAGTAAGAGTACACCACCAGCACAGTTCCCCATATCTAATAAAGTTCCGGTTGCTGGGTTATTCCTCTGGGAATTGTAATATCTATTTTACTTTTGTGTGCTCTCACTTACATTCCTCTGTGCAAGGAGATCGGGTGTTGAATATTTTCCAAAGGGATAAGGCCCTGTAATGGGGTGTTCACCCCACACTTTCCCTGAAACAGTTAAGTCAGACTGAGAAGGGGGCTAATTGATCCAACAAGCCACAGCTGAGGGGAATCAGGTGAAGAAGTAACCCCCTGCCTGATTGAGAGGGCCCAGCTGAGGGGGAACAAGCTGGGCTAAGGCTACAAAAGACAGGAAATTGGCTGCAGAAGGGGGCTGCTGGGAAAGTCTGCAGTCACTCCCTGGGAGAAGGGAGGTGTGTTTGGACTGGCAAAGCCAGGAAGGTAGGACAGGGCTCAAGGCAGCAAGGTCTTGAAAGGAATAGTCCTTGATTGCTGGCTAGAGGGTCCCTGAGCCAGAACCTGGAGTAGAGTGACACTGAGGGAGTGAACAGGAGCCTGTTTGTGGGAAGATACTTTTCTTCCTCAGAAGGGGAAGACATTTGGTGCCTAGCAGCTCGTGGGGCAAGAAAGGGGCAGTAGACCCAGAGAGAAAGGTGGAGAGATGGCATGCAACTGCAAGAAGGGAGCATTGACCTTGTGTGCTATTCCCCAGAGTGACCAAAGGAGGCACCATTTTAGCAGTGAATGGAGCACCCATGTCACAGGCCCTCTGGGTTCTCAGCATTAGGAAAGGTTTGCTTGGGTGGAGGCCCCAGCTGCCTTTATAAATGAATCCAGGACCAGTCCCCCTGAGGAGAAAAAAAGAGAAGGGTGCAGCCACGCCTCAGCATTCGATTATATGAATAATTCTTTAAGGTTTAACAGAGAAAGCACGGGAATACGAGGTAGAGTCCCTGATATTGGCCTTGGGTGATGCTGCTGAGGATGTCCGGCATGCCCTGCCCCTTATTGTTGAGAAGAATAGATGGAGCAGGCTTTTGATGCCCATTTCATAGGCAGACAGAATATTTTATATGAAAAGGCCAAAATGTCATGGTTAGAGGTCGCTCCACATTCACTGCTGGAGTACAGGTGCAGTTCTTTCTCCTATCTTAGGGCCACTTTACCTGCAGTTCATAATGATAATTGAATATAAAGATTCAGTGGATGGAGAAGAGGAAATCAAAAGAGAGAGAGAGAGAAAACATCAGAATAAGCATTATGGATTTCTGCTGTGTAGAAAACATACTATATTTTTTCCCTTAAACCTATGCCTCGAAAGGAGTTACCTGTTTCCTCAACAGCACTTAGCCAGCAAGTGCTCCCATTGGGGTGGTAGGTGAGTGCTGCACCATTCGGGTGAGTTGGATTCCTCTTTCCATCGATGAGAAATGCTCTCCAGAAAACTATTGGAGATTTGAAGAATTCGACAGGTGGGACCCCAAAGGACCCAACACGATCCAAACAGAGCAGCACTTTCTTATTTAGTTCTTTAGAGAGTACCAGCTGTGTTTGGCTACTGTTCCTGAGACTGTCTGGGGAAATGGGGGCAGACAACCAGCAATTTCCTGACAAATATTCCTCTAGGGAAAGAGAGAATAAGCTTGTGGGTTTGTTTGTTTGTTCTGTAAAAAAGAGTTAAAGATGGTAACCCAGCAGTGTGCCTGTTTCTCTCAAGAAACCAGATCCAAACCAGGCAGCACTATCCTACAGAACGATCAGAGGGTGCAGTGGTTTAGATATGATTGGTTGGAATTTCCCCAGTGGAGGTTGCAAATCATTCAAGACTGGAGTACAGTTGCGTTCTTTATGCTGTCTCTGGGTAGAACTACTTGTAGTTCACAATGATCATTCAATTTAAACAGTCGATTGAAAAGGGAAAACAGCGAGAAAACACAAGAGGGAGAGGAAACATATGAATGAGAGTCCCCGTTTTCTGCTGTGTAGTGAAAATGCTGAGTTTTTCACTTTCTTATTTAGCTCTTCAGAAAGAACATCCAAACACACTGGCACTTTCTTATAGAGTTATTCAAAAACCCCACTTGTGTTTGGCTATTGTTCCTGGGAGTTGTCTAATGAAATGGTGGTAGCCAGCCAGCCTCTGCCTGGGAAAACATCCTCTAGGGAAAAAGAGCATTAGTCTGTGCCAAAAAATATAAATAAATAAAATAAACAACCAACCGGAGTTCTGTTTTGAAACCCAGCAATGTGCTTGTTCTCTCAGGAAACCAGATCCAAACCAGGAAGTGTTATCCTACAGGATGACGAGAGTGCTGTGGTTAAGACAGGACTGGTCAGAATTTCCTATTTTGAAGTTGTTCTGCATTCAGCACTGGGGGGCAGGTGCAGTTCTTTGTCCTATCTTAGAGTGAGACAAGGATAACTGCATTGAAACATCAGTGACTGGAGAAGAGGAAACAGAGAGCAAGACAAAGCCTGAAAACATACAAATAAGCCTTGTGGGTTTGTGCTGTCTGTAGAAAATGCTGTAGTTTTCCACTAGACCTATGCCTCAACAGGGGAGCACTTACCTTTCTCAATATTCTAGTAAGTGCTTCCGTTGGGGCGGTAGGTCAGTGATGGTCAATATGGGTGGCTTCTTCTTACCAATAGGAAAAGTTCTCAACAATGAGAGTCTTTTGCAGGTTTGAGGCAGAGATGACCCATGCCTGCCTATAGTGGGGGACTGAGTGAAGTCAGCTGGCTTCAGCAGTGTCCCCAAAGATGCCCGTTCAGGTGTCAGCTGTTTGAGGAAGGAAAGCGGTGGAATTCCATAAGAAGTCAACTCCAGGAAGAACATCCAAACACACTGGCACTTTCTTATAGAGTTATTCAAAAAGCCCCATCGTTGTTTGGCTGTTGTTCCTGGGAATGTCTGGTGAAATGGTGGCAGGCAGCCAGTCTCTGCCCGGGAAAACTTCCTCTAGGGGAAAAAGAGCATTAGTCTGAGCAAAAAAAAAATAAAAAAGAAACTGGAGTTCTGCCTGGAAACCCAGCAATGTGATTGTTCTCTCAAGAAACCAGACCTAAACCAGGCAGCACTATCCTACAGAATGACTGGAGGGTGCAGTGGTTTAGATATGATTGGTTGGAATTTTCCCCAGTGGAGGTTGCAAATCACTCAATGCTGAGTTGCAGTTTTTTATCCTGTCTTAGGATAAGACTCCCTGCAGATCACAGTGATCTTGAATTTAAACAGTTGATGGAAAAGGAAATACAGCGAGATAACACTAGGGAGAGGGGAAACATCTGACTGAGAGTCATCTTTTTGCGCTGTGCGGAGAAAACTTTGTTTTTTTCACTTAACTTAGGCCTCAACTGGGGGCACTCACCCTCATCAACATTCCAGCCAGTACTCCTGTTGGGGTGCAAAGTCAGTGAAGCTGCATTGTGATTCTGTGCTTTTCTCTTCTGACCACTGGGAAATGTTCTCAGAAATCAGGGACTCTCTTGGAGGTTCAAAGCATCTGACAGATAGGACCCTATATGGACTCGACTGCAGGAACAATGCCCAGACAGAGTAGCACTTTCTTATTTTAGCTCTTCAGAGAGTGCCAGCTGTGTTTGGATACTGTTCCCGGGAATTTGGGGGGGAAATGGTGGCTGTCAGCCAGCCACGTACAGGTCAATGTTCTTGTAGAAAAAGAAAACTATTAGTCTTTGTAAACCTAAGTGAGAAGTTCTTCAGGGATACCCAGCAATGTGCTTGTTCTCTAAAGAAACCAGATCCAAACCAGGCAGCACTATCCTACAGAATGATCAGAATGCTGTGGTTAAGACAGGATTGGTTAGAATTTCCTATTTTGAAGTTGTTCTGCATTCAGCACTGGGGGGGCAGGTGCAGTTCTTTGTCATATCTTAGAGTGAGACAGCCTGCAGTTCACAAGGATCATTGCGTTTAAACAATCAGTGATTGGAGAAGAGAATATTGAGAGTGAGACAGAGGCTGAAACAAAATTAAACAATTTTGTGGATTTGAGCTGGGCACCGGGGGGTGGGGAGGACACACTGTACTTTTTCACTTGACCTATGCCTCAACAGGGGAGCACTTACCTTTCTCAATATTCCAGCAAGTGCTCCCATTGAGGTGGTAGGGCAGTGATGGTCCATTGGGATGGTTTAGATTTGACTTTTCACCAAGATGACCACAGATCCTACTGGAGGCTGGAGGAAGTGAGAGGTGGAAACCCATAAGGAGTCTCTAATGGTAAGAGTACCTGCAGTTCACAATCATCATTGAATTTAAACTGTTGATGGAAAAGGAATACAGTGAGGAAAGAGTTGAGGGAGAGGAAAAGTATGAGTGAGAGTCACCGTTGTGCTGTGTGGAGAAAATGCTGTATTTTTTTACTTGACCTAGGCCTCAACAGGGGAGCACTTACTCCTGTAAATATTCCAGCTAATGCTCCTGTTGGGGTGCAAAGTCAGTGAAGCTCCATTGTGATTCTGTGGGTTCCTCTTCTGACCATAGCAAAATGTTCTCCAAAATAAGGGTCTCTCTTGGAGGTTTGAAGCATCTGACAGACTTCAAAGCAGAAACTATGCCCAGACAGAACTGCACTTTCTTCTATAGCTCTTCAGAGAGTGCCAGCTGTGTTTGGCTATTGTTCCAGGGAATGTTTGGGGTAAATGTTGGGAGCCAGCCAGTCCCTGCCTGGGAAATCATTCTCCGGAGAAAAATTTGTGCAAAAACCCCAAAATCAACAAATTGGAATTCTGCCTTGAAACCCAGCAATGTGCTTGTTCTCTCAAGAAACCAGATCTAAACTAGGCAGCACTATCCTACAGAAAAAAAAAGACAGTGGAGTGGTTTAGATATTTAGATTTGGTGGGAATTTCCCAGTGGAGATTGCTGATCATTCTACGCTGAAGTTCAGGTGCAGTTCTTCAACTTGTCTTTGGATAAGACTACCTGCAATTCACAATGGTTACTGAATTTAAACATACAATCAATGGAAAAGAGAACAGTGAGAGAAAAAACATTCGAGAGAAAGGAAACATATAAATTAGAATCTCCATTTTATGCTGTTCAGAGAAAATGCTGTATTTTGTCACTTAACCTAGGCCTCAACAGGAGAGCGCTTACCCTTGTCAATATTCCAACAAGTGCTCCTGTAGGGTGCAAAGTCAGTGAAGCTCCATTGTGATTCTGTGGGTCTTTCTCTGACCATTGGGAAATGCTCTCAGGAACCAGGGACTCTCTTGGTGGTATGAAGCATCTGATGGACTCCGCTGCAGAAAAATGCCCAGACAGAGCAGCACTTTTGCTTTACCTCTTCAGAGTGCCAGCTGTGTTTGGATATTGTTCTTGGGAATTTTTGGGGGAAATGGTGGCTATAGGTTTTCACTTGTCCTGTGCCTCAACAGAGGAGCACTTACCATTGTCAATATTCCAGCAAGCGCTCCTGTTGGGGCGGTAGGTCAGTGACGAATCATTTGGATGCTTTGTATTTGACTTCTCATGAATGGGAAAAGTTCACTGAAACCAGAGTGCCTCCTGGGGCATGGGGGCAGAGGGAGAGAGTGAAAAGGGAGAGAGTGAAAAGAGAGAGAATGTCTCTGATTTTCAAAGGAAACCCAAGAAGAAAATATTCTACACACAGATGTAAGTATACAACTAATGTACTTCCAGTCTGGCTGAAACATGCTTCTTTGGAGAAAGGTGACCTCCTGTACTGGCTTTTCTATCAAAAGTAGAAAAGCTATTTGTGAGGGCAATTTTGAGTAGAAGCCACTAACAGGAAAACTGAGGAAAACCGAGCAATGTGCTTTTAAGTTTCTCTATCAACAAGATCCAAACTAAGCAGCACCTTCCATTTAAAAACTATTGCTAAACACATACAGCAAAATAGTCAGAAACAGACAGGGAAAGAGTGAAAGGAGGACAGGCAGAAGGCTGTATGGAGAGAAAGCAAAAGACAAAGAAAGACATGAGTGAGATATAAGGAGAGAGATGCTGAGAGAAAAGATGGGGAACAAACAAATAGAAATTACCAGACACAAACAAATCTATAGTCCATCTAGTCTAATTCCCTGCTTACAGTGGCCAGCATCAGATAAATAGATCTATCCTGTGGCTTCCTTTTCCCAGGAGAAGCACCAGTGTTCCAAACTGTGCTGCTAAGGTTCAAATACTCAAGTGTCAGGTCTGCAAGGCAGAGCAGGACTTACCCATCAGTGTGTGAGTCTCATTCTCTCCAGGTCCAGGCTGGCTGGGATGTCTCCATGCAAAGCATCATCTCGTCAGGGGCTCCGGCAGAGCCGAGCCTTAGAGGCAGCATGGTCTCTCCCAGGGCTTGTGGTGTCTCCTGGTCTTGAGCCTTTCCAGCCTCTTATATGCTGGGGCCCCGGCTCAGTGTCTCCCTCCCAAGTCCCTCCCCACCCTTTAATCATCAGAGGGAGTCGACAGGTAGTCTTCAGGGACTTGCAGGGAACAATAGCCAGGCACATCAAAGGAGCATTAGGCTGAGCTGCTGATTAAATCAGTTGTTTGCAAATGTCCAAGAAAACCCCCACTTTGCATGGACACAAGCCTCACTTACAGAAAACCTTATGGGATGGGGCTGGCAAATGGTTTCCAAAACCAGCAGAAAGAGAAGCCACGTGGATAGGAATTTGGGGTCCTGTTCCGAGCTCTGGGCACACACTTCTGGAGTTTTTGACATAAACCAGACTCCAACAGGGGCTATTCCAGCTCATTGGGTTTTTAGCCTCCCATTCCCCCAGTCTGGCCTTGAAGTTGTAGACTCATATCCATGCTAGAACTTAATATAGTTTAGCTGCTGAGCTGGGGAAGGGGTTTAGAGTCCAAAAATGTAATGGCAGAAGGCCATACACATCTCTGGGTGGTATTTTAGTGTCTATTCATGCAAGTGTGTCCTTGATTCTATGTGGGAGCATATATGTTTCCGCACTAGAGCATCATGCACAACTGAGCACATTTTTGTGTGATTGTATCTGCCTGCTGGACTAGGGTAGTTTTCTGGTTCATTCATTTGTCTGTTGGGGAAAAGGTGTATGTGCTATTGTGTTCATGTTTGTGTATGGGCGTGCCGCACTCTGTGCATCTATAGGCCATGTTGCACCAGATTATGATGGTGCAAGAGTAACTGAGATACATTTGATTTAAGCCTATATGATATTAGCCTCATCCGCTGGGATATTGTTGTACAGGGTTATCAGCTTGGTTGCAAAGTCAGCAGAGAAAGAAGCCATGTGACTAGGAATTTGGGGTCCTGTTCTGCACTCTGTATATAGATTGCTGTACGTTTACACATCTACCAGCCTTCAACATGGGGCTGCTCTGTTCTGCATCTGTAATAATGTTCTCCACCGGAAAACAGCAGGAATAAGAGCACTGACCCCTCTAACACCCCAAACACTTCACTGGGGTGTCAACCCCTCGCCAGCTCCCCTATTCCATCACTACTAGTTTAGACTGAACCCCATACTTGAAAAGGATGCATTTTACAGATTGAGGACTTGTCTGCACTAGGAAAGTTTGCTGGTACAGCTATACAAGCAAATACTCATAATGTTGATGCAGCTTGTAATGGCATTATAGTTATTCTGCTGGCCCAGTTTAAACCAGTTACTGAAGAGATATAGGCTACAGTGACTAATTCACACACCTCTCAGGAGTCCCAACCTGGGTTGCCACTGTGATACTGATGTCAAGCTACAAGCCTCTGACAGGCACTTCCACAGACTTCCACATGTAAGCTCATTACCTAGTTTGCCACTACAACAAAAGGGTAGTGGACCTGCAACAGCCCTTGTTAACCTGAGCTGAGATTTCCCAGGCACTTCAACCAAAACACATGGCTTTAGATAAAATATAAAACAGATTTATTAACTCCAGAAAGATTTTAAGTGATATAAGTGGTAGGCAGAATGGTCAGAGGTAGTGACCTTAAGAAAATGAAAACTAAACATGCATTCTAAAGCCTAAACTTTTAGTCTAAGGAAGTGTTGAATCAAACAATATCTCACCCTGACGGATGGTTCAAGCAGGTGACAGTTCCTCAATATATAGGCTGGGACTGCCTTCCAGGCTGGGACCACCCTTCCCCAGTTCAAAGTCTTTTTCCTCCAGATGTTCTTCCAGGTGTTGAGTTGTGGGAGGAGGGATTTTACTTATAAAGAAATACAGATAAGTGCAAAAATGACAGCTCCTGTATTTATACACATGTTTAGTCATGACAGAAAAAGAACTTTAATATTATTTAGATCATGGATTTCAAATTAGAGTTCAGCAATGAAATGATGCATGTATATGTGTGTTAAAAATAATATTTTATAATATTTGCAGAAAGCTAAGAGGGGATCTGATTCTTATCTGTAAATACATAAAAGGGATAAACACCAGGCTGTAAGAAGAGCTCTTATCAAACACTCCAAAGGGACCAAGGCCATGTCTACACCACAAAATTAAGTTGTCCTAACTTACATCGGCATACATCCGCCTCGGTAATTACATCATTTCTGCGGGTCCACACTTTGCTTCTTATGTTGGTGGTGTATGTCCTCACCAGAGGCTGTTGTATCGATTGTACTGTCAGTGTGGGGGCACTGTGGGAAGGCTTCTGAAAGCCAGTAACAGTCAATATAAGTAATGTTGTGTCTACATTGACACTGCATCGACCTAACTACGTCAAGCTTCACCTTTGGAGGAAGAGTTATTAAGTTGGTGTAGCTGGGCAGTTACATCAGCAGGAGCAAAATTTAAGTGTAGACACTTCCATAGTTAGGTCAATGTAAGTTGCCTTGCATCGACCTAACTCTGCAGTGTAGACCAAGCCTAAGGAGTCTAAGGGCCTGTCTAAAAAAGGAAAATTGGCCAGCAGAACTAAAGCAGAATAATTATTATGCTGGTGTAACTCCCCACATGGACACACTATTCCTGAATAAAAGAACTTCGTCCTGAAATAATACTTTGCTTCACTTTTGTTCCAGAATAGAGGGTCCACATGGGCTATTATGACATCATAGCTATACAGTGAGTAGTTCTGGACCTGGTCCCCATTGAACCATAACAGTATTATATTACCACTATAGTTATAGAATCATAGCATCATAGGACAGGAAGGGACCTCGAGAGGTCATCTAGTGCAGTCCCCTGCACTCATGGCAGCACTAAGTATTATCTAGAGCATCCCTGACAGGTGTTTTATCTAACCTGCTCTTAAAAATCTCCAATGATGGAGATTCCACAACCTCCCTAGGCAACTTATTCCTGTTTTTAACAACCCTGACTGTTAGGAAGTTTTTCCTAATGTCCAACCTAAACTGTCCTTGCTGCAATTTAAGCCCATTGTTTCTTGTCCTATCCTAAAAGGTTAAGAAGAACAATTTTTCTCCCTCCTCCTTGTAACAACCTTTTATGTTCTGCCAGTCAATTTCCTTATGTAGGAAGCAGGCCTTTGTTTCTACATGTGGGAGTACATACATCTCTCTGTGTGTTTGACTGTGTATTTATGTAGGAGCATATGATTGGGTGTGATTATTTGGATATAGTTCCTGGGGATCTCTGGGGTGAGGATAGCAACATGACATCAGCTTCCTACAAGTACTGGTACAAAATCTGTGAGTAAACCAAGCCTAAAGAGTAAAAAGAAAAGGAGTACTTGTGGCACCTTAGAGACTAACAAATTTATTAGAGCATAAGCTTTCGTGAGCTACAGCTCACTTCATCGGTGCATCCAATGAAGTGAGCTGTAGCTCACGAAAGCTTATGCTCTAATAAATTTGTTAGTCTCTAAGGTGCCACAAGTACTCCTTTTCTTTTTGCGAATACAGACTAACACGGCTGCTACTCTGAAACAAGCCTAAAGAGTGTGTCTGTTCTAACTCCCCCGGGGGCCTTTAATCACTAGAGGCAGTTGACAAATGCTCTTCTTAGCCTGGACAGGAACAATAGCTCTGACTCTATCCAGCCATTTTAAAGGAGTGTGAAACTGAACTGCTGATTAATCCACCTCAATGGGGTGTTAACTCCCTCTCCCTCAGCTTCTTCAATCACTGGGGGAATGGACTCAAATCCTTGTTAGAATTAGATGCAATTTAGAGACTGGAATGGGGAAGAGGGGTTGAGACTCCAAAATGTGATGCCACAAATACAAACCCATGTCAATAACACAATTTTGAACCACCAAAAAACAAACAACCCCCCCAGTTGTTTTCACTGACTTACTTTCCTAAAAAATTATAAGTGACACTATTTTTACTTAAAAAGAAACAAACTCAGCATTCTACATGACAGATCCTGTATTTATAGACTGTTTATTTAGGATATAAACGTAACTTCAAAATCATTATGATTTGAATTACAAGTTCAGAAATGAAACAATCCAAATATAGGTGTGTGAGTTTCAAAAGTAACATCAATGTTTGCAAATCTTCCTCTTAACATCTCACTACTATCCCTACAGAAATATTAACCTATTATTAAACCTTGCAGAAATATCACTGATTAATTCTCAAATGAGGTTGTTCTGTACATATTATGATCTCTCTATTTTCCGCATGGAAAACTGTCCGCAGAGAAGGAAAGTAACTTGCCCAAAGTCACAAAAAAGCCACTGGTAAAGCCTGAATTACAACTTGGAGTTGTGACCCAATTCCTATCCTGTACACCCCAAATTTCTCCTGGAACCAGGAATAGAATCCAGGATTCTTAACTCCCCTTCTAATCAATTAAACACCATTCCTCACCAAGAGCCAGAACTCAGGAGCCCTAGCTCCCAGCTGCCTCCATCTAACCAGTAGAGCCTATTCCCGTCCCAGAACTAGTGATAGAACCTAAGACCATGCCATAGAGCCCCCTATGCTGGTAACCCACACTCCACCAACAGATACGGAATAGAATCCAGGAGTCCTAGCTCCCAGACACCTCAATCTGACCACTAGATTCCACTTCCTTCCCAGAGTTGGATAGAACCCAGGAGTCCTAATGCCTGCTCTTATTTCCAGTGTCCTGGTACCATACCAATTACACATCTCCAGAAACAGAATCCAAACAGAGCTGTGTTTTCTTGTTTAGCCACTCAGCGAGTGCCTGTTTCTGTGTCAGTGTGTGGTAAATGGTGTTTAGTGTGTGAGCAAGTTTATTTGCTTTTCTGCTTTTCTGTATGGTTGTGTGTTAGTGGATGTGCATTCTCTGTGTGTGTCTTTTAGACCTGGCCCATGTAGCTCTCACTTTGTCTGAGTGGGTCCAGCAGTCAAGAAAAAGGGAAGAGATAAGATGTGTAAAAACAAGTTCAAGCAATAATTGGGTCACAAGCTCTGGCTAAGATCATGTGGAAGGAGATTTAGCAGACAGGGAGGAAACTTACAAAATAAAGAAGGGAACTAATCAAATATGCTTTGTTTAGGTTTAGATATTGGACATTAGAAGTAACTTTCTAACTTTCAGGATTGCTAAGAAACTGGAATAAATTGCTTAGAGAGTGGAATCTCTATGATTGAAGATTTTTAAGAACAAGTTAGACAAACAACTGTCACGGATGGTCTAGATAAAACTTAATCATGCTTTGAGTGAAGGAGACTGTACTAGCTAACCTCATGAGGTCCCTTCCAGTCCTGTGATTCTAGTTTCATGAGTGAATTTTGCTTGAGGAACAGTATCAAAACAGGGCAGCCCTTTCTTAGACACTCAAGAGTATATGATTGTGTGTTTGTATCTGAGTGTTTGGATGCTGTTGGTAGGATATAGAGTGTGTGAGTGCATCTCTGTGCATTGTGTGTTTGTATGTGTTTCTACAAATGGGAGTGCATGATTCAATGTTTGTTTCACTGTGTATTTTTTATGAGCACATGGCTGTGTGTTGTTGTTTGTATATAGTTCTTGGGGATCTCTGGGGTGAGGATGGCAACCTGAGATCAGCTTCCAACCTGTTCTTGCACAAAATCTGTGAGAAAACCAGGCCTAATGTGTGTTTCTGTTCTAGCTCCCATGGGGTCTTTAATCACCAGAGGCAGTTGCCAGATGCTCTTTTTTGCCTGGAGGGGGACAATAGCTCTGTCTCTATTCAGCCTCATCAAAGGAGTGTGAAACTGAACTGCTGATTAATCCACCTCAATGGGGTGTTAACTCCCACTCAGTCAGATGCTTCAATCACTGAGGGATGGAATCAAATCCATGTTAGAATGGATGCAATTTACAGACTGGTTTGGGAATGAGGGGTTAGACTTCAAAATGTGATTCCACAAATGCAAATACATCTGTATAACAGAATTTTGAAGTTAAAGATTTTCCTGTCTAGGTAAGGTTTCAGGTAGAAACCCTCCTTTATATTTGTTTCTCAAGATGAATGCCAAATACCATATAAACAAGCAGTTTATTCTGAATTACTTTACTAAAAAATCATAAATGACACTATTTTTACTTAGAAACACAGACAACATCCTACATGAAAGATCCTATATTTATAGACAGATTGTTTATTTAGGACATAAACATAACTTGAAAATCATTGTGATTTTATATACAAGATCAGCAATGAAACAATCCAAATATAGGGGTGTGTGCATAAAAAAGTAATAACAATCTCACCTCTATCTCGACAGAACTATTAACCTATTATTAAACTTTTCACAAATATAAACTATTAATTCTCAGATGAGGTTGCTCTGTACATATTATTATTCCTCTATTTTCTAAATGAAAATCTGTGGCACAGAGAAGGAAAGTAACTTGCCCAACCTTACACGCACAAAAAAAACCCAAAAACCAAAAAACCCAAAACCCAAAAAAACGAAAACAAACCAAAAACAGTGGCATAACTTGAATTATAACCTTGTAGTTGTGATCCAAAGTCCTATCCATTACACCCAACACTCCTCCCAGAACCAGGAATCCTAACTCCCAACCCTTGCATTCTAACTCATTAAACATCACTCCCCACCCAGAGCTAGGGATATAACTCAGGAGCCCTACCTCCCAGCCCCCCTCCATCTAACTAGCAGAGCCTACTCCCCTCCCGGAACCAGTTATACAATGCAAATCCTGGCTCCCAGCCTCCTCTGCTCTAACCCACAGGGCCCACACAGTGATAGGTATAGAACCCAGAAGTCCTTCCTGGACACCACAGTTTAACCACTAGACCCCCATGTCACTCCCAGAACTGGGATAGAACTCAGGAGTCATAATGCCTGCTCTTATTTTCAGTGTCCTGGTACCACCCCAATTACACAGCTCTAGGAAAAGAATCCAAACCAAGCTGTGTTTTCCTCTTTAGCCACAGTGAGTGCGTGTTTCTGTGTCCGTGTTTGATTCATGGTGTTTAATGTGTGAGCATGTTTATTTGGTTTTCTGCTTTTCTGCATGGTTGTGTGTGAATGCTGTGTGTGTGTCTTTTAGACCTGGCCCATGTAGGCCTCACTTGAACTCAGTGGGTCCAGCAGTAAAGGACAAGGCAAGAGATAAGCTATGTAAAGACAAGTTGAAGAAATAATTGAGTCAGCAGCTATGGCAAAGATCATGTGGAAGGAGACTTAGCAGTCAGAGAGGAAACTAACAGAACACAAGGAGGGAACTAATCAAATATGCTCTGTTTAGGTTTAGATTGGACATTAGGAAAAATTCCTAACTGTCACGGTGGTTAAGCACTGGAATAAATTGCTTATGGGGTTGTGGAATCTCTGTCATTGGAGATTTTTAAAAGCAGGTTAGACAAACACTTGTCAGGGATGGTCTAGATCAAGGGTTCTCAAACTGGGAATTGTGACCCCCTCAGGAGGGTCACAAGGTTATTACATAAGGGGTTGTGAGCTGTCAGCCTCAACCCCAAACCCTGCATCACCTCCAGCATTTACAATAGTGTTAAATATAAAAAAAGTGTTTTTAATTTATAAGGGGTGTCACACACAGAGGCTTGTTGTGTGAAAGAGGTCACTCAGTACAAAAGTTTGAGATCCAGTGGTCTAGATAATACTAAGTCCCACCTTGAGTGCAGGCAACTGGACTAAATGATCTTTTGAGGTCCCCTCCAGTCCTACAACTCTATAATTCTAGTTTCACGGGGTGAATTTTGCTCCAGGAACAGTATGCAAACAGGGCAGTTTTTTCTTATTCAGACTCTCAACAGTACACATTTGTGCATTTGTATCTGAGTGTTTGGATGCTGTTTTGGATATCGAGTGTGCCTCTCTGTGTTTTGTGCGTTTGTATATGAGAGCCTGTGTACTCTTTGGACATTAATTGTGTGAGTCTGTGTTTGTGGGCTGTGTGTTTCTTTGATTGATAAGCATGTTTGTTTTACTCTGTGTTTCTACATGTAGGAGTGCATGATTCTTGTGTGACTGCCTATTTGTGTATGAGTTCACAGTTGTGTCTGGTTGTTTAGATATAGTTCCTGGGGACCTTTGGGGTGAGGATGGCAGCCTGACATCAGCTTCCTATCTGTACTGGTATAAAATATGTGAGTAGTCTATCCTTTTCTGTTCCAGCTCCCCTGGGGTCTTTAATCACCAGAGGCAGTTGCCAAATCCTCTTCAGTGCCTGCAGGGGAACAATAGCTCTCTCTCTCTCTCTCTCTCCAGCCATATCAAATGAGTGTGAAACTGAACTGATGAATAATCCACTTCAATGGGGTGTTAACTCCCTCTCAGCTAGCACTTACTGGGGGATGGACTCAAATCCATGTTGAAATTAGATGTAATTTAGAGACTGGGCTAGGTAAAAGATGTTAAGATTCCAAAATATGATGCCACAGGGACCAATCCACTCGAACAACACAATTCTGAGCCTAAGGTATGGCTACACTTGCAGATGTAGAATGCTTTGAGTTAAACCAGCCTTCATAGAGCACAGTGGGGAAAGCGCTGCAATCTGTCCACACTGACAGCTGCAAGCACACTGGCGTGGCCACATTAGCAGCTCTTGCAACAGCCACAGAGAGCAGTGCTATGTATGGAAGGTTTCATGTAGAAATACTCTTGAATATGTGTGCATGAAGGTGTATCCAAATGCCAAATAACCAGCAGTTTTCACTGACTTACTTTTTATATAATGATAAATGACACTATTTTTACTTAATGACAGGTTTCAAAGTCGCTGACGAAGTGAGCTGTAGCTCACGAAAGCTTATGCTCAAATAAATTTGTTAGTCTCTAAGGTGCCACAAGTACTCCTTTTCTTTTTCTTTTTCCTTAAAAAGGTATACAGACAATATCCCACGTGATGGATCCCATATTTATAAGAGGTTGTTTATTTATGACATAAACATCAGTTGAAAATCCTTGTGGATTTTAAATACAAGTTCAGCAATGAAACTACCCTAATAAAACTGTGGGTGTGTAGGTGTGCACGTGTGTTAAAAATAATAACAATGTTTTAAAATCTTGCTCTGAACATCTCACCCCACTAACCCTACAGAAATATTACCAATTATGAAACTTTGCAGAAATCTAACCTATTAATTCCTTATGAGGTTGCTCTGTGCACATTATTATCCCTCTATTTTCCAGATGGAAAACTGTGGCCCAGAGAAGGAAAGTAACTTGCCCAAGGTCACACAAAGAACCAATGGCATACCTTGAATTATAACCTTGGTGTTGTGATCCAAAGTCCTATCCATTACACCTCACACTCCTCCCAGAACCAGGAGCAGAGCCTAGGATTCCTAACTCCCAGCCCTTTCATTCTAACCCATTAAATACCCCTTGTCACCCTGAGCCAGGAATAGAACTCAGGAGCCCTGGCTCCCAGCCCCCCTCCATCTAACCATTAGAGCCTACTCCCCTCCCACAACCAGTGATACAATGCAAGTCCTGGCTTCAAGACGGCTCTGTGATAACACATAAGACCCCACACCCCATTCAGAAATAGACATAGAACCCAGGAGTCCTGGCACCCAGGTGCCCTCAATCTACCCACTAGATCCCACTTCCCTTCCAGAGCTTGGATAGAATCCAGGAGTCGTATTTTCAGCTTCCTGGTAGCACCCCAATTACACAGCTCCAGGAACAGAATCCAAACCCAGTTGTGTTTACTTCTTTAGCCACTCAGTGAGTGGATGATTCTGAGTCAGTGTGTGGTTCATGGTGTTTAGTGTGTGAGCATGTTTATTAAATTTCTGCTTTTATGCATGGTTGTATGTTAGTGTATCTCAAAGCTGTGTGTCTGTGTGTCTTTTAGACCTGGCCCATGTAGGTCTCACTTGGTCTGAGTGGGCCAGCAGTAAAGGACAAGGCAAGAGATGAGCTATGTAAAAACAAGTTGAAAAAATAATTGGGTCAACAGCTATGGCTAAGATTATGTGGAAGGAGACTTAAAAGGCAGGGAGAAAACTAACAAAATACAAGAAGGGGACTAAGCAAATATGCTCTGTACATGTGGCATATCAACAGAGCATGATACAAACAGGAACTGGGCCTAACGTAACCTGAGCTCTCCTAAAATGCATGAAATGTCATAGATTGGAAGACTCACACACAGGGTCACACTTGTATATAAAATAACCAATATTTTTTGAATTTGTGTTATACCTCCCATCCATCCCCTACACATGAGTTTGATCAGTTCTGTGTAAGTGTTAATATACACCAATAAAGAAACCTGAGTGACGAGTCTGAATTAGAGCTGAGTTCCTGGGATCCACAAGGCTAAGGGCTAGAGAGGAATTCCAACAGCCTATACACAAAGATCCACCTATTTAATTAAAGGTGTGATTTTAAACTAGTTTAGATCCCACAGGAAGCAGCTCTGTGTCCAGTTCTGTTCAGTATCTTCATCAATGATTTAGATAATGGTCTAGATAGTACACTTATAGAGTTATCGGGTGATACCAAGCTGGGAGGGTTTGCAAGAGCTTTGGAGAATAGGATTCAAATTCAAAATGATCTGGACAATCTGGAGAAATCATCTGAAGTAAATAGGATGAAATTGAATAAGGACGAATGCAAAGTACTCCACTTAGGAAAGAACAATCAGTTGTACACATGCAAAATGGGAAATGACTGCCTAGGAAGGAGTACTGCAGAAAAGGATCTGGGGGTCACAGTGGATCAGAAGCTGAATATGGGTCAACAGTGTGCTTATATCTGTGTGTTTGGATGCTGTTGGTTGGATATTGAATGTGTGAAAATGCCTCTTTGTGTATTATCTGTTTGTGCATGAGAACTCATGTACTCTTTGGACATTGATTGTGTGAGCCTCTGGTTGTGGGTGGTGTGTTTCTTTGATTGCGTGTATAAATGAGTTTGCATTACTCTGTGTTTCTACATGAGGGAGTTCATGATTCTGTGTGTATTTGACTGCATATGTGTATAAGCACACTGTGGTGTGTAACTGTTTAGATATAGTTCCTGGGGATCTCTGGAGTGAGGATGGCAGCCTGACATCAGATTCCTATCTATACAGGTACAAAATCTGTGAGCAGACTAACCAGACTAACTAACTCTGTCTAACTCCCCTGGGGTCATTATTCACCACAGGCAGTTGCCAAAAGCTCTTCTTTGCCTGGAGGGGAACAATAGCTCTTTCTCTATCCAGCCATATCAAAATAGTGTGAAAGTGATTAATCCACTTCAATGGGGTGTTAACTCCCTCTCAGTCAACTCCTTCAGTCACTGGGGGATGGACTCAAATCCATGTTAGAATTGGATGCAATTTAGAGACTGAGGTGGGTAAAAGAAGTTAAGATTCCAAAATTTGATTCCACGGGGATGAACCCATTTGAACAGCACAATTGTGAGCCAAAGTCTTTCCTGTGTATGGGAGGTTTCTGAATATGTGTGTGTGTGTGAAGGTGAAAGCCAAATGCCAAATAACTAGCAGATTTCACTGACTTACTTTTCTAAATAATGATAAATGTCACTACTTTTATTTAAAAAGAAATAGAGACAACTTTCTGTGTGACAGATCCTGTATTTATAACAGGTTGTTTATTTATGACATATACATAAATTGAAAATCCTTGTGGATTTTAAATACAAATTCAATGAATGCAACTATCCTAATAAAATTGTGCGTGTGCATGTTAAAAATAATAACAATGTTATAAAATCTTGCTCTGAACAGCTCACTCCACTAAGCCTACAGAAACATTACCAATTATTAAACTTTGCAGAAATCTGTCCTGACTATTAATTCCATATGAGTTGTCTCTATACCTATTATA
Source organism: Dermochelys coriacea (assembly GCF_009764565.3). NCBI lineage: Eukaryota > Metazoa > Chordata > Testudines > Dermochelyidae > Dermochelys > Dermochelys coriacea. The sequence goes on from NC_050090.1 coordinate 11,979,718, forward strand.
TTTCCCTCTATTTTCCAGATGGAAAATTCTGGCCCAGAGAAGGAAAGTAACTTGTCCAGGGTCATAGAAAGAGCGAGTGGCATAACTGGAATTTGGACCCTGGAATCCTGATACCTAGTCCTCTGCTCTAACCCACTAGATCCCACTCCCCTCCCAGAGCTAGGAATAGAACCCAGGAGTCCTAGCTCCCAATTCTGTAACCCACTAAACCCCACTCCTCCACCAGAGATGGCAATAGAACCCAGTAGTATTGACTCCCAGCACTCCCACTTTAATCATTAGATACCACTGTCCTCCCAGAGCCAGGGACAGAACCCAGGAGTCCTGATGCACACTTCTCCTATGTTTTGTCTCCTAGTACCAGCCTAATTAAATACCATATTTCTAACACCTAACCACTTTCAGTAACAAAGTGCTCACTCCCACACTCCTTAGACCAACAGGTACAAGATCATAGCATTGCCAGACTGGACCAGACCCAAGGTACATATAGCCTAGGATCCTGTCTATGATAGGGAGCAGCCCCTGGTGCTGCAGAGAAAGGTGTAAGAGCCATCTATTAGCAGATGGAGGATAGTCTGCCTCCCATATTAGGTCTCACTTTGGTCTTGAATAGAAAGAGATCAGCTTCAGCCCTGAAGTTATTGTCTGACTTCCTCTTGTTCACCGCTCACATAATTTCCCGCCACTGTGAAAATTTAGATCAATAAATGTTGATTAAAAATAGCTTAAAAATCAGTACCCATCAAAATTATACAAATTAAAAATCAAATTCTACCAAGTCCAGCCATCATCCCTCTAGTTTCCACATGGAAACCTGTGTTCCCAGAACCAATGATAGAACCTAAGCCCAAGCCATATAGCCCCCTCTGCTGTAACCCACACTGCACCAAGAGATATGGAATAGAACGCAGGAGTCCTAGCTCCCAGACATCTCAATCTCTAGACTCCACTTCCTTCCCAGATCTAGTATAGACCCCAAGAGTCCTATTGTCTACTCTTATTTCCAGTGTCCTGGTACCACCCCAAAGACACATCTCCAGAAATGGAATCCAAACCGAGCTGTGTTTTCTTGTTTAGCCATTCAGCGAGTGCCTGTTTCTGTGTCAGTGTGGTACATGGTGTTTAGTGTGTGAGCAAGTTTATTTGCTTTTCTGCATTTCTGCATGGTTGTGTGTTAGTGGATGTGAATTCTCTGTGTGTGTCTTTTAGACCTGGCCCATGTAGCTCTCACTTGGTCTGAGTGGGTCCAGCAGTAAAGGACAAGGCAAGAGATAAGCAGTGTAAAAACAAGTTCAAGCAATAATTGGGTCACAAGTTATGGCTAAGATCATGTGTAAGGAGACTTAGCAGACAGGGAGGAAACTTACAAAATACAGGAGGGAACTAATCAAATATACTCTGTTTGGGTTTAGATTGGACATTAGGAAAAATTTCCTAAGGGCTTGTCTACATGGCACTTTACAGCGCTGCAACTTTCTTGCTCAGGGGTGTGAAAAAACACCCCCCGGAGCACTGCAAGTTCAGCGCTGTAATGTGCCAGTGTAGACAGTGCACCAGCACTGGGAGCTGTTCTGGTAGCTATTCCCCTTGTGGAGGTAGTTTTCTTAAAGCACTGGGAGAGGTCTCTCCCAGTGCTCTGCTGTGACTATACAAGCCACATTAAAGCCGAAGCAGTGCTTTAATGTTGCCAGTGTAGACTAGTCCTAACTGTCAGAGTTGCTAAGAACTGGAATAAATTGCCTAGGAAAGTTGTGGAATCTCCATCATTGAAGATTTTTAAGAACAGGTTAGACAAACACCTGTCAGGGGTGGACTAGGGCTAATACTTCGTCCCACCTTGAGTGTAGGGGACTGGAATAGATGACCTTGTGAGGTCCCTTCCAGTCCTGTGATTCTGTGATTCTAGTTTCATTGGGTGAATTTTGCTCAAGGAACAGTATCAAAAGAGGGAAGCCCTGTCTTATTTAGACACTCAAGAGTACATGTTTGTGTGTTTGTATCTGAGTGGGGGTTGAACTACATGACCTCCTGAGGTCCCTTCCTACCCTGATATTCTATGATTCTATGTTTGGATGCTGTTATTTGGAAATAGAGTGTGTGAGTGTCTCTCTTGGTATTTTGTGTTTGTATGTGAGACACTGTGTACTCTTTGGATATTGATTGTGTGAGCCTGTGTTTTTGGGCTGTGTGTTTCTCTGATTGCATATATAAGTGAGTTATGTTACTCTGTGTTTCTACAAGTGGGAGTGCATGATTCAATGTTTATTTCACTGTGTATTTTTTATGAGCGCATGGCTGTGTGTTATTGTTTGTATATTGTTCTTGGGGATCTCCGGGGTGAGGATGGCAGCTGGACATCAGCTTCCTACCTGTACTGGCACAAAATCTGTGAGAAAACCAGGCCTAATGAGTGTCTCTGTTCCAGCTCCCCTGGGGTCTTTGATCACCAGAGGCAGTTGCCATATGCTCTTTTTTGCCTGTAGGGGAAGAATAGCTCTGTCTCTATTCAGCCTCATCAAAGGAGTGTGAAACTGAACTGCTGATTAATCCACCTCAATGGGGTGTTAACTTACTCAGTCACCTCCTTCAATCACTGAGCGATGGAATCAAATCCATGTTAGAACTGAATGCAATTTACAGACTGGTATGGGGATGAAGGGTTAAGACGTCAAACTATGATTCTACAAATACAAATACATCTTAATAACAGAATTTTGAAGCCAAATACTTTCCTGTCTTGGGAAGGTTTCAGGTAGAAACCCTCCTTTATATTTGTTTCTCAAGATGAATGCAAATACCATGTAAACAAGCAGGTTTCAGAGTACAAGCAGTTTGTACTGAATTACTTTACTAAAAAATGAAATATGCCACTATTTTTACTTAGAAATACAGACAATATCCTACATGAGAGATACTGTATTTATAGACAGATTTTTTATTTAGGACATAAGCAAAACTTGAAAATTGTTGTTATTTTATATACAAGATCAGCAATGAAACAATCCAAATATAGGGGTGTGTGTATAAAAAAGTAATAACAATCTCACCTCTATCTCTACAGAACTATTAACTGATTATTAAACCATGCAGAAATATGACCTATTAATTCTCAGATGAGGTTGCTCTCTACATATTATTATTCCTCTATTTTCTAGATGAAAATCTGTGGCACAGAGACACAGAAACTTGCCTGAGATCACACAAAGAACCAGTGGCATAGCTTGAATTATAACCTTGGTGTTGTGATCCCAAGTCCTATCCTTTGCACCCCAGACTTCTCCCAGAACCAGGAATAGAACCCAAGATACCTAACTCCCAGCCCTTGTATTCTAACCCATTAAACATCAATCCCCACCCAGAGCCACGGATAGAACTCAGCAGCCCTAGCTCCCAGCCCTTCCTCCATCAAACCAGTGAAGATTACTCCCCTCCCAAAACGAGTGATAGAACCCAAGCCCCAGCTCCCAGACCCCGCTGCTCTAACCCACAGGGCCCCACCTAGAGATAGACATAGAACCCTGAAGTCCTGGTTCCCAGGCACCTTGATCTAGCTACTAGACTCCTCTTCCCTCCCGGTGCTGGGATAGAACCCAGGAGTCCTGATGCCTGCTCCCATTTTCAGTCTTCGGGTACCGCCCCAATTACACAACTCCAGGAACAGAATCCAAACCAAGCTGTGTTTTCTTCTTTAGCCACTCAGCAAGTGCATGTTTCTGTGTCAGCGCGTGATTCATGGTGTTTAGTGTGTGAGCATGTTTATTTACTTTTCTGCATGGTTGTGTGATAGTGTATCTGAGTGCTGTGTGTCTGTGTGTCTTTTAGACCTGGCCCATGTAGGCCTTACTTGGTCTAAGTGGGCACAGAAGTAAAGGACAAGGCAAGAGATAAGCTTTGTAAAAACAAGTTGAAGAAATAATTGAGTCAGCAGCTATGATTGAGTGGGTCAGTGGGGCACTTCTGGAGTGGGGCAGTTTACCAAAGGCAGAGGCACCAGCCTCAGGGCTGGTGGAGGAGGATTTGCCTCTCCCCACATCCGGGTGGGTGGAACAGAAACAATGTGCAGCTGGGCAGCTGTGAAATATCCTTGTTAGCAGGTGGCTCTTGGGGGGCGGCCCACCTGGCAACTCCATAAGGGGAGAGCAGCTCTGAGGGATGCCCAGAGCAAGCCAGGGAGATGCCGTCCAGCAGGAAGCTCCTGGCTTGGGGCTTGGTCGCCCTGGCCCTGTGCGTGGCAGCCCCAGATAACGCCTTCCCCCTGGTAGCCCCACGCTGTGCCCCCTGGGACCGCATCTCACTGCTCCCCTGGCTGGGGGCAGGGGGAGAACTGAATGCACAGAGGAATCGCTCAGAAGCTTTTCCTTCTTCTGGACTAACTTCTGCTCTGATTTATTGATCTGCTGCAAGTGGCTGAGCCTGTCCCAAACGCAGCTGCAGAGAGTGTCCGGGGGGCAGATACAGGGTCCCTCCGCAGGGCATGGGGAGTGTAGCACAGAGCACAGGCAATAGCTAATGGGTGTGGGGCTCAGGCACCCGAGGGCAGCTCAGTGGGCGAGGCAGCTGCCTCTGCACCACCCCCAAAACGGAGAACAGGGGAAGTGGAGAGTAAAAACTTCTCACTGTACTATACAGCGATGTCGTAGCCATGTCAGTTCTGGGGTACTGAAGAACTGATTTGGGCGAGGTAACGTATTTTATTGGACCAGCCTCTGCTGGTGAGAGAGACATGCTTTGGCGTTTACACGGTGCTCATTTTCAGGTCCGACCTGCACAACTTGATAGCTTGTAGTCTCTCACCAGCAGAAGCTGGGTCAATTGAAGAGATTACCTCACACAGCTTGCCTCTCTGAATGTACATAGACCTCTCCTCCACAGTTTTAAGCCCTTTACATAGGGAGGGTAAACAACAGATTTGTCATATGGGCTAACTGAGGCACAGCCGTGCCAAAGTTCAGTGAAGAGATTAGAACACAGGTTGCTAGTCTCCTACTCTAGCACCATCTCCACTAAACTACTCAAGGGATCATGGCTTCCCTCTCCCCCAGTGCAGCGATTCCCCCCACCCCGATGCATAATAATTACATGGCAAAGAAGTTGGGGACCCAGTGGGGTCAGCTTTGCCACTAGCCAGATGCAGGGGCTCCTTGCCGTGGGGACTGTCAGCAGTGAGGTGGGAGAGGAGGGCAGCGGGTAAGTGAATGTAGCGTGATGATCTCGTGTGCCCAAGGGTGAAGGGGCTGCAAAGGGCGGAAGGAACTGTCACATTTAATAGCTGTGGTCTTCTTTCTGTGGCATAGGTGAAGGGTTTGCGTACAGGGAGCTCCTCGTCAGTGCCAGACAAGGACGGGGTGCGGGTTCATTGGGGCACCGCTCCAAGAGGGCAGAGTTTCAGTGGTGTGGGCTCTTACCTTCACTCCGTGCTGCTTGGTGCTCACCAGTTTGAGTTTTGCTGAATTTGACGTCCTGGAAGGACACAAACCATTGCTGGGCAACATTAACTGCAAGTTAACAGAGCTTTTTGCTATTTAATTTCCCAGCTTTTGAAACAGAAAGAGAAAGCTGTTAGTGGTCTCGTGGGTTGTTGTAATTATCACCTAGGTGTGCAGTTCAGATGCCCCTGCAGACAGATAATGACAACACCTAGATCTTACCAAGTGCTTTCCCTCTGTAGCGCTTCAGCAGGGGAAACATCAGTATTCACCTAGTCATAGGCGCTTACTTTCCCTCTTTCCCATGGGTGCTTGAGCCCCCTCTGCACCCGGCCCTGCCCTCACTCCATCCCTTCCATGAGGCCCCACCCCTGCTCTGCCCCCATTCCAACCCCTTCTCCAAAGTCCTCACCCCAACTCCACCCCCTCCCTGCCCCTATTCCAACTCCTTCCCCAAATCCCTGCCCTGGCCCCGCCTTTTCCCCGCTTCCTCCCCTGAGCGCACCACATTGCTACTCCTCCCCTCCCCCGGGAGCGTGCTAACACTGCCAAACAGCTGTTTGGCAGCAGCCGGGCAGGAAGTGCTGGGAGGTAGGCAGAGAAGTGGGGATATGGCGTGCTCAGGTGGGGAGGAGGAGGTTGGGCGGGAGGTGAGAGGAGCTTGGCTGCTGATGGGTGCAGAGCACACACTAATTTTTCCCTGTGGGTGCTCCAGCCCCAGAGCACCCACAGAGTTCGTACCTATGCACCTAGTTTACATGGGGAAACTGAGGCACAATGTCACTCTGCAGGCCAGTGGCAGAGTCCCAGGCTTTCTGAGTCCCAGTGCACTGTTCTCCGCACTAGGCCATACTGCTGCTGAGTGATTTCTAAATACTCTCCACCCTCTGTACAAGTTATGGTAGTGGACTGGGGAGAATGGTCATGCTTTTAAATGGTTGGAGTCTGTAGCTGCTAACAGAGCCGGTGAGAGAAACCTCCAACATTGTCTGTGTCCCAAGAACTCAACATTTGTATTACATAGTGGTTACAGTCACTTTACATCTGTCTCTCTTCTCCCCGCATTATTCCTCACCCCCACCATCACTTCCAGTTCAGCCCTCTCCCTCCCCCTTCGCATTAACCATTCATATTTGGGAAGCCAGGTGTGCCCTCCAAAATGCTGTATGAATCTGTGAACTTTAAGCCAAGCTATTTTTTTTTGGGCATTGTCTCAGGAACTTCTTGCTCAAATGACCCCAGATTTGGATCTCTAGCCAAGCCCCCAGATTCCTTAGCCCCATGCCTTTGGTTCCTTAGCCACTGGTATCAGCTATTTCTTTTTTTGCTAGTGGCAAAGGGGGCACAGGAGGCACAGAATGGGGGTGCAGGGGTTGGGGAGCCCATGGGTGCCAGGGAAAATGGGGGGGTGCCAGGCCAATGGGGGCCAAGCCATCAAAATACAAGTTTGCCCAGGGTGCCATTTTCCCTAAGGCTGGCCCTGGGTGGTAAGGTGTTGTTCTGGACTTCTTAATTCCTGCCATCCTTAGCACTTCCTGCAGGAGGTGACTCTCAAAGTGCCATCCCTGGTCAGAGTGTATCCGAGCCAGAAATCCATACACTGAAAAATATTTCTCCCACAACACTCAAGCAATGGTGGTGGCCCTCTGGTCATGTGTGGGACATGTCTGGGCACGCTGGGTAAAATGGTCAGTCACTACGAAAATGTTCCCACATTCCTACTGTCCACTTCTAAAGACAAGAAATCAATTCATATGAGCTCCAAAGGTTTGCTGCTGGTGATATGCTTCAGATATGCTGCTCTAGTGGGCAGAGTTTTCCTTTGAACACACTAGGTGCATGTCTTGCATTTCTTGAGTACATCCTCAGCCATCCGGGGCCAGTAAAACCTACTATGGTTAAGTTCCAGGGTTCTCTCCATTCCCAAATGTCCAAAGTCATCATGCAGGGCCCAGGGCCAGGGCTCTGTATCCTTTTGGTAGCACGGGTTGTGTTAGTTGATTCTGTAAAGGGTCTATTACTGTGATCTGGTGCAGCACTCCCTGTATTAGTCTTAGTTTGCTCCATTCCCTCAACCGCAGTCTACCCTCGGGGGAAGATGGAATAATTGCAACAGGGTTTCGCCCCTCTCTTTTTGCAAGTCGTGTGTCAAGAATGTCAATACCTTGCCCTTGGGCTTTTTGCCAGTCAGCGGCATTGAGCATGGGCAATGGAGATTGGTCCAACACCGTATAGTTCACTGAGGCAGAAGGCACACTCTAAGGGGGCAGGCCCAGAGTTTCTGCAACACAACCATGAAAGCTCTCATGAACCTCTGGCTCTCGATGACTCACACTGCAAATTGCTCTCACTCCATCCATAAGAATCACAGCAACTTCCGATGGCCAGGACAATGCATCTGCATCTACATTGCTTCTCCCTGATTGGTACTGAATGCTGAACTCATAGCTAGTCAAGGCAGCCACCCATCTCTGCTCTGTAGCTTCCAGTTTAGCATTTGTCAACATGGAAGTCAGCGGATTGTTGTCCGTCCACACTTGAAACCTAGCACGATACAAGCAGTCACAAAACTTCTCATTGATGGGGCAATTCAAGGACAAGAACTCCAGCTTGTGGATGGGGTAGCAAGTTTCACTGTCACACAGCCCTCGGCTTGCAAAGGCCACAGGTTTATGTTTGCCTTCAACTTCCTGGTATTGGACCACTCCTAAACCCTCCAAACCAGCATCTGTATGTAGGATAAATGGCTTGCTCAGGTCAGCAAAGACTAGGACAGGAGCATAAGTTAAGCAGTTAATGATTTCTCAAAAAGTCTTTTCACATCTCTCGTCCCATCATGGTCCAAAGAGCTCTAGGGACCCATTGTGTCTCTGTTCAGGAGGCCTTGGGGACCTCCTCTTACTCTTGGTCTTACATTTGTTCTTGCTGGATGGGTATTCCCTGATAAGACCATTCAGAGGCTTTACAATGAGGAAGTGCGGCTGAGGCAGGTGACAGGGGAGGTCTGACCATGGTGATCGGCTACTTGGGCAGCTAGGTCAAGCGCCCACCGCACAACTGCACCCGCCCTCCTGTTTACAGGCACTAGCACGGGTCCGTCTACATGAGTTGAGAGTGACCCCTCCCACTTTCTGTGCAGACATACTTCCGTGTCACGTCAGTCAGCTGTGGGCCCTGGCTCTGTGCACACACTGGTGAGGTGTCATTTCTGTGGATGCCTTCAGATTTGGGCTGGCTGTTAATACCCTTATGAAGCGAACAAATGTTATAGATCCAGTTTAGAGAGGGGCAAACTGAGGCATCCAGACAGGAGGGGACCTGCTAAAGACAGTGGCAGAACAAAGGCTGGAACCCCAATGGACCAGGCATCACCCCCAGAGTCATTCTTCCCACCTTCTGCAACAGAAGGTCCGGTGTCTGGTCAGTGCCCTGAACAAGCTTCTGATAAATTGTTGAAAAATAGAGGTGTGTGTATGTGTGTGTGTGTGTGTGTGTAAAATAGCATAGTTCACAGACCAAGAATACCATTTTTAGGAACATCCGTATTTTTTTAAAGTACTTTAAAGTGATCATGGTCAATTTTGAAAGAAGACCTCAGGTTTTTGAAGCTGCCAAATTTGAATTTGATGACAAAAATGTGGTGTGGAAAAAAATGTCCAGGACCCAGGTCTCTAAGATGACAAAAGCCACTGCTACAGCCCCATGCTGTTTTCAGAGTGACTAACCCAGGTTAGAGGCTCAGATTTCTAACCACTAAGCCACACTCCCCTCCCAGAGCCGGGGGAAGAATCCAGGATTCCTGGTCACCAATACGCTGCTGACAAGTGAATACTATGGTAACCCACTGAGAAAACATTGCTCATGTCCTTCTCTGGTGGCTGGTTGAGGAAAGGGCTAGTAATTGCTCCTGGAGCTCAGAGAACAAGCTGGGATCTGAAAAATTGAAACCCTGCTGCTGACCTATGTGGGGGTTGAGTGTCTTTTCCTTCTGGGCTTGTACAGCACCTAGCACAATGGGGCCTGTTCCAGGGCTGGGGTCCTAGGCACTACCATGCTCTGGTTTCATGCAATTCAGACAGTGAAAAGCCCCCTTGAAAACAGGTTTGTGCTTCACAACTCTGTCGCTCGCTGGGTCAATTATGGTGTGAATCCCTAACACACGCACGTCAGGTGTTTGTCACACGTTTTGCCTGTGGAACTCTTCTCCTCCAGTGCAGGTGTGTGGTCGGTCTCCCACGTCCTGCCCCACATGCAGACGCTCAGCCTGGGAGTCTGGCACTTTGGCATGAGCTGTAAAGACTTGTGTGTTTAGCTCTGGATTCATTGGTCTCGTCCCCAGCCTTGGCTAAGGTGGCAGCCAGCCCACTGGCAGGTGTCCCTCATTAGCCTGCTCCAAGGGGGTGAAGTTTGGTTCACATGGGAGGGCAGGGGAGAGCCCGGGCAGATTGGCTGGTGCCGCAGAGGCCCGGCTGCTCCTGGCCACAGCCAATTTCCCTGAGCGCTTTGGGAAGTGAGTGATGGTGCACTACGTCCCCCGAACTGCCCCGCTGACACAGCCCCTCAACAGTGACCCCTCTGCTTGTATCTGTGTTACAGCAGCCCGTCCCTTGACCCCATGCTCCCTGCACTGGCGACGTCCTTGCGCCTTGGACCCAGCAGAGGTCACTGTGCCGGTGCTCCCTTCCCTGCAGGTTCGGTGGAGCTGAGGACGGATTGTTCTTGGGTGTCCGTTTGCGAAGGCTGTGAAAGGTGAGTTATGGGAAGCCTTGAGGGCAATGGGAAGGTGGGAGGAAGCACAAGTCTTTCCCTGTCACTTCCTTATTGTGCAATTGAACGATCCTTGTAATTTCCCATTAAATAGAATTCTTTCTGATTGCAACAATCCCATCCCTGCGCATTGTCCAGATTTTAAAGCTTTACTGGGTTTCTCTTGTGTTTAATTGGAGCCGCCGTCCTGAAACAGAAACCTGTTTCTTCTCCTCTGCATTGTCTTATGAAGCTTGGGCTTTAGCAACAGGCACCTGACCCTAGCCGAGGCCTTTACCACCCACCTGTCCACACCAGAGATCCCTGCCTGGTTAACGAGCAGGTGAATCTGGCTCAAGGAGAGAAGCTGGTGAAACGAACAGGCCTGTACGACAAACCAAGCCAGGGCAGGCCCAGGTTTCTGTCTAACTGGTTCTCCTGCCCCCTGTTCCCCACCCCCAGCGCAGCACCTCAGAGCCTCCAGCCACTGACTGGAGCCTCGTCCCGTCAGTCCGGGAGCTGCAGGTCCCTGTGGGGCGATGGGGCACCTACACGTCCCACTGCAGGTGGACGCGCGCCCAGCGCTGGAGCCAGAGCGCTTTGCCCAGCAGTTCTCATGGGGCAGCGCGTGTGCCCTCCATGTCATCATGCTCCCAGCTGAGGGTGTAAGGGCAGGACTGCCCCAATCCCCTCTCAGCCCCTTCCCACGCAGAGTTGGGAAGTGCAGTGGGGGGCTGGCAGGAAATATGCAAACTAGGGTCTGTTCCTTGTGCCCGTCACCTGTCTTCCTCCGGTTCACCAGAAGATGGCAGCAGATGGCCAGGTTAATCCACAGCGAGCTCGGTGTTTGGCAAAGGCCAGCCTGTGTTGCTCCCAGGGGGTGACTCTGCCAGGGGTCTGGGCTCAGGAGGAGCCACAGGCAAAAAGTGAGGGCCCAGGCCTGGCCCAATGAAGGGGGCACTGCCAGGGAGACTGGGAGGCCTCACGTGCCCTGGAAATAGGGTGACCAGGTGGCTGTTTTTTTTGACCAGAACACCGGGGGTCCTGGCAGTTCCGGTCAGCGCCGTTGACCTGGCCATTGACTGTCCAGTTGGTGGTGCAGCGCAGAGGGGCTGGCAGGCTCCCTGCTAGCTTCTGTCCCGTGCGGCTCCTAGAAGCAGCTGCCATGTCCGCCCTCTTCCTTCTACGCATTGGGGCAGCCAGGGGGCTCTACACACTGCCCCCACCCCAAGCACTGCCCCCACTGCTCCCATTGACCAGGAACCTTGGCCAATGGGAGCAGCGGGAGCAGTGCCTGTGGACGGGGGCAGCGTGCAGAGGGGGGGACATGCCGCTGTTTCCAGGAGCTGCTTGAAGTAAGCGCCAACTGGAGCCCACACCCCGGAGCCCCTCCCAGGCCCCAACCCCCTGCTCCAGCCCTGAATCCCCTCCCGGCGGGTGTGGCCCCCCCACCCTCCGAACCCCTCAGTGGAGCCCAGAGCCCCCTCCTGCACCCCAAACCTCTTGTCCCTGGCCCCAACCCAGAGCCTGCACCCCCAGCCAGAGCCCTCACATCCCCCAGTGCCCCAACTTCCTGCCCCAGCCCAGAGCCCCATCCCGCCCTCCAAACCCCTCATCCCTACCCCCACCCCAGAGCCTGAACCCCCAGATGGAGCACTCACCCCCCTTGCATCCCAACCTACTGCCTCAGCCTAGAACCTGATCCTGACCTCCGAAACCCTCATCCCCAACCCTCCCCAGAGCCCGCACCCCGAGCTGGAGCTCTCACCCCTCCCACTACACCTCAGCCACCTGAGCCACCCTGGTGAATGAGGGTGGGGAGAGCGAGTGACAGAGGGAGGCGGGGATGGAGTGAGTGGGGGCGGGGCCTCAGAGAAGGGGCGGGACATAACTATGTAGGAGGGGTGGGTGGGGCAGGGGGAGGGTTGAAGTTGTTCAGTTTTGTGTGTGTAGAAAGTTGGCAACCCTACCTGGAAAGCCGAGACGCATGGATAGAGACGAGGGCGCCAAACGCACGGACAAGACATGAGGCCCCAGGATGCTCCGACACTTTATTGGTGTTAATCATATGGTTGGGGAGGACTGCAAGAAGAAATATCCCCCCACCTCCAAACCTGCATCCCCCCATCAGTGCCCCCCACCCCATAATCCCCCCGCCCCGTCATCCCCCGCAACCCTATGATGGCGTCTCCTGCCCCATCACCACCCCAGCCCTCCGACGGTGCCCCCGTTCCCCTCAACAGTGCCCCCTGCCCCGCCACCTCCCCATCCCTCTGAGAGCGCCTCCTACCCCGCTACCCCCTCCCAATGGTGCCCCCTGCTCTCCCCTGTGTCCCCTGATTTCCCTCCTGTCCCACCGCCCACATCCTCGCCAGGCAGCGATTGGTGTTGGGGTCGTTCCCTCTGCAGTCCTGGCAGCCATTGTTGTCGCAGCGCAGAAGGGGCACTTTGTCCAGCCGGTGCCAGGCCCGCAGCAGGCTCTGGCGCGTCTCATGCTTCCAGTCCCTCTTGTAGATCTTTTGGAAGACGAAGGCTTTGTAGTCCTTGCTGACGCGGCGGAAGGTATCGCTCACCATCTGTAGGATGTTGTAGGGCCTGTTCTTTTGCAGGCACGTCCTCACGCAGGGCGAGTTGAGGGTGAAGAAGATCAGGCAGCTGTTGCTTTTGTAGGTCTGGGCCAGGAGCTTCTGCACGGGGCTCTGCCGGTGACCCCGAAGCAGGCGCCACTCAGTGTGTTGCCCCACCCTGCCCAGGCGGTTCACCCGGGCAGCCACAATGTGCCCTGCCTTTGGGTCATACAGGCCACCCTTTCCTTTAATGGCTTTGTGCATGCTCCTCAGCTCATCCTCAGGCAGCTCCTGCTCCAGACCAGACGGGTTCTCACAATAGGTTCGGTTCAGGCTGACGGCGAAGGCGTATTGCTCATCCACCCCAAACCTAAAGGAAGGCAAAGCAAAGGGCAGTGAGGGCCCGCGGGGCTCCAGACCATCCTATCCCGAGCCCTGAGCGGCAAACGTCTGCAGCGCAGGGCACTTGCGCTGGGTCACACATGGTGCCGTCACTGGCCGGTTCTAGGCTCTCAGGGCTGCAGCCTGGGTCAGGGGATGTTTGCGCCCTGGGAGAATGAAATACACTTGAAGGGCGGTTTTAAGAAGATCAGAAACTGCCACAGGTACCCCCTGGAATCATCAGCCTTGTGTGAGCTTTGATCCATCAGCTCCACCAGGCTGAGTGTTACTACTTGAGCTCCAGGAACAAGAAGGAGCTTTTATGAGGAGCTACCCCAAGAGAGGGACGTGACACACAGTTGGCCCCGGGACACACAGCAATTTGCTGGAGAGTTAAACAATACTGGAGATTGGGACCCCCCATTTTTCCCCCCAGCTCTGGGAGGGGACTGTGACTGTGGTTAAAGGGAGGCTAACAATGGCACCTATATGTGGCACATTCCCTGGGAAAGGCTTTGTGTCTGCCACATTAGAGAGCTGGGTTCTAGTCCCACCTCTGCCTGAAGTGGCCTGTGCAGCTGATTTGGAGAGGTTTGGGGCCTCATAGCTGGCCACCAGCCTGGGGTACAGGGCCCTGCTTAGTAACAAGGGCTGTGATGTGCACTATACAGCAGACAAGGGAGCAGATCTCCTGGCTCCCAGTCCAGTGCACCTTTGCCTTAGCTATGATCTACTGGGAGGGAATCTTCCTCTAGATGGACATAACATGGGCTTGTGGGATTACTGGGGTCACCTCTGGGGGCAGAGTTAGCCCTACAGACCCTTTATCCTCTAAGCTGAGCCCTCCAGCCTTTGGAGCAAGGGGTAGGAATGAAGCTGGGGCCCCTTGCCCCTGTGCTGAAGCTGCCCTGGGAGGGTGTCACTCACCTTGTGATGTAGTTGATGATGGTGTGGAGGTTTTTTCGTCTGATGTCTCCTAGTGTCCCCATCCCCAGCCATAGCAGGAGGGCGGCTGTCCAGAGAGCGCTATGGGGCAGCCGGCCAGGCAGCTGGGGAGAGATGGGGGCATCAGGAGTACCGGCAATGCCCCTCCACGCCCCAGAGCTTGGCTACTGCTGGGGCGTGGGCCCCTCTGGCCCAGGGAGCGGGGTAGAGACAGGGGAAGCGGCTCTAAGCCTTGGAACTGGATCCATGCACCTGGCCGGATGGGAATGGTCTGTCGTCCATGTGATGTGCCCAGGGCAGGGGAGTGTAGGAGACACGACTGCCCCCAGCTGGAGGAGCTGAGCCCTGCTCAGTGTGTATGTGAGATGGGGGCAGAGGGCACCTCCCTGAGCTCCATGGGGCAGGAAGGAAGTGGGGGGCAGAGGGAGCTGCCCTGGAGCTCCATGGAGCACGGTGAAGGTGAGGGTGGGGGAAGAGGGGCAGGAGGCGGGGGCGGGGGACTCACCATTGTTTCCATGGGGCAAGAGCAGGGGCTGCCGTCACTCACTGACAGATGCTCACACTGGATCCCTAGTGATGGGCTCAGCTCCCAGCCCCTCTTCTTGTAGCCCCATTCTCCACCCCCCCCCCCCCACCGCCCCGCACTGACACACTTGCTGTCCCCATGCCCAGCCCAGGGGAGGTGGCACCAGGTGGGACTCAACTGCTTCATTCAATATTGCCTTTAAAGGGAACTCCATGGGGCTGAGCTAGGAGGGCTGGGGCAGACAGTAGACAGGATGGGAGGTGGAGAGAGGCGGGCAGACAGGGGTGGGGGGATGGGAAGTGGCAATGGGTGAGGCAGACAAGGCTGGGGGATGGGAACATGGCGAGGGGTGGGGCAGATGAGGGTGAGGGATCGGGCATGTGGAAGGCCAGGACAGACGGGTGTGGAATGAGAGGTGGCGAGGGCTGGGCAGACTCCAGGCTGGAGCGTTGGCCCTGTCCGGGTGGGGTTGGTTTGTCTCACTCTGGGGGGTGATGGGGTGAAGTTGCCAATTCCCTGCCTCATGAGCAAGGGTCATAAAGCTTCAGACCATCCTGGGGCCTCACATCTCTGTCCGTGTGTCCGGCTCTCTCTCACCCTGAAGTGAGGGGAGGGTTTTAGATTAGAATCGGAGCAGAGTCAGGATGGGGTACAGTTTCTAGATTTGAGCCAGGTGCGTACTCCAGATGGGGCAGAGGTTCTAGGTAGGAGCCACATGCACTTGGAGGCTGGGGTTCCAGATGGGAACCAGGTGCACACTCAGGACGACAGGATTCCGGACTAGCAGCCATGACACACTCGGGCAGGGATGGGGTTCTAGACTGGAGCCTGGCACATACCTTCTGGTTCCGTACTGGTGCTCAGCAGGGGCAGATTTTCCCCCTGGAAAGCACACTGCGCCCTGCAGGGACTGGGCAGAGTCACAGCACTGCCTTTGCCAAACCAGCTGGTGTTTGTCAGTCACCAGGGTCCAGGACTGAAGAGGGCTTGGGGGGTCTGGGACAGGGACAGGTAACTGAGAGCCCCAGGCCAGCAGCGTATCACTCCCTCCCTCCCAGCCTCTTGTGGACATTGGGATGAAGGTCTGGTTTGTGTTAGTCCCCTCCAAGGGGTTGTTGTTTGGTACCTGAAAGTCTGCTTTCCAGGTGAGGGGAAACTGAGGCAGGCCTCACCCACGGTGCCACATCTGGCCTTAAGGGTGTGTGATGGGATGGCCTGCGCTATGACCGAGCTTCTTCTGTCCATTGCTTGGCTGCCCAAGGGGGCTCGGCACGCAGGGATCAGGCCCCAAATGGGCACACTATTGTTCTAATGCAGATTTAACAAGGGTGGGCTGTAGGTGCCAGGAGGGGTGAGAGCATTGGAAGAGCTGGCCTGGGGCCCCATAGCAAGGCACCACTGGGGCGGGGCAGCTTTTGGGGTTCATGCAGCCATCAGGGCTCGGGAGGGATCCACTGAGTATCTAATACAATTGGGGAGACCACTGGGCTGTGCACCCCTTCTGTGCCCAGGTGGTGCCTCTGGGGATCATGGGGCAGGGGCTGGGCATGTTGTGCCCCTTAGTGGCTGTGCTGGTCCTGGGCCCTGTGGGCGCTTGTGGGGTCATAGCCCAGCCTGGCTGAGTGGGATGCTCCTGCCCCGCCCCAATCTACTAACGGCCCCAGCCCAGCTCCCCTTCCTGGAACAACTGTGCCTTGAGAAATAAACGGTCTTTGTGGCTGTGATGGTGGTGCAAGAGCTCTGGGGCCAGCAGCCTCCAGCCCCTGAGGGACCAGCCTCTGGCAGCCTGGTCTGTGGCAGGGAGTGGGGAGCGGGTGCGGGCCTCCCTCCCGAGCGCCTTATCCTTCCTCGGGTCACAGCCCTGTGATTCTCAGGAGAATGCGGCTGGGATCCGAGTTAGAAGGAGGGAGCAGGGGTCCCCAGCGGGCAGGATTGGGGTAGAGTGGCACAGTGAGGGTGTTTCTGGGGGGATGCGAAGAAGGTATTTCTGGCAGGCTGGGGCAGAACAGGGGTGCGGGGGGGGGCATGGGGCAGAACAGGGGACACGGGGGAGAGTTGCAGTGTAGGTGTTGCTCAGTCTGCCCTGCAGTCCATCGCAACCCAGCCCAGGGAAGCTCGGGAGGTGCCAGGCCTCCAGCCTGGACACCCCTCCCCTCGGGGGAGCTGTAACCCCCCAAACCCCGTCCTCAGGCTGTCTGGAGCAGGGCCACAGCTGCTGGCCAGGGCCACAGGGCGCTTGAGTCCTTGGGGAGCCAGTGCAGGGAATTGGGGCTGGGGCGGCTTCCTGGAGGGATGGGGCGATTTCCCATCACTGGGGTTCCATGTTGCTCTCTCTCTGGCTGTGTCCAAGGCCTGGGCTAGATACAGGGGGTGCAGACCTAGGACACATGAGTCCCGCTGGGTGGTCCCAGCCCTGTCCTGGCCGTGGACCCCACACTGAGGGCAGGACATTGGCTGGACTCCCCACCAGCCCCCTGCTCTTCAGGAGCTCCCGGTGCCCTTCCTGCCAGCGACGGCCTCTTGGGGACAGGCTGGATGTGTGACCGAGGGGAAGCCATTGGGGGTCAGGGCTTGGGAGGGAAACACTGAGTCCCTAACAATAGGGGGAGCCATTGGGCTGTGTGTCCCATCTGTGCCCAACCAGCGCCCCCGCCCCAGGGAGGCTGCATGTGGGCGTGGTGCCCTCGCAGGGAACAATGAGGCAGGGCGGGTCATGTCACTCGTTGGCTGGGCTGGGGCCTGTCCCTGTGGGGCGCTCACCTGGGCAAAGGGGTTCATGGCCCAGCCTGGCTGGGCGACACCCCATTCCAACTCCCTGCACCAGGCCAAGCACAGGGCGTCCCCACTGGCTGAGTTCCCCACACTGTCGCAAACGTGGCTTGGGAAACAAACGGCCCTTGTGGCGGTGACGGTGGCGCAAGAACTGTGCGGCCGGGAGGCCTCGCTCCTGAGCCTTACGCCAACCTGGCTGGGCTTCCCCTGCGGCAAAACCACAGCTTGAGAAATAAACAGCCCTTGTGGCCTTGATGGTGGCCGCTGGCAGCCTCATCTCCTGCTGGGAGCGGGTGAGGGCCTCTCTCCCTAGCCCCTCATCTTTTCTACGGGGTGAAGGGACCTCCCTGCCCCCAGCCCCGCCAGGGGAATCCAGCTGGAATGGGCTTTGGCCTGGGTCAGAATTGGGGAACAAGCAAAGCGCATGTCTCAGGGCATGTACCCGGCGTGGCCCCGGGGGCTGAGCTAACCCCAGGAACGAGAGCAGGAGCTGTAAGGCCAGGTGCTGGTGGGCCAGCTGCCAGGGGCTGAGCGGGGGCCTCCTGTGCTACAGGTACGAGCTGCTGCCATTTGGGAGCCAGACGGGAAGGAGTTTTCTGAGCAGAGCTGGATGCGACGTGAGCGCCTGACGTCCAGGCAGAGATGCCAGGTGCCAGGCCCCAGGGGCTTTATTGGCCTCGGTCAACCGGCAGAGAATCAGCAACGTCATCACACGTGTCATGAACAGAGTGAGAAGGAAATTCCTCCTGACACCACCCTGATGGCACCCCCTGACATGGAGACCCACAACCTCAACTGCACCCCCTGCCCTGGGACCCCCAACCCTGATTGCACCCCCTGCCCTTGGACTTCTGCCTCAGGTGCACCTATTTCCCAAAGACCCCCACCCCAATTTCACCCCCCCACCTAGAGACCCCCCCACCCTGATTGTGCCGCCTGCCCCAGGACCCTCATCCCCAATTAGGCCACACCCTCAGGAGGCATCCACCAGGCTCAGGGAGCGGCCACCCCCCATAGCCCCATAACCCTCTCCCCTGCCCTAGCGCTGCAGGATTTGCTTGCCTCCCTTTGCACCAGTGAGGGTGTTACACAGATAAAACTACACAGGATTGTTTCAGGGGACAAGACAAGATGTCACATTTATTATAATAACGCAATTTGATTTAAGACCAATAACTAATATCTAATACCTATGTATACACACACACATACACACACACCCCCAAATGTTCTGCAGCTGCTAAATAGTTACCAGTCCTGAATGTAGCTTGAGTTCGTGGCTTGGGTTCGTAGCTTGTGGCGGCTAACTGGCCAGGAAAGCCGGGCACAAGGAAGGGCTGGGTCTCTGTTGGGCATGCACCGCTGCCCTTCCATGTTGGCAGCAGAATGTTACCCTCCAAAGTCTTCCATCTCACCCATCCTTTTTGTAGACTTTAGTTTGAATCCAGAGTCTATTGGTCTTGCTGTGTCACGCTGCCTCTGGGTTCGGTGTGATTGATCACCCATCAATTGCAGACATGACTTTCAGCCTAGGACTTGGATTTGATGTTTCTTCAATTGTACTTTTGTTCTTTTCTTTTGAGGGTGTGCTCTTCTTGCTTTGTCAGGGCTGTTGTCTGCATCTTCAGCCATTGGTGTTTACACTTTATTTCATCAGGACAGGCTGGGGCTGGAGGTTGATTCCATCATCCATAAATACCTCATTCACACATCTAAACTACATTAATAAGATTACAGCAGGGTTTTGCAAAAATGAAGGTTGCAGCAAGCTTTTACAAAATGGAGTGAGCATTTTAAAATGGAGTTTGGGACAAGTTAAAATGGAGTTTGAGTTACAATATGGACAAGTGTAAGAAATGGCAAACAGGGAACAGAAGTTCTAATATAGACAAGTATAATAAACAGTGAGCAGAAGTTACAATGTTGAAGCAGTGCAAGTTTCAGTGATTTAAGCAGCAGTTGGATTGAAAGTGAAACTCAATTAGCCAGTTATTGGGGTAACCGGCTTTATGAATGAATGTTGTTTCATTCATAAAACTTTGCTTATGAAGTTATATTAATAAAGCGAACAATTAAAAACAATTTCATTGATCAGTTCTACAAAGGTGGCACTGGGTCTTGTGAACAAGGGCAGCAAAGATGGCTGCCCCCTTCCCCTGTGGGAGACAGACTGTTCGTGGCCCACCCATGGGGCTCTGTCACTCCCCAGAGGCTACAGGATCAGCTTCACAGTGTGGGGGAGGACACATGGGGGCTGTTCTAGAATCACAGTGGGAAGCCCAGGGAGCCCCCGGCTTGGCCACAGCCTGAACCCCCGTCCCTGACCCCTTTGGGCCCCCAGCCAGGATGGCTGCATCCCCACATCCCCGCTGGATGTCAGTGCGGCAGGATGAGAGGCACTGGGCCAGTCACCCCCGAAGGGCTCAGGGTCAGGCCGAGCCCTCCTCAGCCCCACAGGTCCGTGACTGGCCCATCTGGCATTGGCAGGGCCTCTCTGTGGGTCCTGTGGGGGCTGGACATTGCTAACGCCCCGGAAATAAGAGCTGTCTGTGAGCCAGCGGGCTCCCTGTGCTGTGCTGGGAGCGATGCACTGGCCAGGGTACAGGCAAGTCTGGGGCTGGCTCTAGGACAGCAAGAGGAACGGAGCCACCCAGTGCACCCAGCTCCAGTCATGGATTCTCCATCACTGGCAATTTTAAAACCAAGTTTGCATGTTTTTCTAAAAGATCTGCTCTGGGAGTTATTTTGCGGCTGTTCCCTGACCTGTGCTGTACAGGGCTCAGCCTAGATCACCCCGGTTCCTTCTGGCCTCGGAATCTATTAATCTACGTGCAGAGATGGACGGAAAGCAGAATGGCTGCTCCGTGGGAAATGCCGACATTTCTGAAATCTGTCGTCAGTCCGAATGCCAGCGAAAAGCATCCCCTGCCCAAAACTGTCTTGGAGAATGGAAATGCTGAAAAATGTCAAAGCAGGAATAGCAAAACATTTGGATAATGTTGGATTGTCTCCAGAACGGCACGGAAATTTGTTTCTACGTGATGAAAATGGGTCCTTCTCGTAATTTCAATATTCAATATTGAAATTTAAAATATAGTTAGAATTAAAATTAACAAAATGTTGCATTAATGTTTTGAAACATTAAATTGTAATATACAGTAACACATATAAAATATGATAGATACCATAATATTAAGATTCAGATTTCAATATAATATTAAAAGTTGAGATGGCAAGAATTGAAATGATAAATTCAAAATGAAATGTTTTCCCCTCCTTAGAAGAAAATGCTTCAAATAATATTTTTCAATAAAGTAAAATGTTTCAGTCCAATATTTAGAAAATATTATATTTTAATAAAAATAAAATATACACTATAATATTAACATTAATATTTTGTTTCAGTAAGGTAAAATGCTTCAGTCTGGTAATTTTGAAACATTAAACTACAATATAAAATAAAATATAGAAAATATAATATATACTATAATATGAAAATACAGATTTTAATATAGAAGTTGAAAAGAATTAAAACAATAAATTCAAAATATAACATTCTCCCTTCATCAGAAGGATATGTTTCAATTATATTTTGAAATAAAGTTACATGTTTCATTTGGATAATTATTATTTCATAATAAAGTATAATGTTTCTGTCCAAGAATTTCAAAACATTATACTCTATTATAAAATAAAATATACACCGTAATATTAACATTAATATTTTGTTTCAGTAAGGTAAAATGCTTCACTCTGACCATCATGTAACCTAGAGGTACTGAGACCACTGAGAGACAGATTAGAGCAGTGGTTCCCAAACTTTTCTGCGTCATGCCCCCTTTTTAATTTTCGAGAAACCCTCACGCCCCTCACCTCTCCTTTACCATCATCCAATGCCCCTCCCAGATCCTTGTCCCCTGACTGCCCCCTCCTGGGACCCCCCCAACTATCTCCCCGGGACCTCACCCCCATCCAGCCCCCCCCGCTCCCTGTCTCCTGACGGCCCTGACCCCAATCCACACCTCCACACCCTGACAGGCCCCCCGGGATTCCCACACCTATCCAACCTAGGGTGACCAGATGTCCCGATTTTATAGGGACAGTCCCGATATTTGGGCCTTTTTCTTATATAGGTGCCAATTACCCCCCACCCACATCATGATTTTTCACACTTGCTATTTGGTCACCCTAATCCAACGCCCCCTGCTCTCTGTCTCCTGCCCTCCCGCACAGACCCTCCGCCCCATCCAACCACTCCCTGTCCCCTGACTGCCCTGACCTGGGACCTCCTGCCCCTTATCCAACCCCACCGCCCCTCACTCCCCGCCCACTTTCCAGGCTGCTTAGAGTGGCAGGACTGGTTTATTGGGAAGCCTGGGAGGTGGGCAGGCGCAAGCAGTGCCCGCGCAGTGGCGTAGCTGCAAGGGAGGGTGGACAGGAGGGGAGGGGCCGGGGGCGAGCCTCCCCGCCCCGGAGCTCAAGAGCCGGGCAGCCTTGTGCCCCCCCTTGGAATTTCTTCATGCCCCCCAGTTTGGGAACCAATGGCTTAGTGAGTCTGCTGTACAGCCTAAGCTGAGCAGCAGTTGGCTTTTAGCTCATGCGGTAAAGGCTCACGCAGTTAGCTCCAAAAGCCCTAGGTTCAGTCCTGCCTGTGGCTTCCAATTATGAAACCTTTAGCTATAAGAGAAAATAAACTGTATAAAACATTATATATCTATACCTACAAACACACACACACCATATTAAAATCCACATTTTAATATAATATAGAAATCAAAATGAAGAGAACTGAAATGATAAATTCAAACTGAAACTTTCCCCCTCATTGCAAGGAAAAGCTCATCAAAATCAACACATTTTGTGGAACCTGCATTTTCCGATGGAAAACTCATTCGGTCGGCAAGTTTACCGACCAGATCTACCGATGTGCATTAACTTCGTCACCCAATACTGGAACGTGACCCCGAGATTGCTCGTTTTGTTGGCGGTTTCTAATATTCATGTGACGGGAACATAGGGACATCCAACGGTGTGCACGGCAGTGTGTACAACACAACACACATAATCGGATGGGGCGCAGCAGACGTGTTGCTTTCCAGGCCCTGTAGCCAAAGCCTGGCTGTGCAGCTCTGGGCACTGATGTGCCCCACTCACTCCAACTCACCCTCCCTGATTCCGCCTGCTCCCCACTGGTTGCCTGACCCACAGCCCTTAAACTGTCCAGTGTGAAACCGGGGCCGGTGCTGGAGGCACTGCTAATGGCATGATCCATCTTATTACAGCCAGGCACGGCCTCAGGCAGCGCTGGAGTGGGAATCATAGAATCACAGAATATCAGGGTAGGAAGAGACCTCAGGAGGTCATCTAGTCCAACCCCCTGCTCAAAGCAGGACCAATCCCCAACTTTGCCCCAGATCCCAAATGGCCCCCTCAAGGATTGAACTCACAACCCTGGGTTTAGCAGGCCAATGCTCAAACCACTGAACTATCCCTCCCCCTAGGGTCATGGGCCTTTAGCTTTTTGTAGGGCTTCTTTCCCTCTTTGATCCTCTGGCGAAACAACAATAATCCCTCACTCTTATGCAGTAGATCTCCAGGTGCAAAGGAGGTCAGGGTCACTATCCCCACAGTACAGATGGGGAAACTGAGGCAAGGTCCCGCAGCAGACCCCAGGTCTTGTGCCCTCCCTTGTCCCCAGGCTGCCCCACATCCCTGCAGTCTGCTCTGGATTAACTCCAGGGGGGCAGAGATCAGGCTCTGGCCCTGACCCCAGTTGGTGGGAGTGAATTGGGGGGTTGATTCAGTAGGGATGAATGGACCCTTCTGGTCTCCAGAGCAGTGGCTGGGCTCCCTGTATCCCTCCTGCCCCTGGCTGGCTCCCCAGCTCTGTCTCCAGCTGCTGCTACAGTGAGCGTGGGACTCGGGCAGGGAGAAGGAGCCGCCCTCCTGGTAGAACCTGCTCAGTGGGTTCCAGAGCTGACGCCCTGCGCACCACATGGCTGGGAGCGATAGAAACGGTGGCACTGGGGAGACTCTAGCAGGCGCGTGGGGGCAGCATCTCTGGCTCTAGCAGGCTCCATGCAGTCTGGGATGATGCCGTCTCGTGTCAGGCTCCTGGCCCGGGGCTGGCTGCTCCTGCCCATCTGCAGGGCGCTGGAAGGGGAGACCCAGCTCCATTGAGCTGTGTGATGCAGGACTGAAGAGGGCTTGGGGTGGGTCTGGGACAGGGACACGTAACTGAGAGCCCCAGGCCAGCAGCGTGTCACCCCCTCCCTCCCAGCCTCTTGTGGACATTGGGATGAAGGTCTGGTTTGTGTTAGTCCCCTTCAAAGGACTCACTGTTTGGTACCTGAAAGTCTGCTTTCCAGGTGAGGGGAAACTGAGGCAGGCCTCGCCCATGGTGCCACATCTGGCCTGAAGGGGGTGTGAGGGGACGGCCTGCGCTATGACCGAGCTGCTTCTGTCCATCGCTCGGTTGCCCAAGGGGGCTCGGCACGCAGGGCTCCGTGCAGGCTGGGATGATGCTGTCTGGTGTCAGGCTCCTGGCCTGGGGCTGGCTGCTCCTGCCCGTCTGCAGGGCGCTGTAAGGGGAGACCCGGCTCCGGGGAGCTGTGTGATGTGGCGCCTGTGTGGAGCACCCGGGGAGTGATTGGGGCGGCGGGGAGGCCAGTATGGGGGGGTGAGGGGGGTGTCCAGCCCTGCATTGCCCATCGTGGGGGGGGGGGGTGCTGGTGCCGAGTGCCTCCCATGGAGGCAGGGCTGGGAGCAAGCACGTTTCACGGGCAGATGGGATCCCGGAGCAGGGCTAAGCGGGAGGTGCTGGGGCTGGACACAGCACACGGGTGATGCTGAAACACTGAGAACAGCTTCTAGCCGCATCTTTCACCAGGGGCGGACAGAGCCTCCCGCCATGTCCTCCGAGATGCCCCGGGCACGGCCCAGACCCCACCTTGTGCTTTTCCTGGCACGGGCCCTGCCCCCAGCCCGTGTTGCCCCCGGCAGAGACCAGCCCCGCACCCCCAGCGCTCGGTGCTTCCTGTCACTCTGGGTCTGTGTCTCTGGCCCTGTCATAAATATAAAGGGAAGGGTAACCACCTTTCTGTGTACAGTGCTATGAAATCCCTCCTGGCCAGAGGTAACATCCTATTACCTGTAAAGGGTTAAGAAGCTCAGCTAACCTGGCTGGCACCTGACCAAAGGACCAATAAAGAGACAAGATATTTTCAAATCTTGGGGGGGGGGAAAGGCTTTTGTTTGTGCTCTTTGTTTGTGTGTGGTTGTTCTCTCTTGGGACTGAGAGAGGCCAGGCAGAAATCCACCTTCTCCAACCCATCCTAATCCAGGTCTTCAATATTGCAATCAGTATAGGTAAGCCAGGCAAGGTGGATTAGTTTAGCTTTTGTTTTATGTGAATTTTCCCTGCGTTAAGAGGGAGGTTTATTCCTGTTTTCTTGTGCTTAACTCTAGCTATACCCAAGGGGGGGGGGGGGAGCTTGTGAATTTCCCTGCAGGAGGTTAACTACCCTGCCTTTAGATAGAGAAAACTCCAGCTCAAAAAAGAAAAATCCCTTTGTAAAAAAACTAACACCTCTGTCTCCGGGCAAATAGACAGAAAACCCTCTAGCTGTTCTCAGCTTAAAACAAAACAAAAAACAAAAAAAAAACCCCTCTTCAGGTCTGTGCTTTTGGTTCAAAATGATCTCTGGTTCAAAATGATCCCACTGCTCTGCCACCATGTCAAGTTTCCTTCCCCACTCTGAACTCTAGGGTACAGATGTGGGGACCCCCATGAAAGACCCCCTAAGCTTATTCTTACCAGCTTAGGTTAAAAACTTCCCCAAAGTACAAACTTTGACTAGGCCTTGAACAGTAAACCATGAAGCGTTTTAAACAAAGAACAGGGAAAGAGCCCACTTGGAGATGACTTCCCCCAAACCCTATATCCCCTTTCCTGGGGTATGCTTGATAATAATCCTCACCAATTTGTACAGGTGAACACAGACCCAAACCTTTGGGGATCTTAAGAACAATGAAAAAATCAATCAGGTTCTTAAAAGAAGAATTTTAATTAAAGAAAAGGTAAAAGAATCACCTCTGTAAAATCAGGATGGAAAATACTTTACAGGGTATTCAGATTCAAAATACAGAGGATCCCCCTCTGTACAAAACCTTAAAGTTACAGAAAACAGGAATAAACCTCCCTCTTAACACAGGGAAAATTCACATAAAACAAAAGATAAACTAATCCGCCTTGCCTTTGATTTCTGGTGAATCAAAAAGTAAAACAAAAAAAAAAAAAGCCTTTCAGGTTGAAAAATTTGTTTCATTTCAAGCATTTTAAAAACTTTTTACTTTAAAAAATAAAATAAAAGGAAATTTCAGCTTGGAAAAAAGATGATGGGGGGATATGAATGAGGTCTATAAAATCATGACTGTTGTAGAAAAAGTGAATAAGGAAGTGTTGTTTACTACTTCTCATAACACAAGAACTAGGGGTCACCCAATGAAATTAATATTCAGCAGGTTTAAAACAAATAAAAGGAAGTATTTCTTCATACAATGGACAGTCAACCTGGGGAACTCCTTGCCAGAGGATGTTGTGAAGGCCAAGACTATAACAGGGTTCAAAAAAGAACTAGATAAATTAATGGAGGATAGGTCCATCAGTAGCTATTAGCCAGGATGGGCAGGGAAGGTGACCCTAGTCTCTGTTTGCCAAAAGCTGGGAATGGGTGACAGGGGATGCATCATTTGATGATTCCCTGTTCTGTTCATTCCCTCTGGGGCACCTGGCATTGGCCACTGTGGGAAGACAGGATACTGGGCTAGATGGACCTTTGGTCTGACCTAGTCCGGCCGTGCTTATGTTCTAAAGGGAAATTTTGTAGGGTTTTTTTGCCCAAAAGAAACAACCTGCTGAGATAGACACAAAGTTGTAAAACATTTTGGTTGACCCGAATTAGCATTTTTCACTGAAAAAAAAGATTTGCTCAAAGATATTTTACCCAGATCCACTTCCAATACGTCTGTGCCGCGGCCAGCAGCGTGGGGCCTGATCTCAGCTGGGTCTCTGGTCACTACAACAAAGCTCGTCTGTAATAACCGTGTGCATCGTTCCCCGGTGCCGTGTGTCCTGCCTGTGCCATGCAGCTGAGGGCAGCAGCTCTCGCAAGGTGGGAACGTGCTGCAGGTAATGGAACGAGCACAGCCCTGCCCAGCCTCAGCCTGCGATGCCCAGAGGCCGGCTGGGCAGGGGGGCAATAAAGGGGATGTTGCTTAGGAATCTCAGCAAAGACCTCAGCGAGCATCCCCAGAGCCCAGGGATCCCCGGGCGATGGGCTGTTCTCAGATCCTGCCAGGGCTAGGATCAGGTGAGATGCAGCCACTGTCATGGAGGGGACACGCGTGGGAGGCATGGGGGTAATTGGCACAGCCAGCCCCCCATGGAGATGCTCCAATCCCACAGTGGGCACTGTGTTAGGATATAGATATTCAGGCCTGTCTGCAAAGGCCTATACTCTAAGAATTTAGGTGTATTCTTATCACTTAGCTAGTTATAGAGATATAAAAGAGAGAATCAAAATCACTGTCTGCCGGTGTAAGGGCCTTCTCTTACCGAGACCGTCTGAGGCCCTGTTCTTAGGCTCAGGCCCTTGGCTAAGCCGCAGAGGCAGCCCATAAACTGGGAAGCGACCGGTCACCTCCTCACGTTCCAAACTAGTCCCATTGAAAGAAGGCGCTATTGGGCTGTTAGGATACAATCCTGTCCTGATAATGCCCATCGCCTCTAGAGAAAGAAAATGTAAAAGGAAACTTAGTTTGGCAGCATCCTGTCTGGCAAGAACTCACTTATCAATAGATGTAGTTGTGAAATCCTCACTCCTGTATTGTTTTGTCATTATAGTTCCCACTTTGCTATTGTTTATTTGCATGGTCTCTGTCTGGTTCTGTAATTGTTTCTGTCTGCTGTATAATTAATTTTGCTGGGTGTAAACTAATTAAGGTGGTGGGATATAAATGGTTAAATAATCATGTTACAATATGTTAGGACTGGTTAGTTAAATGTCAGTAAAATGATTGGTTAAGGTATAGCTAAGCAGAACTCAAGTTTTACTATATAGTCTGCAGTCAATCAGGAAGTAAGGGGTGGGGGGAATGGGAACAGGGAATAGGGGTGGGGGAATTGGAATCATGTTTTGCTAAGGGGGGAATGAGAACAGGGACACAGGTAAGGCTCTGTGGTGTGAGAGCTGGGAAGGGGGACACTAAGGAAGGAAACTGGAATCATGCTTGCTGGAAATTCACCCCAATAAACATTGAATTGTTTGCACCTTTGGACTTCGGGTATTGTTGCTCTCTGTTCATGCAAGAAGGATCAGGGAAGTAAGTGGGTGAAGGAATAAGCCCTCTAACACACCACTGTGCTAATGGAGGGTGAGTTGGGGATGAAAGCCCACTCCTTTCACCTCACTGTGCCTCAGTTTCCCCTCCTGCCTTTTGTTTGCAAGCTCTCTGGGGCGGGGACAATCTCTGGCTCCCCAGGGGCATAGCAATGGGAACAGCCTGCAGAGCTCACCACACATCGGTGACACCTCTTTGTCCCTGTCTCTCCCCTCCCAGAATATGGAAGCAACACAGGTGGCCAGCCCTGCGTCTTCCCCTTTGTGTACTGGGGCCGGGCGTTCTACACCTGCAACGACGAGGCTGCCAAGCCATGCAGGTTCTGGTGTGCCACCACTGGGAACTACGACTGGGACCAGCTCTGGAGCTACTGCCCTGACACCCATAAAGATAGGCAGCATGGGGTGCAGGGTGGGAAGGGCGTCAGTGCAGGATGGTCAGGGACCACTCACCTCTTAGCCTCCCTGAGTGGAATCCCAACTGGGATCCCTACTGCACCCTCCTCCCGGTGCAGGCATGTCTGGTCACAGGGTGACACTGCTGGGGATATTTCAGCCTGAGATGCTTGAGCAGAGATGCCAGACCCCATTCCCAGCCCTGGTAGCTGTAGCAGGTTTATCCCAAGTCTCCCCACATTTATCATTATTCTTATTATTTATTAGGTGTGCTATGGTAGGGCCTAGAAACCCCACTCATGGCCAGGATCCCAATGTGCTAGGTGCTGTACATTATTTATTAGGTGTATTATAGTAGCACTAGGTGCCCCAGCCACGGCTTGGAACCACACTATGCTCGGGGCTGGGCAAACCCGGAACATAAAGGCAGCCCCATGTGCTTGTCAAACCCCAGCTCCTGGAGTCTTGTGACGGAAATTCAGGTTTTGGTTTAAAAGGAGAAGGGAGGTTTCTGCCCCTTGGGGCTGCAGGGACAAGCTGGGATTGGGAGAATGGTGTGGGAACCAGCCAGGGAATGAGAAGACCCTCCCGCTGTTTGTTAGCAACCTCCTGATTTTGGGGGCCAGAGTCCCCATTGCTGAATGTGTGGGGCTGGCAATACTGAATCTGCCCATACATCTTCCGACTCCAAACCGTGCCTGGGAGCTCAGCAGGACCCATGTCCCAGGCATGGCTTATAAGGCGGCTCAGAGGTTTTATAAATATAAC
This sequence comes from Dermochelys coriacea, assembly GCF_009764565.3. Lineage (NCBI taxonomy): Eukaryota > Metazoa > Chordata > Testudines > Dermochelyidae > Dermochelys > Dermochelys coriacea. The sequence goes on from NC_050090.1 coordinate 12,008,648, forward strand.
AGCACAGGGGTCCCTCCCAGAGAAGGATTTGAACTAGACAGTCAGGGGGCTGGGGCTGGGAGCAAGCCGGTTTCCCCTCCACGCCGTGTCCTTCTGATTTGGTTTTTCTTTGCTCGTTACCTGAATAAACTCTGCAGCGCACACGGCGCCGCTTGGCTTCATAAGCAATTTGGGTTGGAACCAGACAGAATCTTCGGCACATTGCAGCTGACTCGGGAGCCCAGAGATTTCACCATTTGATTTTAACTGCTTGTCCGGGCCAGGATGTCCCCTGAAGGACACTTATGCCCCAGTGCCCTCTGGCCTGGCCCCGGGCCACAGGCAGCCCCGTCTTGCACACACTTAAGCAAGTGGCACCCGAGACTCAGTTCTATGTTGGCAGCGTCTGCCCAGCGCCGAGTGCCCCACACCTGTTTCAGGAGCAGGATGTTGAGCGACCTGGGGACTGGCCCAGCTCCCGTCAGACAGGGGATCTGGCGTCACGGCTCCGTGTGTTCCTCCCCCTCTCCCGCCGTGTTGCTTTGATTTGTTGCATGTGGCCACTAGGGGGCCTCCTGGGCGCGGGGGGTTCACTCCAGTGGAGCAGGGCTGATTGACACCCATAGGGGCTCTGGCCCTGGCTATCTAATACCTCTGCTTCTCCCCACGCCAAGGGGGTGCGAACTGAACACAGACACAGCCCCAGCCTGCAGGGACCCCAGTCCCCAGTGCTGCCCCTCCCCACACCGCACGGATGATGCCATGAGGCGGGGACTGGGCGGCCCATCCCGCAGGAACCGCACTTTGCCCCCTGCTGCTCTGGATGGGGTCCGTACCACAGGGAGCGATGGCGAGCAAACGGGGCTTGCTGAGAATGAGACCCTACCCCTGGGCATGCAGAAAGTGGGGTCCATGCTCAGGGGTTCAGGGGGCCCCTATGGGGGCACCATTCCCTATGACGGGGCTCCCCCCCAGCTAATGAAACTGTTCAAAAGCCGGGTGAAAAAGCGCAATTCCCATTCTCACCACATGGGTGCAGCCCAGCTCCGGCACCCAGGTCATGCTCGCGTTGTTCTGAGAGCGCAGGCAAACTTTGCCCAGTGAAACCGGGGGATGCTCAGCACCCACCACCCCCCCAGTTCCCGCACCTCTGGCGCCCTGGCTGCAGGCTCCGATGGTGCGCTGGGTTCCAGCTGCTGGTCCTGGCTGGGCTGGGGAGGGACAGGACGTCTCCTCTTCCCTGGGATGGGCTGCACCTGGAGCTGGGTCAGACTCACCCCCGGGGACCTTCCTCCAATTGCAGGATGCTCCGCAGCTCCCATCCAGGCTGCCACTTTCCCTCAGGCCAGGCTGAGGCAGATGCTTGGCCAGGCCCAGCCATCATCTTGATGGTCCTGATCACCCACCGCCAAGTCCCGATCCCAGGGGCCCTGACAGCGATGGCTCCTGGAGTGTGGCAGTTTGGAGCGGGAATGGCTGTGAATGAGCCAGCCTCCTCCAGCCACCCTGGGAGCAGCCGCCTCTCAAGGCCTGGCCTCTTCTCCTCGCCCTCTGCCCATCACTCGGAAGCTCTGCTTTGCCCTCTGCCACCCGCTGGGGGCACTGGGCTCCTCCAGCCCTGGGTGGGGACTGTTGCCAGTCACCACTCTGCCCATGTATACAGTTCTGGGGGTGTTGATACTCCCCATGTAGCCCCCAACTACACGGGGGACCAGCCAGGACTGCGTAGCAGCCTACCTTTGGGCCACGGCCCACAGTTTGGGAACTCCTGCCACGTGGGATCCTATAACGGGGGCACAATTCCCTACAGCTCCTCTAGGGGGCACCATTCTCAGTGGGATCCTGTAATGGGGGCCCCATTCCCTTGCGATCCCATGGGGAGGTCTCCCTTAGAGCCCGTTCCCACCGTGGAACAGGCTGCTGGACCCAAAGCTGGTGCCGGCCGGCTGGAGACCTGGGCGCTGCCCTGAGTGACCCCAGCTGAGCCGAGCCTTGGGAGTGGTACAACCCCACGGCTCCTCCAGCTGCCCTTGCCCCCAGGGTGTGAGCTCTGGGTACGTATCGGTCTCTCCACTCAGGACAGCATCCTGGGGTGCTGCACTGCAGCCGCTGGCCCCAACGCTGCCCCTCTTGGTCGCAACTGCAGCAGGTTCCAGGCCCAGGGTTGTTCCCAAGACAGAGCTGCTTGGGCACAGAGCTCGCTGGACGTGCAGGCGTGGGGATTTTGCAGCCAGGAAGCTGCCTGCTGCCTTTCATCTCTTTGGGGTCAGGCAAACGGGACGTGGCACGCTTTTGTGAGCGAGCACAATCGCACTGAGAATCTCCCTGACACATTTCTCCTCCTAACAGAAACACCCAGCAGTGCCCTGGATATCAGTGCACCGCTCGGGCCAAAGGCCAGGTGCTCTCAGCTCAGTCCGGAGGTTTGTTTCTTCAGACTTAATCAGACTCTTTCTGTCTGTGTGTTGCTGTGGCTTGAAACCCTTGTGCCCAGAGAAATCCCCTTCCAGACACCATCACCCTTGTTACTGAGCAGCGACTGCCCTGTGCCTGTGGCCCTGTCTCCCTGGGTGGAAAGAAGGTGGCGGAGCCTGCCAAGATGGTGAACAGAAGCTGCCCTGGGTAGAACAAAGCAAAGACACTGCCTGGAAAGAGCCTTTATTTTCAAGGGCAGCGAAAAATGGGAAATGCACCAGGCCGGCCAGCCCCAACCAGCATGAAGCGCTGATCACAGAAAACAGCCCAGGATGGGTCTCAGGATTTGCAAGCCAGCGTCGAGATTTTGGGCACCCATGTTGTGTCGCCTTAAAGGGGCAGTTGCTCAGCACCTTAAATGGAGCGTGATCTTCCACAAGGGCCGAGCACCTGCCCTTTGAAGGCGTCTCAAGCTGGACACCCAAAATCACTCGTCGCTTCTGAGAATCTTGGCCTCGGTTTTTATCCAGGAGCCCCCTCCGTCGAAGTGGTGTCACGGGACATCGACAGCTCTGGCACTACCTGTCCCTTCGGCTCCTCCTTCTCCCTCCTCAGTCGGGACAGAAAACCCACTGGCGGTCCATGTGGTAGCTGTCAGTGGTGGCACACCAAAACCTCCCGAAGAGATTGTCAAACTTGGTACAAGCAGAGAAGCGTTTGCCCTTGTAGGTGAAAGGGAAAACACACGCTTCTCCATTGTCGTAATCTGAGGGAGACAGAAACACTGACTGGTACCACGGCCAGGGGGAGATTTCAGCTCAGCTAGGAGAGGAATCAATGTTTTTTTTTCTTCAAAGGACATGTTCTGTTAACTGATTGCGAAGGAGCTGTGCTGGGGGAGAGTTTCTTTTCCCCCCTCTCCCTTCAATTTCAACATGCCGTTATTAGGTTTCAGAGTCAACTACCCTTTAGATGGATGGGGCATTCCCCCTTCAGAGCTACAGTTCCAGGCTCTCTGCAGACACAGGCAAGCAGCACTGTATTGCTGACATGCAGGTCCCCTTTTTAAATGAGAGCTGAGAGTCTGGCGCACAGTTCTGCAGCTGTGGGATCTTGCAGCCAGGAGGCCCTGCTAATAATTCAGCCTCACAATGCAAAGCCACTGGGTTCCACACTGACCGGAGCTGGGGGAAATGGGCTGTGTCCTTCACTGCACTCTTAATGCTTTAGCTCCAGCATCTCAGCACCTTGACATCATCACCTACATCCTGCCCCAGGCAAATGTCTCTGTGCACGGTCGCACTTGATCAGTTTCCCTGGGTCACCTCCCCGCATCAGGATCCTGATGTTCCCAGTCTCTGAAGGTTCTACCCTGCCCTGCCCTCCAGCTGGAATCGCTTCAGCGATTTCATCTCCCTTCCCAACTCCTTCTCCCACACTCTCTGGTCTCTCTTCTAAAATGCAGTCAGTGTAGTCATTCCCCAGGGAAGCTGCAGCCGTTGGGTCTAAGGGAAGGAAGGTTTCACAAGCAGAGATAGGAAGGATTGGACCAGCTTAGGGTGAGAGATTCAAAAGTGCCTCAACAACTGAGCATCAAAATCCCGGTGAAAATCACCTACCCGGATCAGTACAAACTCTCGGAATCTTTCATAAATACCTTCCACCAAGTGTGTAGTTCCTAAATGCCACACAGTGCTGGGGCAGAGGTTCTATCAGCATGAATTTGGGGTGATTAACACCTTTCCGGAATAATAATAATGTTTAAGTGTATTACAGGAGTGCCTTGTAACATCAGTAACGATCCAGAGCTCCATTATATGCTAGGTGCTGAACGTTACTAATTAGGGGTATTATAGTAGCACTGGGAGCCCCACTCACAGTCCAGGGTAACACCGATAGACCTCGGTTGTCAGCAGGTGGGATTGAACCTGGGATCTCGGGAGCTTAGTGCATGAGCCTCTACTGCATGAGCTTTAAAGCTACCTGGCTCTGAGCTAAGGCTAGAGAGCAGATTCATTTTCTCTCTCTTTCTAACTGGTCTCGGTGCCACTAGATTGGACAGATCATCACACCCAGGAGGTGTGTGGGTTACACCAGGACCCCATTGTCCTAGGCGCTGTACATTATTGATTAGGGGTATTATGTTAGCACTGGCAGCCCTGCTCATGGGCCAAGACCTCATTGTACTAGGTGCAGTACGTCTATATTAGGATGTAATGCTAACCCACTCAAAGGTGTCAGCAGGCGGGATCGAACCCAGATCCTCTTGAGCTTAATGCAGGAACTTCTACTGCGTGAGCTAAAAGACTCTTCTCTCTTAACCAAGGTGTAGCAGGCTCATCATTCTCTAGGGGGCCTAGCCACACAAGAGGGGGACAGAGCGCCACTCCGAGCAAGCGGAGGGTTACAAGGGGTATTATGGTAGCAGCGGGAGCCCCCGTCATGGCCCAGGACCACATTGTGCTAGGCACTGTACATTATATATTAGGGGTATTACGGTAGACCCAGGAGACTCCACTGAGTCTCCCACAGCATTCTTGTCAGCAAGTTAAGGAAGTATGGGCTGGATGAATGCACTATAAGGTGGGTAGAAAGCTGGCTAGATTGTCGGGCTCAACGGGTAGTGATCAATGGCTCCATGTCTAGTTGGCAGCCGGTGTCAAGTGGAGTGCCCCAGGGGTCGGTCCTGGGGCCCGTTTTGTTCAATATCTTCATAAATGATCTGGAGGATGGTGTGGATTGCACTCTCAGCAAATTTGCGGATGATACTAAACTGGGAGGAGTGGTAGATACGCTGGAGGGGAGGGATAGGATACAGAAGGACCTAGACAAATTGGAGGATTGGGCCAAAAGAAATCTAATGAGGTTCAATAAGGATAAATGCAGGGTCCTGCACTTAGGATGGAAGAATCCAATGCACCGCTACAGACTAGGGACCGAATGGCTCGGCAGCAGTTCTGCGGAAAAGGACCTAGGGGTGACAGTGGACGAGAAGCTGGATATGAGTCAGCAGTGTGCCCTTGTTGCCAAGAAGGCCAATGGCATTTTGGGTTGTATAAGTAGGGGCATAGCGAGCAGATCGAGGGACGTGATCGTTCCCCTCTATTCGACACTGGTGAGGCCTCATCTGGAGTACTGTGTCCAGTTTTGGGCCCCACACTACAGGAAGGATGTGGATAAATTGGAAAGAGTACAACGAAGGGCAACAAAAATGATTAGGGGTCTAGAGCACATGACTTATGAGGAGAGGCTGAGGGAGCTGGGATTGTTTAGTCTGCAGAAGAGAAGAATGAGGGGGGATTTGATAGCTGCTTTCAACTACCTGAAAGGGGGTTTCAAAGAGGATGGCTCTAGACTGTTCTCAATGGTAGCAGATGACAGAACGAGGAGTAATGGTCTCAAGTTGCAATGGGGGAGGTTTAGATTGGATATTAGGAAAAACTTTTTCACTAAGAGGGTGGTGAAACACTGGAATGCGTTACCTAGGGAGGTGGTAGAATCTCCTTCCTTAGAGGTTTTTAAGGTCAGGCTTGACAAAGCCCTGGCTGGGATGATTTAACTGGGACTTGGTCCTGCTTTGAGCAGGGGGTTGGACTAGATGACCTTCTGGGGTCCCTTCCAACCCTGATATTCTATGATTCTATGATTCTATGATTCCTGGCCCAGGACCCCATTGTGCTAGGCACTGTACATTATATATTAGGGTGTAACACTGACCCACCCAAGGGTGTTGACAGTGGGGATCAAACCTGGGACCTTCTATCGCATGAGCTGAAAGACACCTGTCTCTTAGCCAAGACAATAGCAGGCTCATCATTCTGCAGGGGGCCTAGCTACCACTAGAGGGGGACAGAGCACCACTCTGAGCAAGCAGAGACTTACAAGGGGTATTACGGTAGCACTGGGACCCCATTGTGCTGGGTGCTGTACATTATATATGAGGGTATTACGGTAGCACTGGGAGCCCCCGCCATGGCCCAGGACCCCATTGTGCTGGGTGCTGTACATTATATATTAGGAGTATTTCGGTAGCACTGGGAGCCCCCATCATGGCCCAGGACCCCATTGTGCTGCACAAACACAGAAGTGGCCGAGTCAAACCCATGTGGATGAAGCCTTTACAGAGCCCTAGACTTGAAGGCCAGAAGGGGCCATTGGCCCAGATCCAGAAAGGGACATGGGCACCTAAACCCCAGCGTTAGGTGTCACAGCAGCCCCCCTGTCGCAGCTGCCTCCTACCGGTGTAGGCACCTGGCCTCGCTTGCCCCCAGCATCTGCACTGTGAAGGCTGCCCAGGCCCTCCCGGCTGCCTCTGGGCCTGCACGTGCTGCCTCCCTCCAGGCCCCCGGCTGCCTGTCACCCATCTCCTCCCCCAGGCCCCAGTGGGAGATGGGCCAGCCCAAGGCTGATTTGCCCAGGCCCGATCCGCTGGGTGTGCTGGGAGCACGGTGGCTGGCTTAGGCCCCATTCAGAGCCCAGCTGCAGAAGGTGGTGTGGGTGTGTGTCTCCCTTATAATGTGTAGCCCTGGATTTCGAGCGCTCACCTGGGCCGTGGGAGACTCAGGCCCAATCCGTCCTCGGAGTGAGCGAGAAAGGACTGAACCGGGGGCCTCCCATCGCTCCAGGGCGGGCTTGAACCGCTGGGCTAGGGGACGTTCTGATCTGCAGCGCCGCAGTCGCTCCTGCTGAAGCACTTTGGATACCAACTTAAAGAGTCATTGGGCCAAAGAGAGGAGGAAGAAGAAGAAGGGCTGTGTAGCCTGGTGGTTAGAGCACCCCATGACAGACGCAGGGTCCGGTCCCACTGCTGCAATAGCTGGACCAACCCAGTCTGGATTGGTCCAGCGTCACCTTCCAGCCGTTGGCTTTGGCTCTGCTTTGGTCTGCTGGACTCCAAGGGCCTTATTTTTTAACATTTGAATGCTGTCTTGTGTGCTATAAGATGTCATCGCAGCACAGGTGCTGTCTCATTCCCGCCCTGCGTGCACGTGTGTGTGTTTTTGGGACACGCGTGTGTGGCATTGTGAGAGCACCGTTGTGTCACTGGGCCGAGCCACAGTGAATTTTTGCACACGAAGGAGCAGTGGATATCCTCACGAGTGGCAAGAGGGAAGGTGACAACTGATCGTTAAATCAAATGCTCCCAGGAGGGAATTAACTGTCGTCTTGGAAAAGTTTGGCCAGCGAATTTGGAGCTGGGTCATTCCCTTGCAGCAAGCGGGGGCTGCTTCCCGGGCCAAGCTGAACCACCACTGTGCCACGCAGGGGAACGGGGTAAGAGACGAAGCCTGCCAGGACTCACCCATCACGCTGCAGTACCTCCACCTGCCGTCCGTGTCGTAGTTCATGGTGGTCGCGCACCAGCGCAGCCTGCTTCTGGTCCCATCCCGGGTGCAGGCTGTGTACGATTTCCCCTTGTAAATAAAGGGGAAGGCGCAGGGGGGAGAGACTGAGAAGTGAAACGGAGAGAGATCGAGAGAGACAAATCACAATCACAAGCAAAATAAATTGGCACGTGCCATTGGAGTCAATGGACCAGATCCCCAGGAAGGTGTAAATTGGCCTGGCTCCATTTGAATTAAAAGGCCAGATTCTGAGCCCGCTGTAAATCGGTACGGATCCACTGAAGCCAGTGGAGTGATGCCAATTTACACCAGTGGCAAATCTGGCCCTGTGATAGGGGGAAAGCAGCCAATAGCTACACCAGCACTGACAGGGAGGTCTTTGTTCACATTAAGGAACTGGTCTGATGTGCAGCTTCACCCCTGTTCTTTTCGTGCTTGCTCTGATCTGGTTTGTTATTGCAGATTATTTACACTAGAAATGCTAAGGGATATAACTGCATCTTGGACCTAGGGACCAGATCCGGACTGTAGTTACTCTGGAGTGGATTTGGAGTCATGCCAATGACTGCAGGTAGAATTAGCCTCAGAGTCTCATCTCAGGATTTATTCTTAGAATGACCCCAACTGCACAGACCCCAGCCAAGATCAGAGCCCCATTGTGCCAGGCACTGCACAGACCCCAACTGAGATCGGGGCCCCACTGCGCCAGTGGAGAAACATGGAATGCCTCACAGAGATTAAAATCAAAACAGATGAGATAGACAAAGGGTGGGAAGGGAAACTGAGGCACAGGGCAGGGTTGTGACTGACCCAAAGGTTACAAAGGAAGCCATGAATTGGTCAGAGCTAAACCCTGACCCCCAGGTGTCCTGACCCCCAGGGCAGAGCACTAGTCCTGACAGCAAAAGCAGGGATGGAGACTGATGATTGTTACAAATGACAAACCCGGAGGATCTCCAGTCTCTGGAGAGCTGAGCTCGTTAGCAGCAGCCAGGCTGAGCATCTCTCTCTCTTTATTTCCTCTCCTCTTTTTTTCTGTCTCTTTTTTCCCATTCATGTGTATTTTCCCAGCTTTTGTTTTCCATCCTCAGTCCTGTTTTCTCTCCCCCTCCCTCCCGCCGCCCGACTCTCTCTTCCCAAATGCATCCGTCGCTTTGGTTCCCCAGGGATGCTGCTGGAGTTGGTCTAATGGCTGGAAGGTTTCCCAGGCAGAGATAGGAAGGGTTGGACCTGGCCAGGGTGGGAGATTCAGCAGCAGTTCCGTGACTGAGCAGACATGTCCCAAGGGAAGTCACTCACCCCATTAGACGCTCTTTGAAACTTTGCTAAACTACCTCCCGCCAGACGTGTGGCAGGTAGATACACAAGGCTGGGGTGGGTTGTGTGGGGGAGGTTTTGTTGGCATGAATTCGGGCTGAAAAGCACTAACTCCTGCCATGTCTTCCTGGACAAATGTGGCCCAGTCAAACTCATGTGGCTCAAACCTTTTTAGATTCATAGATGTTAAAGCCAGAAGAGACCACTCTGGTCATCTCATCGGCCCTCCTGTATAACACAGTGGTTCCCACATCCAGCCAATAGTTTATAGTTGAGCTGGAGCAGATCTTTGAGAAAGACATCCAGTCTCCAGATAGACACCGAGGGTTCCTCCATCTTGTGGCAAGTTGTTCCAGTGGCTAATTATCCATCCGGTTGGAATTTGTGCAGCTTCAGCTGCCTGCCAGTGGATCTGGCTAAATGTTGGCCTGATGGATTAGAGAGCCATGTTTCTTAATACCTGAATATCTGTGACACCACCACACATTCCCTGCCCTGTCTCATTCCTTCTGTGTGTGTGTCTGAATGGTACGGCATCGTGGTAGTGCCATCATCTGATTGCGCTGGGTGGGGGTACAGTAGCCTGGAAACGTTGAGAGCCACGACCTTACATCATAAAGTCCAGTTGGCCTGGGTGATAAACAGGGGCTGGAATGTCAAGGGATTGTCTGTATTCCATGGTAAAACTAGCCTAGTGATCCAGGCATGCTCCGTTATTACTGGCTTGGTGAATCTAATGATAGAATATCCCCTCAGTTTGGGGGTGTCTGCTCTGTTCTCTGGCGATCTGTCCTGAGTCTGAGCGTTCTCAGCTGCAACCCATTCTAGACAGCGTGACACAGAGCTCAAGGACTCACCCTTCTGGGTGCAGAACTTCCATTTGCCGTCCTTGTCGTAGTCACTGGTGGTCGCGCACCAGAGCTGCTTGTCGGTGCTTCCGTCCCTGGTGCAGGCTGAGTATGATTTCCCCTTGTACTTAAAGGGGAAGGTGCAGGGCACAGAGTCTGGACCTGAGAGTGAAATGGGGAGAGAGCAAGGAAAGGCAAGTGACAATCAGCAGTGGCCACTGAGGCCAGTGGCCAGATCCCAGCTGGCATAAAGCAGCGCGGATCCAAATGAGGGTCTGGTCCTAGGTAACACACGGGTGGGGATGCGTGTGTGGAGGAGGCGGGGGAGAGGAACCAGCTCGATCCCCAGAGACAGCTACACTGCCACTCACAGGGGAGTTCTCCATTCTCATTTAAGAATTGATCTGACTCCCAAGTCCTCTCTGTCCTGTAGCAACTGGCTTTGATCTGATTTAACTGCAGCTCGGCACAAGGGGCCAGATGATGAGAGCAGTGAATCTTGAATCTAGAATCTAGAATCAGTTTGCAGACACCCCTGACTACAATGGAGTCAGACCCACATTCGCATCTCAGGATTTATTAGTAGTAAGGCCCCTCCTCCCCCCACAGCGGGGCCAACAATGAATTTTTGGTTCACTGGCAGTTCTGAAAATGTGTCAGAAAAGTTTCACTTTGGGTCGCACCCAAACCAACATGTTTCAGATTTTTTGTCAGCCTGAAGTGGAGAAAGTGAACGGGAATGAATAGCCAGAGCATGGCCTCGAGTCTCCCGCAGCCTCAGCGAGCGCCCTGGCACCAGAGTCATTCTCTGGAGCTGGTCACAAATTCATTAAATGGTTTTGGGTCATCTGATGTTGCTTTTTTTTTTTTTTAGAAACTAAATTATTTACCAGGAAACTCATTCAGCTCTGTCACCAGCCAAGATCAGGGTCCCACTGTGCCAGGCGTTGCCCAGACATGCAGGGAGAGACAGTCAAAGCTCACAATCAAATTAGGTTTGACAGACAAAGGGTGGGATGGGAAACTGAGGCACCGGATGGGGAGGTGACTTACCCAGGGTTAGAAAGGAAGCCATTGTGTCAGTTGACCTGGGTCCTGAGACTTGCTGCTGTGTTTTTGGGGTTTTTTTTTTTTTTGCTGTGTAGACGTACCCACAGCGTCTTAGGTGTGTAAGTCCCATTCTTCAAGTCATTTAGTCCCAGATCTTTAAAGGCATTCAGGAGTTGATGCACTCAGCATTGCAAAGCCAACTGTGGTGAGAGACTAAACCTTGTTTTCCAAAGGGATGTAGGCACTTAGTAGATGAAAATCACATAGGAGCCAAAATCTCATTGACAAAGGAACTAAATACATTTTGAAAATGACATTTAGGCTCTTAAATTAGTTGGTTTTGCAACACCAAGGCAGCAACCGCTAAATACCTTTGAAAATCCAGGCGTTAGGCACCTGGGGCTAAATTTTCAAAGGTTTTTAGGCTCACAGAGATGCAGGCAGGTGTCTAAGGGGCGTTTCCCAAGGCACCTCGCTCCAGCTGGAAGCTATGGTCTCAGAAAAGTCTGACCAGTGGATTTAGAGCCAGGATGTTTCCTTGCAGCAAGTGGGCCTGTGTCCCTGGCGTTAGGGCCCAGAGGAACGGCTGCTGTGCCGGGCAGGGGAATGGAGTGAGAAGCGAAGGCAGCCAGGCCTCACCCATGGGAGAGCAGAACCTCCACCGGCCGTCCTTGGCGTAGCTGTCGGTAGTTGCGCACCAGAGCTTCTTGTCCCTTCGTCCGTCTGTGGTGCACGAGGAGTACGATCTCCCCTTGTAAATAAAGGGGAAGGTGCAGCGGGGGGAGCCTGAGCCTGTGAGGGAAGCGGAGAGAGATGGAGAAACAGACAAACGAGGCACTCTGCTCTTGTGAAGGCTCAGACCAGCTTTCTGTCTAAAGCTTGACTCTAAGTACACTAAAATCTAAGTACACGATTACTCTGATTGCCTTGAAACTTGGTGTGTTTCATGGAGGCAGGGGGTTTGATTTCTGATCCAAATTTGGTCCCATTTGACTAAGGGGTTCCCAAGTTACAGCCCCCCTGAAAAAACCAGCTTGGCTTAAAGTTGACTTTTTTTTTTGCATGCGGCTAGAGATGAAGCTGGGGCTCAGACCATTGCGCCGGGGCCTCAACCGCTTGAAGCGCACTCCCAAACGAGGGCATGGCACCAATTAGCCCTCTGGGGAGAAATCTAATTCCAGTGTCATTAGCCGAAGTTTGGGTCTTCAGTTAGGCGCATGGCGAGCAGTTTTAAGGCTCATGCAAGGAGCACTGTGCATGGGGCGCGATTCACTCAGTATGGACTATCACAGCCTCTGGATCCGCGCAACAGAGAGCTAGCACCGTGAGCTCAAACCCTTCCCCAGGCAAAAATCAGAAATTAAACAAGGGGGCATCTTGCTACGTTCTGCCTCTGTCACAGGGGAAATGAAATCTGAGCATAGCTGAATATCCAGGCAGTGCTGTACTGAGTTCTGAACAAAGAATAAATTACACATGCAAATTCCCACTGGGAAGGGAGGGTGATTGCGGTGGAAAAGTAGGTGGGAATAGGGAGTGGAGGGGGGATTATGGGGAGGGGTGGGTAGGAGAGAGTTGGAGGGTCAGGTGGAGTGGGACACTGGGAAGTGGGACATGGTGTTTGAGGGACTGGGGGAGAATAGGGGCTATCTGCCAAGATCTGGAGGGAGGGTTCCTGATCCTCTTTCCCTACCTTTGTATGCATGTGTTTGAACATGGGGGCCTCCTGTCCCTCTAGGTGAGTCTGAGCCCCACTACCTTCCCCCTTTTGTGTGCCAGGCTCTGGAGCACCCCTGTCCATCTATTGGAGTATAACCCCCCCACTCTTCCTCCCCGCTCATGTGAGCAGGTTCTGGTTGGCTTGCCCTTCTTGGGGTGGCCCCCCTCTCCCTCATGTGATCTGGGATCTAGGGGTTCCTGCCCCTCTGGGGGTATCTGAGCTCCTCTCCTTGCCCCCATGTGAACCAGTATGTGGGGGAGCCCCAGCCCTCTGCATGGGGAGCTGAGAACAGCCATCCTGGTATCATGCCCCGAGAACACACAGCTGAGTCGGGGTGAGAAGCTGAGGATGGGCAGGCTTGGTGCATCTCACAGGTTCCCCAGCACTGGGGAGGGAGTGGGGGACTACCCACAGAGATGAATGGAGCAGCCACATCTTAGGGCCCTGGTGTCCACCTGTGTTCATCTACAGGGGACATTCTCCTGCTGACAACACCTCTCTGCTCCAAAAGGGTTGGAAATTAAATAGCAACAAGCTTTGTTAACGCTGAATTCAGCAAAACCCAAACTAGTGAGCACCAGAAAGTACAGAGTGAAGGTATGTGCCCACGCCACCTAAATTCTGCACTCTTAGAGCGATGCCCCAATGAGCCTGCACCACGTCCTCACCCGGCACTGACCAGCAGCTCCCTACACTCAAATCCTTCGCATGCACGACAGAAAGATGACCACAGCTACTGAATGTGACAGCCCCTTCATCCTTGGGCACACGAGATCATCATTCTGCTTTCACCTACCCATCATTTAACTCATTGGCCGCCCTCTCCCACCCCACTGCTGACAATCCCCATGCAAGGTGCCCCTGCACCCAACTAGTGGCACAGCCGTGGGGGGAAACCGCTGCTCTGAGGGGAGAAGCTGTGACCCCATGAGTGGACTAGTGGAGATGGTGCTAGATTTGAAGTCTGGCAGCCACCTGTCTTCTAATCCTGCTGCTGATCCCGGGCAAGGTTATGTCTCAGTTTTCCCATATGACAAATCTGTCATTTACCTTCCCTATCTAAAAGTCTTAAAGCTGCAGAGGAGAGGTCTATGTACACAGAAGCAAGGTGGGTGAGGTAACATTTTTTATTGACCCAGCCTCTGCTGGTGAGAGAGAAAAGCTATCAAATGGCAAAGGTTGGACCCGAAGATGAGCGCTTTGTACACTCCAAAGTGTGTCTCTCTTCCCAACAGAAGCTGATCCAATAAAAGGTGTTACTGCCCCCACCTCATCTCACCATATCCCAGGATTGACCTGGCTACAACATCACTGTATAATACAGTGAGTAGCTGATACTCTCCGCTTCCCCTGTTCCCTATTTGCGGGGGGGGGGGGGGAGAGAAGAGGTGTACAGGCAGCTACCTCACCCACTGATCTGCCCTCGGGTACCGGAGCCGCACACCCATTAGCTATTGCCAGTGCTCTGTGCGGCACCCCCCCTGCCCTGCGCAGGGACCCTGTATCTGCCCCCAGGACGCTCTCTGCAACCGTGTTTGGGACACGCTCTGCCACTTGCAGCAGATCAATAAATCAGAGCAGAAGTTAGTCCACAAGAAAGAAAATCTTCCAAGCCATTCTCCTGTGTATTCGGTTCTCCCCCAGCCCCCACCCAGGGGACCAGTGAGATGAGGGTCCTGGGGGACACAGCCTGGGGCTACCCGGGGGGGAAGGCATTACCTGGGGCTGCCATGCACAGGGCCAGGGCGACCAAGCCCCAGGCCAAGAGCTTCCTGCTGGACGACATCTCCCTGGCTTGTGCTGGGCATCCCTCAGAGTCGCTCTCCCCTTATGGAGTTGCCAGGGGGGCCGCCCCCCAAGAGCCACCTGCTAACAAGGAGATTTCACAGCTGCCCGGCTGCACATTGTTTCTGTTCCACCCACCCGGATGTGCGGGGAGAGGCAAATCCTCCTGAGGCTGGCATCTGGCCCTGGCCCCTGCCTTCGATAAACTGCCCTGCTCCAGCTGTGCAGCCCAGACTCAGCCACATGCTCTGATTCTTGTAACTTTGGAGATGCTGAGCTGGGGAATGGGAGGTGGGGGGGCTCTGGAACAGTGCTCAGGTGTGGAGGTTGATGCAGGGTGGAGTCTCTCCCACTTGCTCAACCTTCACCCCACCAGGCTGTGCTCTGGCACCAGGACCCTTATTCAGCAGATGGGACCATCCCAGCAGCTCAGTTCTGAAACACCCAGTTCGACGGCTGCAGCTTTGCCCAGGAACTGGGTTTCCAAAACTGCCGTTTTTCTACAATCCCTCGGTGAACAAGGGCCCATCCTCAAAGAGCCCTTTGCTCCATGTGCTCTGACGTGCTGATGGAGCAGAGCCAAAAGGGGGGAAGACAGGCCCTTTGCCTGCATGGGAAGGATTTGGGGGAAGGGAGATGGAGCCAGCTCAGACCCCTCACCCATCTCACTCCCTCCCCATCGCCCCACAATTCCTCTCCATCGCTGCTGCCCCAGGCCAAGGGTGGGGGCTCCAGGCTCCCCCACCCCCGGATGGAAAACGGGGGTCAGCAGTGCAGGGATGTGTGGGGCGGGGGTCAGAGCATTGCAGTGGGGAAGCGGGGGGAGGCTTTGGCTCAGCTCCACCTACCCCCACCTCCGCACCCCCCATTTGTGACTCCCCTAAAAGGTGCCCCCCACTGACTCCACATCAGTCCCAGCCCTGCTCCTGCATCTTCCCCCAGCGGAGCTCCACTCCAGGGTGGGGCGCAGGCTGGGGAGGGCAGAGTGGGCTGGCTGGATAGGCAGAGATGGGACACAAGGAGATGGTGTCGGGGGAGCAAAGGGACTCGCGTGCAACCAGGGTCTGCTGAGCCCGGGGTGACCCTTGCCAAGGAGGCAGAGGGCAGGGTGGGTGAGAGCTGGGCTGTGGGACCTGGGGGAGCCGAGGAAATGAACTGCCCATAAACTTCGTTCACCCAGAGTGAAGGGCGCCCGACGCGAACTCGTGCCGACCCAGAATGTTGAGTGCAGAGACACCCAGATCCCTGCAGGGAATACGGCGCTGAGGGCCACCCCCCCCCCCCCACAACACCAGCCACCCCCACACCAGTGCTCTGCCCTCACTGGGGCTACAGATCACGCAGGGGAGGGAGCGCACGGCTCCGCCTAGCACCTTTGCTTTGCCAAGGCAAAACATGGGTTTGGAGCAGGCGCAGCAACTAGGAGCCCCCTCCAGCTGCCAGTACACCCAAGCCTGCCCCACGCAGCCCGGTCCCGACTGGCCCAGCATCCCCCGGGCCCCGAGTCAGTTCACTCTGCCCTGGAGGGGGCAGGGCCGTGCGCTGCCAGCCTGTGAACCATCCCCCTGGCCAGGGGACCCTGCCAGAGATGCAAGTGGCAGAAGGCAGCATTGGCATGAGGCTTCCTGGGGCTCCCAGGTGACACATGTTCCTCTCTGGCCAGCTGCTGCCCCCCGCCATGTGGCACGGCCCACCTGAACCCAGCGAGGGCAGCTGGAGAGTCGGCTGCTGAACGTTGCAATTCACAGCGCTGCCTCCCAGCACGACCGCTGGCACGTTTAGAATTGTTCTTCCGTCAATTCACGCTGGTGTCCTGCCCCCCCTGGCTGAACCGTTCATGCTGCTGCCTTCTCTGGGCAACAGGCTGCTGCTGGTGTGCCCTTCCCTATCACCTCCCCCCACCCCATGTCTGCCCCCTCGTCCTGGTGTGTGTTGCATTGATGCCTAAGGCAGGAGCAGGCCATGGCTCAGAGCTGGCTCCATGCCTGGGCGCTGGCTGGAATGGAGGCCACAGGCCGAGACAGAGCACACTGAGCCGGGTTACTTTTCTGGGCTGCCAGGCTCAGAGCACAGGCCCAGAAAGGCCAGTGACGTTCTCCCACAAGTCACTGCGAGAGCGTTCAGAGAGTAACGCAGCACTAAGAGCCAGTGGAGGCTTCCTTTGAAGGCCCAAGGCCTCCTCCGGGCTAGTGCAGCGCCACTGGGATGCAGCAACTCATGCGTTGCTTTGCAGTCAGCACGGTCCCACCTGGGCACTCAGACCTGGGGGCCGATCACCTGGGTTAGCTCAGCAGTGAAGACAAACCCAGCTATTCATAGGTCCCAAGGCCAGAAGGGTCCACTGAGATCATCCACTCGGACCTTCTGTATCACGCAGGCCGGAGAACGGCCCGGCAGCAATTCCTAGAGCAGAGCTGGTAGAAAAAACATCCAATCTTGATTTAAAAAATTGCCAGTGATGGAGAATCCACCATGACCCTCGGCGGATTGTTCCAATGGTTAATTACCCCTCCCCCCTGTTAGACAAAAAAAAAAAAACCGCTTAGAGCAGGGACTGCTGGGATATGACCCCAGGACCTCTTGTTTCGTAGGGAGAAACCACAACCACCAACACTGTGCCAACCCTCTTTGAAAGAGCATTCTTGGAACTACACGTCAACCAACTCAAGAGAAAAGGGTCAATGGACCAGCTCCCCAGCTGCTGAAAAATCAGCCCAGGTCTATTGGCGTCAATGGGCCATGTCCCCAGCTGGTGTGAATGGGTGCAGCTCAGCTGAATCATAGATGGTAAATTCCCACACAACTATGCCAGCCCTATACGGGAGATCTTCGCTGCCGTCCTCTACAAACTGGCCCTGAACTGGTTTTTGCATATTATTCACCCCAGAAATGCTGAGGCCTCTAACTGCAGTGGGGCTCAATGGGCTACGTTCTGACCCCAGATTCTGGGCTGTGTTGGGGTGAATCCAAAGTCAACCCCAACATTGACAGAGTGAGGCTCTGAACTTCTATTAATTAACCTGGCCACTTGCTGCCATCTGCTGGTGAACAGGAGGAAGACATGTGATGAATGCAAGGAGCAGACCCTAGTTTGCATGTTCCCTGCCAGCCCCGCATTGGCTGGATCAGAAGATGGAAGCTCACAGAGTAGCACCTCCAGTCCGGATCCTAGTTTCACACTGGACAATTTAAGGGCTATGGGCAGGGCTGTGAGTCAGGAAACCAGTGGGGAGCAGGCAGAGTCAGGGATGGTGAGTTGGAGTGAGTGGGGCATGTCAGGGTCCGGAGCTGCACTACCAGGCTCCAGCTACAGGGCCTGGAAAGCAACATGTCTGCTGCGCCCCATCCGATTACGTGTGTCGTGTTGTACACACTGCCATGCACATGGCTGGGAGTCCCTGTGTCCCCCACCCCCCGTCACATTAATAGTGGAAACCTCCATGAAAACAAGCAATCTCGTGATCGCATTCCAGCATCAAGTGACAAAGTTAATTTACATTGGTAGATCTGGTTGGTAAAATTGCTGACTGAATAAGTTTTCCATCAGAAAATGCAGGTTCGGCAAAATGTGGTGTTTTCAAGGTGTTGATTTCGATGAGATTTTACATGGGAAAAGTTGGAAACAAGTTGTTTGGAGGTTCTCAATTCACTGCAATAATGCTGAAAAGTTTCCTTCCCATGAGGGAAAAACATTTCAGTTTGAATTTATCGTTTCAGTTCATTTCATTTTGACTTTACATTATAATATTACAGTGTGAATTTTAATATGTTATATCTATCTATCTCATGTTTTATATAGTTTATTTGATATTATATTTTAAAGTTTCAAAATGATCAGAGCAAAGTATTTTACCTTCAACAAAATATTAACATTAATATTATACTATATATTTTATTTTATAATATAGTATAATGTTTTGTAATTATTGGACAGAAACATTATAGATACTAAGGTCAGAAGGGACCATTCTGATCATTTAGTCCGACCTCCTGCACAACGCAGGCCACAGAATCTCACCCACCCACTCCTACAAAAAACCTCACCCATGTCTGAGCTATTGAAGTCCTCAAATCGTGGTTTAAAGACTTCAAGGAGCAGAGAATCCTCCCTCAAGTGACCTGTGCCCCATGCCACAGAGGAAGGCGAAAAACCTTCAGGGCCTCTTCCAATCTGCCCTGGAGGAAAATTCCTTCCCCACCCCAAATATGGTGATCAGCTAAACCCTGAGCATATGGGCAAGATTCACCAGCCAGATACATTATTGCAAAATATTGATTAATTATCCAAACGAAACATGTCACTTTATGTCAAGCTATTAATTGAAATGTTTCCTGATGAAGGGAAAACGATACATTTTGAATTTATCATTTCAATTCTTTTCAACTTTTATATTGAAATCTGGATTTTATTATTGTAAATATATTTTATTTTATATTGTAGTTTAATGTTTCAAAATGGTCAGAATGAAGCATTTTACTGTACTGAAACAAAATATTAATGGTATATACTAGATATTTCACTTTTTATTAAAGTATAATGTCTTGTAAATATTGGACTGAAACATTTCATTACAAATGTTACTTTATTACAAAATATTAATTGAAACCGTTCCTTCTAAGAAGGGGGAAATGTTTCATTTTGAATTTATTGTTTCAATTCTTGTCATTTCAACTTTATATTATATTGAAATCTGAATTTTAGTGTTATGATTATAAATATAAATAAATATTATAGATATAACAAATCAGAATGCAACATTTGAAACAATTTGAGACCCGTTGGCAGTTTTTCAAAGAGACATTATTAAGGGCACAAGTCCAAACTATTCCACTGTGTAGGAAAGATAGGAAGTATGGCAAGAGACCACCCTGGCTTAACCAGGAGGTCTTGAATGATCTAAAAATCAAAAAGAGTCCTACAAAAAGTGGAAACTAGATCAAATTACAAAGGATGAATATAAACAAATAATAGAAGTATGTAGAGGCAAAATTAGAAAGGCCAATGGACAAAATGAGATCAAACTAGCTAGAGACATAAAGGGTAACAAGAAAACAAACATTCTACAAACACATTAGAAGCAAGCGGAAGACCAAGGACAGGATAGGTCTGTTACTCAATGAAAAGGGAAAAACAATAACAGAAAATGTGGAAACGGCAGAGGTGCTTAATGACTTCTTTGTTTCGGTTTTCACCAAGAAGTTTTGTTGCAATTGGACGCCTAACAGAGAATGCCAATGAAAATGGGGCAAGTTCGGAAGCTAAAATAGAGAAAGATCAAATTAAAAATTACTTAGACAAGTTAGGTTTCAGAGGGGTAGCCGTGTTAGTCTGTATCAGCAAAAACAAAGAGGAGACCTGTGGCACCTTAGAGTAACAAATTTATTTGGCCATAAGCTTTCGTGGGCTATAACCCACTTCGTCAGATGCATGTCATGTTATAGCCCACGAAAGCTTATGGCCAAATAAATTTGTTAGACTCTAAGGTGCCACAGGTCTCCTCGTTGTTTTAGACAAGTTACATGTCTTCAAGTCACCAGGGCCTGATGAAATGCATCCTAGAATACTCAAGGAACTGATTGAGGAGATATCTGAGCCATTAGCTATTATCTTTGAAAAGTCATGGAAGACAGAAGAGATTCCAGAAGACTGGAAAAGGGCACATATAGTGCCAAACTATAACAAGGGAAATAAGGGCAACCCAGGGAGTTACAGATCAGTCAGCTTAACTTCTGTACCAGGAAAGATAACGGAGCAAATAATTAAGAAATCCATTTGTAAACATCTAGAAGATAATAAAGTGATAAGTAATAGTCAACATGGATTTGTCAAGAAGAAATCCTGTCAAACCAACCAGATAGCTTTCTTTGACAGGGTAACAAGCCTTGTGTATAGGGGGGAAGTGGTAGATGTGGTATATCTAGACTTTAGTAAGGCTTTTAATGCAGTCTCGCATGACCTTCTCATTAACAAATAGGGAAATACAACCTAGATGGAGCTACTGTAAGGTGGGTGCATAACTGGTTGGATAACCATTCTCCGAGAGTAGTTATCAACAGTTCACAGTCATGCTGGAAGGGCATATCCAGTGGGGTTCCACAGGGATCTGTTCTGAGTCTGGTTCTGTTCAATATCTTCATCACTGATTTAGATAGTGGCATAGAGCAGGGGTGGCCAACCTGACCCTGAAAAGGAGCCAGAATTTAAGAATGTGCATTGCCAAAGAGCCACAGCAATACGTCAGCAGCCCCCCATCAGCTCCCCGCCCTGCTCCCAGAGCCTCCAACCCACCGGCAGCCCTGCCAGTCAGTGCCTCTCCCTCCCCGCACCTCCCGATCAGCTGTTTTGTGGCATACAGGAGGCTCTGGAGGGGGAGTGGTGAGGGCACAGCAGGCTCAATGGAGGGGGTGGGAAGGGGTGGAGTGGGGACAGGGCCTGTAGAAGAGCCAGGGGTTGAGCAGTGAACACCCCCTGGGACATTGGAAAGTTGTCACTTTAGCTCCGGCCCCGGAGTCGGTGCCTATTCAAGGAGCCACATATTAACTTCTGAAAAGCCGCATGTGGCTCCAGAGCCACAGGTTGGCCACCCTTGGCATAGAGAGTACACCTGGCGGATGTACCAGTCTGGGAGGGTTGAAAGTGCTTTGGAGGATAGGATGAAAATTCAAAATGATCTGGACAATCTGAGGTAAATAGGATGAAATTGAATAAGGAGAAATGCAAGTATTCCACTTAGGAAGGAACAATCAGTTGCACACATACAGAATGGGAAATGACTGCCTTGGAAGGAGTACTGCAGAAAGGGATCTGGGGGTCAGAGTGGATCACAAGCTAAATATGAGTCCACAGTGTAACACTGTTGCAAAAAAAGCAAACATCATTCTGGGCTGTATTAGCAAGAGTGTTGCAAGCAAGACAGGAGAAGTAATTCTTCCACTCTGCTCCATGCTGATTAGGCCTCAACTGGAGTATTGTGTCCAGTTCTGGATGTCACATTTCAGGAAAGATGTGGACAAATTGGAAAGAGTCCAGAGAAGAGCAACGAAAATGATTAAAGGTCTAGAAAACATGACCTACAGGGGAAGATTGAAAGAATTGGGTTTGTTTAGTCTGGAAAAGAGAAGGCTGAGAAGGGACATGATAACAGTTTTCAAGTACTGTGGCAGAGCTTCGACCGTGTCCCCGTGGGTCCCGTGCTTCCAGGCGGTTTATGCTAGCCTCAGAGGCTCACTGCAACCCTCCACATAGCCCTTCTCTCTCTAGGGCCAGGGTTACAGTCAGTCTACTGAGCCCTTTTCATCATAAGCCAGCAGGAAGGTTGGTAAGAGAACTCCCACAGTCTCTGTTGTCCCTATGGGCTTATTTCATAATAGTTTAGCCTCCTGTCCTGACAGAGGCCTATCTTCCCCTCCCAGGAGGTGTTTCTGTAGTGGCAGGTTGGGGGGAATCCTGGGCCCGCCCTCTACTCTGGGTTCCGGCCCTGGGACCCTTATGGCAGCAGCTTTTGGTAGCTGACCTTTCACTGCCAGAGTTGCTACATTTCCCTGGGCCACTTCACCACAGCTCTCCCGCATCTCTCTTCTTCACCCTTACCTTATGGCTCCCTTACCGATGGCTTGAAGGTGTCTTCATTACTCAGCCTTTCATCCATACTTCCTCTCCTTTGGCTCCCTGGCTCTCTTCAGCCTGACTGGAGTGAGCCTTTTTATAGTATCAGAAGGGCCTTAATTAAAGTCAGTTGTTCACATTAACTTAATGGCCTCACCTGACTCTTTGCAGGTTAATAGGAGTCAGGTGTTCTCATTAGTCTGGAGCAGCCCTGCTCTGGTCAGTCAGGGAACAGAAAACTGCTAATCCAGTGGCCAGTATATCTGTCTTCTACTACTCTGTTGTACGGGCTTCGCCCGCCCACTTCCCGGATCCCAATAAGACTACTCTGTTGTACCCAACTGGCCTGGGTCTATCACAGTATCTAAAACGTTGTTACAAGGAGGAGGGAGAAAAATTATTCTCCTTAACCTCTGAGGATGGGACAAAAAGCAATGGGCTTAAATTGCAGCAAGAGAGGTTTAGGCTGGACATTAGGAAAAACTTCCTAACAGTCAAGGTGGTTAAGCACTGGAATAAATTGCCTAGGGAGGTAGTGAAATCTCCACCATTGGAGATAGAGCAGGTTAGACAAACCCCTGTCAGCGATGGTCTAGATGGTGATGTTTCAAACTTGTCTTGGAATGGAAATGCTGAAAAATGTCAAAGCAGGAGCAGTGAAATGTTTGGATAATGTCAGATTGTCTCGAGAATGGCACAGAAATTCATTTCTATACAATCAAAATGGATCCTTCTCATAATTTTGAAGCATTATACTGCAATTTAAATTACAGATAACACAGCAATCGAAATTAACAAAATCATAGAATTATAGGACTGGAAGGGACCTCAAAAGGTCATCAAGTCCAGTCCCCTGCACTCATGGAAGGACCAAACACCATCTTTAGACCATCCCTGACAGGTGTCTGTTTAACCTGCTCTGAAATATCTCCAATGATGGAGAGTCCACAACTCCCCTAGGCAACTTATTCCAGTGCCTAACCACCCTGACAGTTAGGAAATGTTTCCTAATGTCCAATCTAAACCTCTCTTGCTGCAATTTAAGCCCATTGCTTCTTGTCCTATCCTCAGAGGTTAAGGGGAACAATTTTCTCCCTCCTCCTTGTAACAACCTTTTAGGTATTTGAAAACTGTTATCATGTCCCCTCTCGGTCTTCTCTTCTCCAGACTAAACAAAACTAATTCTTTCAATGATTATTGTACATTTTTAAGCCCAAATTAGCTATATCCTGCACCCATTGTTGATAAGCAGTAATCTTATCCTGAAGGAGTACTGAGAAGAAAGATGCCACTTTGGTGTCTCTGCAATAACTGAATTAGCTCATTTGCCAATTAGACAAATTTAACACAACAGGGAATTGTATGAATTGTACCTGATTAATTAATACCCGTGGCACAGGTGTGGCAGTGAGACCACTGACAGGGCCTTCTTGCAATTTACTGAGTATTGGGGCTTATGGTTCTTTTTAACTATTATTGTCTGTACCTTTACCTTGAAGTATTTGTTACTAACTTTGGTTTTATCCAAAACTTTAATTTGGATGCAGCCTTTATATTTTTCCTTATTTTTATGCTTTAAATAATAAATAGTCATTGCTTCATCTTTTACTGAGTGTTGACATTTAGTTTTGTTTTTCCATAATTTCACAGAATCATAGAAGATTAGGGTTGGAAGAGACCTCAGGAGGACATCTAGTCTGACTCCCTGCTCAAAGCGGGACCAACCCCAACTATAGCGTGTGCTGTAGACCACCAGATCAGAAGGATGAGATAGACAGGGCTTTCTTAGGACAACTAACTGAAGTTTCCAGATCACAGACCCTGGTTCTCATGGGGGACTTCAATCACCCTGATATCTGCTGGAAAAGCAATACAGCGGTGCACAGACAATCCAGGAAGTTTTTGGAGAGTGGTGGGGACAATTTCCTGGTACAGGTGCTGGAGGAACCAACTAGGGGCTGTGCTCCTCTTGACCTGCTGCTTACAAACAGGGAAGAATTGGTAGGGGAAGTAGAAGTGGGTGGTAACCTAGGCAGCAGTGACCTTGAAATGGTTGACTTCAGGATCCTGACAAAAGGAAGAAAGGAGAGTAGCAAGTGGACTTCAGAAAAGCAGACTTTGACTCACTTAGGGAACTGATGGGCAGGATCCCCTGGGAGGCTAATATGAGGGGGAAAGGAGTCCAGGAGAGCTGGTTGTATTTTAAAGAAGCCTTATTGAGGGTGCAAGAACAAACCATCCCGATGTGCAGAAAGAATAGCAAATATGGCAGGCGACCAGCATGGCTTAACAGTGAAATCTTGGATGAGCTTAAACACAAAAAGGAAGCTTACAAGAAGTGGAAACTTGGACAGATGACAAGGGAGGAGTATAAAAATATTGCTTGAGCATGCAGGGGTATAATCAGGAAGGCCAAAACACAATTGAAGTTGCAGCTAGCAAGGGATGTGAAGGGTCACAAGAAGGGTTTCTACAGGTATGTTAGCAACAAGAAGAAGGTCAGGGAAAATATGGGACCCTTACTGAATGGGGGAGGCAACCTAGTGACAGATGATGTGAAAAAGCTGAAGTACTCAATGCTTTTTTTGCCTCAGCCTTCACAGACAAGGTCAGCTTCCAGACTGCTGTCTTGGGCAACACAGTATGGGGAGGAGGTGAACAGCCTTCAATGGTGAAAGAACAAGTTAAGGACTACTTAGAAAAGCTGGATATGCACAAGTCCATGGGTCCAGATCTAATGATCCAAGCATGCTGAGGGAGTTGGCTGATGTGATTGCAGAGCCATTGGCCATTATCTTTGAAAACTCGTGGTGATCAGGGGAAGTCCTGGACAATTGGAAAAAGGCAAATATAGTGCCCATATTTTAAAAACGGGAAGGAGGAGAACCCAGGGAACTACAGACTGGTGAGGCTCACTTCAGTCCCCAGCAAAATCATGAAGCAGGTCCTCAAGGAATCCATTTTGAAGCACTTGGAGGAGAGGAAGGTGATCAGGAACAGTCAAAATGAATTCACCAAGGGCAAGCCATGCCTGACCAACCTGATTACCTTATATGATGGGATAACTGGCTCTGTGGATATGGGGAAAGTGGTGGACATATTATTCCTTGACTTTAGCAAAGCGTTTGATACGGTCTTCCACAGTATTCTTGCCAGCAAGTTAATGAAGTATGGGCTGGATGAATGGACTATAAGGTGGATAGAAAACTGGCTAGATTGTCGGGCTCAGCAGATAGTGATCAATGGCTCCATGTCTAGTTGGCAGCCGGTATCAAGCAGAGTGCCCCAAGGGTTGGTCCTGGGGCCGGTTTTGTTCAATATCTTTATTAATGATCTGGAGGATGGCGTGGATTGCACCGGCAGCAAGTTTGCAGATGACACTAAACAGCAGGAAGAGGTAGATAGATACGCTGGAGGGTAGGGATAGGGTCCAGAGTGACCTAGACAAATTGAAGGATTGGGCCAAAAGAAATCTGATGAGGTTCAACAAGAACAAGTGCAGAGTCTTGCACTTAGGACAAAAGAATCCCATTCACCACAACAGGCTGGGGACCGACTGGCTAAGCAGCAGTTCTGCAGATAAGGACCTGGGGATTACAGTGGACGAGAAGCTGGATATGAGTCAGCAGTGTGCCCTTGTTGCCAAGAAGGCCAACAGCATATTGGGCTGTATTAGTAGGAGCACTGTCAACAGATCAACGGAAGTGATTATTCCCCTCTATTCGGCACTGGTGAGACCACATCTGGAGCACTGTGTCCAGTTTTGGTCCCCTCACTACAGAAAGGATGTGGACAAATTGGAGAGAGTCCAGTGGAGGGCAACAAAAATGATTACGGGGCTGGGGCACATGACTTACAAGGAGAGGCTGAGAGAACTGGGGTTATTTAGTCTGCGGAAGAAAAGTGTGAGGGGGGATTTGATAGAAGCCTTCAACTACCTGAATGGGGGTTTCATAGAGGATGGAGCTTGGCTGTTCTCAGTGGTGGCAGATGACAGAACAAGGAGCAATGGTCTCAAGTTGCAGTGCGGGAAGTCTAGGTTGGATATTAGGAAACACTATTTCACTAGGAAGGTGGTGAAGCACTGGAATGGGTTACCTAGGGAGGTGGTGGAATCTCCATCCTTAGAGGTTTTTAAGGCCCGGCTTGACAAAGCCCTGGCTGGGATGATTTAGTTGGTGTTGATCCTGCTTTGAGCATGGAATTGGACTAGATGACCTCCTGAGGTCTCTTCCAACCCTTATCTTCTATGATTCTAAATCATCCCAGGTTAGTGAAACAGAAATTAAAAGGTATAGGCCAAAAGTAAAATCCCTGCGAGCTGCATGGAAACTTTTTAAAGACATCATAATAGATGCTCAACTTAAATGTATACCCCAATTTAAAAAACACAGTAAGAGAACCAAAAAAGAGCCACCATTGTTAAACAACAAAGTAAAAGAAGCAGTGAGAGGCAAAAAGGCATCCTTTAAAAAGTGGAAGATAAATCCTAATGAGGAAAATAGAAAAGAACATAAACACTGGCAAATGAAGTGTAAAAATATAATTAGAAAACCAAAAAAGAATTTGAAGAACAGCTAGCCAAAGATTCCAAAAGTAATAGCAATTATTTTTTTAAAATACATCAGAAGCAGAAAGCCTGCTAAACAACCAGTGGGGCCCCTGGATGATTGAGATGCTAAAGGAGCACTCAAAGATGATAAAGCCATTGCGGAGAAACTAAATGAATTCTTTGCATTGGTCTTCACTGTTGAGGATGTGAGGGAGATTCCCAAACCTGAGCCATTCTTTTTGAGTGACAGATCTGAGGAACTGTCCCAAATTGAGGTGTCATTAGAGGAGGTTTTGGAACAAATTGATAAACTAAACAGTAATAAGTCTCCAGGACCTGATGGTATTCACCCAAGAGTTCTGAAGGAACTCAAATGTGAAATTGCAGGACTACTAACTGTCATTTAAATCAGCTTCTGTATCAAATGACTGGAGGATAGCTAATGTGAGGCCAATTTTTAAGAAGGGCTCCAGAGGTGACCCTGGCAACTACAGGTCAGTAAGCCTCACTTCAGTACCAGGCAAACTGGTTGAAACGATCATAAAGAACAAAATTGTGAGACACATAGATTTGTTGGGAAATAGTCAACATGGAATAAATGGTCAGTTTTCAGAATGGAGAGAGGTAAACAGTGGTGTCCCCCAGGGATCTGTACTGGGCCCAGTCCTATTTAACATATTCATAAACGATCTGGAAAAAGGGGTAAACAGTGAGGTGGCAAGATGTGCAGATGATACAAAACTACTCAAGATAGTTAAGTCCCAGGCAGACTGTGAGGAGCTACAAAAAGATCTCACAAAACTGGGTGACTAGGCAACAAAATGGCAGATGAAATTTAATGTTGACAAATGCAAAGTAATGCACATTGGAAAACATAATCCTAACTATAAATTACAATGTTGGGGTCTAAATTAGCTGTTAACACTCAAGAAAGAGATCTTGGAGTAATTGTTGTTAGTTTTCTGAAATCATCCACTCAATCTGCAGCGGCAGTCAAAAAGCCAGCAGAATGTTGGGAAAAGCGAACAGACTGTTGGGATGATCAAGAAAGGGATAGATAATAAGACAGAGGCTGATGTGAAGGTCAATACTATAATGGGGTTCAAAAGGGAGCTAGATTAATGGAAGATAGGTCCATCAATGGCTATTAGCCAGTATGGGCAGGAATGGTGTCCCTAGCCTCTCTTTGCCAGAAGCTGGGATTGGGTGACAGGACATAGATCACTTGATGATAACCTGTCTGTTCATTCCCTCTGGGGCACCTGCCATTGGTCACTGTCAGAGGACAGGATATTGGGCTAGATGGACCTTTGGTCTGACCCAGTATGGCCGTTCTTATGTTCTGATAAGTGGGGGTGAGATTCTCCCTCCGCTTGCTGTGGGTTGGTCATTCCCAGGTTCCACCATAGCTACTGGAATATCTGGAATTATATTTACAACATATACAGGTGACAACTTCATCTCCATGCAATTATCCTACACATTTACTTGAGGGATCTGTCCATTTTCACCTTCAATATCTATTACCTGTTGATACATATCTTCCAGAATGTCACAAGTTTGCTTTAGTGCCTGCATTTTGTGAGCTAGCTCTGCTATTTTTACTTCTTGCCCAAACAAATGTTCCTGCCCCATGGCTTCTTTTTTCACATCATCATTTCTTTTGGAAAAGTGGCAGGCGTCCCTTCCTTGCTCCTAAAATGTTTACAGGGATTTTATTTTATTTTTTAAATTGAGAAGAGCTTGTGGTGCTTTCTTCTCCTTCAGCTGTATTACAGCTGGAGTACATCAAGAGGAGGGGCAGTGACAAGGCAACCCCACAAAGTTTTCCTTGATCCTCCATCGGTGGTGTGGTCCAGAGGAGTTTAAAGTTTGGGGAGCTTATTAACTAATATGGGGGGAGGGGCTTGTTGCTTATTATTGACAAATGATGGTGAACCATCTGACCCACTCTGCCACACCTGATAGGGGGCTTTTACCCATACGTGAGTTCAAGGATCCGTTACACAATTGCAATTCCTATTTTCTTCCCCTGAGCTCAGTTTTTACAACATTACACAGACAGACAAACATAGAATGCAAGCAGGTGTAAGCAAAAGCAGGAAGTCTCCCGGTATGACTTTTCACCTACATATATATTTTTTTTCTTAAAACCTTTGTTTCTTATTGGGTTTCTGTGTTTACTATGGTTCCACATGTTCTTTATGGTTTCATGTGTTTTCTATGGTCCTGGGTTTCGGCATCAAATCTGTAGCCTTTCATTCTCTTTAATGTCAATCACATTTCCCTGGGTTCAGCTCTGGTGGCTACAGTCTCAAGTTCAACAGAGTTGTCTCTGTTCTAGATCTGGGGCCCACAGGATCACAGGAAATCATAGGTAAGTAACACATACAATTACAATTACAATTTTTTAGTAGTTTTATTAAAGTTGCCAATAAAATCATAAAAGTTACAGGACATATAATTCATAGAATAAAATATCAGGGTTCGAAGGGACCTCAGGAGGTCATGTAGTCCAACCCCCTGCTCAAAGCAGGACCAATCCCCAACTAAATTCCAAATAAAGATATGTGCCATGCACTAATTATAACTATAAACATACTTACATCCTCCTAGATGGCGTTAGAGTCTGTTGGCCTTCTCAAACTCCATCAGCCCTCGCATGGATTGATTGTCAATATGGGAGTGGTTCCTGCTGGAGTTTCCCAAAGGAAGCTCAATTTTCCTACTTTGGGCACCTTTTTGATACTGGGATTATGTCTACACTTACATTCTGCACATGTAGATGACAGCATCGTCCCTCTCTTTCTTATCGGTCTGTATTCCCTGGAGACACGAAGGACCCCGAATTCTATAGGCTGGGTAGGTTGATATACCGCCTTTGTCTTGTGGTTTAAGGCACATGTTATAAGCACATTTTGTTATAGCATTTTTATGATTTAAATTTAACTTTCCCACTTCTACTTTCTCAACATTACCAGTTTCTGCCTCTTTTCTTAGAATTTTAGGGCATCAGGTCATTTTTAGGTCGCCAACTTGTATCCAAGGCCTAAAATAGCTAAGCTAAAGTCTTTCAGCAGGCCTCAGCCTACAGTTTTCTTGTGTTTCAGCTTGTCTGACTTATTATCTAGTTCCTCAAAATATTGCTTAATCTTATACTATTATAATCCTATAAATCAATTCTGATTTGAGGATTTGAGTATATAGAATGTAATCATAACATCACACAATAAATGAATACCAAACTAAAATCATTGGCTACACCCGATAGATGGTCGAGTTCTTTAGTACATAGGCTGGGATTCTCCTTTGCAGCCTGGAACCACCTCCCCTGTTCACAGTCTTTGTTCTCCAGACGTGCTTCCAGGTGTTGAACTGTGGGGGGGTGAGAGGCCAAAAGTCATGTCCCTTTCTTTATAGGGTCTTCCAGCTTGCTGGAAAGATCTTTTGCTATGACATGAGTCAAGCTGTGTCCATCGTTTATGGGCTCCCTCTGAGAAGCCTTCATTGTACACACGTGATAGTCCTTGGGAGTGTGCATTTCCCTTAATGGGCCATCAGCACTGTCTGGCTTCTTCACTGCTCCCAACCTCACAACATCTTCCAGTGACACACACAGAGGAAAACTTTATAACTGCCCATACAATGACAGCACAATCAATGCACCAGGACATTATTGTTCAACAGATCAAGCCTTTTAGAATGATACCTCACAAGGCACATTGTGTACACAACATAGACGAATTATATCACCATGGTAAATATGGGGATGGCAGGGTACTGCTTTGGAGCACAGAGGGCCACAGCACCAGACACAGGGACAGAGATGTGAGGCACTGGGATGCTCTGAAACTTTATTGGCCTTGCTCATGAGGAGGAGAATCAGGACCTTCACCCTGTCACCACCAGCATGAGACAAACCAACCCCACCTGGACGGGGCCAACGCTCCAGCCTGGAGTCTGCCTGGCTGGCCTTCACCACCTCCCATCCCCCACTGCTGTGTGCCCTGGCCCTCACCAGGCCCCATCCCTCACCCCCATCTGCCCTGGCCTTCACCACCTCCCATCCCCCATCATGTCTGCCCCACACCTCCTGGTTCAGCCCCATGGAGTTTCCTTTCAAGGCAATATTGAATGAAATAGCTGAGACCCACCTCCTCTACCCCTGGGCTGGTCACGGGGACATCAGGAGTGAGTACCACCCCTCTGCTGCATGGGAGGTGTGGGGAAGTATGGGGCTATAAGAAGAGGGGCTGGGAGCTGGGAGCCCATCACTGGGGATATGGTGTGAGCATCTGTCAGTGAGTGACGGCACCTCCTGCTCCGGCACCATGGAAACCCTGGTGAGTCCCCCACCTCCTCCTGCCCCATGGAAACCCTGGTGAATCGCCACTGCCCCTCACCTCCTGCCCCATGGGAATCCCTGTGAGTCCTTCCCGCCTCCTCCTGCCCCACGGAAACCCTGGTGAAGCGTCCCTCTCACCTCCTGCTCCATGTAAATCCTGTTGAGTCACCCCTGCCTCCTGCCCCATGGAAACCCTGGTGAATCCCCACTGCCTCCTCTTGCCCTATGGAATCCCAGGTGAGTCCCCCTTTTCTCCCCCTCCTGGCCCATAGAGCCCCACGGAAGACCTGTCTGCCATTCACACCCCACCCCATTAATCTCCAGGGGGTTATCCCCTGACTCCTCTCCTGTCTGTGGCACATCAGGGTTAGGAGATGTGGGTTGGGGGGCTCTGGATCTGTGCCCAGGCTCAGGGGTGCTGATGCTGTGGGGGTCTGGGCAGGTGCTGGGACGGATGCCCAGGGCTGGACTCCTGCTGCTGCCCCTTCTCCTCTGCTTCGGACCAGAGATTGTCGGGAGCATGAACCCCGTGGCGCTCAGAGAGATTGTGGATCATGTAGATAAGTGAGTGAGTCCCCAGTGGGGCATTTCCCATCTGGCTGTGACCACTCTGCCCTCCCGTGGGGGAAATGGCATAGGTGGCTCAGTGCATGGCAGAGCTGGGAGGGGTGATTCTAGGATGCAGGGGGAGCTGGGGCTTGGAGCTGGGAGGGGTGATTCTGGGGTGCTTGGGTCAGAGCTGGGAGGGGTGATTCTGGGGTACAGGGGTGTGGGGGTCTCTTTACTATTGTGAAAAACTGGTTGGAAATTGGAATTCCAATTCCCTCCGAAATTCTGAAATTTCTATTTTCTTTTCAGTCTGAATTAGTACTAAAATTTGAAAACTTCCATGGATTGGGAATTCCAAATTTTGTTTTGGAAAAATTAAAAATAGATTTCAGTTGGACCATATCTGAATATATCATTTCAGTAAGATCAAAATATTTCCATTTCAGCTTCAGCAACTTGAGTTTCCTGCTATATAATATGATATAACATAATATAATATAAAAGTCCAGATGTTTTCACCTGTATATTATAAACAGCAATATAATATAACAAAAGTAAAAAAAAATAAAGTCATAACCAAATGTTTCAATCTAAACAAATTGTTCTGATAATTTTTCATCCAAAAATTACACAAAATCGATGTATTCGCTTGGAAGGTTCAGATTTGTGTGAATCAGCCCTTCCCTAAGGAAAACTGTTCTGTAAGAAAAATTTTGAGCAGCAGTAGTCATGTGCTTGCTGTACACTCCCTTTCGAATAAATGAGGACCAGATACCTTGCACCCAAGACTCTTTAAAGAACTGGCCTGTAGGATAAGTGCCCCCCAGTATTATCAGGTTGAGGAGGTTAGATTTGGACATGGGAGGCTGAGCATTAGCATGAATATTCATGATAGTGCTCAGGCCCTCTAATAGGACAAACCACCATGAATCTGGCTTCATTCCCATCCCCTGCTCTGGAAGCTGGGGGCTGCAGAAGGGGGGGGGTGGGGGCTCAGCTTAGAGGATGAAGGTCTGCAGGGCTAACCCTGCCCCACTGGTGACACCTGTGCTCGCCCAAGCCCATGCTGTGTCCACCCAGAGCAAGATTCCCTCCCAGTAGATGGTAGCTAAGGCGAAGGTGCACTGGGCTGGGAACCAGGAGCTCTGCTCCCAAGTCTGCTGTCTAGCGCACATCATAGCCCTTGTTACTCATTTGTTACCTGCACACTCCACCCACCTTTACCCTTCTGTGGGCTCAAGGCATAACCTGGTTAATTTAGGCACCCCCGTGCTTTCCCAGTTCCTAGGGCTCAGGGAGTAATTTTCTCCAGGTTTGCGGGGCCTTTTACCAGTGAAAGAGCCTTGCACAGTAATATCCTTAACGTCTGTTTATGAACAGGTACCAAAACAGAATACACAGGGGAAGCAGACGATGCTCACCACTCCCAATAAGGAAGAGGAACTTTTCCTGGTGGCCAGTCAGTGTCAGGTCATCTGGGGCTCCAGCTGCTGCATTGTGGACTGGCAGGGTGCTGAGGGCTGGCAGCTCTGATCTGGGCTGTGCCCTGGAGTTAGCGTCCAAAGAACTTCCTTCCTTTTGGACCCCAGTTTATATAGTGAAACTTGAGTCCTGCTTAGCTGTACCTTACCCAATGGTAAACTAAAATACTACAAAATCTTGTTTTTCACCAATCCTAGCCCATTACAAAACAATTTTTTACCCAAACAGACCCCACCAGCTTCGTTGATTTAAATTTGCAAAATTAGTTATGTACCAGACAGAAACAATCAAAGAACCAGACAGAGACCATATAGATAAACAATAGAGAAGTAGGGGACTATAAGGGCAAAACAATAGAAATATCGATTGAACAATGACAGCTGCTGATAAATGGTTTCTTGCCAGACTGCTGAATGCTGTCAAACAAAGTTTTCTTTAAAGATCTTAAGAGCTGGTGATGGTGGGGACTATTAGGACAGAAATGCCTCCTTAACAGCCCAATGTTACATTGTTATTTTATAATGTAGAGGGGATGTGAGGACGTGACTCTCTGTTTGCTGGCTGCTCCCGCCGCTAATTGCCGAAAAAGGCTTCAGACCTTACAGATTTGTGCCCTCTCCTCAACCAGCCATGAGCCCCCCCGACCCTCCCCAGTCCAGCTGCTCAAGGTCACTTCAGGCAGAGGTGGGACGAGAACCCAGCTCTCTAACAGGGCAGACACAGAGCTTTTCACAGGGAATGTGCCACACATAGGTGCCATTGTTAGCCTCCCTTTAACCACAGTCCCAGTTCCCTCCCAGAGCTGGGGGAAGAAATCGGGAGCCCCGATCTCCAGTATTCTTCAGCTCTCCAGCAAATCACTGTGTGTCCCGGGGCCAACTGTGTGTCATGTCCCTCTCTTGCGGTGGCTCCGCATAAAAGCTCCGGTTTGCTCCTGGACGTCAAGCGGTAACGCTCAGCCCTGGGGAGCTGACTAACCAAAGCTCACAACTTGGTGATGAACCCTGGCGACACCTGTGGCAGTTTCTTCTTAAAACCACCCTCCAAGTTTATTTCATTCTCCCAGGGAGCAAACATCCCTTGACCCAGGCTGGAGCCCTGAGAGCTAGAAGCGGCCAGTGATGGCGCCATGTGCGACCCATTCAAGTTTGCCGCTCAGGGCTGGGGGCAGAGCTGTTCAGAGCCCCAGGTCTCCTCACTGCCCTTCGCTTTGCCTTCCCTTAGGGATGGGTTGGCTGTTGAATACGCCTTCGTGGTCAGCCTGGGGAAAGCCTGTTGCGAGAACACATCTAGTCTGGAACAGGTGCTGCCCAGGAACAAGCTGCGGGACCTGCAAGTGGCCATTAACCAAGAGGGCGGCCTGCACGACACAGACGAAGGGCACATTGTGGCTGCCTGGATGAAGCACCTGGGCAGGGCGGGTGAGCACGCCGAGAGGCACCTGCTCCAGGGCAACCAGAACAGCCCTGTGCAGAAGGTCCTGGCCTGGAACTAAAATGAGAGAAGCTGCCTGATCTTCTTCACCATCCACTCGCCCTGCGCAGGGACATGCCAGCTGGTGCAGAGGCCCCACAACATCCTACGGCTGGTGAGCGACACCCTCCCCCCCATCGACAACAACTACAAGGCCTTCATCTTCCGGCAGATCTACCGGCAGGACCAGGACATGGGTCCCAAAAGCCTGCTGGAGGCCTGGCACTGGCTGCCCAATGTGGCCCTGCTGTGCTGCGACACCAAGGGCTGCAGGGACTGCAGAGGAAACGACCCCAACACTGACACCAACGCCTGCCTGGACGAGATGCGAGCCATGAGGCAGCTGCTGCACCCACCTGGCAGGGGGCAGGAGAGAGAGCAGGGGGGAGGGGGGAGAGCAAAGGATGTAGGGAAGAGCAGGGGGCACCTTTGGAGGGCTGGGGAGATGGCAGGGCAGAAGACGCTGTTGTAACATTGGGGGGATGGCCGGACATTGTGCTCCGTCGGAAACATAGGAAATGGTGGGGCTGGGGGCAACAAGGGCAGCAAGGGAAATAGTGTGGTGGGAGCAGAAAGGGAAATGGTGGGGTAGGAGGCGTCGTTGGAGACTTGGGGTGATGGTGGGGCAGGGAGCACCACTGGAGGGTTCGGTGGATGGCAGGGCAGAGGACGCTGTTGTGAATTGGGAGGACGGCTGGACATTGCGCGCCATCAGAAGCATTGGAGATGGGGAGGCGTGGGGCAACAAGGGCAGCGAGGGAAATGGTGGGGTGGGGGGCAACAAGGGCAGCATGGGAAATGGTGGGGTGGGGGACAGCATTGGGGGCGTTGGGGACGGCATGGCTGAGAGTGCCGCTGGAGGGTTGGGGAGATGGCGGGCCATGGGGTGCCGTCGAGGGGAGGGGGGATGGAGGGTTAGGAGGTTTCATTGGAGGGGTGGGGGGGGTTACGGGGCAGGGGGCACTGTCAGGGTTTGGGGCTCCCGGCACCGTTGGAGTGTTCGGGGACATGGGTGGGATGCAGGGGATTGGGGGACGGGGTGGGACATTTCTTCTCTCAAGGCCTGTACTTTTGAGGCGTCCCCCCGACCCTGAATGATTAACCCCAATAAAGTGTCAGAGCATCTTGGGGCCTCCTGTCTCTGTCCATGTGTCTGTCTCCCTCCTCTCTGAGTGTCTGGACTTTACACAGCATGGGAGGCCTCCCTGGCAGTGCCCCCTTCATCGGGCCAGGCCTGGGCCCCCACTTTTTGCCTGGGGCTCCCCCTGAGCCCAGACCCTGGCACAGAGCTCACCCCTTTGGGAGCGAGGCAGGGCAGCCTTTGCCAGACGCCCAGCTCGCTATGGATCACCCTGGCCATCTGCTGCCATCTGCTGGTGATGTGAGGTAGACCCATGAAAAACACGATGGGCAGACCCCAGTTTGCACGTTTCCTGCCAGCCCCCCGCTGGCTGGATCCGACGGGAGGGCAGCTCAGCGGGGGCTGAGAGGGGATCGGGGCAGATCTGCCCTGTGGGCTCTGGGCGGGTCCATGAGATTGGCTGGCACGTGCCACACCACGAAAACTGCTGGGCAAAGCGCTCTGGTTCCAGCGCTGGGCGCGCGTCCACCTGCAGTGGGACGTGTAGGTGCCCCATCGCCCCACGGGGACCTGCAGCTCCCGGACTGACGGGACGAGGCTCCAGTCAGTGGCTGGAGGCTCTGAGGTGCTGCGCTGGGGGAGGGGGACGGAAACAGGAGGCAGGAAAACCAGTTAGACAGAAGCTGGGGCCTGCCCTGGCTTGGTGAGTCGTACAGGCCTGTTCGTTTCATCAGCTTCTCTCCTTGAGCCAGATTCACCTGCTCATTAACCAGGCAGGGATCCTCTGGTGTGGACAGGTGAGTGGTAAAGGCCTCAGCTAGGGTCAGGTGCCTGTTACTAAAGCCCGAGCTTCATAAGACAAATCAGAGGAGAAGAAACAGGTTTCTGTTCCTGAACGGCGAGTCCAATCAAACACAAGAGAAACCCAATAAAGCTTTAAAATCTGGGCAATGCACAGGGAAGGGATTGTAGCAATCAGAAGGAAATCTATTTAATGGAAAATTACAAGGATCGTTCAATCCCACAATCAGGAAGTGACAGGGAAAGACTTGCGCTTCCTCTCCCCTTCCCATTGCCCACAATACTGCCCAAAACTCTCCTTTCACGGCCTTTCCTGACAGACACCCAAGAACAATCCGTCCCCAGCTCCACCGAACCTGCAAGGAAGGCAGAACCGACAGGGACCTCTACTGGGTCCGGGCACGAGGATGGTTCCAGTGCATGCAGTGTGTGACCGTGGGACGGGCTGCTGTAACAGAGATACAAGAAGAGGGGTCACTGCTCAGGAGCTGCGTTAGCAGGGCAGTTCGGGGCACGTAGTGCACAATCTTCACTCACCTCCCAAAGCGCTCAGGGAAATTGGCTGTGGCCAGGAGCAGCCAGGCCTGCGCAGCCCCAGCCGATCTGCCCGGGCTCTCCCCTGACCTCCCGTGTGAGCCAAACCTCACCGCCGTGGAGCAGGCTGACGAGGGACACCTGCCCGTGGGCTGGCTGCTACTGTGGCCAAAGCTAGGGACTGGACCAGCAACGCCAGACTCCCAGGCTGAGTCTTGTCATAGACTCCCCGGGTCTGTGTGTGAGGCAGGGGGCAGGAGGCCTACCACACACAGAGCCGGGTAAGGAGCCTCTCTGCACCACCAACCGGACTTTTAACCGAGCCACCAGGGTCCCTATTCGACCAGGTGTCCCAGTTGAAAACCAGACACCTGGCATTGAGCAGCCCTAACTGGGAGGCGTGACTCTCAGCTCATGTAGAGGGACCTGTGCTTCTGCCTGTAAACATCAGGGCAGCACCAGCTGTGTGGTGGGTGCTTGGCCCAGCCGCCCAAGTAATCGATCACTGTGGTCAGACATCCCCTGTCAACAGACACATCCCCCTCCTACTCTCCCCTGTTGCATCCCCCTCTTCTTCCAGCCCAGGTTATTCCGCATCCCCCCCTTCCAGAAGAAAAGACTTTCCTGGTTGTCTCAGGTGTTTGGTTTCTAACAAGGGTTTTAGGTGAGACTTTCCCACTCACAGTGATGGGGCTTCCCCCACCCCCAGGCCCGGCCCCATGGTTCAGATCACAAGCCATGAATGGCAGCAGAAGGCCTCTGGGTGTCTCCAGTCCAGAGCAGGGAAGAAACTGAGGCAGGGGTCGAGTAGGGAAGGGTGTGTAGATGTGTCAGGCATCTGTGCACAGTGTCTGTGTGTCTGTGCTGCACCTCCCAGGGGGGCCAATGAAGGGGACCCCCCCGGGGCTCCCATCTTTTGGTGGAGTTCTGCCAGGGGGGTGTTTAAGCTACAGGAGAGTCTGAGGGGTCACCCCTGGTTGCAGGGGCTGGGCAGGGCGCTGTGTCTCTAAGCTGTCAGGGCGGGGGCTAGGCAGAGGGTCTGCACCCTGAGAGTGTGCCCAGGGACCCCAAGACAGAGCCCGGGCCTGGGCTTTGTTCAGGCTCCCAGATCCAGCATTCTGGTGAGTGGCCAAGAGAGGGCACTTGTCTTCCACTCGCTGCTAGGCTAAGGGAGCGGGGCGCTCACCCAGGGATGTGGGGTAGTAGGAGGAGAAGCCAGGTCTCTGTTGACACAGCCTGGCGCCAGCCCTAAATCAACTTCACTCCGTTCAGTTACTGTTTAACCTCAGGCCCGTCTGACTTCTGGAGAGCTCTATCTGGCTGTGGAACTGGTCCAACAAGCCAGAGGGGTTTTACTGCCTGGTTCCTCCCGCTCTGTCCCCCACAAGGGTGAGGGCCCAAAGCCTAGCACTGGCAAGGCGATGTTTGCAGAGCAGGGCAATAGCACAGGTAGAAATCCAGGGCACCCAGCTCAGCCTGCATTCTGGAGAACACTGTCTGCTTGTGGGTCCAGTCCAGAGACAACAGAGAATTGGCTTTTGCCCAGTGAATGCCTGGGGAAATTGCAAGGGCTTTGCTGAGTAACTCTGAAAAAAAACCCCAGTGGTCCTGGGCAGCAGCCAGCAGGAGGGATGGGCCCAGGCATGGAGAACGGAGAGGAAGGGGGTGAACTGTTTCTCTCTGTCACGGCCTGGGCCGGGCCTGGGCCAAGCATCCTGACCCCAGGATGTGTTGTGTGTTGGAAGGGAGTTTGACTGTGTCTGAGCAGCCTGCCAGGGGGCAATCCCAGACGCCGCCCTGCCAGAGGTGCTTGGCATCTCAGCAAGACTAGCATGGGGAGGGCCATCCAGCTGGCACGCATTGGCCATGGCTCTGGAGGGGCTCAGCTGCTGGCCCAACCCTGGTGGAACGAGGGTGTCTGCATGTGAGACTGGCCTAGCCAGGGGCATGGATCTTCTGAGTAGGGCCATGGGGCAGAGACAGACCCCTATTCGTGGGGGTGTTCTGCTTTAGGGGGGCCAAACACCCCCCCCCCAAGCCAGAAGGCCATGTTGGGGAGACCGAGGCAGCGGCAGGGAAGCTGCATGTCCTGAACATGGGCAGACTTGAGTTCACCGAAGTGGGAGCTCAGTGGGATAAAGGGGAGGAAAATCCCAGTTGTGTACTCACTGCTGATCAGATAATGTCAGCCCGGGGCCTGGCCTGCTGCCAGGAGTCAGACGCCCCTTCCCAGCTCCTGCTGGTGTGTGCCACTTCGACAGGCACAACCAGGACCAACCCGCTGCAGTCGTTGTCAGACACGGGACTGTCAGGACGTGCCCCGCTTTGCATGTTTCCTGGGGAGATGGGGTGCACGGAAGTCTGTTCGTTCTGCCTGTCCTGGGCCATCAATGCATCCGCACTGGGGAGAGAAGGCCCTCCAGGGTTGAGCACCTTGTGTCTGAATGATGGGCTTTGGAAACATGGGAGATCCTGGACCTCTCAGCCAGAGAAGCACAGAGACAGCATGGGATAGCAAGAGCTGGGAGGGGACTCAAGGGCTGGTGTAGACCCCAAACACGCTGGGTTGGGGGTCAGGACACCTGGGTTCTTTCCTCAGTTCTGCCTCTGACCAGCTCTGGGCCCCTGGGCCAGACCCTTTCCCGGTCTCTTCTTGCCACCTGCCTATTTCCTGTATCAAAGCAGTCCCAGCATCTTGTCCCCTGTCTCACACAGTCCCAGCCTGTCTGGGGAGTCACTGACACAGTGCACTGCGAGGGCCTGCAGAGATACCAGGTGTTGTCAGACCTCACTGGTGTGGTGCTCTGCTCTATCCAATGTTGATAACATTAGGCTGCATGCATGTGCTCCCTCTGTGTGCTGCCCCGGCTCTGTGCAGATCACTGACACAGCTGACCCCGAGAGAACCCGCAGTGACCACAGACTCCGATAAGGTACGAAGGCACCCGGCCAGGTTTATTTTGCCTAACGAAACACAGTCTCCAGCTCCCCGGATCAGATGTCTGCAGTTCTGCTAGTACATATAGATTCATAGATACTAAGGTCAGAAGGGACCATTCTGATCATCTAGTCCGACCTCCTGCACAATGCAGGCCACAGAATCTCACCCACCCACTCCAACGAAAAACCTCACCTATGTCTGAGCTATTGAAGTCCTCAAATCGTGGTTTAAAGACTTCAAGGAGCAGAGAAGCCTCCCTCAAGTGACCCATGCCCCATGCTACAGAGGAAGGTGAAAAACCTCCAGGGCCTCTCCAATCTGCCCTGGAGGAAGATTCCTTCCCGACCCCAAATATGGTGACCAGCTAAACCCTTAGCATATGGGCAAGATTCACCAGCCAGATACTATAGAAAATTCTTTCCTGGGTAACTCAGATCCCATCCATCTAATATCTCATCTCAGGGGATTAGTCCTATTTACCCACATACCTATTTAAAGTGTATGTGCTCCTTGACAATGGACCGGCTCAGTCAGTGGCGGGATTCTCCACTGACCCCTAGGCCAGACAGAGACAACCGCTCAGGGGTGCATTCTTATACAGAGGGCCAAACAAGTTACATCTCACTCCTGACACATTGAGGTCCAGCCCCTCTATGCGTTAGGGTGCCGCCTCTCTCCTGGTTATCTGTGTGGAATGTGCAAGTATCGGAGTGTTCTGGTACCAGCCTGGCACATGTTTCTATCTCTCGTGTCCAGTCCCTTTCTGGAATGTGTATTTTTGCAACATCAGCCCTTTCCTTGCCAGACTCTGAGCAGGGCCTGCCTCTTGCTCACAGCTTAACTTGGCTTTATGTTAACAAAGTCTTGACCGTTACTGTAGTTCAGGCCTTACGCCTCATACCAGGCCTCTGATACAAGGGTTTATGTTTCAGGGCCTCATCTTACTACATTCCCCCATTTTTTGTCTTTTATGGGGAGGATGTTTACCCATCGTCCCAGAAAAGAATAGTGCATGGACTAAATATAACTCAGTGGGCTAAACACTGTTATGTGGTTACCTTATGTTACCATCCATACACTCATGCCTCATCTGTCTTTTTAGTCCACATTCCCTCGTACGACTGATGGACTGATTTTATTATCCAATTAGTTTTTAGTCCCTTATGGTGGGCCTGGGAATGTTAGGTCTGGGACCATGACTGAGGAATGTAGTATTATGATTGAGCCTTATTCTCCCAAGTAATTAATATAAATGAATAATATGGATATGGCGTATATATTTGTAGCGTAAATGGGCATCTATGTATAGTATGTATGTTTACATATAACAGCACTTTATGTCCAAGCATAACAATTCTTTTCCAATCTGGTGGTGTAGTTTGGTCCTTGTGGTACTGCAGATAGCAACCCACTTTTATTTGGGCAATTACAGTTACCCTCTGTATCATTATTAGCAGTACGTTGAGTGTTTTGAAATACTTGGATAGGGATTGTGATAATGTGTCCCACAGTGCTATGTAAAGGGGAAGTAAAAGAGAAATTTGGAGTAGTGACACTACCCCTGAGGCCTTTATATATAAATATATTGTAATTAATTACTACACAGGACTGTCCATTCATGTTATAGGTTACCCTTACTGCTGGTTGTCACCCTGTGGTAAGCATCACTGGGCAGGAAACAGAAGTGGCCAACTTCTCTGTTCCATTGGTTGAACTGCTCTGTGATACACCAGTAGATGATGTAGATCCAGTTGTTTCTTATGGATGCTGTCTTTCAGATAAACCTACTGCATGGACAGTAACCAATTAAGCAAGTATTGCAGTGTCAGGATGGAGTACTGGTGTCCAGACACTGATCAGGATTGTTTTGAATAACATGTGCCTCAGTTAGGTTGCAGTGTCACTGACCCAAATTATGACAGGTACTAATAGGCAATTTGTTTACCCAATTTGTAGTTACCGTGTAACTTAATTTCTTTGCCAATTTTTTTTTTTTCCTTGCCTTCATGTTGTTTGCTGCCGTTCATTTGTTAATTTTTACATGTGTGTTGGCTAAACAGTTTAGCAATGTTATGCACATTGTAAATGATATAGAGCAATAATACAACAATAATACAGTAATACAACAATAAGACAACACTACAACAATAATACAGTAATACAGCAATAATAGTTGCTTTTACACAGTAGCCAAAGTGAAATTAACTGTCAGTGATTTCTAGCTGATTGCCAACTTAATTGTTCATATATGGTAGACTGAAGTGTATTTGGTCAGTCTCTTATTTATAAAGTACTACATTTTTCTTTTCTTGATGCTTGGGGGGCTTCTTCACTGTATACTGATATCATCTGGTATTTTGTGGTGTGATATCTTCTGGTGTCTTTGTGGTGAGATATCTTCTGGTGTGTTTGGTCTGTGGGATGCAACCTTAAACAGCTTAAGTTAGTTAACATAATACATTTTTTGTTTTTTTTTTTTTTACATTTCTCTTGTTTTTAGTAACAAAAATTTAATACACTGATTAATTTAGTGTGTTTACAATGTAATAGGGACCAAGTCTTTTATTACAGTAGCTAGACTTTGCAATTGTTGTGTAGACATTCATTTTCACTTGAGGTGCCTTACTAATATTTTATAAAAACAAGGAGGAGTCCTTGCGGCACCGTAGAGACTAACAAATTTATTTGGGCATAAGCTTTCGTGGGCTAGAATCCACTTCATCAACTGCATGGAGTGAAAAATACACTAGTAGGTATAAATATACAGCACATGAAAAGACGGGAGTTGCCTTACCAAGTGGGAGGTCAGTCTAATGAGACAATTCAATTAACAGTAGGATACCAAGGGAGGACAAATCACTTTTGTGGTGGTAATGAGAATGGCCCATTTCAAACAGTTGACAAGAAGGTGTGAGTAACAGTAGGGGGAAATTAGGTTTTGTAATGACCCGACCCCTCCCAGTCTTTATTCAGGCCTAATTTGATGGTGTCCAGTTTGCAAATTAATTCCAGTTCTGCAGTTTCACATTGAAATCTGGTTTTGAAGTTTTTTTTGTTGAAGAATTGCCCATTTTAGGTCGGTTACTGAGTGACCAGGGAGATTGAAGTGTTCTCCTATTAGCCACTATGGATGTAGAAGCTCTCTACATTAACATAAATGGCATTCTATTAAATTTCTATTTCTGCCAATTGTTCAGACAAACAAGCTTGTTTATCATAGAATATCAGGGTTAGAAGGGACCTCAGGAGGTCATCTAATCCAACCCCCTGCTCAAAGCAGGACCAATCCCCAATTTTTGCCCCAGATCCCTAAATAGCCCCCTCAAGGATTGAACTCACAACCCTGGGTGTAGCAGGCCAATGCTCAAAACAGTGAACTATCCTTCCCCCCTCCCCCCCATTTGCAGGAGATAATGCTGCCCACTTCTTGTTTTCAATGTCACCTAAAAGTGAGAACAGGTGTTCACATGACACTCTTGTAGCTAGTATCGCAAGATATTTACCTGCCAGAGGTGCTAAAGATTTATATGTTCCTTCATACTTCAACCACCATTCCAGAGGACATGTGAACATGCTGATGACGGGTTCTGCTGGTTAACAATCCAAAGCAGAGCAGCCCAACGCATGATCCTTTTCATCATCTGAGTCAACTGCCACCAGCAGAAGGTTGATTTTCTTTTTTGGTGGTTTGAGTTCTGTAGTTTCCCCATCAGAGTGTTGCTCAGCCTGAAAGCACGCTCCGCACCCCGTCCCGATCAGATTTTGGAAGGCACTTCAGATTCTTAAACCTGAGGTCGAGTGCTGAAGCTATTTTTAGAAATTTCACATTGGTACTGTTTGCGTTTTGTCAAATCTGGAGTGAAAGTGTTCTTAAATGACCAACATGTGCTGGGTCATCATCTGAGACTGCTATAACATGAAATATATGCGAGAATGTGGGTAAAACAGAGCAGGATACATATAATTCTCCCCCAAGAAGTTCAGTCACAAATTTAATTAACACATTTTTTTATAAGCATCATCAGCATGGAAGCTTGTCCTCTGGATTGGTGGGTGAAGCATGAAGGGGCAAACGAACGTTTAGCATATTTGGATGTAAATATCTTGCAACACTAGCTACAAAAACGCCATGCGAATGCCTG
This sequence comes from Dermochelys coriacea, assembly GCF_009764565.3. Classification (NCBI taxonomy): domain Eukaryota; kingdom Metazoa; phylum Chordata; order Testudines; family Dermochelyidae; genus Dermochelys; species Dermochelys coriacea. Next base: position 12,052,613 of record NC_050090.1, read on the forward strand.
TTCTCACTTTCAGATGACATTGTAAATAAGAAGTAGGCAGCAGTATCTCCCGTAAATGTAAACAAATTTGTTTGTTTTAGTGATTGGCTGAACAAGAAGTAGGACTGAGTGTACTTATAGGCTCTAAAGTTTTACATTGTTTTGTTTTTAAGTGCAGTTATGTAACAACTCCCCCCCTACATTTCTAAGTTACACTTTCATGATAAAGAGATTGCACTACAGATGCTCCATGGGTTACACAGGACCCGACTTACACAAATTCATACTTACGGAAAAAGCTCCGTAAGCCAGAAATAGGATTTTCAAGTTGCGGAAATTTGTGTAACTTACAGGTATATGTTTCTGACTTACGAAAAATTTGAGTTACGCAAGGCTTGTTTGAGGTGAACTGAAAAATTCTATTTCTTTGTTTATCATTTTTATAGTAAAAATATTTGAAATAAAAATAATAATATAAAGTGAGCGCTGTACACTCTGTATTGTGTGTTGAAATAGAAATCAATATATTTGAAAATGTAGAAAAACATCCAAAAATATTTAATAAATTTGAATTGATATTCTATTGTTTAGTAGCAAGTTTATTTACAATTCATTTTTTTCATTGCTTTTTTTTTTTGAGTTAATCACGTGAGTTTTCTGCGCATTACCTCAATACGGTGCTCATGACAAAGTTCATTCCGCACAAGTCTGGAAAAAATTAGAGGGAAAATTGCTGATAGTACTGGTACTTCAAACGAGGTCCCACTCCACCTGACCCCACCACCCCTCTCCTACCCACACCTACCCATTTATCCCCCATCCATAATCCCCACTCCCATCACTGTGCCCTATCCCCACTGTGATGGGTTATCACCCCCAGGGTGCAGTCTGGGAGGTGCAGGAACCACTGTGGGCTTTGCTGGAGATAACAGGGCCTGGGGAGCTGAGTGTATCACCCAACATGATAGCAGGTGGTGCCACAAGCCCAACTGAGTTAACTGAGTGCTTTACCTGAGCCACTCCAGGACATACAGCCAAGCTTCCCAGCCTGGCACCCCTACTGGAATATAAACCCAGAATTATACTGTCTTGCACTGAACAAGGATCTGTACAATGTGGTGAATTAATATAGTTTTCTCTATAGTTCCCTCAGTGTGGGAAAGCTATACACAACAAGCTTGCATTAACCAAGCTGAGATTTTCCCCAGACACTTCATTCAAAACACATCGATAAAAAGAAAACATAAAACAAGTTTATTAACTACAGAAAAATAGATTTTAAGGGATTGTAAGCAATAGCAAACAGATCAAAGCAGATTATCTTGCAAAAAAACAAAAATGCCAAGTAAGCTTAACATACGTAACTAGATGAATAGGATCTGAATTAGCAATTTCTCATCCTGACTAATGATACAAGCAGTCCACCAAGTTTTCATACACAGGCTAGAAATTCCTTTAGCCTATGACCAGCAGGTTTCCCCGTTCAGTCTTTGATCCTCAAGTGTTTCCAGGAGTTCTTGTGTGTGGGGAGTGAGGCCCTGAGATAATGTCACATCCTGCCTTCTATCGTTTTTCCATATGGCAGGAACCCTTTGTTTCAAACTCAGTTCCCAGGCCAGTTTGTGGAAAAATACAGGTACCAAAATGGAGTTTAGTGTCATATGGTCTGGTCACATGCCCTTGCATGTCATAGCAGCCATTATCCACAGGCTATCTGGAGCGTTTTCAGGAAGGCTCACCAGCTGTGGGATAAGCTTCTTCAAAGGCCTATTGTTTCCCCTAATGGGCCATTACCTTGAATAGGTCCTTCACAGCCAGCTGTCTAGACTGGAAGCATCTTGCCTAGTGTCTACATGTGACATACAGATAGATAGTCAATATTCATAACTTTTGAAACAAAATGGATACATGCACACAAATAGGATAATCATATTCAGCAAATCGTATCTTTTTCCATAGACACCTAACAAGACATACCTTGTACAAGATGCAAAATATTGATGTCAGAATTATATCATAATCATACCACTGTGAGGAATATGGTGTGTAGTGTCACAGGGCTGTAACACCTTTCGTTTTGTGTAATTTTTATCCCTTACAATTTCCCGATTCAGCTCTCTTGCAGAAGTAAAACCCAAACCAAAACAAGTTATGTGATAAAAAGGTCGTTTTTACTTTGCACGCTACATTTATAAGTAGCACAATAAACAATGGGAATCACTTTTTAACTTTCCCTCTTAGAAATGTACCGGCTGAAAAAAGAAGGCCCAAGTGGTTAAACGTGTAAATAAAAGACTTGAACAAAAATCAATGTGTGCTTTATTGATGCACATTTTAAACTCATGGCAAGACAGATGTGTCTGGATTACTGTGTGGTCTGAAGGGGCCTGTGGCCAGGGGCCCCAACCAATTGGGTACTCCCACAGATTGGAACTCCAGCCCCACCACCTTGCTCCTCCCCTGTGATAGACTGAGAATATTCCCCCTGCCTTCCCATGTGGCACTGGCCCCCCGAGTCCCTCCCCCCCCGACATTGTAAACCTGGGTAGAGTGAAACACCCAGCGGCCAAGTGAATTTCTTTCAGTCATGCACAAAGTAAATCAAGTATCACTGCTAGTTAGAGAATTCAAGAGTCCCAACTGCCAGCCTCCAACACTGACCAATAAACAAATATTTTTTTTAATGTTTTAATACAAAACCTCATGTCTCGTCTGCAGCAATATTTGGCACATAGGCAGAGTTCTCTGGCATAATGCTGTGTTAGGCCGGCCTGCAAGATCTCTTGGCTGGGGGATTCAGAGTAGCAGCCATGGGAGTCTCCCTGCACTGGGCCTTCTGCTCCGTGTCCCCCGTGCTCTCCCCAGCTGCTCCCTGCATCCGGCTCTGGACTGCTCCAGCCCCAGAAGTGCTGCAGCTCTCCTCCCAGCCCGGATCTGCTCACAGGCCGGCTTCTCTGGTTCTCCCTGGCCACCTGTCCCAGACCAAGGCTAACGATAAAACCCTATCGCATACCAGAAGCAAAAAGAGAAGAAATTAGGGCGGAAGTAAGGAAGATGCTGGAGCTCAGGGTGATTGAGGAATCCCACAGCCAGTGGTCCAGCCCTGTCGTCTTAGTCCCCAAGCCTGATGGCATCCTGTGATTCTGTACTGACTTCCGGTAGTTAAATGAAGTATCTCAGTTCGATGCCTACCTGATACCACATATCGATAAGCTGGTGGATTGGTTAGGCAAGACCAGATACTTGACCACCTTGGACTTAACAAAAGACTATTGGCAGATCCCCCTGGATGAGGATGCCATGGGAAAAAAGCCTCCTCTACACCTGATGGTTTCTTCCAATATACCGTCCCCTCTTTCGGGCTCCAAGGGGCCCCCGCGACTTTCCAACGGCTGATGGACAGATTACTTTGACCCCATGCCAAGTATGCGCCACCTATTTAAACGTTGTGGTAATCCATAGCCCTGACTGGGAGACGCACATGGGGAAATTGGAAGCGGCAATAGACACTCTTATACAAGCCAACTTCACCGCTATTGTGACGGGTTGGATCACAGAAACCCCCTGGGGGCTGCCAGCTGATGTGCCAAGACTGCTTCTGCCCCTGCTTTCCTGCCCTGGCAGTTTTGGACTTCAGTGCCCTGCCTGGTTTAAGCCAGACCCACTAGCCTGCCGCAAACCCAGACCCAGGTCTGAGCTACGTCCCCTAACAGCTTTAGGCTTAAACTGAAAGCAGCTTAAGAAGTGTTCCTGTCTTTAACACTCAGATGTCCAACTCCCAGTGGGGTCCAAACCCCAAATAAATCTGTTTTACCCTGTATAAAACTTATACAGGGTATACTCATAAATTGTTCGCCCTCTATAACACTGATAGAAAGGTATGCACAGTTCTCCCCCCCCCCCCAAGATATTAATACAGATTCTGGTTTAATTAATAAGTAAAAAGTGATTTTATTAAATACAGAAAGTAGCATTTAAGTGGTTCCAAGTAATAGCAGACAGAATAAAGTGAATTACCAAGCAAAATGGAATAGAACACGCAAGTCTATGTCTGATATTGTAAGAAAATTGAATACAAATAAAAACCTCACCCAGTCAGCTTCCTTTTAGTCTCCTTCTAGTCTAGGTTCAGCAATCACTCACAGCCCCTGTAGTTACTCTCCTTTGTTCCAGTTTTTTTCAGGTATCCTTGGGGGTGGAGAGGCTATCTCTTTATCCAGCTGAAGACAAAATGGAGGGGTCTCCCACAGGCTTAAATAGGCTTCCTCTTGTGGATGGAGACCCCCTCCTCTCTCCTATGCAAAGTCCAGCTCCAAGATGGAGTTTTGGAGTCACCTGGGCAAGTCATATGTCCATGCATGACTCAGTTTTTACAGGCAGCAGCCATTGTTTGCATGCTACCTTGAACGTCCTCATGTAGATTTCTGATGTGGATTGGAGCCTTCCAAGATCCATTGTGCGTTAAGTGCTTCTTGACTGGGCACTTAATTTGCACATTCCTATCTCAAGAAGCTGACGAAATGCTTTACAAAGGCTACTTAAAAATCAAGTCAGTACCCAGCCAATATTCATAACTTTGAATACAAAGATGATACATGCATACAGATAGGATGAATAGATTCAGTAGTTCATAACCTTTACAGAAACATGTTACATGGCATATGTAGCATAAAACATATTCCAGTTATGTTATATATATACATTCATAAGCATAAAGAAAAGGAGTACTTGTGGCACCTTAGAGACTAACAAATTTATTAGAGCATAAGCTTTCGTGAGCTACAGCTCACTTCATCGGATGCATTTGGTGGAAAAAACAGAGGAGAGATTTATATACACACACACACAGAGAACATGAAACAATGGGTTTATCATACACACTGTAAGGAGAGTGATCACTTAAGATAAGCCATCACCAGCAGCGGGGGGGGGGGGGGGGGGGGAAGAGGAAAACCTTTCATGGTGACAAGCAAGGTAGGCTAATTCCAGCAGTTAACAAGAATATCAGAGGAACAGTGGGGGAAGGGGTGGGAGGGAGAAATACCATGGGGAAATAGTTTTACTTTGTGTAATGACTCATCCCTTCCCAGTCTCTATTCAAGCCTAAGTTAATTGTATCCAGTTTGCAAATTAATTCCAATTGAGCAGTCTCTCGTTGGAGTCTGTTTTTGAAGCTTTTTTGTTGAAGGATAGCCACTCTTAGGTGTGCGATCGAGTGACCAGAGAGATTGAAGTGTTCTCCAACTGGTTTTTGAATGTTATAATTCTTGACGTCTGATTTGTGTCCATTCATTCTTTTATGTAGAGACTGTCCAGTTTGGCCAATGTACATGGCAGAGGGGCATTGCTGGCACATGATGGCATATATCACATTGGTAGATGCGCAGGTGAACGAGCCTCTGATAGTGTGGCTGATGTGATTAGGCCCTATGATGGTATCCCCTGAAGAGATATGTGGACATAATTCTAAAAGAACATTCTAAAAGAATTGTAACATTCAAAAACCAGTTGGAGAACACTTCAATCTCTCTGGTCACTCGATCACAGACCTAAGAGTGGCTATCCTTCAACAGAAAAGCTTCAAAAACAGACTCCAACGAGAGACTGCTGAATTGGAATTAATTTGCAAACTGGATACAATTAACTTAGGCTTGAATAGAGACTGGGAATGGATGAGTCATTACACAAAGTAAAATTATTTCCCCATGGTATTTCTCCCCCCCACCCCACCCCCCACTGTTCCTCTGATATTCTTGTTAACTGCTGGAATTAGCCTACCTTGCTTGTCACCATGAAAGGTTTTCCTCCTTTCCCCCCCCTGCTGCTAGTGATGGCTTATCTTAAGTGATCACTCTCCTTACAGTGTGTATGATAAACCCATTGTTTCATGTTCTCTGTGTGTGTGTATATAAATCTCTCCTCTGTTTTTTCCACCAAATGCATCCGATGAAGTGAGCTGTAGCTCACGAAAGCTTATGCTCTAATAAATTTGTTAGTCTCTAAGGTGCCACAAGTACTCCTTTTCTTTTTGCGAATACAGACTAACACGGCTGCTACTCTGAAACCATTCATAAGCATATTTCCCTAAAGCTTTATGGGGTTCACCATCACAGCTATCCCTTCCAAATGTGTAATAGGGCTAGCTGAGGCCAGATACCTCCGGTATGTAGTTGGAAGGGACCTGGTGAAACTCCAGTGGAACAAAGTGGAGGCAATACAGGAATGGCCCTGACCAATCCTCAAGAAGCAAGGCAGAGTGTTCTTAGGGATAGTGGGGTACTATTGCCAGTTCATCCCTCACTTCGCCACGAGGGCAGACGCCTCGGAGGTAGACCTTGGGGCCGTCCTTTCACAGATGGTGGAGGATGAGGAGTACCTGATCCTTTACCTGAGCCGGAAGCTCCTGCCCAGGGAGCAATGGTATGCCATAGTAGGAAAGGAATTCCTAGCGGTTAAATGGGCCATGGAGATGCTATGGTACTACCTACTGGGGCAGCGGTTCACCCTTGTGACGCCCCACTCCAACAGATGCACAAAAACAAGGAGAGAAATACACAAGTGACTAGATGGTTCCTATCCCTACAACCTTTCTCTTCCGGATACAGCACAGAGTCGGAAGCCAACACGGTAATGCGGACGGCCTGTCACGACAATACTGTCTCTTGTCCCAAGTAGCCCAACCCAGTGTTGTTGTTGGGGGGTGGAGGGGGAATGGGAGAGGGAGATATGTGATACAGCAGGGCCAGAGAGCAGTGGGAGAGTGCTAGAGGGGAGATTAAGGGTGGTTCCCTGGAGACTAGGGAAGGCTACTACAGCTGTACCCAAGTAAGATCCAGTCAGGAACCTAATGTCACACAGCTGCCTAGTTAAGGCATGGTTCCCTGTAGGTGAATTGAAGTGTCTGTAGCAAATTAAGGCCCTGTCAGGAACCTAATTAACCCCCTTTCCCCTCTGTTTCAGGCAGACGGGAGAGTGAGGAAGGAGAGAGGACTGGAGTTTGGAGATGTGTTGCTGAGATTTGAAAGACCAGAGAATTGGAGGAAGGGAGACCCCATCCCAGCAGAGCAGGGAGACTCCCTCCCACAGCATCAAGGACCGAGGATAACCCTAATCGGGGGGGGGGGGGGGGGGGGAAGAGGGTTAGAAACCTGCAAGGGGAGAGGGGCTGGGGCTCAGACCCTGTTTCCCTTCTCTACCACCTTCCTGGGCTACTAGCAGGGCCCTTGGCGCCCTAAGAGCAGGGACAAGGAATTATGTCCTAGCCCTGTGCCAAGAAAAGCGCGGGGCCCACCACACCAACATCAGCCATTTTGTCACAGTGCTTTTAGTAAAAGTCACGCACAGGTCATGGGGAATTAACAAAAATGTATGGTCCGTGACCTATCTATGACCTTTATTATAAATACCCCTGACTAAACCTTATCTGGGGGATCCCTGGGGCTGCTGCTCCGGTCGGCTTGTGTGGGGCCTCCGGGTGCTGCTGCTCCAGGGCGCCTGGGGGCAGCCCCACTGGCCACTGCTCCATCCGTCCATGGGGCTAGCGGCATCAGTTGCTACTGGGCATTGCCCAGCAGCAGCTGCTCCGGCCACGCAAGCCACTGCTCACCATCTTTGTTGCAAGACCAGTGTCCCTTCCACTGGTGCAAAGGGAGGTGATCAAACCCTGCAGCGCTAGGGCAGGGGAGAGGGTTATGAATCTGGATTTGGGGAGTTGCTCCCTGAGCCCGGTGGATGACACCTGAGGGTGAGGCCATGTTGGGGATGAGGGTTCTGGGGTGGGGGGTACAGTCAGGTTGGGGGGGTCCTGGGGAAGCAGCTGAAGTTGAGGTGGGCATCTCAGGCAGGGGTCAGAGTCTGCGTGGGGATAGTTAGAGTGGGGAGTGATCTCCAGACAAGTGGATGGAATTGGGGTGCGGGTCCTGGGGAAGGAGGTGCACCTGAGGCAGAAGTCCAAGGGCAGGGGGTGCAGTTGCCATGGGGGGTCTCTGGGGCGGGGGGTGCAGTCAGGGTTGGGGTCCACACCTGTGTCCATCTCTTGGCTTTTACACGTGTTCCCCGTGGGGGCTCATAAATATGTTTGGTGCCAGGCCAACAAAAGGTTAATCCAGCCCTAGCCAGAGGCAGGGAGGTCCCTTTGCCCACAGAGAAACGGTGAGGGGCTCGGGAGGGAGGCCCTCGCCTGCTCCCTGCCAGAGATGAGGCTGCCAGCGGCTGCTCCCTCGGGGGCTGGAGGCCGGTGGCCCTGCAGCCCTTGTGCCACTATCAAGGCCGCAAGGGCCATTTATTTCTGAATCCGCGGTTGTGCCCACGGGGGAAGCCCAGCCAGGGCTGAGGTGACTGGTAGGTGTGAGATTCAGGAGTGAGGCCTCCCGTCCCCTCCACACAGTTCTTGTGCCTCCACCACAAGGGGCAATTTATTTTCCAAGCTGCATTTGCGACAGCGGGGGGAACTCAGCCAGCAGGGACGCCCTGTGCCTGGCCATGTATGGGGAGTTCAGGGGGTGTCACCCAGCCAGGCTGGGCCATCAACCCCTTTGCCAGGGCAAGCACCCCACAGGGACAGGCCCAAGCCCAGCCAATGAGTGACATGACCTGTTACCAGCGGGGTTCTGGCTCCCACACGCAGCCTTCCTGGGGCGGTGGCACCAGTTGGGTGAAGACAGCACACGCAGCGCGATGGCTCCCCCGATTGTGAGGGGCTCAGTGCCTCCCTCCCAAGCCCTGACCTCAAATGGCCTCCCCTCAGCCACACGTCCAGCCCATCCCCATGAGGCCGTCGCTGGCAGGGACGGCACCGGGAGCTCCTGGAGGACAGGGGACTGGGGGGAGCCCAGCCAGTGTCCTGCTCTCAGTGCGTGGTCCACAGCCAGGACAAGCCTGAGACCATCCAGCTGGAATCCTGCATCCCGGGCCTGCAACCCCTGCATCCAGCCCAGGCCTTGGACACACCCAGAGCAAGAGCAACATGGAGCCCCAGCAACAGGGCATCACCCCATTCCTTTGGGGAGCTGCCCCAGCCCCGATTCCCCCCACTGGCCCCTGGGGACCTGGCTCCCCAAGGACTCGAGTACCCTGGAGCCCTGGCCAGCAGCTGTGGCCCTGCTCCAACTGGATGAGGGAAAGGACCCTCATGGGTCTTGGCTCCCTCCTGGGGAGGTCCAGGCTAGAAGTACCCCACCTCATAGACACCCTCGCTGTCTAGATCCCCCACTGTGAGCTTGGTCGAAGTTCCCCACTAGAACCTCTCCCCACCCCAGGGTGACCTTGGAGAAAGGATTCCCAGCTGGAGCAGCTCCATTGATGTCAGGGCTGATTGGCACCAGCTGGGACCTGCCTCACTGACTCCAATGGTGGCTCGGGGCCTATTAGCACATGCTGGGACCTGACAACATCCAATTTCATTGCACAATGCTGCCGGCACTGACAGCAATCTTGCTGAGCGACAGATGGGCATGTTCGGCCTCAATCCCCAGCCATCTGTGACAGGTCTGACAGGGTAGAAGAGAGCTGGACACACGGACAGAGACGCGGGAGCCTGTGATGGTTTTCCTGGGGTGCAACCTGGAACTAGTGTAACTCTAAGCCCTGTGTGCCACCAACCTGGGCTCCCTCTCACACTGTGATGCTGTGACAAGCTGCAAAACCCTCCAGGCCCTACACTTACACAACCAACCAGAGGCAGGGACATCCCCAGCCAAGTTACATGAATTCTTCTCCCAGCCGCTCATGAACCAACAACAGAGAGGATCCAGCCAATTCCCCCAGCTCCACAGCCTTGGACCCCAGGACTGTACCATCCTGTGTACATTTATAATCCAGTCCATTCCTCCCTTAATATGGAGAGAACATGTTTTTGTACACTGATCAGATTTCTCAAGCACTTCAAAGCAAAACACACTCTCTTAGGTAAAATATAAAACATATTTATTAACTGCAGAAAGACAGATTATAAGTGATTATAAGTGATTTATTTAAGTGATTATAAGTAGTGAGCATAGAGATCAAAGTTAGTCACCTAAGAAATAAAACAAATTTGCAGTCTGAGTTCTATAAACTAAAATGAATTTGAACCAGGCAGTGTCTCCCCCGATTGATGGTAGAGTTCCTTAATACACAGGCTGGGATTCTTCTTTGCAGGACCACCTTTCCTGTTCACAATCTTTTCTCTACAAACGTGCTTCCAGGTGTTGAGTTGTGGGGGATGAGAGGCCAAAAGTCATGTCCCTTCCTTTATCGGGTCTTCCAGCTTGCAGGAAAGATCTTTTGCTATGACATGAGTCAAGCCATGTCCATCATCTACAGGCTCCCTCTGAGAAGCCTTCATTGTACACAGATCCTGAGATGGTCCTTGGGAGTCATGGATTCCCCTTAATGGGCCATCAGTGCTGTCCAGCTTCTCCATTGTTGTACCTGAAAGGCTGGTTGTGGGTGTTCCCAACCTCACAACATCTTCCAGTGACACACACTGAGCCAAACTTCATCACTTCCCATATAATACATTGATAGCGCATGCAATCCAACAGGTTATTAATGTTCAACAGAGCAAGGCTTTTCCAATGATGCCTAACAAGGCATGCTGGGTACAAAACATAGCATAATGATATCACCATGTAAATATGGGGATGCTAGGGTACTGCTTTGGAGCACTGAGGGCCACAGTACCAGACACAGGGACAGAGGTGTGAGGCCCTGGGATGCTCTGAAGCTTTATTGGCTTTGCTCATGAGGCAGAGAATCGGGAACCTCATCCCATCACCCTCAGCGTGAGACAAACCAACCCCACCTGGACAGGGCTAACGCTACTGCCAGGGGTCTGCCTAGCCTTCGCCACCTCCCATCCCCCACTGCTGTCTGCCCTGGCCCTCACCACCTCCTATCCTCTCCCCAACTGCCCACCCCTTGCAACCTCCCATCCCATTTCCCCATCTGCCCCACCCATCTTGGCTCAGTCCCATGGAGTTTCCTTTCATGGCAATATTGAATGAAGTAGCTGAGACCCACCTCCCCTGCCACTGGCCTGGTCATGGGGACAGCAGGAGTGAGCACCACCCTCTGCAGCATGGGAGGGGGAAGAGAGGGGAAAGGAGCTATAAGAAGAGGGGCTGGGAGCTGAGAGCCCATCACTGGGGATCCGGTGTGAACATCTGTCAGTGAGTGATGGTACCCACTGCTCTTGCCCCATAGAAACCCTGGTGAGTCCCCCACCTCCTCCTGCCCCATGGAAACTCTGGTGAGTCCCCGTTGCCCCCCCACCTCCTCCCATATGGCAAACCTGGTGAGTCCTTTCTGCCCCATTGAAACCCCTAGTGAGTCACCCCTGCCTCTTCCTGCCCTATGGAAAACCAGGTGAGTCCCCATTTGTCAGGGCTGAATCCCCACTTTGGCACTTCAAGTGCGGAAGGTGGGGGCCCACAAGGATTCTAAAAATTAATACTGGCCACTCCAGGCTTGTATTAAACTCCCAAGGTTACAGCTTCTCTCTGACCTTGGCTTGATAAACGCTGCTGCCACCCAAATGCAAAAAAAGCCCCTTGGACCTAGGAAGGAGCACTTGGGAATTGCTCCTAGGAAGGAGCACCCTCAAGCCCTTTCACACCCCCTCTGGGGAAGAGCTGAGAAAGAAAACAAAGGAAACTAAGTGGTTGCCACCAGCTAATTAAACAACATATGCACAAACCTCTGAGAACACCAAAAATCCAATCCTATTCTTAAAAAAGGTAAATTTTATTAAAAATAGAAAGAAAGAAAATACATTTGGAACTTAGGCTTTTTGCTCGATCTTAAAAGAAACAATTATAAAAATTAAGCACCCAAACTAGCTTTCTTGGGGATTCAGTTTAAAGGTTCCAAGCAAACAAAAGCATTTGGGGTTAACACAGACAAGATCCACCAGCCAAAATAAAGAAATAAACCTGATTGTGTCTAACTAAACATTCCTAATTTACTTATATATTTGGGGGGTTTCAAATAAGTAATTCTAGGTATGATCTGTTGAATTTTCATACCTGGTTCAAGTTTTACACAGCACTGCTGCTTACAGCATTACTGCTCCATGCCCCCTTCTCCAGAGAACAACAGACAAAGGGAAAGGTTTTATTTCCCCAATTTTAAAAAGTTCTACCTTCCCATTGGCTCTTTTGGTCAGGTGCCCACTTCCTTTTCTTTTACCTGTGGGACTGTTAACCCTTTACAGGTAAAGCAAGTAGAGAACAGCTACTAAGAGGAATTTTACAGCTAACTGGATGGCTGGGTGTCCATCAAAGGGAGGTACATACTTCATTTATCACACACACCCCAAATCACAGATGGTGCTGGCCAGCCTTGTTCAGGTTGGGTCCACACCAGCTGGGATTTCTTCCTGGAGGTTTAGGAAACAGAGTTAATAAGATACATGCACCTCTAATTTCACTCATAATTTCACGAAGAAGTAAATAGTACTTTTTACATTTCAAGGACTACAATGACTTAGAATGCAGGGACATTTTTACCCAGCTGATTCTGGGAAACCTTCCCGGGAGAGTGCATCAGCCACTTTGTGAGAGGCTCCTGAAATGTGTTATATTTCAAAATCAAAGTCTTGAAGAGCTAAACTCCACCAAAGAAGTTTTTTGTTAGTCTCTTTGACTGTGTGAAGCCACTTCAGTGCAGCATGATCAGTCTGCAGGTGGAACTGTCATCCCTAAATGTGTGGGCGTAGCTTCTCCAGAGCATACACAATGGTGTAACATTCTTTTTCTGAGACTAACCAGTGGCTTTCCCTCTCAGAAAGTTTTTTGTTGAGAAACATGACAGGATGGAATTGCTGATCTGGTCCTTCCTGCATTAAAACTGCTCCTACACCATGCTTGGACGCATCTGTGGTTACAACAAACGGTTGAAGTCCAGGGCCCTCAGTCCAGGGTCAGACATAAGGGCTGTCTTAAGCTGGTTAAAGGCTTTCTGACACTTCTCAGTCCACTGAACTTCATTTGGCTGTTTTTTTTCTGGTTAGGTCTGTCAGTGGGGTGGCAATTTGGCTGTAGTGTGGTACAAATTGTCGGTAATACCCGGCCAAGCCCAAGAAGAATTGAACCTGCTTCTTTGACATAGGGACAGGTCAATTTTGGATAGCATTTACCTTAGCCTGTAGGGGGTTGATAGTACCTTGGCCCACCTGGTGTCCAAGGTACGTTACCCTGTTTAGGCCTATTTGACAATATTTGGCCTTCACAGTTAATCCTGCCTCCCTTATGCACTGGAGGACAGCTTGGAGGTGTTCTGCCCATGAATCTGAGAATATAGCCACATCGTCGAGGTAGGCGACTGCAAATTCCCCAAATCCAGCCAGAAGATTATCTACCAGTCTCTGGAAGGTGGTGGGTTCATTTTGAAGTCTGAAAGGGAGCACATTAAATTCATACAGCCCTACATGGGTGATGAAGGCTGACCTTTTCTTGGCGGGGTCATCTAGTGGCACTTGCCAGTACCCTTAATTAAGTCTAATGTGGAGATGAACTGGGCATGTCTCAGTTTCTCCAATAGCTCATCTGTGCGTGGCATTGGATAGTTTTCTGGGTGAGTAACAGCATTTAGTTTACGGTAGTCCACACAAAAGCAGATTTCCCCATCTTGTTTGGGAACCAGAACCTCTGGAGAGGCCCATGCACTCTCAGAGGGGCGGATTATACCCATCGGTAAAATGTCTTTGATCTCCCTTTCTATTGCGGTTTTGGCTTCAGGAGCCATCCAGTAGGGTTGGGCTCTAACTGGGCAAGCATCACCTGTGTCAATGGGCCCTATGGGGCTAATCCACCCTTATATAGCACATCTGTGAATGAATCTGAAGAGGAAGACACTCCCATGGAGTATTCTAGAATGGAGATCAGATTCTGGACTCCATCAGCTGAACATGGGGAGAGCTCCACTCCTTCGGCTCTAAATCCCATGACAGTAGCATTTAGGTCTGTGGCTGGCAACCCTCTGTCAATGACAAGACCAGCCTGGGATAATGAACTTGTCCCATCCATATTCCCAGACCTTCTGTAAGAAAAAGCAGACCAGTGAAGACACACCTAGGTTGGTGGACAGAAGGTATGCACAAGTGGAAGGTGTCCCCGGTGCCCTGGACATCCCGGTACCTGAACAAGAGATGCAGGAGCCTGTGCCAGTAGAGGGGGTACCCTCAAGAAAACCCTCATCATTCCTATCCCCAGAGGAAGTGTCCACAGCCCCTGCCATGCCCACCCTCAATAAGCGCAACAGGGTTATTAGGCCAGTAAACAGGCTAACTTACGAAGCACCTGGAGGGTTAGTGAGGCAGTGATACACTTAGCTCACAGGCCTGGGGAAGTGGGTTTCCGCAGATTCTTTGAGGAGAACTCATGTAGCTGGTATAATCTGGAACGTGATTTGCTGGGACAACAAATTCTCAGCTCCGGGGAGGGTGTAAGCAGTGTCTGAATGAATGCTTCCCTGACAGCTAGCTGGAAGGAGGGAGAGACCCTGGGTGTGTCTATGTAAGTACAGTTTGCTCCTGCTTTGCTTAGGCTTTGTCTACACTATGAAATTAGGTCGAATTTATAGCAGTTCATTTTGTAGAAAGCATGTTTATACAGGTTTCAGAGTAGCAGCCGTGTTATTCTGTATTTGCAAAAAGAAAAGGAGTACTTGTGGCACCTTAGAGACTAACAAATTTATTAGAGCATAAGCTTTCGTGAGCTACAGCTCACTTCATCGGATGCATTTGGTGGAAAAAACAGAGGAGAGATTTATATACACACACACAGAGAGCATGAAACAATGGGTTTATCATACACACTGTAAGGAGAGTGATCACTTAAGATAAGCCATCACCAGCAGCAGGGGGGGGAAAGGAGGAAAACCTTTCATGGTGACAAGCAAGGTAGGCTATTTCCAGCAGTTAACAAGAATATCAGAGGAACAGTGGGGGGTAGGGTGGGGGGGGGAGAAATACCATGGGGAAATAGTTTAAAAATAGCCAGAGCCTCGCGAACCAGCTGAGCGGCAGCGGAGCAGCGGGGACAGCAGAGCAGCTCACAGCAGGAGTTTGCCTGGGACTGGTAAGTATCCGAGTGTGTATGTTTGCTTGCTGAGGAAGTATCCGAGCGTGTGTTTGCTGGGAGGGCAGGGAGAGAGCCTGAGTGAGTGTCTGATTGGCTGCTAGCCTGCAGGGGGCGGGCATTAGGGTGTCTGTGTGTTTGCGTCAGGGAAGCCTGGCTGTTTAAAAATAGCCAGAGCCTCGCGAACCAGCTGAGCAGCGGGGACAGCAGAGCAGCTCACAGCAGGAGTTTGCCTGGGAGTTCGCCTGGAGTGAGCCCAGTGAGGCTTACATCTTGCCAACGTCTCTGAGGAAGCTCATAGTAGGTAGGTGATATGGAAGGGGGGGGTTCAGCTGTTGTGACCTGCACTGGATGTGCCATGTTTGTCTTTCTTCCACAGGACAGAAGCGACTTTGTCTGTACAAAGTGCAAGCTGGTCTCCATATTGGAAGAAAAGATTGAAGGTCTGGAGCAACAGGTAACGACCCTGCGTTGTATACGAGAGACTGAGGATTTTCTGGACCAAACTCAGGATAGCCTTCTAGGGGCACAAAGCTCTAAAGATATAGAGCAGGTTGCACAGAGGAGCCAAGAGGCCAGTGAAGAAGCTTGGCAACATGTGACCTCCAGAAGAGGTAAGCGGAATGTCCGGGTTCCAGTAACACAGACACAGGTAACTAACCGCTTTCATGTTCTCTCCACAGGTACCAATGCGGAGAGTGGACCAGATGATATGTCTGGGGGGAGAAAGCAGAAGGAGACTCCGCTGGTTGGGAGGCATGAGATGCGATGTCCTGAGGTTGGGGGTTCCACGACCACCACTCCCAAGAGGAGAAGGCGGGTGGTGGTGGTCGGGGACTCTCTCCTCCGGGGGACTGAGTCATCTATCTGCCGCCCTGACCGGGAAAACCGAGAAGTCTGCTGCTTGCCAGGGGCTAAGATTCGTGATGTGACGGAGAGACTGCCGAGACTCATCAAGCCCTCGGATCGCTACCCCTTCCTGCTTCTCCACGTGGGCACCAATGATACTGCCAAGAATGACCTTGAGCGGATCACTGCGGACTACGTGGCTCTGGGAAGAAGGATAAAGGAGTTGGAGGCGCAAGTGGTGTTCTCGTCCATCCTCCCCGTGGAAGGAAAAGGCCTGGGTAGGGACCGTCGAATCGTGGAGGTCAACGAATGGCTACGCAGGTGGTGTCGGAGAGAAGGCTTTGGATTCTTTGACCATGGGATGGAGTTCCATGAAGGAGGAGTGCTGGGCAGAGACGGGCTCCATCTTACGAAGAGAGGGAAGAACATCTTTGCCAGCAGGCTGGCTAACCTAGTGAGGAGGGCTTTAAACTAGGTTCACCGGGGGAAGGAGACCAAAGCCCTGAGGTAAGTGGGAAAGCGGGATACCGGGAGGAAGCACAGGCAGGAATGTCTGTGAGGGGAGGGCTCCTGCCTCATACTGGGAATGAGGGGCGATCAACAGGTTATCTCAAGTGCTTATATACAAATGCACAAAGCCTTGGAAACAAGCAGGGAGAACTGGAGGTCCTGGTGATGTCAAGGAATTATGATGTGATTGGAATAACAGAGACTTGGTGGGATAACTCACATGACTGGAGTACAGTCATGGATGGTTATAAACTGTTCAGGAAGGACAGGCAGGGCAGAAAAGGTGGGGGAGTAGCACTATATGTAAGGGAGCAGTATGACTGCTCAGAGCTCCGGTACGAAACTGTGGAAAAACCTGAGTGTCTCTGGATTAAGTTTAGAAGTGTGTGCAACAAGAGTGATGTCATGGTGGGAGTCTGCTATAGACCACCGGACCAGGGGGATGAGGTGGATGAGGCTTTCTTCCGGCAACTCACGGAAGCTACTAGATCGCATGCCCTGATTCTCATGGGTGACTTTAATTTTCCTGATATCTGCTGGGAGAGCAATACAGCGGTGCATAGACAATCCAGGAAGTTTTTGGAAAGCGTAGGGGACAATTTCCTGGTGCAAGTGCTAGGGGAGCCAACTAGGGGGAGCGCTTTTCTTGACCTGCTGCTCACAAACCGGGTAGAATTAGTGGGGGAAGCAAAAGTGGATGGGAATCTGGGAGGCAGTGACCATGAGTTGGTTGAGTTCAGGATCCTGACGCAGGGAAGAAAGGTAAGCAGCAGGATACGGACCCTGGACTTCAGGAAAGCAGACTTTGACTCCCTCAGGGAACAGATGGCCAGGATCCCCTGGGGGACTAACATGAAAGGGAAGGGAGTCCAGGAGAGCTGGCTGTATTTCAAGGAATCCCTGTTGAGGTTACAGGGACAAACCATCCCGATGAGTCGAAAGAATAGTAAATATGGCAGGCGACCAGCTTGGCTTAATGGTGAAATCTTAGCGGATCTTAAACATAAAAAAGAAGCTTACAAGAAGTGGAAGGTTGGACATATGACCAGGGAAGAGTATAAAAATATTGCTCGGGCATGTAGGAAAGATATCAGGAGGGCCAAATCGCACCTGGAGCTGCAGCTAGCAAGAGATGTCAAGAGTAACAAGAAGGGTTTCTTCAGGTATGTTGGCAACAAGAAGAAAGCCAAGGAAAGTGTGGGCCCCTTACTGAATGAGGGAGGCAAGCTAGTGACAGAGGATGTGGAAAAAGCTAATGTACTCAATGCTTTTTTTGCCTCTGTTTTCACTAACAAGGTCAGCTCCCAGACTGCTGTGCTGGGCATCACAAAATGGGGAAGAGATGGCCAGCCCTCTGTAGAGATAGAGGTGGTTAGGGACTATTTAGAAAAGCTGGACGTGCACAAGTCCATGGGGCCGGACGAATTGCATCCGAGAGTGCTGAGGGAATTGGCGGCTGTGATTGCAGAGCCCTTGGCCATTATCTTTGAAAACTAGTGGCGAACGGGGGAAGTCCTGGATGACTGGAAAAAGGCTAATGTAGTGCCCATCTTTAAAAAAGGGAAGAAGGAGGATCCTGGGAACTACAGGCCGGTCAGCCTCACCTCAGTCCCTGGAAAAATCATGGAGCAGGTCCTCAAAGAATCAATCCTGAAGCACTTAGAGGAGAGGAAAGTGATCAGGAACAGTCAGCATGGATTCACCAAGGGAAGGTCATGCCTGACTAATCTAATCGCCTTTTATGATGAGATTACTGGTTCTGTGGATGAAGGGAAAGCAGTGGATGTATTGTTTCTTGACTTTAGCAAAGCTTTTGACACGGTCTCCCACAGCATTCTTGTCAGCAAGTTAAGGAAGTATGGGCTGGATGAATGCACTATAAGGTGGGTAGAAAGCTGGCTAGATTGTCGGGCTCAACGGGTAGTGATCAATGGCTCCATGTCTAGTTGGCAGCCGGTGTCAAGTGGAGTGCCCCAGGGGTCGGTCCTGGGGCCCGTTTTGTTCAATATCTTCATAAATGATCTGGAGGATGGTGTGGATTGCACTCTCAGCAAATTTGCGGATGATACTAAACTGGGAGGAGTGGTAGATACGCTGGAGGGGAGGGATAGGATACAGAAGGACCTAGACAAATTGGAGGATTGGGCCAAAAGAAATCTAATGAGGTTCAATAAGGATAAGTGCAGGGTCCTGCACTTAGGATGGAAGAATCCAATGCACCGCTACAGACTAGGGACCGAATGGCTCGGCAGCAGTTCTGCGGAAAAGGACCTAGGGGTGACAGTGGACGAGAAGCTGGATATGAGTCAGCAGTGTGCCCTTGTTGCCAAGAAGGCCAATGGCATTTTGGGATGTATAAGTAGGGGCATAGCGAGCAGATCGAGGGACGTGATCGTTCCCCTCTATTCGACACTGGTGAGGCCTCATCTGGAGTACTGTGTCCAGTTTTGGGCCCCACACTACAAGAAGGATGTGGATAAATTGGAAAGAGTACAGCGAAGGGCAACAAAAATGATTAGGGGTCTAGAGCACATGACTTATGAGGAGAGGCTGAGGGAGCTGGGATTGTTTAGTCTGCAGAAGAGAAGAATGAGGGGGGATTTGATAGCTGCTTTCAACTACCTGAAAGGGGGTTTCAAAGAGGATGGCTCTAGACTGTTCTCAATGGTAGCAGATGACAGAACGAGGAGTAATGGTCTCAAGTTGCAATGGGGGAGGTTTAGATTGGATATTAGGAAAAACTTTTTCACTAAGAGGGTGGTGAAACACTGGAATGCGTTACCTAGGGAGGTGGTAGAATCTCCTTCCTTAGAGGTTTTTAAGGTCAGGCTTGACAAAGCCCTGGCTAGGATGATTTAACTGGGACTTGGTCCTGCTTTGAGCAGGGGGTTGGACTAGATGACCTTCTGGGGTCCCTTCCAACCCTGATAATCTATGATTCTATGATTCTATGATTTTACTTTGTGTAATGACTCATCCATTCCCAGTCTCTATTCAAGCCTAAGTTAATTGTATCCAGTTTGCAGATTAATTCCAATTGAGCAGTCTCTCGTTGGAGTCTGTTTCTGAAGCTTTTTTGTTGAAGGATAGCCACTCTTAGGTCTGTGATCGAGTGACCAGAGAGATTGAAGTGTTCTTCAACTGGTTTTTGAATGTTTTAATTCTTGACGTCTGATTTGTGTCCATTCATTCTTTTACGTAGAGACTGTCCAGTTTGGCCAATGTACATGGCAGAGGGGCATTGCTGGCACATGATGGCATATATCACATTGGTAGATGCGCAGGTGAACGAGCCTCTGATAGTGTGGCTGATGTGATTAGGCCCTATGATGGTATCCCCTGAAGAGATATGTGGACAGAGTTGGCAACGGGCTTTGTTGCAAGGATAGGTTCCTGGGTTAGTGGTTCTGTTGTGTGGTGTGTGGTTGCTGGTGAGTATTTGCTTCAGATTGGGGTGCTGTCTGTAAGCAAGGACTGGCCTGTCTCCCAAGATCTGTGAGAGTGATGCGTCGTCCTTCAGGATAGGTTGTAGATCCTTGATGATGCGTTGGAGAGGTTTTAGTTGGGGGCTGAAGGTGATGGCTAGTGGCGTTCTGTTACCATGAAAGGTTTTCCTCCTTTCCCCCCCCCGCTGCTGGTGATGGCTTATCTTAAGGATCACTCTCCTTACAGTGTGTATGATAAACCCATTGTTTCATGTTCTCTGTGTGTGTGTGTATATAAATCTCTCCTCTGTTTTTTCCACCAAATGCATCCGATGAAGTGAGCTGTAGCTCACGAAAGATTATGTTCTATTAAATTTGTTAGTCTCTAAGGTGCCACAAGTACTCCTTTTCTTTTTGCATGTTTATACAGTCAGTTGTGTGTGTCCCCACACAAATGCTCTAAGTGCATTTAGTCGGCAGAGTGCATCCACAGTACTGAGGCAACCGTCGACTTCCGGAGCATTGCACTGTGGGTAGCTATCCCACAGTTCCCACAATCTCTGCCGCCCATTTGAATTCTGGGTAGAAATCCCAATACCTGATGGGGCAAAAACATGGTCGCTGGTGGTTCTGGGTACATATCGTCAGGCCCCCCCTTCCCTCCCTCCCTCCCTCCCTCCGTGAAAGCAATGGCAGACAATCATTTTGCGCCTTTTTTCTGAGCCCGCTCATCTCACTGTCACCGTATGTCTCCTGGGTGCTGTCAGAAGCGGTACTGCATGCTACTCAGCAGCAGCTCACTGCCTTTTGGCAGCAGACAGTGCAATATGACTGGTAGCCATCATCGCCATACTCCAGGGTTCTCTTTTAGCCGACCTTGGTGAGGTTGGTCAGGGTGCCTGGGCAAATATGGGAGTGACTCAGCCAGGTCATTTCCCTTTTAAGTTTCGTCTCATGGCAATTCAGTCCTGCCGGCAGTTGTACGGCACCGTCTTCTGGTGAGCAGCCAGGAGACGATGATGGCCAGCAGTCATACTGCACTGTTTTCTGCCGAGCACCCAGGAGGTGACGATGGCTAGCAGTCGTACTGCACCGTCTGCTGCCAGCAAGATGTATAAAGATAGATGAAGTGGATCAAAACAAGAAATAGACCAGATTTGTTTTATATTCATTTTCTCCTCCCTTCCTCCCTCCCTCCGTGAAATCAACGGCCTGCTAAACCCAGGGTTTTGAGTTCTATCCTTGAGGGGGCCATTCTGTTTCTCCTTGATGCAAAGCCACCCCCTTTGTTGATTTTAATTCCCTGTAAACCAATGGCAGACAATCGTTTCGCGCCTTTTTTCAGCACAGACGCCATAGCACTGGGAACATGGAGCCTGCTCAGATCATTGCAGCAATTATGAGCACTATAAACACCTCGCGCATTATCCAGCAGGATATGCAGAACCATAACCTGCAAGAAAAGCGAAACCAGGTGAGGAGGAGGCGACTGCCACGCAGTGACGAGAGTGATGAGGACATGGACATCAACTTCTCACAAAGTATTGGCCCCTGCAATGTGCACATCATGGAGTCAATTGGGCAGGTTCATGGCATGGAACACCGATTCTGGGCCCGGGAAACAAGCATAGAGTGGTGGGACCGAATAGTGTTGCAGGTCTGGGATGATTCCCAGTGGCTGCAAAACTTTCGCATGCGTATGGGCACTTTCATGGAATTTTGTGATTTGCTTTCCCCTGCCCTGAAGCGCAAAAATACCAAGATGAGAGCAGACCTCACAATTGAGAAGCGAGTGGCAATAGCCCTGTGGAAGCTTGCAATGCCAGACAGCTACCAGTCAGGCGGGAATCAATTTGGAGTGGGCAAATCTACTGTGGGGGCTGCTGTGATGCAAGTAGCCAACGTTATCACTGAGCTGCTGATATCAAGGCTAGTGACCCTGGGAAATGTGCAGGTCATAGTGGATGGCTTTACTGCAATGGGATTTCCTAACTGTGGTGAGGCGATAGATGGAACCCATATCTCTATCTTGGCACCGGAGCACCAAAGAAGCAAGTACATAAACCGCAAGGGGTACTTTTCAATGGTGCTGCAAGCACTGGTGGATCACAAGGGACGTTTCACCAACATCAACATGGGATGGCCGGGAAAGGTACATGACACTCGCATCTTCAGGAACTCTGGTCTGTTTCAACAGCTGCAGCAAGGGACTTACTTTCCAGACCAGAAAATAACCGTTGGGGATGTTGAAATGCCTATAGTTATCCTTGGGGACCCAGCCAACCCCTTAATGCCATGGCTCATGAATCCATACATAGGCAGCCTGGACAGTAATCAGGAGTTGTTCAACTATAGGCTGAGCAAGTGCAGAATGATGGTAGAATGTGTATTTGGGCATTTAAAAGCACGCTGGCACAGTTTACTGACTCGGTTGGACCTCAGAGAAACCAATATTCTCATTGTTATTACTGCTTGCTGTGCGCTCCACAATATCTGTGAGAGTAAGGGGAAGACGTTTATGGTGGGGTGGGAGGTTGAGGCAAATTGCCTGGCCGCTGATTATGCGCAGCGAGACACCAGGCGGTTAGAAGAGTACAGAAGGGTGCGGTGCGCATCAGAGAAGCTTTAAAAACCAGTTTCAGGAATGGCCAGGCTACGGTGTGAAAGTTCTGTTTGTTTCTCCTTGATGGAAACCCCCCTCCTCCGCCCCCCTGGGTTCATTCTACTTTCCTATAAGCTAAACACCCTCCCTTCCCCCCTTTGATCACTGCTTGCAGAAACAATAAAGTCATTGTTGTTTCACATTCTTGCATTCTTTATTTATTCATTACACAAATAGGGGGATAACTACCAAGGTAGCCCGGGAGGGGTTGTGGAGGAGGGAAGGACAACGCCACACAGCACTTTAAACTTTAAAACTTATTGAATGCCAGCCTTCTGTTGCTTGGGCAATCCTCTGGGGTGGAGTATCTGGGTGGCCAGAGGCCCCTCAACCGCGTTCTTGGGTGTCTGGGTGAGGAGGCTATGGAACTTGGGGAGGAAGCTGGTTGGTTACACAGGGGCTGTAGCGGTGGTCTGTGCTCCTCCTGCCTTTCCTACAGCTCAGCCATATGCTGGAGCATATGAGTTTGACCTTCCAGCAGCCTGAGCATTGACTCCTGCTTTCTTTCAGCAAGCTGACGCCACCTACCATCATCAGCCCGCCACCTCTCCTCGCAGTCATATTGTGTTTTCCTGCACTCTGAGATTGTCTGCCTTCATGTTTTTTGCTGTGTTCAGTCAGTGTGGGAGGACATCATGATATCAGAGAACATTTCATCGCGAGTGCGGTTTTTTTGCCTTCTAATCCTCGCTCGCCTCTGGGAAGGAGAAACATATGCAGCTGGTGGAGCAAAAAAAAAGGGAGAGTGGTAGTTAAAAAGACACATTTTATAGAACAATGGGTACACTCTTTCACGGTAAACCTTGCTGTTAACGTTACATAGCACATGTGCTTTTGTTACAAGGTCATATTTTGCCTTTTATTGAGGGTATGCCGGTTTGGTGTGAGAGATCACTCACGCAGGGCCGGGCAGCAGAATTTGACTTGCAGGCAGCCATGGTAAGCCACAGTCTTTTGGCTTCTTTAACCTTCATAACATTTGGGAATGGCTTCAACAGCAGCGCCCTCATTTCCCATATGAAGTAGCCGTTGGGTTGGCCATTAAAAATGGGTTGGCAATTTAAAAGGAGGGGCTGCGGTTTCCGGGTTCACATGCAGCAGAAACCCAACTAACCCCCCCTCCCGCCACACACACACCCAATTCTCTGGGATGATGGCTTCACCCCTCCCCCCACCACGTGGCTAACAGCAGGGAAGATTTCTTTTCAGCCACAGGCAAAGAGCCCAGCAGGAACGGGCACCTCTGAATGTCCACTTACTAAAACCACCCTATTTCAACCAGGTGACCATGAAAGATATCACTCTCCTGAGGGTAACACAGAGAGATAAAGAATGGATGTTGTTTGAATGCCAGCAAACACTGGGACCATACGCTGCAATGCTTTGTTCTGCAATGATTCCCGACTACGTGCTACTGGCCTGGCGTGGTAAAATGTCCTACCAGGGAGGACGGAATAAGGCTGCCCTCCCCAGAAACCTTTTGCAAAGACTTTGGGAGTACATCCAGGAGAGGTTTATGAAGATGTCCCTGGAGGATTTCCACTCCATTCCCAGACATGTTAACAGACTTTTCCAGTAGCTGTACTGGCCGTGAATGCCAGGGCAAATTAATCATTAAATACGCTTGCTTTTAAACCATGTATAATATTTACAAAGGTACATGCACCAGAGGTCCCTTCTCCACCTTCAGGATCCGGGAGCCCGCCTGGGTTGGGTTCGGGGGGTACTGGGTCCAGGTCCAGGGTGATAAACAGATTCTGGCTGTTGGGGAAACCAGTTTCTCCGCTTTCTTGCTGTGAGCTATCTACAACCTCCCCCTCATCATCATCTTCCTCGCCCCCAAAACCTGCTTCTGTGTTGCCTCCCACTCTTTGGACTGAGTGAAAGCACAGGGTTGGGGTAGTAGTGGCTGCACCCCCTAGAATGTCATGCAGCTCATCATAGAAGCGGCATGTCTGGGGCTCTGAACCGGAGTGGCTGTTTGCCTCTCTGTTTTTTGGTAGGCTTGCCTGAGTGCCTTAAGTTTCATGTGGCACTGCTTCGGGTCCCTGTTATAGCCTCTGTCCTTCATGCCATTGGAGATTTTTTCAAATATTGTGACATTTTGTCTTTTTGAATGGAGTTCTGCCAGCACGGATTCATCTCACCCTACAGCGATCAGATTCCATATCTCCTGTTTGGTCCATGCTGGAGCTCTTTGGCGATTCTGGGACTGCATGGTCTCCTGTGATGAGGAGCTCTGCATGGTGACCTGTGCAGGTGAGCTTGCCACGCTGGCCAAATAGGAAATGAGAGTGAAAAGTTCGCGGGCATTTTCCGGTCTACCTGGTCAGTGCATCTGAGTTGAGAGTGCTGTCCAGAGTGGTCACAACTGAATGCTCTGGGATAGCTCCCGGAGGCCAATACCGTCGAATTGCGCCCACAGTACCCCAAATTCGACCCAGCAAGGCCGATTTCAGTGCTAATCCCCTCGTCGGGGGTGGAGTAAAGAAATAGATTTTAAGAACCCTTTAAGTAGAAAAAAAGGGCTTCGTCGTGTGGACGGGTGCAGGGTTAAATCGAGGTAACGCTACTAAATTTGACCTCAATTCATAGTGTAGACTAGGCCTAAGAAGGGTGGGGGCAGGTATTCTGGTCAGGAGAGTGTAGGCCCTTCCCAGGGGCATTCCCTAGACCGGTTTGATCTGTTCTACTTAGTGTTCTAAGAATAGAGCTAAATAGGGCTCCCTTAGGAGCTGCTTTGTTATTTTAATTGTGGTAAGGCTGTGTATGCCCTGCCTGCTAAGAGCTAAAATCACTGCGAGCTGAAATCCCTTGAGTTGGGGCCAGCTTGTTTCTGTCCAGCCTGCAACAGAGCTGAAAGTTACTAAGACACTGATGTGCAGAGGTCATAGCTGAGAGACGGATGGCAGCAGATGGTTACTGAGGGCCAGCAGGGCAGCGGCAGAGAGGTGTGATGAGTGGCTAGCAGGGCAGTGGTGGAGAGGTGGCTAGCAGAGCGAATAAGATGCCTCTTTACCCCCCAACTAGGGTGGGAGGTGAACTCTGCAGATGCACCTCTGAACTCTGGGGCTGCATTGATTAAGGGCAGCAACTGTGAGTGGGGTACAGAGAAGGGTCAGGCATGTGAAGTGGACTTTTGGTTGCTGGATTTAAGAACCCGATGGGAAAAAGACACTGCCCAACCTACTTGGGGTGGTTCTTTAACTTATGGTTTAAGTTTATCAACCCTGTTTGGGGTTTTTTCCCTAATTAATTCTGAGTTACTTCCCTCTTTTATTAAAAGTTTCTTTTCTACACTCAGACTCCATGCTTGCAAGCGGGGAAGTATTGCCTCTCAGAGGCACCCAGGGGTGATGTGTAAATTTCCCAGATTACTGGGTGAGAGCTCAAGATGGTTTTGTGTTGGATCGATGGAAAGGAGCCCCTAGATATTGAACCTGGCTCTGGCTGCTGCTGGCTCCACCTGGTAGAAGGGTTACACATGTATTATTTCTGTATCTGAAGTTAGAAATGTGAGGTATAAACTTGTATTACTTATGTAATTATGCAAAGTGAGGTCCCTTAAGGGTACTTCAGAAACCTGATGACTCTTAAGCAAGAAACCATGAGCTGTGAATGGTTTTGTTTTCCTGTAAGCCTTCCTATGGACATGTGGGCCAACCCATGAAGTATGGAGACGGGGGTCACACAGAGACATATGTTAGTCTCTAAGGTGCCACAAGGACTCCTCGTTGTTTTTACAGAGACATGTGACCATGTCACCCGATCCTGGAATCCATCTTAAACTTTGTACTTTTCCATGAGAAATTGGGAAGGGGGTCAAACTGAGCCAAAGGACTCCTGCCTTTTGCCAAATCTATATAAGGGTGTGAAACAAAACAAAGGGGGCTGCTGCAAGTCGTGAGGAAACCCCCTGCTTACCACCCAGGCTGTCTTTGGAACTAACAAAGATTGAACCAGGGGGAAAGATTAGGCCCAGACTAGGAATGAGCCTAGTCTGTGAAAGAAGTTTATTGGAACATAGTTGAGGGTGAGATATTACATGTAACCAGTCTCTTAGTGTATTGATCTTAGCCTTGCATGTTTGTTTTATTTTGCTTAGTGATTAATTTTTTTCCATCTGTAATCCTTTATGATCACTTAAACCTACCTTTTATACTTAATAAAATCATTTTTGTTTGTTAAAAAACCCAGTCGACGTAACTTAGATTGATTTAATTTTGTAGTATAGATTTGCCCTGAATTTGAAGTGGATTCGCTAAACTGTATTCGCAAAAAGAAAAGGAGTACCGGTGGCACCTTAGAGACTAACAAATTTATTAGAGCATAAGCTTTCGTGAGCTACAGCTCACTTCATCGGATGCATTCGATGAAGTGAGCTGTAGCTCACGAAAGCTTATGCTCTAATAAATTTGTTAGTCTCTAAGGTGCCACAAGTACTCCTTTTCTTTTTGCGAATACAGACTAACACGGCTGCTACTCTGAAACCTGTGGCTAAACTGTATTGACGTCCCCCTGTGTGAACACACTTATTTAGAGCTGAAGTGGCTTGAATTTGATTTACTTTGGAAGTGAATTAAGCTAAATTGAATTCAGGCCACTTTAATCTTGAAGGAGAGTGTCCACACAGGGGTTTAATGCTGTTAAAAGTTAATTTGGATTAGTTTTCCTGAGTGGCCCTGTATAGACAAGCACACTCGTTACTTGTGTCTTTAGCATGTTGAGAACATATATTCACCACGTACGAACGCTTTATAAACCAGCTATCAAGTGAACCTTAATTTAAAGTGTATGGTGCCTAGCAGGCCCAGTCATGGCCCAGCACTCCACAGCGCTAGGCGCTGTACATTATTGATTGGGTGTGTTGTGGTAGCAGCTCTGAACCCAGGGAAATCGGCAAACCCACGATTAGCCGGGGACTGCAGAGCATCTCGAACCAGAAAACCCTTTCTGTGCACACCAGAGTGGAACGTTTAGCACGGTAGAGAGGCTGTATTGCAGAGGCTGTGGTGCTGGTGGTGGGGTCAGTGGTGGTGTTGGTGATGGTAGCGGCGCTGCTGATATGGCAGAAAAATAATATTGCTTGCTACATGTGTTCGTTCTGCAGCTGTCTTGGCTTCCCTGCCAGGGCTGCCCCATCCCAGCGAAACAGGCCCCATACAGGAAATGTGGAGCCGGCAGAGCTGAGGCAGCCGGAGGACACTAGCAGTGCAGACTGGCCGGCCGCGCTGAATGTGGAAACTTCTCTGCAGCACTGAAATGCTAAACACTGGGGATGAGCCCCATCCCTAAACAGCTCCACTGGAACTGGGGTGACCAGACGTCATGATTTCTAGGGGCTGTCTCGATATTCGGGGCTTTGTCTTAGCTAGGCGCCAATAACCCCCATCCCCTGTCCCGCCTGCAGCAATGACGCATAACGGTTGAGAGCAGGGGGCACAATGGAAAGGTGCTGGTGTATTTAGCGGGGCTCAGGGCAGTGCATATAAACCCTTGCAGAAATCAGGGGGTGGGGGCGATGTGACACCCTCCCCACCCCACCTGAGTACCACATGCCGCCCCTGGACCATGGCCACCCTGACGGGGTTCTGAACATAGGGATCCACCTTCACCCAGCAGCCCGGCCTGTCTCTCTGCACAGGCTGGCTCAGAGCTCTCGGTTCCAGACCCAGAGTCGGCTCAGGCTTTTGATGCCAGAAGTTGAGGGGTCTGGTTTGCAGGCCCTGCATTTGAAAGCTCCCCGCCCCCAAGTGTGATCTTGCCTGGCTGGTGCTCCAGCTCCTCCATGGAGGAGGTGAGCTCCACGCTGACCCCATTGTCCACGTCTCTGGCTTTGACCTGAGCCACTAGGGAACTGGGGGTAGGGGTAGGCCTTGCTGGACACCCCTGTCTCCAGAGCCCCCTTTGGTGAGCACAGGGTGTGTGAGGACTGGAGCGGATGCACTCAGTAATGGCATGTGTATATTTGTTACTGTAGATCTGTGATTCAGGAAATAAAGACTCATTGAAAGAGGTTTCAGAGTAGCAGCAGTGTTAGTCTGTATTCGCAAAAAGAAAAGGAGTACTTGTGGCACCTTAGAGACTAACAAATTTATTAGAGCATAAGCTTTCGTGAGCTACAGCTCACTTCATCAGACACTCATTGGGAATTGCGTGTTGCCACAGCCGGTCCCAGCAATACGGAGTGGGGTAGAAACCCCATTAGCCATTCCATCACGGAAACCGAAGTACCGTCAAATCCATTCCAGGCATCATAAGGTAAATGGAGATATTGAAAAGAGAACACAGAGCGGGATCGACTGTGGAAAAATAGTTTTTTTTTCCCCATAAAGGAAATTCTCTGGGCTGGCAGCCCATCAGCGCTGGGGACTGGGCTAGATGAGGACAGGTGGATAAATGCAAAGTAACGCACATTGAAAAACATAATCCCAACTGTACATGTAGAATGATGGGGTCTAAATGAGCTGTTATCACTAAAGAGAGAGATCTTGGAATCATTGTGGAGAGTTCTCTGAAAACATCCACTCCATGTACAGCGGCTGTCAAAAAAACCAACAGACTGTTGGGAATCATTAAGAAGGGATAGATAATAGGACAGAAAATATCATATTGCCTCTATATAAATCCATGGTACGCCCACATCATGCATACTGGGTTCAGATGTGGTCGCCCCATCTCCAAAAAGAGATATTGGAATTGGAAAAGGTTCAGAAAAGGGTAACAAAAATGATTAGGGGCTGGAAAGGCTTCCATAGGGGAGAGATTAATAAACCTGGGACTTTTCAGTTTGGCAAAGAGACGACTGAGGGGGGATCTGATCACGTAACACCAGAATCAGGGGGCACCCGATGAAATTAACATGCAGCAGGTTTAAAACAAAGGAAAGGAAGCATTTCTTCACCCAACGCACAGTCAATCTGTGGAACTCCTTGCCAGGGGATGTTGTGAGGCCAAAACTATAACGGGATTCAAAAGAGAATGAGAGAAGTTCCTGGCTATTAACCAGGATGGTCAGGGACACAACCCCATGTTCTGGGTGTCCCTAGCCTCTGACTGCTACGAGCTGGGAGTCGATGATAGCGGATGGATCACTCAATAATTGCCCTGTTCTGTTCATTCCTTCTGAAGCTCCTGGCCCCAGTCACTGTCAAAAGCCAGGACACTGGGCTAGATGGACCATTGCTCTGGCCCAGTGTGGCTGTTCTTATATTCTTATGAACTCACAAGGCTCCTTCCTGCCCAACATCTCGATGACTCCCACAAAATAACATGACTCCAGGAGGTGGGGATTTTAGTAAAGCACCAAACAGCAAGAGACTTGTAATAAAGTCACAAGAGTTCCAAATCCTGTAATACCAAAAAGCAGTAACAAGCCACATTTATATCCAGAAGCGCCAGGCATTTTGCCTTCTCCTCAGTCCTGTTCATAATGTTTGCCTTTCAGCATCGAAAGGCCAGTCTGTTACAATACTCTCAGTGTTTATTTCAGATTGCAAGTGCTTCAGGGCCTGGACGGCTGCCTTGCTGGTTTTTACAGCACTTACCCTACAGAGACGGGCATTATTATCCACAGCGGTGCATCAACTCATGGCTACCATTCAGCAGCGCCTGGCCTTATTTTCCAGCTCTGGATTCATCCTGAGTGAATTGCACCCAGCTGAGGGCAAGGTGAGATGGGATGGGGGGAAACAGGTCAGGTTCTCCCCAGAAGGGGGCAATAAAGAAACCAATACATGTATAAAGTCTAAGGGGTGAAACTACTGAGCAGTCGGGCAACGAGCACAGGAGAGACGCCCAATTGTGAGCTGCTATAAGGCTGGGTGCAGGCGGGTCCCACCTCCGGAGGCTGACCAGGAATTTATTCTGAGCACCAAACACATGCAGGAGAATGAAGAATTTGTTAGGCCGAGGGGTGTGGGTGTGAGCCCGCTGCCTCCTGCTGGCTGCAATCGGACATGCATGGAATATTTCTGGGGGTTAGGGTGCCTTCAGCCGCTCGATATGTCCGCTCGGACCGCTGGGCATCGGGTTCCCCCCAGCTCCACTCCCCTCTCCGGTACCCACCCCTTCCGCTCTGCCCCTCCTCTGGGCATGGCTTGGTCCACCCCACCCCCTCTGTGCTGCCCCCTCTGTCCCACCTCCAGCCCTGGTGGGAGCAGGGCATGGGGTCTGAGGGTGTCGCTCCCCCCATCCTGGATCAGACTGTGCTGGGGGACAGTGTATGTCGCAGGCCGCTGGGATCTGCCCCACATGCGGGTGCTCACATGCTGCCCCACCAGGGCATCTGTGGACTGGGCCCTAGACCACGGCAACAGCGTCTTCCTCTTGCTGAGCCCCCTGTGGCCTTGGGGGACAGCCCGGGGTCGGATCAGCCGAGGCTATGCCAGGCAGCATGATCCAGTGGCTGGAAGTTGAAGCGAAACAAGTTCAGACTGGCAATAAGTAAATTATTAACAGCGAGGGTAATTAACCATTAGAACAATTTACCAAGTGCTAGGCAGGGGAATTTTCTATCGATGGTCATTTGGAAAGCTTGACAGGCTGTTTTTCTAAACAATCTGCTCTCGGTCAAATGGGAATTAATTCAGGGAAGTTCTAAAGCCTGTGGTCAGAGTGGATGATCACAATGATCCACTTACTTTATAGTCTCCGATTCTGCAGGCACTCGAGGCCCACGCCGAGGGCTGGATTAAGGGCTAGGCACTATGGGCCTGGATGCACAGAGGGATTTAACGGTTGCAATGCTGAGCGTTGCAGGATCTACGCAGTGGGCCCCAGAAGATCACAGGAACGCGCTGCGATTCACAAAGCCCGAGCACTGCGCCTAGGTGGCTGCACAATGAATGCGGGGAGAAAGGAGCCGGAGAATAAGAGTGGCCAGAGCCAGCACGCTAGGCGGGGAGCTGCCTAAACTAGCCGATGGGAGCTGCCGATCAGAGGGGGCGTGTGCTAAGCCCCCACCCTTCTCTCAGAGGGAGGGGCCGAAGGCCAGAGAGCAGGGAGGTGCCCTTTTCTCCTTGGAATCCACAACCAGGAGCTTTCTCTGGAGCTCGGTACCTCTGGTGTTTCGGCGAGCAGGGGCCCTCTCATAACTGTGAGCCTAGAGATTGGAGAATCCCCCTGGAAGCCATGTTCCCATTCCCCCCTGGAACAATGTTTTGGTTCCATGAGGCATTGCAAGCCCTTCCCAAAATGCCCTGCGGCTAGTTGCACTGTGGGAGAGCTTTACAGGAGCTTCTCCTTGCACGAACTTGCCCGAGATTCCCGAGCCAGTGGGCGGCCTTTGCACATGCCCACCGCATCGGGCCCTGCAAGGCTGTGAATAGCTCTTGGAGACAGGCATCCTGGTGCGAGGGGCTGCAGAGCACAGGCCCGGAGGCAGAAACATAGGCACCGAAGGAAATTTTTGCTGCAACGAACCCCCCTGCTGGAATGTGGTCTCACCCAGCCCAGACACATCTGTGACATGGTGCCACCCAACTCCCCCAGTGACCGGGATATTTGCAGCGTCCCCCGAAAACAAATCAAATCACCTTCGCCTCACTCTCAGCCAACCCCCACTTTTTTCCAATTAATTTAATTGTTGTCTATCTGCTGCCTGCGTCTCCTCACAATCCCATGGGCACAACCATTATCGATGCCCAGCAGAGCCACTTCACGCTTCCTTTTTAACAAGCCCCGGTGGAATTCGCTTCGGTTACCTGCCTTTAATGAGGCAGCCAAGGCTCACGTCTTCCCCCATGGGGAGGGAGTTGTGGGTCTGCTTCTAAACTCTACATTGAGCCTGGCATCAGTGTGGCCAGATGTGGCCTCTGGGTTTGGCTGGTGTTTTGGTGCCCACTTCCAGACATCTCAGCCCTGATTTTCAGCACCCAGGATGCCAATTCAAGCAAAGAGATCACCCCTCTCCCTCAATTTTGAATCCCTCCACTGGCTGCCCCTTCTCTAGCACATCAGACTTCCATGGTCTTCACTTTCAAGGCCCTTCCTGGAGTATTCCCCTCCCCACCCTGGGCCAAGACCACCACGCTGACCACTGAGAATAACTAACAGGCTAATGTGATCCTGGGAGATGTAAACATGGGAATCTCGAGGAGGAGCAGAGAGGTTACGTGCTCTCTGCATTTGGCCCGGGGCGACCGCTG
This sequence comes from Dermochelys coriacea, assembly GCF_009764565.3. NCBI lineage: Eukaryota > Metazoa > Chordata > Testudines > Dermochelyidae > Dermochelys > Dermochelys coriacea. Next base: position 12,085,245 of record NC_050090.1, read on the forward strand.
CTGGGATCCTGTGTCCAGTCCTGGTGGCAACCATTCAAAAAAGGATGCTGAGAAATTGGAAAGGGTTCAGAGAAGAGCTGCAAGCATGACGAAAGGATTGGAAAACTTGGACTCCAGGAGCTGAGTTGGTTTATTTTAACACAGAGGAGGTGGAGGGGGGAGGATCAGGACCTACACGAGGAACAAATGTTAAATAATGGACTTGCCAGTCTAGCCGACAAAGCTCTAACAAGATCCAATGGCCGGAAGTTAAATTAAACGAATTCAGACTGGAAATAAGGCACATGTTTTTTTAAAGGGAGGGTAATTAAGCATAGGAATGATTTACCAGGAGTCATGGTGGGTTCCCCATCACTGGGGATTTTTATATCAAACCTGAATGTTTTTCTAAAAGATCTGCTCTAGCTCAGGCAGGAATTGTTTTGGGGAAGTTCTCTGGCCTGTGTTATACAGGAGGTCAGACTAGATGATCACAATGGCCCCTTCTAGCCTTCAAATCTATTGGCTCTATGAACTTTTGCACTTAAACCAGCTGCAGCTGCATTGGAGTCAAAAGGGCCAGACCCCCCTGGCTGGTGTCATCAGAGTGAATGGGGAGAGCCCCCAGCTGGTGTGAATCAGCCATCGCTCCATTGGAGTCAATGGGGCAGGCCCCCAGCTGGTGTCAATGGGTGCTGTTCCATTACTGCCATCAAGTTAACATCACTCAATCATTTAAATACTGACCCACACCCACTGAGGCCAGCTGGGGATCTGGCCCCCTTGCCATTCGCAAGCACGGAAATGGTCAGTTAAGGCACCTAAAGATTCATGACAGGACCTGAGCGCTGCTGAAAATTCAGATCATGTATTATTGCCACCTTCAAAATAAGAAGTGAAAACTTGACCAGAGCTTTGCCGTTGATGTCACTGGAGCCAGGACTTCACTCAACCTCAGGAAGTACACGGAGCCATTTCCACTGGGCTTTTTGGGTCATTTCCCTTCAACACATCAACCATGAACATAAAACTGGTCAGGCCAGGCCAGACCCAAGATCTGTCTAGTTCAGTATCTCTGGCAACAGAAACATGACAAGCTTCAGAGAAAGCACTGGAGAAATGTGGGGTAATCTGTCTCCCTTCCTGGTCACTAAGAGCAATAATCTTCAACCTCGAAGCATGAGGATTTATAATCCTTCCAATAAGCCACATTCATTGGGAAGTGCCCAATATGCATCAGAGCCTCAGGGAAAAGAGTCGTTTCCTGCCCTCTGCCTGGACACAGAACTTACTGATGCCATGTTTCAAAAGATGCTTTCTATGAATATACTAAAATCAACTAGAGAAATGAGCCCATTTGGGTTTAGATTCAAGACTGATTATGCCACCAGCATCTGTTGATCAGAAGCGATCTTTGTTGGGAGAGCAGAGGTGTCCAGAGTGGGGCTCAGTCCTTTCATTTAATTTCAAATGTCATCATTTTGTCTCCTCCCAGCACTGGGGCTGTCACCTGAAAAGGACAGATCTTCAGTGCCACTTCACTGGCTAGGCAGCAGTATGGTAGAAAAAAATCTGAGGGTTGGAGTGGAGCACAAATTGAGTATGAGTCGACAATGTAGTGAAATTGTGAAAAAGACAAATATAATTTGGAGGTGTATTAACAGGACTGTTGTATGTCAGACATGGAAGGTCTTTGTCCTGGTCTAAGTGGTATAGGTGAGGTCTCAGCTGGAGGATAGTGTTCAGTTTCGGGTACTGCACTTTAGGAAAGATGTGGGCAAAATGGAGAGAGTCAGGAGAAGAGCAACCAAAAATGATCAGAGGTTTAGAAAACCTGACATAGGCAGGAAGGTTGAAAAACTTGGGCATGTTGAATCTTGAGAAGAGAAGGCTGAGGGGGACCTGATAACAGTCTTCAAATATGCCAAAGGTTGCTAGAAAAAGGTTGGAGATCAGTTGTTCTTCACAGCCACCAAGGGAAGGACAAAAAGGAATTGGCTGAATTTGCAGCTACGGGGAGTTAGGTTAGATACTAGGAAAAACTTGCTAGCTCTATGGATAGTTCTGCCTTGTATCAGGTTAACTAGGGGAGGTTGTGGCATCCCCATCATTGGAGGCTTTTAAAAACAAGTTGGACAAACACCTGTCAGGGATGGTCTAGGTATATTTGGTCCTGCCTCAGTGTGGGGCAGGAGGGGTGTGCGTGGGTGAATGAGATGACCTCTTGAGGTCTCTTCCAGCCTTATATCACTATGACTCCATACTTGGGTGGCTGGTTGCATGTGTATGGGGATGGTTGGATGGATGGCTGTGGATAGGGATGTATGAGTGGCTGCATTGAGGTGTACGGGAAAGGATGGATGGATAGATGTGTGTGGTGACAGATGCATGGACACAGAGTCACCGAGATGGGAGCCCCATCACATCAGGCGCCGCCCAGACACAGAGTCACAGAGATCAGGGCTCCCTTGTACTGGGTGCTGCAGATGATCCCTGCCCAGAAGAGTTCCCCTTGTAAATAGAGAAAAGGAGGATCTCCCCCCGGTCCAGATGGAGATGCTGTAAACAGAGGCCATCCCATCGCCCTGTTCTACCTGTCTCAGGCAGGGCAGTAGCCCACTGATGGTCCCGGTCATAGTTGTCTGTGCTGGAAGACCAGAGCTTCCCACTGGCCTCCCCCAGGTTGGTGCACGTGTGGAATTTAAACTTCTTGTAGATGAAGGGGAAGACAGAGGGCTTACCATGGGAGGGGCTATCATAGTCTGCAGACCAAACACAGGCAGTGTTGGCAGTGGTTGAACACCATAGCCAAGATCACAGGCAATGCATAGCAAATGTAGGTGGCATCAGACCACGAGCAAATACTTTGTTAGATAGTTCTCTCCCCAGCTTAGGGCTAGAGGGGAGAGCGCAGCCCTGCGACAGGGGCAGAGCAATGGGAGACTTAGGTGCTATGCCTGGCTCTGCTGTGTGCCCTTTAGCAAGGCACAACCCAACTCCATGCCTCAGTTTCCCCACTTCTGCAACGTGGAGCAAATGAGCTAAAGATGCCAAAGGGATAGGCAAAAAATGTCTGTGCTGTCAGGGGTTGTGTGAAATGTGTTCATCATCTGTGGGTCCGTGGGGGAGTGCATTTAGCCAGTTTATACACACACCGGTGGTTAGATACAGCCACACCCCAGATGTGTTTTAGGGGTACATCCTCTGTGGTTATTATGTGCATTAGTCAAGGACTCTAGATACTCATGTGAGATCTGGGGATCCTTTTGCTGAGCGCTGCCCAGGTAAAGAGTTGCTGAGATTGTACCACTGAGTGCCACTCAGACAAAGAGTCACTGAGATCAGGGCCCCATCATGCCGGCCGCTGCCCAGACACAGAGTCACTGAGATTGGGGCCCCATCGTGCTGGATGCTGCCTGGATACACAGTCACTGAGATCGAGGTTGTGCCAGGCGCTGCCCAGACAGACAGAGATGGCAAATCCCTGTCTCAAAGCGCTGCCAATCTGAACAGCCAATAGAAGGAGCCCCACCACTCTAGGGCAATTTGGGGGATGGTTTTAAGAACTGTTGAACAGTTGCTACCCATGAACTTCAGCTTGCTCAGCTTTTCCTAAGGAGTGGGGGATGGGGACCAAAAAGCAACCAACCAGTTCCTAACTGACTGACCGAAGGCGTCTATGCCCAAGTCGGGAATTGAACCAGGCCTCAGTGAGCTGAACACCTTAACCGCAAGGCTCAGCTTCCTCCATCCCCTGTTCTACCTGGTGTGGAGCAGTAAGTCCACCTTTTGTCCACCTCGTAATTCCTGGTGGTGCTGCACCACAGGTGTCCCGAGCTCTCCCCGTCGCTGGTGCAGGTGTAATGCATTTGTTTGTTGTAGAGGAAGGGGAGTGCACAGCTCTTTCCTGCCATGTTCCCACCCAGGACTAGGGAGGCAAAGGGAGGTGGTTATAGACACTGCCAACACATCCACCTGCCTATGGACTAATGGATGCCACATCCCACTATGAACCGGCCACCCATCACGAACAGCCAAGAAATCTCAGGTAGGCTTTCATGGATTCATAGATCCCAAGGCCAGACAGGACCACTGGGATCATTTAGTCTGAAGTCATGTAGAAAGCAGGCCAGTGAGTGTCCCCCGGTTCTCTCTGTGTTGAACCCAATGACTTGGGTTTCACTAAAGTATCTTCTAGAACGGCGTCCAGTTTGGGATTTGAAGACATCATCATGGCTAAAGCATCTTCCAGGAAAGCTAACAGGAACCTGGCTTCCCAAATCCCACTGACCCCATCGGTTCTAGATCTAATTTTCTGGCTTCTCCTAGACCCTGGCCTTGAACTTTCCCTGAAAGAATCCTTAGAGGCTCATTCAGGTGCTGGGAAGGGCATGTTGCAAGCCACAATCCCAACCATCAATCAGGTAGACTCCAATGGCATCCAAGTGTCACAACTCCTCACTGGCTCAGGAGCACAGCAGAGATTCAGTGAAACCAAAACGTGCTGTGAATTTCTGTCAGTTTTGTCAGATTGTTCGTGTCGGAAAAATGACGAGAAACATTCAGAAAAAGTCTATACTTCAATTTGAAATTACTTTTGCTTTCAAAATTACCTTCTATTCTCTTATACCCCAAATGTAGAAAGTTTTAAAAATGCTCCAATTTGAAATGAAATGTTCTGTTCAACCTAAAGGGATTTTTTCTCTTAAATTTTCAGTTCAATGAAAATTTAAAAAAAAAATCATTTTCTGGATAACCCAAAGCAAACATTTTTGTAATTTTTTGACTTGCTGAAAATTTCAGACATTTCGTTTTAGGCATCCACTCAAAACCATTTCCCTGACTTTGCAATGGAATGACAATTAAAAAAAAAAAGAACTTTCATGATCCACCTGAAATGATTTTTTCCCTCTGGCTTTTGGATTCATTGATAATTTCAAAAACATTCATTTTCATTGCAACCCACAAGTTCCCCCCCTCCCCCCGATTTTTCAGAATCATCATCAAGCCACAGATTAGTTATTTTCCCAACTGAGAGAACATATGAAGCGGATTGGATACATTACTGGTATTGGGGCAGTAGCTCCACAGCTTATTCCGGTCATAGTTATGGGTTGTGGTGTACCAGAAATGTCCCATCTTGTCTCCAGCGTTGGTGCAGGTGTAAAATAGCTGTTTTTTGTAGACAAAAGGAAACGTGCAGCGCTGGCCATTGGAGTTCCCCCCGTAGGCTGCAAAGGCAATGAGCAAAGCAGAGTGAATGCCAAAAAGTTTTCTTAGCAAAAAAGAAAAGCTGGTGTCTGGGGGTGTGTGTATGTGTGTCTCATCTCACTGCTGCAGTGAAAGCCAAAGATAATTTTTTACAATGGATGAATGGCATTGTGGTCAGCCCAGGCGTTCATCTAGCCTGCTCTCCCATCTCTGGTGGCCACATTACAATGAGGTACTAGGCAATTTAGCTACACAGGGGAAGCCATTTGTAGCACACAACCCCTCCAGCGAGCTCCATTTGGCCTGCAAGTCCGGGTGACAGCATTCCCTGTGCTAGGGGAGGGAGATGGGACATACCAGCACGTCCTCCACAAACTCTTACCTCTGTGCCGACACAGAGTGCTCTGATTGCAGCTGGGACTCACCCTCACTAAAGCAGAAGTGCCGGAGATGGTCTTTGTCGGGGGTTGGGAGTGGTAGCACACCAGGGCCTTCCCATCTGGTCATCGACAGCCGTACAGCTATGGTGGGTCTTACCCTTATAGATGAAAGGGAAGACACAAGGGGAGCTGTCCGAACTGCCCCCCCACCGTTGGTGGAGAAAGAGGCAAGGGAGGAGAGGGTTAAAACAGGGCAGAAGGCAGGACGCAGGGTGGGCAATTTGCTGGGAGAACTGAGTGCAAATTTCCCCAACAAAACGATTTTTTAATGTGGAAAAATGCCAATTGCTGGGGTGGGTTCCAGGAAGACTGTGGCCGAATGCCTGGACATGGACCAGACCTACCAGCTCCGGGTGTGTGGGATCATAAGTGGGAACACAACGTCGTCTGTGCTTCCTGGCACTGCCCCCTGTCCCCATCCCGTTCCCCGGCTTCTTCCCCATCCCCATCCTGCCCCCTGGCTGCCCCCCATCCCATCCCCCAGCCACAGCTTCCCCCGTCTCCATCCCAAACCCTGGCTGCCTCTGTCCTGTCCCTGTTCCCACGCCTGGATACTCCCACCCCTGGCTGCTCCTTGCCCCATCCCACCCCCCAGCTGCCCTCCATCCTGTCCCACCCCAGGCACTCACCCTCCTAGGAGCAGAACTTCTTGGCCCTGTCCCGATCGTAGCTGGTGGTGGTGGAACACCAGGGCCGGTCGCTGTCCTCGGTTGTGCAGGCCGTGTAGACCTTACCATTGTAAGTGAAGGAGAAGACGCAGGGGGCAGAGTCAGAGCCTGGCCATGAACAAGGGGCAGAGATCAGAAAAGGGGGAGACGGCCACCAGGCGGCCCCTCAAAGACTAGCAGGGAGACCCCGGGCTGCGGGTCAGGAGGCCTCGAAGGAGAGGGGAGGGGAGTGTAGTGGTTAGAGCAGGGGGGCTGGAATCCAGGACTCCTGGGTTCTCTCCCCGGCTCTGGGAAGGGAGTGGAGTGTAGTGGTCAGAGCAGGGCGGGCTGAGAAATTCTTGCTGTCCTTCTCTGACACCCTGGTATGTCACACACTACTTCACAAAACACAGTTTCAGAGTAGCAGCCGTGTTAGTCTGTATTCGCAAAAAGAAAAGGAGTACTTGTGGCACCTTAGAGACTAACTAATTTATCTGAGCATAAGCTTTCGTGAGCTACAGCTCACTTCATCGAAAGCTTATGCTCAAATAAATTTGTTAGTCTCTAAGGTGCCACAAGTACTCCTTTTCTTTTTGCAAAAACACACTGTGCTACTCTACACAACGACAACATGACCCACTGCATTACACATGCATACTGCCACATGGCATCCACTACACCACAGCCCCCACGCCATGCCACTAATCAGCAACACACTGCTCCACTAGACACAGTGTATTACACTCTGCAACTCAGCAGTACCCTGAAGAACACCACACTGCACAATGCGCTGCTCCACAACAGATTGTTACACTTCACACCACACAGTTAGACAGCCACAGTCTGCTCCTCAGTTCACACTCTCCTACACTGCTCCACATCACAGAATCTACTACACAACACAACAGCCAGCTCCACAACACAACAGCACACTACTCCAGAACATGCACTCTGCTGTACACCAACACCCTGCTGCAATGCCACACACTCTACCACACTACACACCAACACACACTGACCCGAGATAGCCCCTGCCTCTTTTACCCTGGGTTCCTTTGCAGAGCAGTGCCAGGCCAGGATGCATGTGGCTGGGAACGAAGCCATTGTCCCGTCCTCACTGTCCCGGCCCTGGAGCTCCAGCCCCATATATACAGCCTCCCTTGGGGGCTCCTCCCCTTAGCTGCTCCCCAGGGGATTCTCTGTTCATCAGATGGTTTGCCACCTCACCACCCTACCCTGTCCATGGCATATCATGGACCCTCTATTTCCTGAAACCTGAGCCCCCCTTGCCCACAGTTCACTCCTTGGCCAGACTGTCTCATTGTCCTCCCAAAGGCCACCTCCAAAGCCCAGGGGACCAGATCCATAAAGAGATTCGAAATCAGTGGAAATTAGTTGCTTAAATACCCACATGGATCCATGGAAGGGGGAGATTCAATCCCTCCAGGATACGGCAGCAGGGAATTTTTGCCGCAAATCTCCAGCTGGAAATACAGCTCCCGTGCAAGAGAAACAGCACAGGAGAAATAGTCAAGATTTCAGTTTTTTAGGATGGAAATTGTTCTCAGATGGTGACTTTGCAGGATGGGGTATTTGGGAAATTTCCTCAAAATATCGACAATTTTCACAGCAGGGGAAATCCATTGCCTTCCCACCACTACTCCTGCACCACATCTATATAGCAACCATGGCTCCCCACCCCCTCCCTGGTCCTCAGCAGTTTTACACTGAGCCATGTCTCCCTCCCCAGTGAACTACAGGAGCAAGCATGGTTAGCTTTCTGTTGTAGTAGGTTGTTATCCTCTCTCCAGCCCTAAAGGAGGAATGCCACCCACTGTCCATACCTCTGCATGAAAACAGCAGCTTGTCAAAGTCAACTGATGCTGCTCTAAGCATCTCTGGCAATCAGTTTATCACCAGGAGCCACTCCTTCTTGGATCACACCCATTTCACAGATTCCTTGCCAGAATTTGGGGCCTTGGTGCAGTTCGCACCATTCCACGGCAAACAGGCAATTCTGAGGAAGATTAGCACTACTTAGGTCTGTTTACATGCCCACCCACTAATTCCTGAATATATTTACTTTCCACCAAGTAAACCTGGCAGCTGGTGTCTGGCAGCTGGTGCTTAGGAGGAAAGCATCCGTGACAATGAATTCATCACAGTGTACGGTTCCTGCCCCAAGGGCTGGGAAAAACAGTGTGAGGGGGCTGTGGGTCGGGATTGAGGAGCACCGATGGAGTTGGGGGAGAGGAAGGAGACCAGGACCAGGTTACCAGGGGTGTTACAAGATAGAATGAGAGACATTGCAACAGCTGGGGGTGTGGGGAGCAGGGCTGGGATAGCAGGGGCTGTAGGTTGGAATTGAAGGGCACTGGTTGTAGAGATGGCGGGGAGGGAGCAGCCCAGACACAGAGTTACTGAGATCGGGGCCCCTTCATGCCAGGCGCTGCCCAGATACAGAGTCACCGAGATTGGGGCCCTGTCGCACCAGGGGCTGCCCAGACACAGAGTCACCGAGATTGGGGCCCTGTCGCACTGGGGGCTGCCCAGACACAGAGTCACTGAGATCTGGGCCCCCTCGCACTTGGGTGCTGCCTAGACACAGAGTCACCGAGATCAGGGCCCCATAAGGCGGGCTCTGCCCAGACACAGTCACTGAGATCGGGGCCCCCTCATGCTGGGTGCTGCCCAGACACAGAGTCACCAAGATTGGGGCCCTCTCGTGCCGGGCGCTGCCCAGACACAGAGTCACCAAGATCGGGGCCCCATCAGGCCAGGCACTGCCCAGACACAGAGTCACTGAGATCGGGGCCCCGTCAGGCCAGGCACCGCCCAGACATAGTCACTGAGATTGGGGCCCCTTTGTGCAAGGCACTGCCCAGACACAGAGTCACTGAGATCGGGGCCCCATCAGGCCAGGCACTGCCCAGACACAGAGTCACTGTGATCGGGGTCTCATCACACTAAGTGCTGTACAGACACAGAATAAGAGACAGTCCCTGACCCCAGAAGTTCACAGTTTTAATGGTCAGCACGTAGGATGAAAGGAAAACTCTCCTCCCCCTACTACAGTTGAAGAACAGGGGCTATGGGGACGTGGAGGGACTTGCCCAGGTCTTGTGGTGCTGGGAGCTGAGTCTTGATCTTCTACATCAGAAACCAAGAAGCCAATTCTTCCTGTGGGGAAAACTGAGGCACACTGTTGCCTCGACCCTCAACGGCACTTAGGTATCTAAATCCCATTGGTTTCCATGGAATCCAGGTGGCCTAATTCCCTTTGGGGATCTGCAGTCTGCTCACAGTCAGACAGTGACTTGCTAGAAGAGTAGAATCAGCTGTCTTAAAGCCCACCCACATAGGGGGAGAACTGCGGGGACTGATGGGATATATGTACTGCCCCTACCTGAAGAACCTGACAGAGAACCTAGCCAGATCCATGCGGGAGGAATGGGAGGGTGATAAAATGGAGATTTCTTGTAATATTTTGTATGAATAGCCTGTCTGCCTCAGTTTCCCTTGTATGAGGCATTAACTAGGTGGTGGGAAAAGGTTGGTTACTCTCTGCAGAGACCCAGGTGTGCCGGAAACCCAGATAGCTGGGGCCTGGGCCCTAAGGTCATGGAGAGTAAGCGAAGACAGTGGTCAGGCTGACTGCCCGGACATTTGGTACCTAGCAACTAAGGACCATGGCTGGCCCATCCCTCTGCAGGAAGCCGGACAGGTTTCAACGGAAGACCAAAGGACTGAGGAGGGGTCAGGTGGGGGCTGTTACATGTGGGGCAGCTGGCAGATGGAGACTTTCCTGAACGTTGAGTCTCGCTTGCCTATTTGATTTTTTGCATGCTTACTAATATATACAAACTAAGGACAAAGAGACTGTGTATGTTGATTCTGCCTGGCTAGATTAGTTTGTTACAGATAAGAGCAGTTAAAGAGTTACTGGGCATGGTGGGAGTGTAATATATGAGCACACACTTGCAGATTGCCTCAGCTCTTATTTCAAGGCAAGATCAAACTAGCTAGGGACATAAAGGGTAACAAGAAAACAGTCTACAAATACATTAGAAGCAAGAGGAAATCCAAGGACAGAGTTACTCAGTGAGGGGGGAAAGACAATAACAGAAAATGTGGAAATGGCAGAGGTGCTAAATGACTTCTTTGTTTTGGTTTTCACCAAGAAGGTTTGGTGGTGACTGGACATCTAACATAGTGAATGCCAGTGAAAATGAGGTAGGATCAGAGTCTAAAATAGGGGAAGAACAAGTCAAAAATTACTTAGTCAAGTTAGATGTCTTCAAATCATCAGGGCCTGATGAAATCCATCCTAGAATCCTCAAGGAGCTGACTGAGGAGATATCTGAGCAATTAGCAATTATCTTTGAAAAGTCATGGAAGATGGGAGACATTCCAGAAGACTGGAAAAGGGCAAATATAGTGCCCATCTATAACAAGGGAAATAAGGACAACCTGGGGAATTACAGACCAGTCAGCTTAACTTCTGTACTCGGAAAGATAATGACGCAAATAATTAAGAAATCAGTTTACAAACACCTAGAAGATAATGAGATGATAAGTAACTGTCAGCTTGGATTTGTCAAGAACAAATCATATCAGACCAACCTGATAGCTTTCTTTGACAGGGTAACCAGCCTTGTGGATGGGGGGAAACAGTAGATGGGGTATATCTTGACTTTAGTAAGGCTTTTGATATTGTCTTACATGACCTTCTCATAAACAAACTAGGAAAATACAACCTAGATGGAGCTACTATAAGGTGGGTGCATAACTAGTTGGAAAATCGTTCCCAGAGAGTAGTTATCAATGGTTCGCAGTCATGCTGGAAGGGCATAACGAGTGGGGTCCCACAGGGATCGGTTCTGAGTCTGGTTCTGTTCAATATCTTCATCAATGATTTAGATAATGGCATAGAGTACACTTATAAAGTCTGTGGATGATACCAAGCTGGGAGGGGTTGCAAGGAGGATAGGATTATAATTAAAAATTATCTGGACAAACTGGAGAAATGGTCTGAAGTAAATAGGATGAAATTCAGTAAGGACAAATGCAAAGTACTCCACTTAGGAAGGAGCAACCAGTTGCACACATACAAAATGGGAAATGACTGCCTAGGAAGGAGTACTGTGGAAAGGGATCTGGGGGTCATCGTGGATCACAAGCTAAATATGAGTCAACAGTGTAACACTGTTGCAAAAAAAGCAAACATCATTCTGGGATGTATTAGCAGGAGTACTGCAAGCAAGACACAAACACTGATTAGGCCTCAACTGGAGTATTGTGTCCAGTTCTGGGCACCACATTTCAGGAAAGATGTGGACAAATTGGAGAAAGTCCAGAGAAGAGCAACAAAAATTATTAAAGGTCTAGAAAACATGACCTATGAGGGAAGATTGAAAAAATTGGGTTTGTTTAGTCTGGAGAAGAGAAGACTGAGAGGCGACATGATAACAGTTTTCAAGTACCTAAAAGGTTGTTACAAGAAGGAGGGAGAAAAATTGTTCCCCTTAACTTCTGAGGATAGGACAAGAAGCAATGGACTTAAATTGCAGCAAGGGAGGTTTAGGTTGCACATTAGGAAAAACTTCCTAACTGTCAGGGTGGTTAAGCACTGGAATAAATTGCCTATGGAGGTTGTGGAATCTCCATCCTTGGAGATTTTTAAGAGCAGGTTAGACAAACACCTGTCAGGGATAGTCTAGATAATACTTAGTCCTGCCTTGAGTTCAGGGGACTGGACTCTCGAGGTCCCTTCCAGTTCTATGATTCTATGATTCTAAGATCAAGCAATGAGTCGGGATGGGCAAGGGGAGATTGGGGGGAAGGTAAAAAACTAAAAGGCCAGATAAATGCCTGCCCCTGACCGTAGCACAACCTCCTTCCTTACCCCTCCAATGGGGTACAAAAGAGGTGGGACAAAGAGGACCCCAGACCCACTACCCCCCAAAATGGAACATGACCATAAGTTGTAAGGGTGGGACCAAGGGCGGGTGACATTCCCCTCTGGTGTTATCTAGACCAGTGATCTGCTAGGTCACTCCAATCCTTGACTCTTGGAGCCAGCCTTGCCCTGCTCTGCTGTGATAACCCCCATTCCTGGGCTGTTCATGCACAGCCTCTGGCATGTAAGCTGCTCCTTGGATTGTGCAACTGAATGACACTAGCCAATATCTCCGGTCTCAGACACAACCCTAGGAACCTCCATCTTGCAGTGTCCAGTTATGCCTGCTGGACGCTGCAAGCTTATACGAGTTTGTCAATTTAACAAACAAATTGATATGTACCGGGCTTGTTATCCCAAGGGGAGTCTCTGACATGCTTCAAACCAAACACACTGCTTCAGGTAGAATAAACAGATTAATTAAGTATAAGAAAAAATTAAGTGATTATGAGTCAAAGCATAACAAGTCAGATTTGGTCAAATGAAATAAAAGCAAAACATATTCTAAGCTGATCTTAACACTTTCATTGCCCTTCCAAACTTAGATGCTTCTTGCCACAGGCTGGCTGGTTGCCCTTCAGTAAGGCTCTCCCCTTTGATCAGCGCTTCAGTCGCTTGGTGGTGATGTCTGTAGATAGAGGTGGAGGTGATGAGAGAGAAAGAGCATAGCAAATGCCTCTCCCTCATTAAAGCAGCCCTGGGTGCTCTAACTCCTGATGCATCCTCACTGGCAAGAAACATAGAGTGCCTGGATTCCGCTGCTGGAGCATTCTTGGTAATCCACCTCCACGAGGAGCATAACACTTGCTGCGCCCTAGCTGGGGCACCATGGCACCCGTGTGGATGCCCTGGTCTACTAATGTGCTCTGATTGGCCTCCAGAAGTGTCCCACAATGCCTGTTCTAGCCACTCTGGTCATCACTTTGAACTCTACTGCCCTGCCCTCAGGTGACCAACCATCAGACCCACCTTTTAAATTCTCTGGGAATCTTGAAAATCCTCTTCCCATTTGCTCAGCAAAGCGTGGAGTGCTCTCAGCGAATCTTTCCAGGTGACCATGCCTCCATGTGCCAGGTGATCCCCAGTATGGAGCAATGGTGAGGTGCTGGATCTCATCCGTGTTTGAGGGGAGGAAGCTGTCCAGTCCCAGTTGTGCTCCAGCCATAAGAATTATGATACCTTCAGGCAGATATCAAGGGACATGATGGAAAAGGGCCATGATCGGGATGAACTGCAGTGCAGAGTTAAAGTGAAGGAGCTGCGGAATGCCTACTGCAAAGCCCGCAAGCAAACAGCCGCTCCGGTGCTGCTCCCGCAACCTGCCATTTCTACAAAGAGCTGGAATCAATACTTGGAGGCGACGCCACCTCTACTGCTGGGACCACCATGGAAACTTCAGAGCCCAGTGCAACAAGGCAGGAGGAGGAGGAAAGCGGGAGTGAGGGTACTGAGGAGGAGGGAGACAGTCCGGCATCCTAGATGCATGCAGCCAGGAGCTGTTTTCAAGCCAGGAGGAAGGTAGCCAGTCACAGCGGACAGTGCTTGGGGAAGAACAGACACCAGAGGAGGTGCCCGGTAAGCAGCTTTTATTTTGGGAAGGAAGTTGTTCGGTGCAGGCTCTTGGGACGAGAAGGGTTAGGGCTGCATGCATGCCTAGATGCGATTACAGGCATAATCGCGGTATAGGGCATAATCATATCTAGGGCATAATCGCGGTAATCGGCCTCAGTGAACTCTTCAAAGATTTCATGCAGAAGCTGGGCAACCTGCTTGTGCAGGTTCCTTGGCAGAGCTACTGTGCTCCTTGTCCCAGTTAGGCTAACATGTCCGTGCCACTGTGCTGTGACAGGCGGGGGACCATTGCTGCACACGGCAAGCTGCATATGGGCCAGGGCAGAAGCTGCATTGTAGTAGAAGACCTTCCCTTGCTTCCCAGGTCACCCTCAGCAGCAAGATATCTTCCAGGACAAAGTCATCCTGTGGAAAATGTGGGGACAATGTTCAGTATAGATGCCCCCTGCAGCTGTTTTCCCAAGGCACAGATCCCCAGAGGACAGTACGGCCGTAAAACAATCAGTCCCCCTTGCCTCTGTGCTTACTCACCATTTTGGGGTTCCTGTGGGTTATGTGTGCTCGCTTTGGGGCGGGATATTTCTGCTATTATGTACACTGTGCTTGTCTTTAAGTATGGCTGAATCAATGCTGCCCCTGTTAAGTGTTGCATTTTGGCTTTACAGATGCAACCTTGAGATCCCAGACATCCTCATTATCACCGGCCGAAAGATTCCAAAGAATCAGGAAGCAGCTGCGTAGAAGCAAAGAGGACTTGCTGCATGAAGTAATGCAGCAGTCCCTTAATGAAAATCAAAAAGTCCAGGAGTGGCGGGAAAGTGAAAGGAGGATCCACCAGCAGAATACGGATCACTGGCACCAAAGCACAGAGCAGCTGCTAAGCATCATGGAGCGCCAAGCAAACTCGATATAGATGCTTGTAGTAATGCAGGCAGAGCACTTCCGCACCTCCCCCCCCGCCCCACAGCCCTTGTCCCAAAACTCTTTCCCTTGTGCCCCCATGTCATTGCCAAGCCACTTTCCCCAACATCCAGGTTCTTATTGCCACCAGCTGCCTCCAACACCTGTAGCTTCACCACCCAGCCCTGCAAACTATGACTCTTACCCAGTGCACTCAACCCCTATCACCATGCATTGTAGCCCGCCTGAAGTGCAGTACTCATTGCACAGCACTCCAGACAGGAAGGCTGAGTATGATAACAGGACATACGCAAATCTGTGATTGTCCCGTTCCCCACCCTACCCCCTTCCCTCATCCCAAACAGCCCGATTTGTCATGCCCTTTCTGTTTCCCAAGCAACTGTGTTTCTTTTCATTAAATGAATTTTCTTTTCAATAAATAAATTTTTTGGCTTTGAAAACATTCTTTTTTATTGCATTAAATAAAAGATACAGTAGCTGAGGAAAGCAACAGGCACTGCAAATCAGTGCATCATAAGTAGCAAACACAGATTCCTACTAACATTGGAACCACTTCACTTCACTCCCATGCAGGGCACCAAACATTATTGGTGGCTTTCAGCCTCAAATTGCTCCCTCAAGGCATCCCTAATCCTTGCAGCCCCACGCTGGGCCCCTCTAATAGCCCAGTTCTCTGGCTGTTCAAATTCAGCCTCCAGGTGTTGAACCTCCAAGGTCCATGCTTGAATGATTCTTTCACCCTTCCCTTCACAAATGTTATGGAGGGTACAGCACATGGATATAACCATGAGGATGTTGTCATCGGCCAGGTCCAACTTCCCATACAGACAGCAGCAGCGGCCCTTTAAACAGACAAAAGCACACTCCACAGTCATTCTGCATCGACTCAGCCTGTTGTTGAACCACTCCTTGCTGCTGCCAAGGCTCCCTGCTTAGGATTTCATGAGCCACGGCATTAAAGGGTAAGCGGGGTCTCCAAGGATCACAATGGGTATTTTAACTTCCCCTATGGTGATCTTCTGGTCCGGGAAGAAAGTCCCAGCTTGCAGCTTCCTGAACAGGCCAGTGTTCCGAAAGATGCGTACGTCATGCACCTTTCCAGACCAGCCTGTGTTAATGTCAATGAAACACCCATAGTGATCCACAAGCACTTGGAAAACCATAGAGAAATGCCCCTTCCGATTTATGTGCTCTGAGGCTAGGTGGGCTGGTACCAGCATTGGAATATGTGTCCCATCTATCACCCCTCCACAGTTAGGGAAACCCATTTGTGCAAAGTCATCCACAATGTCATGCATATTACGCAGAGTCACGGTTCTTCTGAACAGGATGTGATTAATGGCCCTGCAAACTTGCATCAACATGATTCCAACAGTCGACTTTCCCACTCCAAACTGGTTAGCAACTGATCAGTAGCTGTCTGGAGTGGCCAGCTTCCAGATTGCAATAGCCACCCGCTTCTCCATCATCAGGGCAGCTCTCAATCTCGTGTCCTTGCGACACAGGGTGGGGACAAACTCCTCACACAGTCCCATGGAAGTGCCTTTTCTCATCCGAAAGTTCTGCAGCCACTGATCATCATCCCAGATTTGCATGACGATGTGATCTCACCACTCAGTGCTTGTTTCCCAATCCCAAAAGCAGCGTTCCATCATAGTGAGCATGTCCGTGAATGCCACAAGAAATCTCATGTCGTATGCGTTATGCGAGTCAACATCATCGTCAGACTCCTCACTGTCAATTTGTAGATTAAGGAGTAACCCGACTGCAATTCGTGACGTGCTGGTGAGACCCATCAGCATCTTACTCAGCAGTTTGGGATCCATTCTCGCAGACTGAAAGGGAAGACAGAGTGTGCAGTACAAAAAACGTTGAAAGATGGTGCCAAATGTGGATGGAAGCACAGGGATTGCTGGGATGCAAAGTGATGCATCATGGGGCATTGGGGCAGGACCCAGAATGCCCTGCACTCCCCCACCCCC
This sequence comes from Dermochelys coriacea, assembly GCF_009764565.3. Classification (NCBI taxonomy): domain Eukaryota; kingdom Metazoa; phylum Chordata; order Testudines; family Dermochelyidae; genus Dermochelys; species Dermochelys coriacea. The sequence continues at coordinate 12,101,956 of NC_050090.1, forward strand.
TTCCCACAAGCCACAGCACCAGAATGGGAAGAGGTGCTCTGTGGGATAGCTGCCCATAATGCACTGCTCCCAGTGCCGCTGCAACTGCCGCAAATGTGGCCACACCAGGGCAATTGCAGCTGAGAGTGTGGACACACGACAGCACTTTCCCTGCTGCGGTCTCTGAGGGCTGGTTTAACTCACAGTGCTCTACATCTGCAAGTGTAGCCAGGCCCTCACTCGAGAGTCATAGAATCATAGAATCATAGAATATCAGGGTTGGAAGGGACCCCAGAAGGTCATCTAGTCCAACCCCCTGCTCAAAGCAGGACCAAGTCCCAGTTAAATCATCCCAGCTAGGGCTTTGTCAAGCCTGACCTTAAAAACCTCTAAGGAAGGAGATTCTACCACCTCCCTAGGTAACGCATTCCAGTGTTTCACCACCCTCTTAGTGAAAAAGTTTTTCCTAATATCCAATCTAAACCTCCCCCATTGCAACTTGAGACCATTACTCCTCGTTCTGTCATCTGCTACCATTGAGAACAGTCTAGAGCCATCCTCTTTGAAACCCCCTTTCAGGTAGTTGAAAGCAGCTATCAAATCCCCCCTCATTCTTCTCTTCTGCAGACTAAACAATCCCAGCTCCCTCAGCCTCTCCTCATAAGTCATGTGCTCTAGACCCCTAATCATTTTCGTTGCCCTTCGTTGTACTCTTTCCAATTTATCCACATCCTTCCTGTAGTGTGGGGCCCAAAACTGGACACAGTACTCCAGATGAGGCCTCACCAGTGTCGAATAGAGGGGAACGATCACGTCCCTCGATCTGCTCGCTATGCCCCTACTTATACAACCCAAAATGCCATTGGCCTTCTTGGCAACAAGGGCACACTGCTGACTCATATCCAGCTTCTCGTCCACTGTCACCCCTAGGTCCTTTTCCGCAGAACTGCTGCCGAGCCATTCGGTCCCTAGTCTGTAGCGGTGCATTGGATTCTTCCATCCTAAGTGCAGGACCCTGCATTTATCCTTATTGAACCTCATTAGATTTCTTTTGGCCCAATCCTCCAATTTGTCTAGGTCCTTCTGTATCCTATCCCTCCCCTCCAGCGTATCTACCACTCCTCCCAGTTTAGTATCATCCGCAAATTTGCTGAGAGTGCAATCCACACCATCCTCCAGATCATTTATGAAGATATTGAACAAAACGGGCCCCAGGACCGACCCCTGGGGCACTCCACTTGACACCGGCTGCCAACTAGACATGGAGCCATTGATCACTACCCGTTGAGCCCGACAATCTAGCCAGCTTTCTACCCACCTTATAGTGCATTCATCCAGCCCATACTTCCTTAACTTGCTGACAAGAATGCTGTGGGAGACCGTGTCAAAAGCTTTGCTAAAGTCAAGAAACAATACATCCACTGCTTTCCCTTCATCCACAGAACCAGTAATCTCATCATAAAAGGCGATTAGATTAGTCAGGCATGACCTTCCCTTGGTGAATCCATGCTGACTGTTCCTGATCACTTTCCTCTCCTCTAAGTGCTTCAGGATTGATTCTTTGAGGACCTGCTCCATGATTTTTCCAGGGACTGAGGTGAGGCTGACCGGCCTGTAGTTCCCAGGATCCTCCTTCTTCCCTTTTTTAAAGATGGGCACTACATTAGCCTTTTTCCAGTCATCCGGGACTTCCCCCGTTCGCCACGAGTTTTCAAAGATAATGGCCAAGGGCTCTGCAATCACAGCCGCCAATTCCTTCAGCACTCTCGGATGCAATTCGTCCGGCCCCATGGACTTGTGCACGTCCAGCTTTTCTAAATAGTCCCTAACCACCTCTATCTCTACAGAGGGCTGGCCATCTCTTCCCCATTTTGTGTTGCCCAGCACAGCAGTCTGGGAGCTGACCTTGTTAGTGAAAACAGAGGCAAAAAAAGCATTGAGTACATTAGCTTTTTCCACATCCTCTGTCACTAGCTTGCCTCCCTCATTCAGTAAGGGGCCCACACTTTCCTTGGCTTTCTTCTTGTTGCCAACATACCTGAAGAAACCCTTCTTGTTACTCTTGACATCTCTTGCTAGCTGCAGCTCCAGGTGCGATTTGGCCCTCCTGATATCTTTCCTACATGCCCGAGCAATATTTTTATACTCTTCCCTGGTCATATGTCCAACCTTCCACTTCTTGTAAGCTTCTTTTTTATGTTTAAGATCCGCTAGGATTTCACCATTAAGCCAAGCTGGTCGCCTGCCATATTTACTATTCTTTCGACTCATCGGGATGGTTTGTCCCTGTAACCTCAACAGGGATTCCTTGAAATACAGCCAGCTCTCCTGGACTCCCTTCCCTTTCATGTTAGTCCCCCAGGGGATCCTGGCCATCTGTTCCCTGAGGGAGTCAAAGTCTGCTTTCCTGAAGTCCAGGGTCCGTATCCTGCTGCTTACCTTTCTTCCCTGCGTCAGGATCCTGAACTCAACCAACAGATCCCTTTGTTGCTGTCTAGGCCAGCATCCTTTGTTCCTGTGAGGTTGGGCTGGGTTTGTTCCTTACATGCCCTGAGGAGATGTGAATTGCCCTTCTGCTCTTAGAGAATTTTTGCCTGGGCTTATTTTAAGCTGTGAAGGCACATTTTCAACCTCATGACTATATACATGAAATTACAACCTATAACATTACTATAACCTTACTGGGACAACAATTACTATAACATCACTATAACAACAATGTTCAGCGCATCATGAGCCTTCCGAAGACACCCACCATGACAAACTTCGCACTTGATACCACACAATCATTTTACAAGGATGAACATGGGGGTGCTGGGTGTTCCCTCGAGATACAGAGCGTTACACGTCCCCTCTTAGTTTACAGCAAGAGGGTTAGTCACTGAGTAGCTCAAAGGCAGTTTGTGTTATAGTTCTCTTGGCATCCATCCATTAAGGCCATGAGGCAGTGTGCCTCAGTTTCCCCATTCACACACAGCAAACCAGGGTTTTTATAGTTTCTCTGCTGTGATAGGCTTTAAACCTGTTTACAGGTATTAATTGAAAAATAGCATTATCATAAGGTTAAATATCCGTGTCAAAATTCTTATCCACAAAACTTAACATTAATACCAAAATTTTTTATCACAGATAGGCATTTACAAGTATCTTTATGATGCCATGCCCTCTGTTCAGATAGTCTGGTTTGAGGTTAGTTTGTTCCTTATCCATGGTGTCCTTTGACTCTCTCCCATGTAATCAGTCACTGGCTTTTCTTTCCCTCCAGTGTTCCCCTCTGTGTGGGCTCTTAATTTAATCATGTTTCTGGAATTTTTCAGGGTCGGGCAAGATAGGTGTTCAGGGGGATCCTGCACATTGGCTGGCCCTTTGTGGGGCGGTCTCCCAACCCCAGGACTGTACATATGTAGAAAATCCACCTCCCCTTTTGGGGTTACCCTGTGTTTCTCTCTCCCAGCACTGAGTCCTTCCCTGCCCCCAGAGGGCTGTGATCGGTGCTCTCTGGGCTAGGTGTGTTTACCCTTCGATCAGATTCACCTTTTCCCAGCAGCTTTCCCATAACTGCTCCCTGTCTCTCACCAGCCTGGGGGAAAACACCCCCCCCCCCCAGTTGGGTCATTTTTATTCTGGAAAACTACCACCTGGCAGTGTCCTGGTCTCAACTCCTCTGCTGTCACAGGCATTGGAGCTGCATCTTGATGTAAAGAGATACAGTTACTTTCCAAAAACTTATCAGAAATAGCATCCTGAAAAACTGGAACCTGGATTGGGGTATCCTCCGCCACCCCTTTCTCTGTCCCTGAGAAGTCAGCTGTGTGACTGCTCCCCTCCAGGAGGTCATTTACACAGTTCCTTCTCAAAACCTGGGTTGCAGGCTCAGTACCCTGCTGATGCTGACCCAGCAATCCTCCTAGTGTCCTGGGCAACCTGCCCCAATGACTAGTGAGGAGACATTCCTGTACCCCCACTATTCCTTCCCCAGTTTCCTCCTCTGGCCCACCTCCTAAGACACATTTTTCTGTGCTCTCTAGTAAGTGTTCTGTCCCTTGTTCATCTGCAAAACTCTGCCAGCTAACAACTGGGACAGTTTTCTTAATCCCTGACAACACTTCTCCTTCCCCTGAGCCTGAGGGCATGTTGCCTTCTGCTGGAAAGGAGTTAGTCTCAGCCCCTCCCATACTTGGAAGCATACTGCTTCCCTGTGTTACAGGGTTACAGGAATCCTCATCCACCTCAGTGGTTCCTGAGATTCTCTGCCCCTTCTCTGGGCTCTCCTCTGGGACACATTTTCCTATGCTCCCTAGAGCGGGGTCTGTGTCTGGTTCAGCTGCAACCTGCTGGCAGCTAACAGCCTGGACAGTTCTCTCCCTGACAGGCATTATACCCTTATCTCTTCCAGATGTGGTGTTGCCTCCAGCTGCAGTGCAGAAGTTGGTCTCAACCACCCTCCCATCTGGGAGCATGTGGCTTCCCCTTGCTATAGAAGAATCAAGGAGACTCTCTCCCATTCTCTCAGCAGTTCCTGAGACTTTACCCTTTCTCTCAGGGGTCCCAGCATAAAACTCCCTCCTGCTGCAGGCAAATACTTTAACCAGAGCTCCATGGAAAAAATCATTACCAAGGAGCAGGTCAAATAGGAGGCGTTCCATTACCCCCACAGTCAAAACACTTTCCAAAGCTTCCCACACCACATAGATTTTAGCTAGTGATAAAAGGAATCTGCTTTCTCCCACCCCCACAATCTCTGCCATTTGGCCAGGTGACATAGGGCCTTTGGGACCACACTCTGCTTGCTCAGAGAGATCTGGGCTCCTGTATCCTTCTCCCTGCCATTAATTTGGACAGCTTAACAAGCTCCATATCTGGTTCTGCAGAGGCTACCCTCAGAGAACCAATATGGTAGGTTTCAATTGCTTGGGGGGTTTCTGTGGTGAGGACAGCAGGACTAACATGAGCTATTGGTTGCCTGCTTCCTCCTAGCACAGGGCATTTATTCCTCAGGTGATCAGTGGAATTACACTGATTGCACCTTTTGGGCTCTTCTGCTTTTACAGGAGATTTGGGATGAGGGTTAGAGGAATGTTTTTGGGTAAAGGAATGTTCAGGCTCCCAACCCCCTTCTCTTTTTCCAGGGGCAAAGTGGGATCCTCCCTTCCCACCTGTTTTAAACCCCCTTTTCTGTAGCCTGACCTCAATAGATGCCTCAGATTGTTCGAAGGCATCAGCAAGAGATATCATCTCATCCACAGACTTTACATCCTTGTCCCATAGACACTGCTTCACATCAGCCTTACATATGCTTAGGAAATGCTCTTGAGCAACAAGATCCAACATCCCCTCAAAACTTGCCACCGCTTTACCCCTCACCCATTTTCCCAACAAATCTTTCATTTTGTTAACATATTCCCCATTACTCATACCAATATCCCTCTTAAGATTCCTAAATTTAACTCTATCTGTTTCAGGGGTAATCTGAAAACTTTGCAAAACAATATCTTTAAATGTACAGGTTTCAGAGAAGGAGCCGTGTTAGTCTGTATTTGCAAAAAGAAAAGAAGTACTTGTGGCACCTTAGAGACTAAAAAATTTATTTGACCATAAGCTTTCATGAACTACAGCTGAAGCTCACGAAAGCTTATGCTCAAATACATTTGTTAGTCTCTAAGGTGCAGCAGAAGATCAATGCAATGTGTCCCAGTCATGGCCCTTTTCTATCATATATCTAGAAATCTGTCCATAGGTATGATCATTAAGTTCTGTAACCTTTTAAAAACTTTGCAACTTTTAGTCATTGTTAGCATAGCCTTTTAAATTTTGTAACTTTTGAAAGTTTTGTAACCTTTTCAGTGACCACTTGTATAACCTCCAAGCTTTGCAATATTCCATCACGCAATCAGGGAGAGTGTAAACAAGGCTGTGTATGTGGGACTGGGCAGAGAGGAACTCCAAGGAGAAAAGAGCCAGGAGCCAGGTGTGTCTGATGTAATCTGCCCTGAGAAGGCAATCACGGGGTGCTTTAAAGAAAAGAAGAACGTGGTATACATGAAAAGAACGAGGTCTGAGAATGCTTCTTGGTGACGGACACAGAAGGAAAACTCAAGTGTACATGACAAGAGCCGCCCAGTTCCAATAAAAGGAAGAGAGCACGTTCACAACCCCCTCTTCTTAGAATCATAGAATCATAGAATCATAGAATATCAGGGTTGGAAGGGACCCCAGAAGGTCATCTAGTCCAACCCCCTGCTCAAAGCAGGACCAAGTCCCAGTTAAATCATCCTAGCCAGGGCTTTGTCAAGCCTGACCTTAAAAACCTCTAAGGAAGGAGATTCTACCACCTCCCTAGGTAACGCATTCCAGTGTTTCACCACCCTCTTAGTGAAAAAGTTTTTCCTAATATCCAATCTAAACCTCCCCCATTGCAACTTGAGACCATTACTCCTCGTTCTGTCATCTGCTACCATTGAGAACAGTCTAGAGCCATCCTCTTTGAAACCCCCTTTCAGGTAGTTGAAAGCAGCTATCAAATCCCCCCTCATTCTTCTCTTCTGCAGACTAAACAATCCCAGCTCCCTCAGCCTCTCCTCATAAGTCATGTGCTCTAGACCCCTAATCATTTTTGTTGCCCTTCGCTGTACTCTTTCCAATTTATCCACATCCTTCTTGTAGTGTGGGGCCCAAAACTGGACACAGTACTCCAGATGAGGCCTCACCAGTGTCGAATAGAGGGGAACGATCACGTCCCTCGATCTGCTCGCTATGCCCCTACTTATACATCCCAAAATGCCATTGGCCTTCTTGGCAACAAGGGCACACTGCTGACTCATATCCAGCTTCTCGTCCACTGTCACCCCTAGGTCCTTTTCCGCAGAACTGCTGCCGAGCCATTCGGTCCCTAGTCTGTAGCGGTGCATTGGATTCTTCCATCCTAAGTGCAGGACCCTGCACTTATCCTTATTGAACCTCATTAGATTTCTTTTGGCCCAATCTTCCAATTTGTCTAGGTCCTTCTGTATCCTATCCCTCCCCTCCAGCGTATCTACCACTCCTCCCAGTTTAGTATCATCCGCAAATTTGCTGAGAGTGCAATCCACACCATCCTCCAGATCATTTATGACCTGCTCCAGATCATCTTGACCTGCTCACCGGCCCGGAGCTATGACCACAGGCGGACATACCAGATCTACTATGCTTCGGTTTCTCAGCTTCCTCTGCTGTCTCTGGTAACTCTCTGCCTGCGTGAGTGTGTGGGTACATGAGGATATGAATGCGTTGAATGTGTACGTGCATGAATCAGCTACATTCCTTTTCTATTTGATCCAATAGCAGCATTTAATAAAACCAATATAAGTGTAACCCTTGGTTGGTTTCTAGTGAAATCTAGGGGTATGTCTACACTACAAAATTAGGTCAAATATATAGAAGTCGGTTTTGTAGAAAGCGTTTTTATACAGTCGAGTGTGTGTGTGTCCCCATACAAATGCTCTAAGTGCATGTAGTTGGCAGACTGTGTCCATACTACCGAGGCAACGGTCGACTTCCGGAGCTTTGCACTGTGGGTAGCTATCCCACATTTCCCTCAGTTTCCACTGCCCATTTGAGTTCTGGGTAGAAATCCCAGTGCCTGATGGGGCTAAAACATTGTCGCGGGTGGTTCTGGGTACATATCTTCAGGCCCCCGTTCCCTCCTTCCCTCCATGAAAGCAAGGGCAGACAATCGTTTTGCGCCTTTTTTCTTGAGTTACCTGTGCAGACGCCATACCACGGCAAGCATGGAGCCTGCTCAGCTAACCGTCACTGTATGTCTCTTGAGTGCTAGCGGACTTGGTACTGCATTGCTACACAGCAACAGTTTATTGCCTTTTGGCAGCAGACAGTGCAGTATGACTGGTAGCCATCGTCGACGTAGTCCTGGATGCTCTTTTAACCGGGCACCTGGGCAAACATGGGAGTGACTCAAACAGGTCATTTCCCTTGTTTCGTCTCATGGCGATTGAGTCCTACCGGCAGTGCACTGTCTTTTAATCTGCAGCTAGCAGAAGACGATGGCCAGTAGTTATACTGCACCGTCTACTGCCGAGCACCCAGGAAGTGATGCTGGCTAGTGGTCATACTGCACAGTCTGCTGCCAGCATGATGTATAAAGATAGATGAAGTGGCTCAAAACAAGAAATAGACCAGATTTGTTTTGTATTCATTTTCTCCTCCCTCCCTCTGTGAAATCAACGGCCTGCTAAACCCAGTTTAGAGTTCTATCCTTAAGGTTTTTGAGTTCTATCCTTGAGGTGGCCATTCAGTTTCTCGCAAAGCCACCCCCTTTGTTGATTTTAATTCCCTGTAAGCCAACCCTGTAAGCCATGTCATCAGTCGCACCTCTCTCTGTCAGGGCAACAGAAGACAATCATTCCGCGCCTTTTTTCTGTGCAGATGCCATACCACGGCAAGCATGGAGCCCGCTCAGATCACTTTGGCAATTAGGAGCACATTAAATACCACATGCATTATCCAGCAGTATATGCAGCACCAGAACCTGGCAAAGTGAAACTGGGCGAGTAGGCGATGTCAGCGTGGTGACGAGAGTGATGAGGATATGATCACAGACTTCTCTCAAAGCACGGGCCTTGCCAATGTGGGCATCGTGGTGCTAATGGGACAGGTTCATGCGGTGGAACGCCAATTCTGGGCTCGGGAAACAAGCACAGATTGGTGGGACTGCATAGTGTTGCAGGTCTGGGACGATTCCCAGTGGCTGCAAAACTTTCGCATGCGTAAGGGCACTTTCATGGAACTTTGTGACTTGCTTTCCCCTGCCCTGAGGCGCAAGAATACAAGATGAGAGCAGCCCTCACAGTTGAGAAGCGAGTGGCAATAGCCCTGTGGAAGCTTGCAACGCCAGACAGCTACCGGTGAGTCGTGAATCAATTTGAAGTGGGCAAATCTACTGTGGGGGCTGCTGTGATGCAAGTAGCCAACGCAATCAAAGATTTGCTGATATCAAGGCTAGTGACCCTGGGAAATGTGCAGGTCATAGTGGATGGCTTTGCTGCAATGGGATTCCCTAACTGTGGTGGGGCCATAGACGGAACCCATATCCTTATCTTGGCACCGGAGCACTGATGGATCACAAGGGACATTTCACCAGCATCAACGTGGGATGGCCGGGAAAGGTACATGATGCTCGCATCTTCAGGAACTCTGGTCTATTTCAAAAGCTGCAGGAAGGGACTTTCTTCCCACACCAGAAAATAACTGTTGGGGATGTTGAAATGCCTATAGTTATCCTTGGGGACCCAGCCTACCCCTTAATGCCATGGCTCATGAAGCCATACATAGGCAACCTGGACAGTAGTCAGGAGCTGTTCAACTACAGGCTGAGCAAGTGCAGAATGGTGGTAGAATGTGCATTTGGATGTTTATAAGCACGCTGGCGCAGTTTACTGACTCAGTTAGACCTCAGAGAAACCAATATTCCCACTGTTATTACTGCCTGCTGTGCGCTCCACAATATCTGTGAGAGTAAGGGGGAGATGTTTATGGTGGGGTGGGAGGTTGAGGCAAATCATCTGGCTGCTAGTTACTCACAGCCAGACACCAGGGCGGTTAGAAGAGCACAGGAGGGTGCAGGGAGCATCAGAGAAGCTTTGAAAACCAGTTTCATGACTGGCCAGGCTACGGTGTGAAAGTTCTGTTTGTTTCTCCTTGATGAAACCCCCTGCCCCTTGGTTCATTCTACTTCCCTGTAAGCTAACCACCCTCCACTCCTCCCTTCGATCACCACTTGCAGAGGCAATAAAGTCATTGTTGCTTCACATTCATGCATTCTTTATTAATTCATCACACAAATAGGGGGATAATTACCAAGGTAGCCCAGGAGGGGTGGTGGAGGAAGGAAGGACAAGGCCACACAGCACTTGAAAAGTTTAAAACTTATTGAATGCCAGCCTTCTGTTACTTGGGCAATCCTCTGGGGTGGAGTGGCTAGGTGGCTGGAGGCCCCCCCACGGCGTTCTTGGGCATCTGAGTGAGGAGGCTATGGAACTTGGGGAGGAGGGCGGTTGGTTACACAGGGCTTTCCTGCAGCTCAACCATACGCTGGAGCATATTAGTTTGATCCTCCAGCACGCTGACGCCACCTTTCAGCTTCAGCCCTCTCTTCAGCCCACCACTTACTCTCTTCAGCCCACCACCTCTCCTCCTGGTCATTTTGTGCTTTCCTGCACTCTGACATTGTCTGCCTCCACGCATTCGTCTGTGCTCTGTCAGTGTGGGAGGACAGCATGAGCTCAGAGACCATTTCTGAGCTCAGAGACCAAGTTAAGGAAGTATGGGCTGGATGAATGCACTATAAGGTGGGTAGAAAGCTGGCTAGATTGTCGGGCTCAACGGGTAGTGATCAATGGCTCCATGTCTAGTTGGCAGCCGGTGTCAAGTGGAGTGCCCCAGGGGTCGGTCCTAGGGCCCGTTTTGTTCAACATCTTCATAAATGATCTGGAGGATGGTGTGGATTGCACTCTCAGCAAATTTGCGGATGATACTAAACTGGGAGGAGTGGTAGATACGCTGGAGGGGAGGGATAGGATACAGAAGGACCTAGACAAATTGGAGGATTGGGCCAAAAGAAATCTAATGAGGTTCAATAAGGATAAGTGCAGGGTCCTGCACTTAGGATGGAAGAATCCAATGCACCGCTACAGACTAGGGACCGAATGGCTCGGCAGCAGTTCTGCGGAAAAGGACCTAGGGGTGACAGTGGACGAGAAGCTGGATATGAGTCAGCAGTGTGCCCTTGTTGCCAAGAAGGCCAATGGCATTTTGGGATGTATAAGTAGGGGCATAGCGAGCAGATCGAGGGACGTGATCGTTCCCCTCTATTCGACACTGGTGAGGCCTCATCTGGAGTACTGTGTCCAGTTTTGGGCCCCACACTACAAGAAGGATGTGGATAAATTGGAAAGAGTACAGCGAAGGGCAACAAAAATGATTGGGGGTCTAGAGCACATGACTTATGAGGAGAGGCTGAGGGAGCTGGGATTGTTTAGTCTGCAGAAGAGAAGAATGAGGGGGGATTTGATAGCTGCTTTCAACTACCTGAAAGGGGGTTTCAAAGAGGATGGCTCTAGACTGTTCTCAATGGTAGCAGATGACAGAACGAGGAGTAATGGTCTCAAGTTGCAATGGGGGAGGTTTAGATTGGATATTAGGAAAAACTTTTTCACTAAGAGGGTGGTGAAACACTGGAATGCGTTACCTAGGGAGGTGGTAGAATCTCCTTCCTTAGAGGTTTTTAAGGTCAGGCTTGACAAAGCCCTGGCTAGGATGATTTAACTGGGACTTGGTCCTGCTTTGAGCAGGGGGTTGGACTAGATGACCTTCTGGGGTCCCTTCCAACCCTGATATTCTATGATTCTATGATTCATCGCGAGTGCATTTTTTTCACCTTCTAATCTTCGCTAGCCTCTGGGAAGGAGAAGATCCTGTGATCCTTGAAACACATGCAGCTGGTGGAGAAAAAAAAGGGACAGTGATATTTGAAAAGACACATTTTATAGAACAATGGTTACACTCTTTCATGTTTCAGAGTAGCAGCCGTGTTAGTCTGTATTCACAAAAAGAAAAGGAGTACTTGTGGCACCTTAGAGACTAACAAATTTATTAGAGCATAAGCTTTCGTGAGCTACCCTTGCTGTTAACATTACATACATAGCACATGTTCTTTCGTTACAAGGTTGGATTTTGCCTCCCCCCAGCGTGTGGCTAACAGCGGGGAACATTTCTGTTCAGCCATAGGCAAACAGCCCGCAGGAACGGGCACCTCTGAATGTCCCCTTAAGAAAAGCACCCTATTTCAACCAGGTGACCATGAATGATATCACTCTCCTGAGAATAATACAGAGAGATAAAGAACGGATGTTGTTTGAACACCAGCAAACATACACTGTAATGCTTTGTTCTACAATGATTCCCGAGTACGAGCTACTGGCCTGGAGTGGTAAAGTGTCATACCATGGTGGATGGAATAAGGCTGCCCACCCCAGAAACCTTTTGCAAAGGCTTTGGGAGTATATACAGGAGAGCCACGAATGCCAGGGCAAATTAATCATTAAACATGCTGGCTTTTAAACCTTGTATAGTATTTTAAAAGGTACACTCACCAGAGGTCCCTTCTCCACCTGGTGAGTCTGGGAGGCAGCGTTGGATGGGTTCGGGGGGTACTGGCTCCAGGTCCAGGGTGAGAAACAGTTCCTGGCTGTTGGGAAAACCGGTTTCTCCACTTGTTTGCTGTGAGCTATCTACAACCTCCTCATCATCGTCTTTCTCATCCCCAAAACCTGCTTCCATTTTGCCTCCACCTCCATTGAAGGAGTCAAACAATACGGCTGGGGTGGTGGTGGCTGAACCCCCTAAAATGGCATGCAGCTCATCATAGAAGTGGCATGTTTGGGGCTCTGACCCGGAGCGGCCGTTTGCCTCTCTGTTTTTCTGGTAGGCTTGCCTCAGCTCCTTAAGTTTCATGCGGCACTGCTTTGGGTCCCTGTTATGGCCTCTGTCCTTTATGCCCTGGGAAATTTTCACAAACGTTTTGGCATTTCGAAAAGTGGAACGTAGTTCTGGTAGTACAGATTCCTCTCCCCATACAGTGATCAGATCCCGTACCTCCCATTCAGTCCATGCTGGAGCTCTTTTGCAGTTCTGGGACTCCATCATGGTCACCTCTTCTGATGAGCTCTGCATGGTCACCTGCAGCTTGCCACACTGACCAAACAGGAAATTGAAATTCAAAAGTTCGTGGGCCTTTTTACTGTCTACCTGGTCAGTGCATCTGAGTTGAGAGTGCTGTCCAGAGTGGTCACAACTGAACACTCTGGGATAGCTCCCGGAGGCCAATACCGTCCAATTGCGTCCACAGTACCCCAAATTTGACCCAGCAAAACCGATTTCAGCGCTAATTCCCTTGTTGGGGGTGGAGTAAGGAAATAGATTTTAAGAGCCCTTTAAGTAAAAAAAAGGGCTTCGTCATGTGGACGGGTTCAGGGTTACATCGATTTAACACTGCTAAATTCGACCTCAACGCCTAGTGTAGACCAGGGCTAGGTAACATTAGTGGTGGAGAATGTGGGTAACCATCGATAGGGTACACTAGAGAAAAGGGGCGACATGGAGTAGAGAGCGCATACAGGTAGCCTAGGAATCCTGGTGCACCTGCTCCCTCTTCCTGATTTTGGGCATAATGCCACTGTTCATAAAGGGAAAGAGCCCCCCAAATCCACAATGGAGGGGAAGGTGGCAAAAATTCCCCTCCTCCTCCTCTGGGCACACTCCAAGGGTGTTGACCCATGGGTCCCAGGGGTGGTTTCATCAGGGGACTCCATGGTGGACATAGAAAATATGTACCAGAAATATTTTATCATCTGGATTCAAAGACTAAGGGCGGTGGCATGGTTGTTGTGGCAAACTTGTTGTGCTTGGCAAACTGCTAATGCTGATTATAATTCTGAAACTGTGCAAGTGAAGCAGGAGTTGGAGCGAGGAAGGGTGGAAAGGGATATGTGGAAGGCACAAGTGCAAGCGGCAGGGGCAAGTTGTCAGCAGCGAGCAATCTCCGCCATCAAGGCTATGGAGAGAGTTGAACAGGCTGAGGAAGAGAGGGAACAATCAAAGGAGTTGGAGGTCGAGGTGGAGTGTCTGCAGGGATTGCTGTTAGAGCAGAGAACCCATCCGGGCAGGAAAGCAGCAGGACCTCCAAGATCAGGGACAAAGATGCCACTCCAATATGACCCTGGAGACTGGGACATATGGTATGACCCCGACCCAGGATGGCTGCCAGATGGGGCAGGAGCTCAGCCGGCCCTGGTGGTAGCTGTGCAATGGTTAACTTTCCAGCACAGTCCCCTGGCCCAGGGAGGGAGCCCCGGACCCTTAACCAGGTTAACTATGCAGGAAATCTCCTTGACCCCTGCTGAAATAACTTCTCTGGCCCAGGGATTAGAGCTGGCCAAGGTGAGCAAATTCTCAGAATGGGCATATCAGTTTTTTGACGACGATAGAGGATCAAGGGTTAAACCCAGAGGTGGTTAGGAAGCTGTTGAGGATGGCATTCACAGTAGCGGGGTGTGGTACAGGAATTGCACTGTGGATGCAGGTGACCACACGGTGGTAGTCCCCATTCTCACTGGTTCACAATTTGGCTCAAGGAAAGGCATTGCAGGAGGTCAGCCATCAGTATGCAGCAGGCTTCCCTGCTCCGGGGCAGACCCCTGATGTCTTTGTGGAGAGAATGGTATTAGCGGGATTGTTAACTGGGTGGTATCCGACCCGTTCCCCGGGAGGAGGGACAGGGAGCGATCCCCAGGACCCTGTCTGAGATTGTGGTTCCAACAGGCTTAGTGCAGCAATGTTGCCCAAAGACATTCAGATGGCTATAGGAGTGTGGAGGCAGGGAGAGCGCCTAGACATATCACACCTTAAGGAAGCAGAGCCCTAGGTCATCAGAGTGGTTGGTCAGCCCGGAGCTGTGGCTCCTGCTCCCATCGTTGTGGCCGCAGCTCCAGTGCCTTGACACAGGTGCCCCTGATTGGACACCAGTTGGCTCCTCACACAGTTGTGGATGGCCCTAAAGGACCATGGGTAATGCATGGGCCAATGGGCTGGGAAACCCATGGAGTCCCTAGCACTATGTTGTATTCAGCTTGGGTTGAAGCTCCTGGAGCTGCGGGGGTGACACTGGGGCCAAGAAAGCAACTTCAGAGTAGGGGGGCCCCGACTCCCCATGTCCACTGGGAGAGGAAAGCACCCAGGGATGGAGCTTGCTGGGTAGATTCGGGAGTAAGGTTGCAGGTGCACCTTTGGGTGGGGTGGGGCCACATGAGCACCCTGAGACATCTGAACTAGATTTTATGGTGCTGGTGGACACCAGCATGGCTATCTCACTGCTTCCCTGTCCCGTGCTGGGATTGCCAATCCAGGGAACTATTGAGATCCAGAGATTTGACAGCGCCTCAGTGCAGGGGCAAGTATTGAGATGACTGGTCATGGGTGGGGAATCTTACCCGAAGATGGCCCTGGATTTATAGCCCAACAACTACAGAACCAATACTGGGCTTAGATTGCTTGTGGGAATAGTGGTTGATTGTGCTAACAAAGGTTTATGGAGGATCCCAAAGAAAGACTGGACCCCTGAAGTAAGGAAGGGAGATACCAGATTGCTGACACATAGTAGGTTGGGAGTGGCAGCAGTGACCGGGGATAGCAAGGAGGAATGGAGGAAACGTTTTCCCCAGGCATGGGTGGCCCACTAGTTGGACTGCGGTAAATGGACTGGGGAACCAGTGAAAATAGAAGGACCAGCGGTCACCCCACAGAAACAATATCCTATCCGCACTGTGGCATGCTGGGCTGTAGCAGAGATAGTTAAAAAGTTGGAAGAGCAGGAAGTAGTGAAAAGAATGACTTCCTTCTTTAACTCCCCCATATGGCCTGTGAGGAAAGCTGATGGTGTTTCATGAAGACTGACTGTTGAGTATCAGAGAGTCAATGCGATGACCCCCCAATGGGTGCCAACAGTTGCAGCTATGACCCAGGTGTTGCAAGACATACCAAGGGAAGCTAAAAGATTTTCTGTATTGGATTTGTCTAACTGTTTCTTTGCTATCCTGCTCGAGGAAGGATCGTAGGACCGATTTGTGTTCCACTTGGACAGGGTACAGTAATGCTTTCCCCGTGTACCCCAGGGATTTCATAGCACCCATGCTATTGCGCATAAGGTGGTGACCCAAATGTTAGAGCATCTCCCTCCAGGAGATAAGGGGTGGGTGGTCTCATATGTGGATGATATCCTGATAATGGGAATGGACGATGCGCATGCCCAAGGGAGGACTGAACGAGTAATTGAGTTGATTCAACAGCATGGAATGAAGGTGTCCCTGGAAAAAGTACAATTAATACAACCACAGGTGGAATACCTGGGGGTTACCCTATCAGAAATGGGAAGGTCTATTAGTGAACAAAGATTGCCAGCATTGCAGAATTTACCAGCCACCCAAGATTTGAGAAGCCTACAGGCCATACTAGGGGTTTTTAATTTTGTAAGAGCCCACTTATGGGACTATGCACATATCACCAAATCCCTTTATAGCCTATTGAGGAAGGAGACCCAGTTCCAATGGGGCCCAGAGCAGGAAGCAGCTTTCAGCGAGCTGAAGCAACCTTTGTTGAGATCAGTGATGTTGCGACCAGTACGGCTTGGAGAGTCCATATATGTGAGGGTCGACACCAGTCCTGAGGCATTGGCTGTGGTGTGTTACAAGCAGACCTGTTGCAGAAAACGGTCTCGATAGCATTCTATTCATGCCTTTTAACACCAGTGGAGCAAAATTTTGGCCCATGTGAAAGGGAATGTCTGGCAGTAATATGGGTGCTGGAATTAGGGGCAGTGGTGGTAGGAGATAGCCAAGTTATTATTCAGAACATCCACACCCCCTTAAAAGATATATTGTTAGGAAAACCCACCCAAGCAGGAGTAAGTAACCCAAGGATGGCTCAGTGGACCCTGGCCTTGGTAAATCAAAGTGTCCAATACCAAAATACCCCAGGAGCTGGGCAACAACCAGGGATCTTGCTTCAGACAAAGGGGCAAAACATGAATGCCCTGTGCCTGATCAATTCACTGCCGGTGGGTTGGGTAACCTCAATAGAGCACGCATGGAACCTAACAGCAACCACCAACATTTACTTTTCAAAGGGGGCAGCTTGGGTACAAGAGGGAAAAAAACACATACAGAATGCAGTAATAAATCTGAAATATAAGTCAGTAGTGCGAGTTTGGCCCCAAGGGTTGGCACAGCTGGCTGAATTAAAGGCATTGGTGGAATATTTAATGCTTTGGAAATCGAGTCTGGGACCCTTGGTGGTCTTTTCAGATTCTCAGTATGTGTTAGGAGGGTTGACCAAATGGATGCCACAATGGGCCAGTAGTGACTGGAGAAGTGCTGACAGGAAAGAGTTGGTCCACTGCAAGGTCTGGGAGGGTGTGCATCAGTGGGTCACCGCTAATCCTAATCAATTGTTAGTAGGATATGTTAAAGGTCATCAAAGTGCAGACTCATCAGTGGAAGCCCTTTTTAACAACAAAGTGGATGGTTTAAAAGGACCACTGTTGTGGCTGCAGTCACTATGCATGGGGCCCTGCATCAGCAGTTGAAGCAAGATGAACATCTGGAGGACCACCTGGTAGTAGTACTGGCATGGTGGGATTGACAGGAAATTATATGTTGGACCCATGCACTTGCCCACGAAGGCATGGAAGGGACCCTGCAATGAGCTAGAGACATAGCCCGCTGGCCAGGACAGTGACAGGATGTGACCAACTGGGTATAGAATTGCCTTACATGTGCTGCTTTTAACCCATGCTGACCAGGGGAATCTGAGGATCAGCTGCCTTTAGGTCATCAGCAAGAGCCGGGCGGTCCGTGGGCTCACCTCCAGGTAGATTTTATTGAAGGGTTACCACCTGGGGAAGGAGGATGTACCTCGCTTTTGGTGATAGTAGACGCATTTTCAGGATGGGTAGAAGCGTTCCCCATGAAAACCCATAGCACCGAGAAAACAGCCAAAACTGTTCACGGAGATCATTTGTGGATACGGATCTCGCGAGGTGAGTGATTCAGCCAGGGGCCCTCAGGTTGTGTCGGCGGTCTGGACGGCATTGCTGGGTGCTTTGGGAATACAGCCGAAACTGCATATTCCTAGGCACCTTGAGAGCTCTGGGCAGAGGGAGCACATGAATCGTACCATCAAAGCAGCAGCTCTGTCTAAAGTTTCGCCAGAGTGGGGGAGCCTGGACTAAACATCTGCCTTTAGTGTTAGCCACAATAAGGGGTAGGTCCCGGTACAAGTAGTTCAGTTGTTGGATCATATTAAAGAAGTTCTGTATTAAAATCACAAATGAGTTTGATTCCCCACACTTTAGATTCCAGGGTATTACTAATTAAGAGCTCTCTTGGTTTTTGGTCTCTTGTTTTTACTGTTTCTCTCCCTCTTTGTGTGAAACTTGCAAGCTGCTAATTGTGTTAGTACATCCTAAGACAGAGTCTGTTCTCAAAGCGATACTTTGTAACAACAGAAACAGCACCCAGATACTCCCCCCCTTTTGTTCTATTTACCTTGCTTTGTTAACAATTGTGATTAAAATAGAGATAGAGGATGTACGTGGATGAATGCTTGGTGTGGATAATAAATGAACGATCAGGGAGGTGCCAGCCTAAGAATCCAGTTTCCATTGGCCGAAAAAGGCGTTAAGTGGAAACAACCAGAGGACCCCCACAGGGCAAACTGGAATCCACCCAACAGCCTCAAGGATGGGAGAACCGAAGAACAAGATAACATCTGACAGCACGGAGCCATCAGGAATGTGCCATCTGCTGATTGATTCAGCAACAGCATGATGAAGCAATTCCCATAGACTGGCATAGGAAGAAATTCCTATAAAAATGGACTCTAGAAACTGAGAACTTTGGGATCTTATTCTGCAAACCAACTTCCAGGAGCATCAGATGTACATCCGACAAGGCTCTGCTCCCTCCTCATGTCCAGGCCACCTGGCCAGTGGTTTGGCACAAGCAACTCTAAGGCTGGTAACTATGATAACAATCTTGCAGAACCTGTGTGTGTGTGTATGAATGAATGTGTGAATAAATATGAAATGGAATGGAATGTTATAGCTATAACTAACTGCTTACTATGATTCTTTCTGTATTCACAATAAATGTTGCATTTTGCCTTATTCCTTTTCATAAGATCCTGCTGGTTTTTATTTTATTGGTATAACACAGTGACGCCTTTCCAATTAATGTTTGGATGACCAATGCTTCTTATGCAATCAAAATCAGTTCCCTCCTCCTCCGACCCCACCAGTCCGGAGCTGATCCAATGATATAAACTTCTACGGGAGGAACTAGCTCAAACTGTTCAACTCATGCAGCAAACAATGGGACAGGCCCAGGAAAAAATGGACAAGGGGTGGCAGAAACCACCCACCTGGCAGGTGGGTGATCAGGTAATGTATATGAAATGGAACACTAAGTCCCTTCAAGCAAGGTGGGAGGGGCCACTTACTATTTGTAACAAGGGAAATGATACAGTGTTCCAAATTGACTGAGGTCCCCATGGGAAGTAGGTCCATCAGGGACAACTTAAGCATGTAGGGGGAACCACCCCAACCCTATGTTCCTCTCTATGATAGCCAACGGTTTACAATGTTTAAGTCTCCTTTGCAGCTTCTGTTTTTCAAAGAGCTGGTACCATCTGAAGAACAATTGAAACATACCATGGTGCATCATTGCGACAAAGTCTTATGTTGTCCTATGTTTTGTGTTTCATGTTTTATGCCTCGTGTCTCATGTTTGTCTTGTAGAACTTGTCTCATTGCTAGAATTATTGTGTATGGTGTTTGGGAAAAGGGGAGACTCTGCATTAGGCAGAGAACAGTGTTAGGGGCTTATTCCTTCACCTGCTCACTTCCCTCGTCCTTCTCCCATGAACAGAGAGCAACAATACCCAAAGTCCAAAGGTGCAAACAATTCGATGTTTATTGGGGTGAACTTCCAGCAAGCATGATTCCAGTCTCCTTCCTTAGTGTCCCCCTTCCCAGCTCTGACACCACAGAACCTTGTCTGTGTCCCTATTGCCATTCCCCCCTTAGCAAAACATGATTCCAATTCCCCCACCCCCATTCCCTGTTCCCATTCCCCCCTTTACTTTCTGATTGACTGCAGACTATATTGTAAAACTTGAGTTTTGCTTAGCTATACCTTAACCAATCATTTTACTGAAATTTAATTAACCAATCCTAACATATTGTAACATGATTAGCCAACCAATTATATACCACCACCTTAATTAGTTTACACCCAGCAAAATTAATTATACAGCAGACAGAAACAATCACAGAACCAGACAGAGATTATACAGATGAACATTAGGGACTTGGGGACTACAGTGATAGAACAAACACAGAAATGAGGATTTCACATCCCAGCGATTGATAAGTGAGTTCTTGCCAGACAGGATGCTATCAAACTAAGTTTCCTTTTACATTTTCTAGGCACTTCTCTTTCTCTGGAGGCGATGGGCATTATCAGGACAGGATTGTATCCTAACAGCCCAATAGCACCTTCTTTCAATGGGACTAGTTTGGAATGTGAGGAGGTGACCGGTCGCTTCCCAGCTTATGGCTGCCTCTGTTGCTTAGCCAAAGGCCTTAGCCTAAGAACAGGGCCTCAGACTGTCACAGTGAGAGAAGTCCCTTTGCTTCTCTCTTTTATACCTCTAGAACTAGCCAAGTGATAAGAATACACCTAAATTCTTAGAGTATAGGCCTTTGCAGACAGGCCTGAATAGCTATATTTTTAACTCTAACCGGACCTCTCCCTCTCCCTACCCCTTCACCTCCTGCCAAATTGTCAATCACACACCTATCCCTGTGATGTCCACTCCATCCAGAAGCCTGTGATTCTTGATACATCAAGCTTATAACTACCTCTTTACCAAATGTTTACCTCCCCACCGAATGCTCTGATTTTCATCTAAATGTAGTACATGAGAATGGCCATTTGACACTCATTGTTACATCCACCGGTCAATATTTCTATATATATTTTTGTTACTGTGGACATGCTATGTGTATTGAAAATCCAGAATTGCTCCAGCAATCGAAGCACTGGAATGGATGAGCGGAGGTATGTCATCCCCCTTTGGATTGTCATCGCAATTTGGGTGACCAAGGGGCGGGAAATGTTGTGTAAAGCCTCTGCTCAATCCACTAGAATGCAATTGTAAAATTTGTAACTTTTCAGTCATTGCTAGTATGATCATTAAGTTCTGTAACCTTTTGAAAACATTGTAACTTTTAGTCATTGTTAGCAAAGCCTTTTAAATTTTATAACTGTTGAAAGCTTTGTAACCTTTTCAGTGACCACTTGTATAACCTCCAAGCTTTGCAACATTCCATCATGCGATCAGGGAGAGTGTGAACAAGGGAGTGTATGTGGGACTGGGCAGAGAGGAACTGCAAAGAAAAAAGAGCCTGAAGACAGGAGTCAGGTATGTCTGATGTAATCAGCCCTGAGAAGGCAATCACTGGGTGCTGTAAAGAAAAGAAGAACCTGGTATGCATGCAAAGAATGAGGTCTGAGAATGCTTCTCGGTGACGGACACAGAATGAAAACTCAAGTGTACATGACAGGAGCCGCCCAGTTCCAATAAAAGGAAGAGAGCACCTTCACAAATCCCTCTTCTTGACCTGCTCGCTGGCCCGGACCTATGACCACAGGCGGACATACCAGATCTACTATGCTTCGGCTTCTCAGCATCCTCTGCTGTCTCTGGTAACTCTCCACCTGCTGAGTGTGTGGGTGCATGAGAGTATGAATGCTTTGAATGTGTACATGCATGAATAAGCTACATCCCTTTTCTGTTTGATCCAATAGCAGCATTTAATAAAACCAATATAAGTGTAACCCTGGGTTGGTTTCTGGTGAAATCTAGGTAACACTTTTATTTTCTCGAAAAAAATAATGTAAAACCCCCAAGCCATGCATTCTTTCGCTTGCTAGCAAGACCTTGCATCGAGAGATCTGCTGTGACAAACCGGAACTGTGTTTCAACAGAACTCATTGCAAAATGGGGCCGATGAACTGTGACGAACAGGCTTTAAGAAAACTCTATGCCTCAGGGGACTCAAGGTTCATCAATTGTCACAGGGAGAGGGAGATGGGGTGTGTCTGCATGGGGGGGGAAATGGACCAGCTCACCTTTGTGGGACGAGGGGGGTGTCTAGACTCGGGGAAACCATTCAGATTAGTCAATCCTCATGGGGAGTGTTAGGTGCAGCTGGACTAGCGGGACCATACAGACCAGTTCACCTTCCTGGATAGAGGGGCTGTGTCTGGCCTGGAAGGTGGGGGAAATAGTATGGCCCAGTCCAACCTCACAGGGAGGGGAGGGTGAGTGCATCTGACCTAGGGGGAACTGCACAGACCAGTCTATCTTCACCAGGGTGGAACGACTGGACTAGAGGGAACCATATGGACCAGTCCATTTTTGGGGGGACATGCTAGGATTAGGGGGAACTGTACAGACCAGTCCATCTTTTCAGGGGTAGGAGGAGGTACATCAGGATTAGGGGAACCATACGGACCAGTCCATCCTTCCAGAGGGCAGATGAAGAGGGTTCAAGGCAGGCTCCACATGGTCCAACCTATCCTCCCAGAGGGGAGAGGACCTAAACCAGGCATCTGTGTCTGGTGGCGCTGTTCTTCTCCATGCCCACACCAATGCTGGGATGCCAGGGGCAGCTGCTGGCATAGTTATGGAGACATGGCAAAAAAGCTCATCTCCCAGGCTAGCAAGGCTCAGCCTTGGTAGCACCACTCAGCTTCGGGGCACAGAGCTGGGCATCCCTGGGTGTTGGCTCAGCCTCCTGCACCCATCTGATCCCCACCATCTCGAAGCAGCTCTTCTCGAAGTGCTTGGAGCAGAAGTAGATGTAGTCAGAGGCTGGATTCCAGGGGCCCTGGCCACTCGGGTCCTTGCACAGACTGTTCTCCAGCCACATGCTGTGCCACGGATTGTCCTTCTTGGGCAGCCTGCGAGGACAGAGATGGCACCATTCAGCCATTCAGTCTGGGCCCAATCCTTTCCCCTGGTACAGTCCTTATTACAGCTCAGATGGTAGCTAGGGGATTTCTCATGACTGCAGCCTCCTTTGTTCTGTTCCACCCCCTTTTATAGCTTTAGCAAAAGGTGTGAATCTTTTGTCTCTCTGGGTCCCCACCCCTCCTTCTAAATGGAAAAGCACCACGTTTAAGATGGATTCCAGTACCAGGTGACATGGTCACATGTTCTGTGAGACCCCAAACCTTCATTTTTCTTGGCTTGACTCACAGGAAGGCTTGCAAGTAAACAGAGCCATTTACAACCAATTGTCCTGGTAAATGGGAGCCATCAAGATTCCAAACCACCATTAATGGCCCACACTTTGCATAATTACAATAGGACCTCAGAGTTATATTTCATACTTCTAAAAAAGAAAAGGAGTACTTGTGGCACCTTAGAGACTAACAAATTTATTAGAGCATAAGCTTTCGTGAGCTACAGCTCACTTCATCGGATGCATTTGGTGGAAAAAACAGAGGAGAGATTTATATACACACACACACAGAACATGAAACAATGGGTTTATCATACACACTGTAAGGAGAGTGATCACTTAAGATAAGCCATCACCAACAGCAGGGGGGGGAAGGAGGAAAACCTTTCATGGTGACAAGCAGGTAGGCTAATTCCAGCAGTTAACAAGAATATCAGAGGAACAGTGGGGGGTGGGGTGGGAGGGAGAAATACCATGGGGAAATAGTTTTACTTTGTGTAATGACTCATCCATTCCCAGTCTCTATTCAAGCCTAAGTTAATTGTATCCAGTTTGCAAATTAATTCCAATTCAGCAGTCTCTCGTTGGAGTCTGTTTTTGAAGCTTTTTTGTTGAAGTATAGCCACTCTTAGGTCTGTGATCGAGTGACCAGAGAGATTGAAGTGTTCTCCAACTGGTTTTTGAATGTTATAATTCTTGACGTCTGATTTGTGTCCATTCATTCTTTTACGTAGAGACTGTCCAGTTTGGCCAATGTACATGGCAGAGGGGCATTGCTGGCACATGATGGCATATATCACATTGGTAGATGCACAGGTGAACGAGCCTCTGATGGTGTGGCTGATGTGATTAGGCCCTATGATGGTATCCCCTGAATAGATATGTGGACAGAGTTGGCAACGGGCTTTGTTGCAAGGATAGGTTCCTGGGTTAGTGGTTCTGTTGTGTGGTGTGTGGTTGCTGGTGAGTATTTGCTTCAGATTGGGGGGCTGTCTGTAAGCAAGGACTGGTCTGTCTCCCAAGATCTGAGAGAGCGATGGCTCGTCCTTCAGGATAGGTTGTAGATCCTTGATGATGCGTTGGAGGGGTTTTAGTTGGGGGCTGAAGGTGATGGCTAGTGGCGTTCTGTTGTTTTCTTTGTTGGGCCTGTCCTGTAGTAGGTGACTTCTGGGTACTCTTCTGGCTCTGTCAATCTGTTTCTTCACTTCAGCAGGTGGGTACTGTAGTTGTAGGAATGCATGATAGAGATCTTGTAGGTGTTTGTCTCTGTCTGAGGGGTTGGAGCAAATGCGGTTATATCGTAGCGCTTGGCTGTAGACAATGGATCGAGTGGTATGATCTGGATGAAAGCTAGAGGCATGTAGGTAGGAATAGCGGTCAGTAGGTTTCCGATATAGGGTGGTGTTTATGTGACCATCGCTTATTAGCACCGTAGTGTCCAGGAAGTGGATCTCTTGTGTGGACTGGTCCAGGCTGAGGTTGATGGTGGGATGGAAATTGTTGAAATCATGGTGGAATTCCTCAAGAGCTTCTTTTCCATGGGTCCAGATGATGAAGATGTCATCAATGTAGCGCAAGTAGAGTAGGGGCATTAGGGAACGAGAGCTGAGGAAGCGTTGTTCTAAGTCAGCCATAAAAATGTTGGCATACTGTGGGGCCATGCGGGTACCCATCGCAGTGCCGCTGATTTGAAGGTATACATTGTCACCAAATGTGAAATAGTTATGGGTCAGGACAAAGTCACAAAGTTCTGCCACCAGGTTAGCCGTGACAGTATCGGGGATACTGTTCCTGACGGCTTGTAGTCCATCTTTGTGTGGAATGTTGGTGTAGAGGCTTCTACATCCATAGTGGCTAGGATGGTGTTTTTAGGAAGATCACCAATGGACTGTAGTTTCCTCAGGAAATCGGTGGTGTCTCGAAGATAGCTGGGAGTGCTGGTAACGAAGGGCCTGAGGAGGGAGTCTACATAGCCAGACAATCCTGCTGTCAGGGTGCCAATGCCTGAGATGATGGGGCGTCCAGGATTTCCAGGTTTATGGATCTTGGGTAGCAGATAGAATACCCCAGGTCCTGGCTCCAGGGGTGTGTCTGTGCGGATTTGTTCTTGTGCTTTTTCAGGGAGTTTCTTGAGCAAATGCTGTAGTTTCTTTTGGTAACTCTCAGTGGGATCAGAGGGTAATGGCTTGTAGAAAGTGGTGTTGGAGAGCTGCCTAGTAGCCTCTTGTTCATACTCTGACCTATTCATGATGACGACAGCACCTCCTTTGTCAGCCTTTTTGATTATGATGTCAGAGTTGTTTCTGAGGCTGTGGATGGCACTGTGTTCTGCATGGCTGAGGTTATGGGGTAAGCGATGCTGCTTTTCCACAATTTCAGCTCGTGCACGTCGGCGGAAGCAGTCTATGTAGAAATCCAGGCTGCTGTTTCGACCTTCAGGAGGAGTCCACCTAGAATCCTTCTTTTTGTAGTGTTGGCAGGAAGGTCTCTGTGGGTTAATATGTTGGTCAGAGGTGTGTTGGAAATATTCCTTGAGTCTGAGACGTCGAAAATAGGATTCTAGGTCACCACAGAACTGTATCATGTTCGTGGGGGTGGAGGGGCAAAAGGAGAGGCCCCGAGATAGGACAGATTCTTCCGCTGGGCTAAGAGTATAGTTGGATAGATTAACAATATTGCTGGGTGGGTTACGGGAACCATTGTTGTGGCCCCTTGTGGCATATAGTAGTTTAGATAGCTTAGTGTCCTTTTTCTTTTGTAGAGAATCAAAGTGTGTTTTGTAAATGGCTTGTCTAGTTTTTGTAAAGTCCAGCCACGAGGAAGTTTGTGTGGAAGTATATATACTCTCATAAAGAACCAACCTTCCACACAAACTTCCTCGTGGCTGGACTTTACAAAAACTAGACAAGCCATTTACAAAACACACTTTGATTCTCTACAAAAGAAAAAGGACACTAAGCTATCTAAACTACTATATGCCACAAGGGGCCACAACAATGGTTCCCGTAACCCACCCAGCAATATTGTTAATCTATCCAACTATACTCTTAGCCCAGCGGAAGAATCTGTCCTATCTCGGGGCCTCTCCTTTTGCCCCTCCACCCCCACGAACATGATACAGTTCTGTGGTGACCTAGAATCCTATTTTCGACGTCTCAGACTCAAGGAATATTTCCAACACACCTCTGACCAACATATTAACCCACAGAGACCTTCCTGCCAACACTACAAAAAGAAGGATTCTAGGTGGACTCCTCCTGAAGGTCGAAACAGCAGCCTGGATTTCTACATAGACTGCTTCCGCCGACGTGCACGAGCTGAAATTGTGGAAAAGCAGCATCGCTTACCCCATAACCTCAGCCATGCAGAACACAGTGCCATCCACAGCCTCAGAAACAACTCTGACATCATAATCAAAAAGGCTGACAAAGGAGGTGCTGTCGTCATCATGAATAGGTCAGAGTATGAACAAGAGGCTACTAGGCAGCTCTCCAACACCACTTTCTACAAGCCATTACCCTCTGATCCCACTGAGAGTTACCAAAAGAAACTACAGCATTTGCTCAAGAAACTCCCTGAAAAAGCACAAGAACAAATCCGCACAGACACACCCCTGGAGCCAGGACCTGGGGTATTCTATCTGCTACCCAAGATCCATAAACCTGGAAATCCTGGACGCCCCATCATCTCAGGCATTGGCACCCTGACAGCAGGATTGTCTGGCTATGTAGACTCCCTCCTCAGGCCCTTCGTTACCAGCACTCCCAGCTATCTTCGAGACACCACCGATTTCCTGAGGAAACTACAGTCCATTGGTGATCTTCCTAAAAACACCATCCTAGCCACTATGGATGTAGAAGCCTCTACACCAACATTCCACACAAAGATGGACTACAAGCCGTCAGGAACAGTATCCCCGATACTGTCACGGCTAACCTGGTGGCAGAACTTTGTGACTTTGTCCTGACCCATAACTATTTCACATTTGGTGACAATGTATACCTTCAAATCAGCGGCACTGCGATGGGTACCCGCATGGCCCCACAGTATGCCAACATTTTTATGGCTGACTTAGAACAACGCTTCCTCAGCTCTCGTTCCCTAATGCCCCTACTCTACTTGCGCTACATTGATGACATCTTCATCATCTGGACCCATGGAAAAGAAGCTCTTGAGGAATTCCACCATGATTTCAACAATTTCCATCCCACCATCAACCTCAGCCTGGACCAGTCCACACAAGAGATCCACTTCCTGGACACTACGGTGCTAATAAGCGATGGTCACATAAACACCACCCTATATCGGAAACCTACTGACCGCTATTCCTACCTACATGCCTCTAGCTTTCATCCAGATCATACCACTCGATCCATTGTCTACAGCCAAGCGCTACGATATAACCGCATTTGCTCCAACCCCTCAGACAGAGACAAACACCTACAAGATCTCTATCATGCATTCCTACAACTACAGTACCCACCTGCTGAAGTGAAGAAACAGATTGACAGAGCCAGAAGAGTACCCAGAAGTCACCTACTACAGGACAGGCCCAACAAAGAAAACAACAGAACGCCACTAGCCATCACCTTCAGCCCCCAACTAAAACCCCTCCAACGCATCATCAAGGATCTACAACCTATCCTGAAGGACGAGCCATCGCTCTCTCAGATCTTGGGAGACAGACCAGTCCTTGCTTACAGACAGCCCCCCAATCTGAAGCAAATACTCACCAGCAACCACACACCACACAACAGAACCACTAACCCAGGAACCTATCCTTGCAACAAAGCCCGTTGCCAACTCTGTCCACATATCTATTCAGGGGATACCATCATAGGGCCTAATCACATCAGCCACACCATCAGAGGCTCGTTCACCTGTGCATCTACCAATGTGATATATGCCATCATGTGCCAGCAATGCCCCTCTGCCATGTACATTGGCCAAACTGGACAGTCTCTACGTAAAAGAATGAATGGACACAAATCAGACGTCAAGAATTATAACATTCAAAAACCAGTTGGAGAACACTTCAATCTCTCTGGTCACTCGATCACAGACCTAAGAGTGGCTATACTTCAACAAAAAAGCTTCAAAAACAGACTCCAACGAGAGACTGCTGAATTGGAATTAATTTGCAAACTGGATACAATTAACTTAGGCTTGAATAGAGACTGGGAATGGATGAGTCATTACACAAAGTAAAACTATTTCCCCATGGTATTTCTCCCTCCCACCCCACCCCCCACTGTTCCTCTGATATTCTTGTTAACTGCTGGAATTAGCCTACCTGCTTGTCACCATGAAAGGTTTTCCTCCTTCCCCCCCCTGCTGTTGGTGATGGCTTATCTTAAGTGATCACTCTCCTTACAGTGTGTATGATAAACCCATTGTTTCATGTTCTGTGTGTGTGTGTATATAAATCTCTCCTCTGTTTTTTCCACCAAATGCATCCGATGAAGTGAGCTGTAGCTCACGAAAGCTTATGCTCTAATAAATTTGTTAGTCTCTAAGGTGCCACAAGTACTCCTTTTCTTTTTGCGAATACAGACTAACACGGCTGCTACTCTGAAACCATTTCATACTTCTAGTTTCAGATACAAGAATGATATTCATACAAATAGGATGACCACACTCAGTAGATTATAAGCTTTGTAATGATACTTTACAAGAGACCTTTTGCATGCAGCATATTCCAGTTACATTACATTCACACTCATTAGCATATTTCCATAAAATCATATGGAGTGCAATGTCACACTGACCACTAAAAGTGATCACCTTCAACCCTGAAGCATGAGGATTTATAACCCTTCCAATAAGCCATGTTCACTGGGAAATGCCCAATATGCATCAGAAGCAAAAGCCATCGCACTGTCATCCTCATCCCAGGGAAATGGATACGTCATTGATTGCCTTCTGCCTGGACACAGAACTCGCAGACACTGTGTTTCAAAAGTTGCTTTATTTGAATTTACTAAAATCAACTAGAGAAATGAGAACATTTGGATTTGGATTCAAGGCTGATTATACCACCGGCATCTGTTGATCAGAAGCGATCTTTGTTGGGAGAGCAGAGGTGTCCAGAGCGGGGTCATTCCTTTCATTTAATTTTGAATTTCATCATTCTGTCTCCTCCCTGGGAGGCTCTGGGGCTGTCACCTGAAAAGGATAGAAGGACAGACCTTCAACACCACTTCATTAGCTTGGCAACGGGACGGCAGAAAAGGATCTAGGGGTTAGGGTGGATCACAAATTGAGTATGAGTTGACAGCATGGTGAGGTTGTGAAAAAGGCAAATATAATTCTGAGGTATATTAATGGGAGCATCATATGTCAGACATGGGAGGTCATTGTCCTGCTGTAGTTGGCACTGGTGAGGTCTCAGCTGGAGGACAGTGTCTAGTTTCGGGTACTGCATTTGAAGAAAGATGTGGGCAAATTGGAGAGAGTCCAGAGAAGAATGACCAAAATGATCAGATGTTTAGAAAACCTGACCTAGGAGGGGAGGTTGAAAAAATTGGGCAGGTTGAGTCTTGAGAAGAGAAGGCTGAATGGGGAACCTGATAACAGTCTTCAAATATGCCAAAGGTTGCTAGAAAGAGGATGGAGAACAATTGTTCTCCATGGCTACCGAGGGAAAGACAAGGAGGAATTGGCTGAGTTTGCAGTTAGGTTAGATACTGGAAAAAACTTGCTAGCTCTACGGATAGTTCTGCTCTGGAGCAGGTTACTTAGGGGAAGTTGTGGCATCCTCGTCATTGGAGGTTGGTCAAATACCTGTCAGGGATGGTTTAGGTATATTGGTCCTGCCTCAGCATGGGGGGCAGGAGCTGGGCTCTTCAGGTCCCTTCCAGCCCTATGTCACTATGATTCCATAGTTGGGTGGTTGGTGGATGTGTATGTCGGATGGGTGACTGTGGATAGAGATGTATGAGTAGATGGATGGATGCATATGGGAATGTATGGATGGGTGTGTATGGGGATGGATGGAGGATGCATGTGATGAAAGATGGATGGACACAGAATCACCAGATTGGGGCCCTCTTGCGCCAGGCACTGCCCAATCACAGAGTCACCGAGATTGGGGGCCCCTTGAACCGGGTGCTGCAGATGGTCCCTGCCTGGGAAAGTTCCCAGTGTAAATAGACAAGGGAAGGAGGATCACAATATGACGTTGCACTCCACATGCTTTATGGAAATATGCTTACGAATATGACATAACTGGAATATGCTTTATGCTAAATACCCCTTGTATGATGTCTTTAGAAAGCTTGTAATCTACTAAGTGTGTTCATCCTATTTGTTTGCATGTATTATTTCTATATCTGGAGTTAGGAGAATAAGATATAAACTTGTATCACTGATGTAAACATATTAAGTGGAGGCCATTAAAGGTGCTCCAGAAACAATCAGTTGTAAATGGCCTAAGTTACTTGAAAGCCTTCCTGTGTATGTGTGGGCCAGCCCATGGGGAATGGAGACTAGGGGTCTTACAGTGACATGTGACCATGTCACCTGATAATGAAATCCATCTTAAATCTGGTACTTTTCCATTTAGAAGGAGGGGTGGGGATCCTGAGAGACAAAAGATTCCCACCTTGTGCCAAAGCTATAAAAGGGGGTGGAGGAGGACAAAAGAGGCTGCCAGTCATGAGAAGACCCCTGCTTACCACCTGAGATGTCTTCTGGAACTAACAAAGACTGTACCAGGAGAAAGGATTGGGCCCAGACTAGGAAGGAGTCTAGTCTGTGAAAGAAGCTTATTGGAACATCTCTGAGAGTGAGATATTACCTGCAATCAGTTTCTTAATATATTAGGCTTAGAGTTGCATGTTTTTGCTTTATTTTGCTTGATGACTTACTTTGTTCTGTCTGTTATAACTTGAAACCACCTAAATCCTACTTTTTATACTTAATACAATCATTTTTGTTCATTAATAAACCCAGCGTAAGTAATTAATACCTGGGGGAGCAAATAGCTCTGCATATCTCTCTACCAGTGATATAGAGGGCGAACAATTTATGAATTTACCCTGTATAAGCTTTATACAGAGTAAAATGGATTTATTTGCGGTTTGGATCCCATTGGGAGCTGGGTGTCTGGGTGCTGGAGACAAGTACATGCTGAGCTGTTTTCATTTAAGTCTGCACCTTTGTGGGTATGGCCCAGACCCTGAGTCTGTGTTGCAGCCGGCTAGCATGTCTGGCTCACCAAGGCAGGGTTCTCGTAGTTCCAAGTTGGCAGGGAAAACTGGCTCAGAGGTAATTTCAGCACATCAGGTGACAGTCCAAGGGGATCTCTGTGACCGAAACTGTCACACACACCCCTAGTCCAGATGGGGATGCTATAAACAGAAACCATCCCATTGCCCTGTCCTACCTGTCTCAGGCAGGGCAGTAGCTCCACTGATGGTCCCGGTCATAGTTGTTTGTGCTGGAACACCAGAACTTCCCGTTGGACTCCTCCAGGTTGGTGCAGGTGTGGAATTTAAACTTCTTGTAGATGAAGGGAAAGACACAGGGCTTGTCATAGTCTGAAGACCAAACACACCGACAGCGGGTGAGCACTGTGACCAGAATCACGGGTAACACATAGCAAATGCAGGTGGCATCAGACCACAAGCAAACATTTTGTTAGATAGTTCCCCAGGCAGCTTTAGGCTAGGGGAGAGAGCGTGGCCCCATGGACAGGGGTGCCAGGCTGAGCAATGAGCGACTAGGGTGCTATACCTGGCTCTGCTGGGTGACCTTTCAGAAGGCATGGCCCAGCTCCATGCCTCTGTTTCCCCCCTTCTGCAACATGGGGCTAACGAGCCAAAGATGCCAAGGGGACAGGCAAAAAATGTCTGTGCTGTTGGGGGTTGCATATGAAAAATGTGTTAGGTGGTTTGTGGGTCCATGGGAAGTTCATTTAGCCATCTTATATATGCACAGGTGGTTAGACACAGCCATACCTGAGATGTGTTTTAGGGGTACATCCTCTGTGGTTATTACATGTATTAGTCAAGGCCTCTAGATACTAGTGTGAGATCTGGGGCCCCTTTTGCTGAGATCGGGGCACTGAGTGCCACCCAGACACAGAATCACTGAGATCGGGGCCCCGTCATGCTGGGTGCTGCCTAGACACAGAGTCACCAAGATCAGAGCCCTGTTGCACCAAGCACTGCCCGAACACAGAGTCACCGAGATCAGGGCCCTGTTGTGCCAGGTGCTGCTCAGACACACAGTCACTGAGATTGGGGCCCCGTCACATCGGGTGCTGCCCAAACACAGAGTCACCAAGATCGGGGTTGTGCCAGGCTCTGCCCAGACAGACAGAGACCGAAAGTCCTTGTCTCAAAGCGCTGCCAATCTAAACAGCCAATAGAAGGAGCCCCTCCACTCTAGGGTGATTTGGGGGATGATTTTAAGAACTGCTCCCCAGGAATTTCAGCTTGCTCAGCTTTTCCGAAGGGGTGGGGGATGGGGACCAAAAAAACAAACAACCAGTTTCTAATTGACTCACCCAAGGACTCTATGACAGAACTGAACCAGTTCTCGGTGAGCCGAACACTTTAACTGCAAGGCTCAGCTTCCTCCGCCCCCTGCCTTACCTGGCGTGGAGCAGTAAGTCCACTTCTTGTCCACCTCGTAATTCCTGGTGGTGCTGCACCACAGTTTCCCCAAGCTCTCCCCGTCACTAGTGCAGGTGTGGTACATTTGTTTGTTGTAGAAGAAGGGGAACGCACAGCTCTTTCCTGCCGTGTTCCCACCCAGGACTAGGGAGGCAAAGGGAGGTGGTTATAGACACTGCCAACATGCCCACCTGCTTACGGACTAACAGCTCCCACATCCCACTATGATCCGGCCACCCATCACCAACAGCAAAGAAATCTCAGGTAGGCTTTCATAGATCCCAAGGCCAGATGGGACCACTGGGATCATCTAGTCTGAAGTCATGTAGAACACAGGCCAGTGAGTGTCCCCCGGTCCTCTCTGTGTTGAGCCCAATAACTTGGGTTTTACTTAAGTATCTTCTAGAACAGCATCCAGTCTGGATTTGAAGACATCGTCATGGATAAAGCATCTTCCAGGAAAGCCAACACTGGGCTGGGACAGGAACCTGGATTTCCAAATCCCACTAAGGTCGGACCCTCCATCGGTTCTGGATCTGATTCTGTGGCTCCTCCTAGACTCTGGCCTTGAATCTTTCCTGAAAGAATCCTTAGAGGCTCCTTCAGCTGCTGGGAGGGGCGTGTTGTAAGCCACTATCCCACCCACCAATCAGATAGACACCCACTGCCTAACTCCCATTGGCATCCAAATGTCACAACTTCTCATTGTCTCAGGGGCACAGCAGAGATATGATGAGATTATTCAGGAGATCTGGAGGTCCCTGAACAACTTGGTAAATAGAGGTGGATGAAACTTTTCAGATGAACTGTTTTTGGTGAAAAGTACGGATTCAGCGAAGCCAAAATGTATTGTGAATTTGTGTCAGTTTTGTGGGATTGTTCGGGTCGGAAAAATGACCAAAAAGTCAGAAAAAGTCGATTCTTCACTTTGAAACAACTTCTGCTTTCAAAATCTCCTTCTATTTTATTAAAACCAACATTTAGAAAGTTTTTTAAATGCTCAAAATTGAAATGAAATGTTTCATTCAACCCAAGGGGATTTTTTTCCTTACATTTTCAGTTCAATGAAAATTTAAAACAAATAGTTTTTGGGATCCACCCAAATCAATTTTGTTTCCTGATTTTTTAATTCACAAAAATTGTCAAAGAAAATTTCAATTCCAGTATCCACCCAAAATGTTTTTTTCCCCGATCTTACAAATGATGGAAATTTCGAACAAGTTTGTTTCCGGGATCCTCCCAAAACACATTGTCCCCCGATTTTTTTGATTAATTAAAAACTGTGAAATATTTCATTTACTGGACAACCTGAGACAAATGTTTTTCTAATTTTTTGACTCACTGAAAATTTCAGACATGTCATTTTAGGAATGCATTCGAAACCATTTTTCTGACTTTGCAATGCCATGACAATTTTTAAAAAAATTAACTTTCATGATCCACCTGAAATGATTTTTCCCCCCGATTTTTTGATTCAAAGGCAATTTCAAAAAATTCATTTTCACGGCAACCCATGACAAGCTCCTCCCCCCACCCCGATTTTTCAGAATCACCAGCAAACCACAAATTAGTTATTTGCCCAGCTGTATGGGAAAAGCCAGAGTCAGATCTGCCCCAAAGGGAACATACGAAGAGACTGGATACATTACTGGTATCAGGGCAATAGCTCCACAGCTTATCCTGGTCGTAGTTGTGAGTTATGGCACACCAGAAATTTCCCATCTTGTCTCCAGCGTTGGTGCAGCTGTAAAATAGCTGTTTTTTGTAGATGAAAGGAAATGTGCAGCGATGACCATTGGAGTTCCCCCCGTAGGCTGAAAAGGCAATGAGCAAAGTAGAATGAACAGCAGGAACGCCAAAGAGAGCAACCGTCATGGCTGTTTTCTTAGGAAGAAAGAAAAGCTGGGGTGGGGGTGTCTCATCTCACTGCTGCAGCAAAAGCCAAAGATAATTTTTTACAGTGGGTGAATGGCATTGTGTCTAGGAGCACGGGATCATCCCAGGGGCCCATCTAGCCTGGCATCCCATATCCGATGGCCTCATCACAAGGACATGCCAGGCAATCTGGCTGCACAGGGGAAGCCATTTGTGGCACGCAGCTCCTCCAGCGAGCACATTTGGCCCGCAAGACTGGGTGACAGCACTAACTATGCTAGAGCTCCACGTACCGAAACATCCTCCACAAACCCATTACTTCTGTGCTGACACAGAGCGCTCTGGTCGTGACCGGGACTCACCCTTGCTCAAGCAGAAGCGCCAGAGATGGTCTTTGTCATAGTTGGGAGTGGTAGCACACCAGGGCCTTCCCATCTGGTCATCGAGTGCCGTACAGCTGTGGTAGGTGTTGCCCTTATAGATGAAGGGGAAAACGCAAGGGGAGCTGTCTGAATTTCCCCCTGCCGCTGGTGGAGAAAGAGGCAAGGGAGGAAAGGGTTAAAAACAGGGCAGAAGGCAGGACACAGGGTGGGCGATTTGCTAGGAGAACTGGGTGTGAATTTTCCCAACAAAACTATTTTTTTTAAGTTGAAAAAATGCCCATCCATGGGAATCAAAAGTGTTTGAGCGTTTTGGTGAAAGTTGCTGGTTTTGACGCATTTTCTGACTTGAAAAAAATGTAGGAGGGAAAAAAGCATGGAAACGTTTAGGCGTGTTCGAAATGGGGGGGAAAAAATCTGGGTTCCCGGTTGGAAGCACCTTTTCGTTTTGAAATGTAAGCAGTCTGAATGAGCTCTCCCCTGACATCTACTGATGAGCTGTGGAAGAGGATTTCAGAACCTGATCTCACTTGCGTGGATACACCCACCCTGCCTAGGTGCTCAGCATGATGGGATTGCTTGCCCAAACGGTCACTTTTGGCTGGTGTGGGATCCCCAGTCTCCTTGTTATTGTGGCAGGAGTAATAAAGGGTTGCTATTCTTGTTGTGTGAATCATGGGCAGCAGAACTGT
Source organism: Dermochelys coriacea (assembly GCF_009764565.3). Classification (NCBI taxonomy): domain Eukaryota; kingdom Metazoa; phylum Chordata; order Testudines; family Dermochelyidae; genus Dermochelys; species Dermochelys coriacea. The sequence continues at coordinate 12,137,420 of NC_050090.1, forward strand.
ACTTGGCATATCCCGATAGAGGGACCCACCCTCAACTGAATGGCACTCACCAGGCAGGGGACATGGGTTCCAAAGCCTAGTGAACTGAGAGAGGGTGGGTACAGATGTTTATGGGTGGTGGTGTGGGTTGTGCCCAAGGGCCCCAGACACTCTGATTCTTCCTTTCTCCATTGTGTAATAATTTAAACTCAACTGAGAGTCTTGTTACATGCTGCAAAGCTGAAATCACTGATATCTAGGTCTAAGTATTAGACCTGCTTTGGGACAGCGCATCTGATGCAAGAGATTAACCTGTGTGCACGAGCAGTGAGGTTTCCCCACTAACAGCTGAAATCACTGAGAGCTGTATTAAGTGGTGGGCCCTGAAGACATCTTAGTGAGTGGCCAGCAGGGCAGCTGGTGGAGAGGGTCAGAGCAGAGCCCTGCAGAGAGGGGTGGCAAGTGAGTGCCTGAGCAGTGGAGTGAGTAAGGTGCCTCCTTACCCACCCTCCCTGCACCCACGGTGGGAGGTGAACTCTGCAGATGTGCCTCTGAACTCTAGGTCTGCACTGACCAAGGACAACAACTGTGAGTGGGGTGCAGAGAAGGGAAGGGCATGTTAAAGGAACTTTTGGTTGCTGGACTTAAGACCCTGAGGGGAAACGGACACGCTCAACTTACTTGGGGTGGGTCTTTTGCTCATGGCTTATGTTTATGAACCCTGTTTGTGGCGTTTTCCCAAATTAATGCAGAGTTAATTCCTTCCTTTTATTAAAAGTTTCTATTCTACACTCAGACCCTGTGCTTGCAAGTGGGGAAGTATTGCCTCTTAGAGGCGCCCAGGAGGTGTTGTGTAATTGTCCCAGGTCACTGGGTTGGGGCTCGGGCTGGTTCTGTGTTATATTGTTGAAAAGGAACCCCTAGATACTGAACCCTGCTCTTGTTGCTGCCAGCTCTGACTGGCTGAAGGGTTACAGAAATTTAAGCTAATTAGAGTAAAAAAAATGTAAAAAAGAAAAAAAAAGGTTGAAATGGAAACAGAAAGTTTCAAAACAAAACTTTTCAACTGCAAGAGAGTTTGGCTTTTGAGTTCATGTATATTTTCGAGGGGAAAAATGTTGAATTCCCAAAAATATTTCTAGGCTTTTTGACACCTTGGAAGAAGATCCAAGGTGTCGATCGGCAGCACTAGGCAAAATTTTGGTTTGGTTTGGTTTGGTTCAATATGGGTACTGAGATGTTCCTTGTTCCTACAGGACCTATATACAAATGAATGTTTCTTGCCCACTCATTTTGTTTGACCGTTCAGATACCACAGTAATGGAGACAGTAAAAACCCCTGGAGTAGAATAGAGCATTGCCCAGACACACAGCCACTGAGATTAGGCCCTGTCATGCCGGATGCTGCCTAGACACACAGCCAAAACCAGGAATGGAACCCATGTGTCCTGATTCCCTCTCCTGTGTTCTCTCCACTGGGCCATGCTGCCTCTTGCCCCCATAGTCAGTGTACATACCAGCTGCAAAGCAAACCCACCCCTTAAGCCTCTCCTGGCCCTACGTACCTGCCGTGCCGCAGTACCTCCATTTACGGTCCGCTTCGTAGGTCCTCGTGGTGGCACACCAGGGCCGCTTGCTGTCATCCATGGTGCAAGCCGTGTACTTCCTGCCTTTGTAGATGAACGGAAATGTGCAGGGGCCTTCCGAGTTCCCACCAAGCACTGGGAGAGATGGGACAGGGGAGACAGAGAGCAGGCTGGGTAATGTGGCTCACACTCAAACCAGAATTGCCCCAAGTTGAGCCTGTTTCCAGGTAAATAAAACCCCTCACCTCCCCAAGCCCCCCAGCAGCCTGGTCAATGTCCCCCAACCACTGTGGGATAGTGCAGGGAATGGGGGAGTAGGTTATGGGGCACTGGCAGAGCTGTGTTGGAGGGAAGCTCAGGGCTAGGCTAGAAGGGGCTGTGGGTCAGGAGTGAAGGGCACCAGCAGGGCTGGGTGAGTAGGGGGATGTTGGGTGTGGCCGTATTCCCTACCCATGCCCCCTGGCTGGGGAGCCCCCAGAGGCACCGTACTTGTGTCAGGACAGTAGCTCCAGCGCTGGTCCGTGTCATAGTTAGCTGTGGTGGCACACCAGGGCAGAGCCCCTTGGCTCCGCTCCGTGGTGCAGGTGTGGAAGGTGCGGCCCTGGTCCACGAAGGGGAAGAAGCAGGGCTGGCCACCTGCATTCCCGCCGTAGGCTGGGGGGAGACACAGGCAGGGACCGTCAGGGAGTGGGATGCCCTGGGGGCAGCGCAGATGGGTGCGGACCCCTCACCCCACCCTGGGCAGAGCTTGGAGGGGAGAGTAAGGACCACCAGAGATGGGGACTCTGCTGCCACCGTGCAAGGGTCTGACCCATAGTCAGACAGACAGATGGGCGGAGCTGTATTGGACTAGACAGACAGACAGACAGAGCAGGGTATATGGGGCTAGATAGACAGACCAACTGGGTGGCTCTGCCCTGCCCAGCTCTGGAGACATCGCTAGGGCAGGTGCCAGGAAGATGGTGGCCGAGCGCCTGGACATGGGCCAGACCTGCCAGCTCCAGGCGTGTGGGATCACAAACGGGGAACATGACGCTCCTCCATGGTGCCCCCCATCCCCATCCCAACCCCAGGCTGCCCCACGTCTCCATCCCTTCCCCCCGGCTGCCTCTGTACCATCCCCCGGCTTCCCTCCCATCCCGTCCTCCAGCTGTCCCCCCGTCCTGTCCCTGTCCCACCGTCCTGTCCCTGTCCCACCCTTGGGCGCTCACCCTCCTCAGAGCAGAACCTGTAGGCCTTGTCCCGGTCGTAGCTGGCGGTGGTGGCGCACCAGGGCCGGCTGCTGTCCTTGGTTGTGCAGGCCATGTAGACCTTGCCCTTGTAGGTGAAGGGGAAGACGCAGGGGGCAGTGTCCGCACCTGGCCATGAACAAGGGGCAGAGATCAGAAAAGGGGGAGACGGCCACCAGGGGGCCCCTCCTAGCAGGGAGAGCCCTGGGCCGGGGGTCAGGAAGCCTGGGTTTTAGCCACGGCTTGGGAAGGGGGGGTCTAGTAGGTGGGGGTTGGGAGCCAGGACTCCTGTTGTCCATCTCTGGCCCCCTGCCAGGCTGGTATGTCTCACACTGCTTCACAAAATACACTGTGCTACTCTATACAATGACAGCGCGTCCCTCAGCACCCACTGCACTACACATGCACACTGCCACCCAGCATCCACTACGCCACAACCTCCACACCACGATACTAGTCAACAACACACTGCTCCATAACACACAGTGTATTACACTCCACAACAAAACAGTCCCCTGAACAGCACCATATGGCTCCACAACACAACATGCTGCTCCACAACATGGTCTGTTACACTTCACGTCACACAGCTACACAACGACAGACTGCTCCTCGGCACACACTGTTCTACCACTGCACACCAACACGCTGCTGAAGAACAACACAATCTACTACACTACAACCCACTGCTCCACAACAGAGACTTTATTACACAACACAACAGCACACTGCTCCACAACATGCACTCTCCTCCACTACACAACACACCATTCCACTGCACTGCACTACAACACACTGCTCCACAACACGTACTTTACTAAACACAACACACTGCTTCACAACATGTACTGTACTACATAACACAACAACCTACTCCACAACACAACACATTGCTCCACAACACAGATTGTATTACACTCCACTGCACAACAAAACAGTCCCTTGAACAGCACCATATGGCTCTACTGCACAACACGCTGCTTCACAATATAGAAAAAGAATAAATGGACACAAATCAGACAAGAATTATAAAACATGCACAAATAAGTCGGAGAACACTTCAACCCCCCTGGACACTCAATTACAGATCTAAAAGTGGCAATTCTTCAACAAAAAAACATCCAAAACAGACTCCAAAGAGAAACAGCAAAACTGCAATTAATCTGCAAAATTAAACACCATTAAATTAGGCTTGAATAAAGCCTGGGAATGGATGAGTCATTACACTAACTAAAAACTATTTCCCCATGCTAATTTTCCCCCTGCTGTTACTCACACCTTATTGTCAACTGTTTGAAACGGGCCACTCTGATTATCACTACAAACATTTGTTTTTTTTCCCTTCCTGCTGATAATAGTCCACCTTAATCGATTGGTCTTGTTATAGTGGGTATGGCAATCTCCATTTTTTCATGTTCTCTGTATATATATCTTCCTACTGTATTTTCCACTACATGCATCTGATGAAGTGGGTTCTAGCCCACTAAAGCTTATGCTCAAATAAATTTGTTAGTCTCTAAGGTGCCACAAGTACTCCTCATTCTTTCTGCTGATACAGACTAACACAGCTACCACTCTGAAACCTGTCACAATATAGTCTGTTACACTTCACACCACACAGCTACACAACAGACTGCTCCTCAGTGCACACTCTTCGACACTGCAGACCAACACTCTGCTGCAGAGCCACACAATCTACTACACCCACCATGCACTGCTCCACAACACAGATCTACTACACTACACAACATACCGCTCCGCAACATGCATTCTACTACAGAACACAACATGCACTCCACTGCACAAGAACACACTGATCCACAACACAACATGCATTCTACTACACAACACAACAGCCTGCTCCACAACACAACAGCACACTGCTCCACAACATGCACTCTACAGCACTACACAACAACACACCACTTCAGAACATGCACTCCATTACAACACACTGATCCACAACATGTACTTTACTACACAACATAACACAACACCACATTGCTCCACAACACCTTGATGCATAGCCCACACTCTACCACACTACATCCCAACACACACCAACCCGAGACAGCCCCTGCCTCCCTTACCCTGGGTCCCCTCGCAGAGCAGTGCCAGGGCCCAGGCCAGGACGCACGTAGCTGCAGGTGAAGCCATTGTCCTGTTCCCACTGTCCCAGTCCCGAAGCCCCAGCCCCATATATACAGCCTCCCTTGGGGGCTCCTCCCCTTGGCCGCCCCCCAGGAGATTCCCTGCTTGCCAGAGGGTTTGCCCTCTGCCATGCCCCTGGCAAATCATCAGCCCTCTGCTTCCTGAAACCTGAGCTCCCTGGATGCCAGAACCTTCCCCACCCTGCTGGCTTGGGAGCACACCCTGCACACCTCACTCCTTGGTCATAAATTTTGTAGCCCAGGACTCCAGCTTATCTTTGCTTTGCATTATATTCTGCTTTATTTTATTCATCAGTATATATACAGGCTTGGATCCTGTAAAACATTGGCTTCAGCAGCTGGCATGAGGCCTATGAACTTTGGCATAGATAAACTTAGGTAACTGATAAGTTTTGGAGAACTGGAAGAATTTAAGGGGAAATAATGACATCAGCCAACCACAGAAACATGAACTGACACCAGCGTCTGGAAGGTTTTGGACAGAACATCTGACCACACGATTGTCATGAGAGGGGAGACTGCCACCCCAGCAACCCGGCCAGACTGGGTTCAGCTGCCCCTGGGCAACTTCCTCCCCTCCCTTTGGGGTGTACTTGGATCCATGTGGGTTCTCCATTTCCTCAGGGTAGAAGACCAGTGGCAGTCCCAGTGACCCCTCAGTGCCTTGGTCAGCAGGCAGCTCTGCCCAAGCCTTGGCTCGGCGGGGTTCTGCTATGCACGCCCGCCAACAGCAATTCTGGGCCCCAGGGCAGAACAGTCAATGGGCCCCCTAGAAAGGGATGGCTGAGGTTTACGACACTACTTTTTATACTATTGATAACACATTAGAACCCACTATATACAATTTACCCACTATACATAAATTGTGGCATTGCTTGATGTAGTTAACTTCTCTTACCCCAGTTATAGCACCAGTATTAAACAAATTGTGAGCCTAAATATAAGTTGAGGATTTTGTTATTTTGAATTATATATTTAAATTAAATAAATACATTATGGAATTAAAATTGGAAAGAGTCCAGTGGAGGGTAAAGAAATGATTAGGGGGCTGGGGCACATGACTTATGAGGAAAGGCTGAGGGAACTGGGGTTATTTAGTCTGCAGAAGAGAAGGGTGATGGGGGATTTGATAGCAGCCTTCAACTACCTGAAGGGGGGTTCCAAAGAGGATGGAGATTGGCTGTGGCTGATGACAGAACAAGAAGCAATGGTCTCAAGTTGCACTAGGGGAGGTCTAGATTGGATATTAGGAAAAGCTATTTCACTAGGAGGGTGGTGAAGCACTGGAATGGGTTCCCTAGGGAGGTGATGGAGTCTCCATCCTTAGAGGTTTTTAAGGCCAGGCTTGACAAAGTCCTGGCTGGGATGATTTCATTGGGGTTGGTCCTGCTTTGAGCAGGGGGTTGGCCTAGATGACCTCCTGAGGTCTCTTCCAACCCTTATCTTCTATGATTCTATGAAATTAAATAATATATAAAACATTTAAAAAAGTACAAAGTAAGAAAACACTTAAAGTATCAAGTTGGCTAATTACACATGAATCACGATTAAGTGTTTAAGCTAAAGACAAGGAAAAAACTGATATACAAGATGTAACTGAATATGAACGACAAAGTTAAAATATACAATAATAAAATAAGTATTTTAAAAGATTTAAAAATCATAATATCTGAAAGTGGAAAGGGTCCTAAAATGCAACTCTTTGGGATTTTTTTGCAGCAAAATCATCGATTATATTTCAAAGTTCAATGATCTGGCAAGACCTTGCTCAATAGCAAGAAGAGCAAGACCATTAAGTCTTTCTTGTCCGATTGTTGATCTTCGTACACTTTTGATTTGTTTCATTTTGCTAAAAGATCTTTCGGCTTTAGAAACAGTGACAGGTATGCTGCAGAATATCTGCAGAACTACAGAGATATTAGGAAAAAGACATTCCAACGTAAGCTCCTGAATTTTATTTAACAGCTCTAGTGGTCTGAGAGGTGCACTTCCAAAGTTTGCCTTATAAATTCCTTTCATGTGTTTCACCTCATCAGTGATGTCTGTGGATACATTGTCATATTCTCTGCAAAAAGCAGAACACAAGTTTTCAATTTGAGTATCGGTGAATTCCAAATATAAAATAATTATTGATATCTCTGGCCATCACAACCCAGTGTGTCAACCACCCGATTACACAGTCAATAAGCTTGTAAAAAAACATTCACTTTAAAATCTCTCTCTTCATTCTCTTCTTCCAGTTGGACTTCCGGTGTTTCATCGTGAAACAGCTTTATCTTTTTTGTGCATTTCTCGGGGATTTTAGTTTCAGTTGGCAGGTCTGTTGACATGGCTTTGCTACACTCCCGGCTTCCGAGAGTAGAGTTTTCCACTTACCTTGTAACTCTTTAAGGAATATACATTCCATCCATCACAGCTTATTTCACCAGCCGTTAAACAAAAGGAAATCTAACGCTTTTCTAGCTAGATTACTTACTAACTAGCAGAAGTTGTAAGGCTGCATTCCTGATTTGTTCCCAGCAAAAGCACCACATAGACAGACGAACCTTTTGTTCCCCCCCTCCAGATTTGAAAGTATCTTGTCTCCTCATTGGTCATTTTGGTCAGGTGCCAGCGAGATTATTTTAGCTTCTTAACCCTTTACAGGTGAAAGGGTTTTGCCTCTGGCCAGGAGGGATTTTATAGCACTGTATACAGAAAGGTGGCTACCGTTCCCTTTATATTTATGACATATGGCAACCAATATTTTGAGTCATATTGTTGCCAGAAAAGTACATTTAAATGACTGTATGTAGTGCTGAATTCCTTTTAGCTCTGTTTTGCACTCAGAAGCCAGATTTAATTCCTCGCACTCAATAAGTGCATGTTTTATTTGTGGCAAATGTTTTGCAATTGGTTTAACACTTTCCACACGAGCTGACCATCTAGTCTGAGACAGATTATGCAATGAACATTTAATCTTTGTTTGTAATATCTCCCACTATTTAGGGCTGTGAGCAAAAAAAATTGTAGAATTTTTGTATGATCCCAAAAAATGTGATTACACTCATCACAGCACTCCGCTGCATTTGAGCCACACAAATTTAAGCTATGAGCTCCACAATCAGAAAATTTAGTGAGGATTAATTTCAGCAATAACGGCTTGAGCACCATTATATTTGCCAGCCATATTCAAACCTTGTCATACCCCTGACCCCTGCAGTCAAGAAATGGGATATTGTGTTTTTCCAATACAGTTATAATCAGGATAGCAATATTTTGTCCAGTTTTTTTGTTGCAGTCAACAAACTCCAGAAACTCTTTGATAGAAAAACCTGTATTGTTGTATAAAACGTATTTTAGGATGATTGTAATTTGCTCTGTGTGAGAAGAATCAGGGGTAGCATTGACAAGCACAGCAAAATATTTAGATTGTCATCTTTCCGATAATATTACTTGAACTACTTCTGCGCTGCATGCCTGGATAAACTCATTCTGACTGTCTGCAGAAAGATAATGACCTTGAAGTCGTTTTCCATTATCTGGAGATTGCCTCACTTTACTTACAATCCAGTTCTTCAGGATCATGTATTTGGCAAGCAATTCAAAAATTCCAAGAAAATTACCCTGATGGCAGTCTTCAATTGTGTTTGAAGTTCCCCTGAAAGCATGTCCTCTCTGTGACATTCTATATCTTGGGGGAGCATACTGTAACACCCATATTCCTCATTTTCATATAATCATGATCTCACATATAAAGCATGCCTTGTAAGGTATCAAGGGAAAGGTTATGATCTGCTGAAAGTCATTTCTCTCTCCATCTATGTGTATCATTAATGCATATGAAGTTATGAGAATTGTGTTGTATGGTGGTCATTTAAACATGCTGTAAGTTGGGGAATCAACCAGATATTAGCTCCCCAGAGGCAAAAGCAAGGAAAGTAACCAACACGCAGGCAGGGTGTCAAACCACCATCAACAGTCATTGTCCAGCAAGGGAGCTACAATGCAATGACTCAACTGCATGAGGCCACATCAGCAATGCCCTCCAGACATGCCTGGACTTGTGCTACCCTTGCTTATCCTGCGGGCATAACTGGACACTGCAAGATGGAGGTTCCTAGGATCGTGTCTGGGACCAGAGACATTGGCAAGTATCATTCGGTTGCAAGTAGCTAGGAGCACCTAACATGCTAAAGGCTGTGCATGAACAGCCTGGGAGTGGAGGTTCTCACAGCAGAGCAGAGAAAGGCTGGCTTCCAGAGTCAAGGATTGGAGTGACCCAGCAGATCACTGGTCCAAACAACACCAGAGGGAAATATCACACTCACCCAGGAACAAAGTAATTGACAGAATTCGGTTAAGCAAATCCCTCCAATGCTTTGCTTTAGCTTCTATTTCTTTGTCTAGCTGTGAATTTATCAGTTCCTTGGGCAAGTCTTCCCTCTAGATCTTGCCATTTCAGATAACATTGCTTGTGATGATCAGTGACTTCATGAGCAGGCAATTTATCCTACAATTTGCACCATGACTATTCCTCTTCCCAGCTGTTGTCACTTTTCAAAACCGATTTGCAAGAAATGGCATCTGAACTGAATAATCTACAAGGGAAACAAAAGAGTGATTCTACACTTTCACTCCACAGAAGCCAATCCCTGTCAGAAACCTCTCCATTTTTTTGTTTGTTTGATTTTAATGTATAATTAGGAAACTTTCTTTTTCAGTCACCGGGAAATGTTTTTGGATGCCTAGGTGGCCCTTTTCAAACAACAGTTTTGATCAGAGTTGCAGATAGCGCACTGTTTGATAACAGGTTTCAGAGTAGCAGCCGTGTTGGTCTGTATTCGCAAAAAGAAAAGGAGTACTTGTGGCACCTTAGAGACTAACAAATTTATTTGAGCATAAGCTTTCGTGAGCTACAGCTCACTTCATCGGATGCATTTGGTGGAAAATACAGTGGGGAGATTTATATACACACAAAGAGAACATGAAACAATGGGTTTTATCATACACACTGTAAGGAGAGTGATCACTTAAGATGAGCTATTACCAGCAGGAAGGGGGGGGAGGAGGAAAATCTTTTGTGGTGATAATCAAGGTGGGCCATTTCCAGCAGTTAACAAGAACGTCTGAGGAACAGTGGGGAGTGGGGTGGGGGAGAGAAATAACATGGGGAAATAGTTTTACTTTATGTAATGACACATCCACTCCCAGTCTCTATTCAAGCCTAAGTTAATTGTATCCAGTTTGCAAATTAATTTCAATTCAGCAGTCTCTCGTTGGAGTCTGTTTTTGAAGTTTTTTTGTTGAAGGATAGCCACTCTCAGGTCTGTAATCGAGTGACCGGAGAGATTGATGTGTTCTCCGACTGGTTTTTTAATGTTATAATTCTTGACGTCTGATTTGTGTCTGTTTATTCTTTTACGTAGAGACTGTCCAGTTTGACCAATGTACATGGCAGAGGGGCATTGCTGGCACATGATGGCATATATCACATTGGTAGATGCGCAGGTGAACGAGCCTCTGATAGTGTGGCTGATGTGATTAGGCCCTATGATGGTGTCCCCTGAATAGATATGTGGACAGAGTTGGCAACGGGCTTTGTTGCAAGGATAGGTTCCTGGGTTAGTGGTTCTGTTGTGTGGTGTAAGCCAGAAGAGTACCCAGAAGTCACCTACTACAGGACAGGCCCAACAAAGAAAATAACAGAACCCCACTAGCCATCACCTTCAGCCCCCAACTAAAACCTCTCCAAAGCATCATCAAGGATCTACAACCTATCCTGAAGGACCTATCCTGAAGGACCTATCCTGAAGGACATCACTGTCACAGATCTTGGGAGACAGGCCAGTCCTCGCTTACAGACAGCCCCCCAACCTGAAGCAAATACTCACCAGCAACCACACAACAGAACCACTAACCCAGGAACCTATCCTTGCAACAAAGCCCGTTGCCAACTCTGGGGTAGTGGTGGCGGAGCTCTGGCAGGGATTTAAAGGGCCCCGGAGCTCCAGCCCCCACTACCCTCCTGGGGCCCTTTAAATCCCCACCTGAGCCCTGCTGCCCAAGTCCTGGGGTGGGGGGGGCCTCTGGCGGGGATTTAAAGAGCCCCGGAGCTCCAGCCACCGCTACTGCCCCGGCCCTTTAAATCCCCGCCGGAACCCTGCTGCCGAAGTCCTGGGGTAGAGGCGGTGGTTCAAGGGTTTTTTCAAAAGATTAGGCACATTGTATATTTTTACAGTTCTTGGTAATAGCAACACATTAGTTACAAAAATTACCATTAGCAACAACAACAAATTCATTGCAAGTATCCATCTACAATCATGTTTGTCTTGCCACACCTTTGGCTCAATACCGTTAGGGTTTGGGCCTTTTAGGGTTAATGCGTGGCTTTCTTTTGCAAAATTAAGGTCTCTCCTTTCCTCCTTCTCCTGAAGGATCAAACCCTGACTTCTCTTGCTTAAGAGAATTCACTGACTGATTGGGTGTGCTCTCTTTGCTAACATTTATTAGCAAGTATCAAGGTTCCTTCCCCACTCTAGGGTACAGATGTGGGGACCTGCATGAAAACCCCTTAAGCTTATTTTTACCAGCTTAGGTTAAAACTTCCCCAAGGTAAAAACTATTTTCTTTTTTCCCTTGGACTTTATTGCTGCCACCACCAAGCGTCTAACAGATATATAACCAGGAAAGAGCCCGCGTGGAAACGTCTTTCCCCCCAAAATCATCCCCAAACCCTACACCCCCTTTCCTCGGCAAGGCTTGATAAAAATCTTCACTAATTTGCATAGGTGAACACGGAACCAAACCCTGGGATCTTAAGAACAATGAAAAAGCATTCAGTTTCTTAAAAGATTCTTTTACTTTTTTTCTTCAATTAAAATTCTTCACCTCTGTAAAATCAGGATGGTAAATACCTTACAGGGTAATCAGATTCAAAACATAGAGAATCCCTCTAGGCAAAACCTTAAGTTACAAAAAGACACAAAAATAGGAATCTACATTCCATTCAGCACAGCTTATTTTATCAGCCATTTAAACAAACAGAATCTAACGCATCTCTAACTAGATACTTACTAAGTTCTAATGACAGGTTTCAGAGTAGCAGCCGTGTTAGTCTGTATTCGCAAAAAGAAAGGAGTACTTGTGGCACCTTAGAGACTAACAAATGTATTAGAGCATAAGTTTTCGTGAGCTACAGCTCCGATGAAGTGAGCTGTAGCTCACGAAAACTTATGCTCTAATAAATTTGTTAGTCTCTAAGGTGCCACAAGTACTCCTTTTCTTTTTACTAAGTTCTAAGACTCCATTCCTGTTCTGTCCCCAGCAAAAGCATCATACAGGCAGACCCTTTGTTTCTCCCCCCCTCCAGCTTTGAAAGTGTCTTGTCTCATCATTCGCCATTGTGGTCAGATGCCAGCGAGGTTATCCGAGCCTCTTAACCTTTTACAGGTGAAAGGGTTTTGCCTCTGGCCAGGAGGGATTTTAAAGGTGTTTACCCTTCCCTTTATATTTATGACAACATCATATGTTGACGTGGGTACTGGCTGGAGGCCTGAGGCTGGGCACTTTAAGGAAACTGCGTTGTTTGGACTTCTGAGTGATCAGGGAGGTGATACAGAAGCTGTTTTGTGCTGGCTTGGGAAATCTAAATCTTGGAATATCCATCAGCTTGTGGGGTTTGTCCGCCCCGTTCTGTTTGCAGTTCACCCTGACGGAGTGACCTCAGCTGGCTCCCACCGGGACCACCGCTACAGAGGAGAAGGGGTGACTGTGTGGGGAGAACACTGAGGGGACAAAAAAGAAAATGGGGGACCCTGAGGCTGAGGGGGCTGGAATTGGGGGGAGGCTGAGCAGGGGGCAGTGACAGGGGAAACTGCTGGGGGTAGAAATGGCAGCCCAGAGGGCACTCAGGGGATGCTGCCTTCCCCTCCTCCTCAGACCCTCCAACAATCCTGCCCCCCCAGCTCTGACCTTCTGTGGGGGAAGCCTGTCTGCCCTCAAACTCCTGTCCCCCATCCCAGCCCCTCTGCCCTCAACCCCCCTCCCAACACCTTCAACCTACTTCCCTCAAACTCCTGGCTCCCCCGCATCTGGCTCCCCACAAACACCGGCCATGGAGGGGCCCAGAAGAGCCGGAGGCTAAATCACTCTGTGTCCTGTTGTGTTCATGGAGATGCAATAAAGAGCCAAGGTGCAAACATGCCTCAGACCCTGCCCCACACTGAACAGGAATAAACATGGGCTGGGGGCAGGGTCTGTCACAGCCTGCTCAACTCCACGGCAAACCTCCCATTGACCCCTGGGACCGGCTGTGACAGACCCAGTGGAGCAGGAACCAGGGGAGCCGTGGCAGGCACCGTGTGAAACAAGGGGTTTGTTCCAGCCCCGACCCCATTCGCTGGAGTGAGTCTCTAGCTGGAAAATCCCCTGGGTTTGGGCGTCTCCCTGCTGGCCCCAGACACGCTAGTGACTGTCCTGGGGGGGCAGAGGAGCTGGCAGAGCTGGGCTGGAGTCGGCGTAGCCACGGCTGCTGTTAAAGTCTGACCTGGTTTCCTCCCGGGTTGGGGGTTCAGCCGGGGGAGGGGCAATGGCATCGGGGTCCCTCTCTCCAGCCGCTCTGCTCAGGATGTCTCCGCGGGGGGCCCAGGAGACGGGGGGTGGCAGCCAGGAGGATGAAGCGAGTCTCTTTCTTTAAGGCCCCCAAAGGGTGGTGGACGGCACAGCCCATCCCCGCAATATTTTATCCACCAATGAAACCTCGTTTCCGACACCCCAATTTTGGGTCACAGGTTTCTGTTCCCCCACTTCTTCCATGTCCCAGGCAGGCTCCTAACCCAGCCCTCGAGTTATATCCAGCAGCCGGGTAAGGGGAACACCTGGAAAATGGGAGAAGCGATCCCATCTGCCCTAGGTGTGACACAGAGTGCCATCGCGGAGACGGGGGGCTGTGGCGTACCCGGTGGGGGGCAGTTTGTGGTTCTGTGTTTATTACAAATCTGGAGATTAACAGGATGCAAAATAACACAAACAGCCACCTTGCTGCGTCCTGTCCCTCCCCTGGTGCTGAACCCCCATGGCCCCCCACATGTGGGGCTGGGTGGGGCAGCACCAGTTGTCGGAGGGGTTATGGGGGGGTTATACACGTAATCCGTTCTCTGTGTGGGATGACTCCCCCCAGGATCACACTATGGGGGTGGAGGGAGGGTGCCCCCTGCATCCCAGGGGTGCTGCCCGTGGGGGCCCTGGGTCACGTTGATGGCGGCATACAGGACAGGCTCGGGGGGAGGGGCCGGGCCCCCCCGCTTGGCCTGCAGCTTCTGGCGGTCCAGCTCAATGTAGGTGAGTCCCTCAGTGCCAGGCTCCTGAGTCGGGGAGGGGAGAGAGTCACTGTGTGTAGTGTGTGTGTATGTGTGCCAACACCAACGCACACAGAGCCACACTGCACATAGCGATGTGCGCACATACAGAGATTTGCACACACACACACACAGGTGAACTTACACCAACGTAGCACATAGATGTGTGTGCTCCCCCCACCCCCCTGCGGGAGCAGGTGTACACAGCAGCAGAACAGTCCCGACCCCTCCACCAGGGGGCAGCGACGTTCACGCACGCGCACAACTGCTCTGACACGCTCTGTCCTGTCCAGCGGTGGGCTCCTCCTCCTACCCCTCCCCCGGGGAATCCAGAGACACCCCCTCTCCCCGGACACTCCAGCCCACAGAGCTCCATGGCGCAGAGATCAGGGCAATCCTCCCCGGCCCACGCCACACCTGCCCCCCCCCCCGGACCCTCCGCAAATCTCAGACAAATGCAAACATTTGGGGGGAAGGTTTGCTGGGGGGGCGGTGAGTTTGTGGGGTGCAAGGTCAGCCTCTTATTGTCAGTGTTCTGGGTCTCTCCCCTCCCTTCTGCCCCCCGAACCCAGGAGGAGCCCTGTTGCTCATCCCTGTTGCACTTGGGGCCCACAAAGGGCCAGATTGGTGGGGCGGTGGGTGTCTTGGGGAGTGGGGGGCACTTACCAGGACATCCAGCTGCTTCCCTTGGCCCATAAGGTTGTCTGTGGAACAGAGACAGTCCCAATGAGGGGCTGGGTCCAGATCAGGGCCTGGGACCCAGCCACCCATCCCGCATCTCAGCCCTTTGCAGAATGGCCCACCTTCCCTCCAGCACACTGGGCTGGGGCAGGGTCACTAGCTCCATGGTGCCTCAGGGGAAACTGAGGCACAGAGCAGGGTGGGGGAACCCCCCAGGGGACGCAGTGAGACAGGGCAGAGATGCCTCATCCCACAGCGACACACAGGCTGCACCCCACATCAGCGTGTCCTCCCCGGCTCAGGACGCAGCCCCCACCAGGGGACACCCACCTCTCCCCTCTTCTCCCCTTCCCTCCTCCCCATGGCTGCCCCCTCGGGTGTGACTTACCGACTGTGGCTGCAGCCTTGGACTCTCTACAGGGACAAAGAGAGAGAGATCGTAACAAACCCAGGAGTCCTGCCTCCCAGCCCCCTTTCTCCAACCCACTAGACCCCAGTCCCCTCCCCAAGCCGGGGAGAGAACCAGGAGTCCTGTGTCCTGGAACAGGTAGATTGGGGGGAACAGAGAGGGTCTCACCTGCTCTCTCTCGGTGCTGGTCCTTTCCCTGCGGAGACAGGAAGCAGAATCGTCCATAAGTCGACCCGGATCCCCATGTACCAGCCCTGCCCCTCAGCCCCGTAGGGCAGCCAGGACAGGGGGCTCAGGAGGGAGGGATTCTCCCTCATTGCTCTGCCTGGATACCCTAGAGACAGGCTGAGACCCATCCCCTGCAGCACAGAGCCCCCTATAGAGCCCCCTGCTCCGTGCAGCACAGCACCCCTATACAGCCCTTGCCCCCCTGCAGCACAGAGCCCCCTATACAGCCCCTCACCCCCTGCAGCACAGCGCCCCCTATACAGCCCCCCACTCCCTGCAGCACAGCGCCCCCTATGGAGTCCTCCACCCCCTGCAGCACAGCGCCCCCTATGGAGCCCCCCGCTCCCTACAGCACAGCACCCCCTAGGGGGGCCAGCTCTCTCTGCCAGGGGAGAGCGCCCCCTGCTGGGCCCCCTGCTCTGCCCCCTGGGTTTCCTGGCCTGTCTCCCATCCAAGCCCTGACCCCTTCCCAGCCCGGCTTAGCCGCGGGTTTAACCCTTCCCTCGCTGGGCCGTGCACTCACTTCCTCGGGTTCTTCTGTGGCAGAGGATGCCCAGGAGAAGGAGGAGGCTGGCGGCCGCCGCGCTCACCCCGGCGATGACAGGGCTGCTCAGCTCCGGTGCTGCACTTGGTTCCAATCCACCTGGGAAGAAGAGCGGCTGGTTCGTTACCTGCTACCCCAGCCCCTCTCCCTCGAGGCCTCAGGGACCCACAGCAGAACACGCCATGGAGCTGGGAGGGGCAGAAGCAGAGGGGATGCTGGGTAATAGTGGTTGGGGGGGTTCACGGCCAATGGCAAAGGGTTGTCCTACGGAGAGGGCAGAGTGTGTGGCGGGGGATGAACCCCAAGCCCCATGTACCCTGTGAAGCCAGCTGGGCCCGAATCCCACAGCCCGGCCCCCTGGATCCCGCCCCTGTCCCGGGAATTTCCCTGCAGCTTCAGCTCACTTCTGCGTAGCAATCATGTAGGTGGGGCGATGGCAGTGGGTGGAGCTTGTGGCTGGGGAGGGTGCTTTGAGATCACTGGGAGAATTATGCCCCGCTGAAGCGATCAGCAGCAGAAAACATAATGGTGCTGTCATCGCAACAGCCATCAGTAGGTTCCAGAGTCAACAACGTGTCACTCTGAATGGATGGGTTCAAGTGTTAACACCATGTCTATCTGAATTGATGGGTGCCAGGGTTAACCCTCCACTCCACCCCGCTGGGCAGAACCCATGCGAAGGGAGAGCCCTGCTTCTGAGCCATTCCCCTGGGTTCTTTGCAGACACAGGCAGACAGATGGGATACATGGGACTGTTGTCCCCAGCTCTCTGACCCTGGTCCTTTTCTCCCAGGGGGATATGTACCGAGCTGTGCCCCACATGGGTGGCTTTGTGGTGCCGGGGGGCAGCACAGCATCCCGGTCTGTGGGGCCCCTGGGGTGCGGCTGTGCATTGAGGGGAAGCTCTCCTGGGTTCTGCCCCCACCAAGCTAGCATATTAAATAAGTCGATATCTGTCCCGTGATATCCCCCCAGCAATGAAATGAGTCGGGGGGGCTGTCAGCCCAGATGGGGCTTTTGCTGTGGAGATCTTCCCCCATCACACCCAAACAGCCTTTTGTGGCTCCCCCTGGGGGCGGCCGCTAGGACAGCACAAGTCTGTTTCTGGGGGAGTTGATGGCGATTTCCTGCCCCCCAGTACCTGGCCACGCACTGCCTGGCTGGGTCGGAGTCAGCACCGTTCCCAGCTGAGTCGGGTCGGTTCCCCCTGCAGGAGTAGAACCAGCATCTGTCAGGGGCTGGGGCACAGGGGTGAGAAAGCTGGAGCCCTGGTATCTGGGGTTAGTTATACAGGGAAACAGGTGATGGGGGCTTTTCCCTGAGCTGAGGGAGAGGATGGGACCCAGGGATTCAGGCTGACTCAGCGCCCAGGGATCGCAGGAGGGGAAGATTGGCCCAGCGAGACCCTCAGCACAGATACAGCCCCTGCCTGGCTCCACAGAACTGGAACTGCAATCATTAATTACTAGTATTAATTACCAGGAGCCCCTGTCCTGGGCCCCATGTGCTCAGAGCTGTACGGACACCGGACACAGAGACGGTCCCTGCTCCACTCAGGTGCCATTCACACCTGGAGTCACTGCGGAGCAGCTCTGGGTGTGGCTGTTCCTATTTCAGAGGAGGACGCCCCTGTGTCTATAGAGCTAAAGGGGAGCTTGTCTGCCAAATGGGGCTGTATCAAACCAGGGGACGCGAATTCCAACAGCCCAGACTTGCTTTGAGATCACCAGCAGGGATTGGGAGCCACACTGGATTCATCATTTCGGGTCCAGTTTTCATGTAGACAGGGTCTTCATCAGTCTTTCTATCCCTCATCAGACGCGCTCCCATCTGTCCACCACCCTACCTTCCCACAGACCCACATTCCCACAGACCGGTGGCCACAGGTCCCCATGGATCAATCCACCATCCTCTGTGTAGAAGACGTGAACCCATCAGTTCTGTCTTCTAGGACTGTCCCCCTCCAAACGGCCTGAGTGCCCCGTGGGCATCTGATCCTGGAACCCTGTTCCCCGGGGGGTGAATTGTTCCATTTCTCCCATCCACCTTCTCCCTCCAGCTCCGTTGGGGCCGGGTGGGGGAGGGGAGAGGGATCTGGCTGCCAGGGCCCAGCTGGGTCAGTTCCCTCTGTGGGATTAAACCAGCACCCAGGCCTGGGGCGGAAAGGGGCTGAAATGGTGACTCAGTGACTGGGCCACTTGCCCCATCACCCGGCATATGTTATGGTTTCAATTGTCTGGGCAGATGGGGGGGTGAATTCAGTGCTGGGGCCAGTGCTGGCTTTGCAGCCCCTTGGCCCTGACTCCTTTGTGCATCCCCAGAGCAGGGCAGCCGGGGGAGCATCCCCCTGGAAAAGGTCCCTGCTCTGCAGTTCCCCCTGGGGGCAGAGATACTCCTTCTCTTGGCCCCAAACCTCCAGCAGCTGTTGCTCCCCCCTGGCTGGGAACCTCCCAGTGACTCCGTCCCAGCTCCCCCAGCCGGGTGTCCCCTCTGCTGGGCCCAGGGTTCAGGGCAGAGCCGGCTCTGAGCATCCCATTGGGGCAGACACCCCCTGAGGGTCTAGCTGGCTGTGGCGCTGTGATAGGAGAGTGGATTCCCTTCAGTGTGGGTCCCCTAAGGACCATCGCAGAGAAAGCATCTACCCAATGGAGACTGCTCAACCCACCTCTAGCAGAAGATCTTCCCAGTAAGCTGGAAGAAGCTATATAGAGGGGAAGTGACAACATCCCTTGGCCTCACTCCCCACACAACTCAACCCCTGGAAACACATCTGGAAGACAAAGACTTTGAACTGGGGAGGGTGGTCCCGGCCGGAAGGCAGTTCCTGTCTGTGTACTGAAGATCTGTGACCTGTGGGTACCAGCTACCAGGGGGAGATGCTGCTTGACTCAAATCCTGGTTAGAACTCAGACTGCCAGTTTATTTTTGTTTCTTAAGTAACTGACTCTGATCTCTACGCTTGCTAGTTATAATCACTTCAACTCCATCTCTCTGGAGTTAATAAATCTCTTTTCTATTTGATCTCAAACAGTTTGTTTCGGTTGAAGTGCCTGAGAAATCTCAGCTCAGGTTACAAAGGCTGGTGTGTGTCCTCTCACCATCGAGGGAGGGCCGGACTGGGTAATGAACTGACACTGGCCAGGCTTCTGATCAGTGCAGGATGGTACCAGGCTGGGGATCTGGGAGGGACTTGGCTGGCACGACCCTATTAATGGTTTGTGAGAGGCTGGGAGATCATTCATGTAACTCCTATGGGTGTGTCCCTAGCTGTGGATGGCTGGGTAAATGCAGGACCTGCCAGAGGTTTGTAGCTTGACATCAGCATCACAGTTGCGAGGGATACCCCAGGTTGGTGGGACAGAGGGTCCAGCAGTTCCATAGACCCATCCCGGGAACCCTGTTACAGAGCGGAGATACTGAGCCGGGCCCCTCACCTGCTACCATCAGCTCCATGGGGTCGCTTGGATGCGACCAGACAGAGAGGTCCGATTTGGTGCTATATTGGCAGCTGTAGCTCCCTGTATGTCTCTGGCTCACGTTGCGGATGGTAAACTCAGCCACATCCCCTGCAGTCTTTGCCCAGCACCGTACGTCGGGGTTTCCAAGTTTATACATGAGGAACGTCACTTTCTGGCATCGACACTCACACCGGATGGTCACAGTTTGCCCCAGGGCGACTCCCCAGTGGGGGCTCAGGGAGATGGAGGGTTTGGGGTAGCTGAGCTCTGCAGTGAGAAGGAGACAGGCTGTGAGACAGACCCCGGCACAGTCACTGCGCCCCGTCCTCGCCGCACGGTCCCAGACCTGGGGCCCCTGGGAGAAAACCCAGCCAGAGGCACCTCTCCGAGATCCCAGAGATTCCTGGGAGCTATGACCAGCACTGGCTGAGCAGTGGCTAAATCCAGAGCTGAGTGACTGAGCTGGCTAAATCCAGAGCACCCTCTGTACCTGTCTATCCACTTAATGATCCCCACCAGCCTGGGAGCCAGGATGCCTGGGTTCTATCCCTGGCTCTGGGAAGGGAGTGGCATCTAGTGGTTAGAGCTGGGGGGGCCTGGGACTCAGAGGTGCTGGGAGCTGCACAGGCACAATGAGAAAAAGGCCCCACCCTAAAGCCAACCCCAACTCTCTAACCAGACACAAGGTGCAGGGAGGATGATTCATACAAGGGGAAATGGAAGCACGGGGAAGTAAGTGACACCCCCAAGGACCCCTGGGGGCAGGGATCCCCCCCGTGTCAGCCCTGAATCTACAGCAGCTGGGAACCCCCCTGTGACTCTGTCCCCGCTCCCCGGGCCCCTCACCTGCTACAACAATCTGCACGTAATCATGGGGATCCGGCTCCGATCTGGAGTGAGATCTACAGCTGTAGAACCCTGCATCTTCCCGTCTGGCGCTGGGGATGGTGAATTCACCCCCGTCCCCAGCAACGTCCAGCTCCTGGATTTGGATTTCACCTTTATACAGAAATAACCTCCTGGCCTCGCTCCGACACTGACAGCGGATGGTGACGGCTGTCCCTGGGACTATCACCCCGCTGGGGCTGACGGAGATGGAGGGTCTGGGTGCAGGGAGCTCTGCGTTCACACACAAACAGGAGTGAGATGGAGTGACACAAACCCCTCCCCACGTGTCATAATGCCCAGCCCCAGGGATAGTGCCAGGGCTAACAGACACCTGCATCCGATGAAGTGAGCTGTAGCTCATGAAAGTTTATGCTCAAATAAATTTGTTAGACACCTTACTGCATCTACAGGGAACCTGTGGGCTGGATTCTGATCTCAGCGCCCCCAGGATCAATCCGGAGTCACCCCTGACTGAACTGGGGGCAGGGCTGGATTCTGATCTCAGCCCCCAAGGGTCGATCCAGAGTCACTCCTGACTTCACTGAGGGCAGAGCCGGGTTCTGATCTCAGCCCCCCAGGATCAATCTGGAGTCACCCCTGACTGCACAGGGGGCAGGGCTGGGTTCTGATCTCAGTCCCCTGGGATCAATCTGGAGTCAACTCCAACTGAGTTTTAAGGGAAGGTTCAGGTCTCAGCTGCTCTTTTCCCCTCCACATTCCCCCCCACCCCCCATCCTTAACACTTAGCATTGAGCAGCACAGATACTCACCTCTGGACACTTCGCTCTGCCCGGCCAGCCAGCAGCCTGGAGAGGAGACGGCTTGTTAGGGACCAGATCCCAGAGCGCCTGGATCCTACATTCTGAGCTCAGATCCCGCCATGGGCACACGCCCTGATCTCAAATCCCCCCCATAGGCACACGCCCTGGTCTCAGATCCGCCCCCCATTGGCACATGCCCTGGTCTCAGATCCCCCCCATGGGCACACGCCTGATCTCAGATTCCCCCCTGCATAGGCACACACCCTGGTCTCAGATCCCCCAATGGACACATGCCCTGGTCTCAGATCCCCCCCATAAGCACACATCCTGGCTGTCTCCAATACTCACTGAGAAAGAGGATGGTGAGAGCAGATACCATGATGGGGCAGTGAGGGGGCCCCTCAGCGCTGCCACCAAAGCCGCAGTGCCTGGCTCCACTGAGCTCCAAATAAGGAACTCAGCTGGTGGCTGCAGCTAGAGGAAGTTGATGATGTCTCATCTCTTCCTGCATCCATCACATCTTGTCTTTAATCTGCAGGCGAAATCTAACACAGCCAAAGTAAGCAGTGGTCACTGCAAAACTGAGGAAACCCTGAGACCTTCAGCTGGTCAATCATCATGCAGCTCGCAGCTTGTTCGTGTCTGTGGGGAGCGGGCACAGGTCACCCTCAATTTATCCTGCAGCCTTGGGGAAAGTGCAACAGGCTGGGAGCCAGGAGACCAAAGGGTCTAGTCTTTAATCTTTGCCTGACCACGATTTCCATGCAGATTCCCCTCTCCCATCCTGTCCTTTCTTACATTCTGGAATCAAACCTCACCGGTGACACATGTAGGTAAAATTAATACGTGATCATGCAATTAAAGGCTGGCGTCATAATGCTTGTGCATGAGGGTGCAGAGTTTAGGTTGCTCAGAAAACTGTAACTGTGGCATTTCCCGGTGCTGGAGGGTTTGACTCTGCAGCCTTCCCACTCAGCCTGCAAACCTGCCCACGTGCACAACACCTGCCCTGGCACCGTGTGAGGAGCGGGCGCGATGGGGAACACCTGGGTTTGCTGCCTCTTGCACCATAGCTGAGCAGGGAGGATGGCTTTACACTGTAACGCCTGGTTCAAAGGGACTTTTCTCAGCGTGGTGAATTAAATAAACCGGGTTCAAAGGAAAACTGGAGGAAGAGAAATTCCATCCCGTGCCCCCAGCTGGGAGCGATCCAGGGACCTTCTAATGCCCCTGCAGAGACCCTGCCCCCGAGCTGGAGGAGACACTGTCAGTGGTTATGGGCCCAGGCCCCTAGAGAGGGATGTGACGCAGGCTTTGTTTATACTCCATTGGCTAGAGGGCAGGAGGAAGCTGGGGGTCAGGAAGGTTTGACTCAGTTCTGGGCTCTGGCAGGGGAGTGAGGACTAGTGGTTAGAGCTGGGGTGGAGATGGGGCCAGAGATCCTGGTGTAACCATCGCGGTGTCGCCCCTCCAGGGCTCGCACACAGCACTGGGCCAGGCCAGGGCTGCATTAAAAGTGCTTCAGCTTTCCAGCCAATGGGTCCCCATGAGCCTCCTTCAATCAGCCCCCTCGACCCAGGACCCCAACCCCCCTGCTCACCAGAACCCCGGGAGCCTTCACCCCCGGTCCCGGAGAAGGAGGGAGATGGGCAGCAGATACTTTGCAAAGCAGGGTCATTCCCCCCAACACACGGCCTGACCCCCCACTTCAGAATGACCCCCCCAGGCCTGACCCCCCGAGTCTCCCAGCTTAGCTTGTGTCACGCCACACCCCTCCTCCTCACATTGTGCCCCCTGGCCCATGTCCCCTCACAGACCACTAGCCCCTTCCCCCCACGCCCCCCAGCATCTCTGTCCTGTCCCCTCTCACTGCCCCCCACTGGCCATGGCCACCATCTCCCATTGCTCCCCAAAGGAAGGGACCCCAGCTGCCCTCAGTTAACATGGCCGCCCCGTCACCCCCTGCAGCCAATGCCTCAGCCTGGACGTGGGGAACAATCCTGCCCCCCTGGACTGTCTATAAGGGCAAGGAGGGATGACTGTGGGGTTGGGGGCATTACGGGGCATAGAATGTGGGGCGGGGGATGTGGGGGGGGTGGAGACTGAGGGGACAGAAAAAATGGGGAACCCTGAAGCTGAGGAGGCTGGAACTGGGTTGGGGCTGAGCAGGGGGCAGTGAAGGGGAGGCTGCTGGGGGTAGAAATGGGAGCCTGGGGGAACTTGGGGGCACCTTCTCCTTCCTCACTCCTCAACCCCCCCTCAAATCCTGCCCCCCCCAGCTCTGACCTTCTGAGGAGGGGAGCCTGGCTGCTCTCAAACTCCATCCTGGCCCTTCTCCCCTCAGCCCTCTTCCTGACCAACTTCCCTCAAACTCCAGGCTCCCCGCATCCAGTTCCCCCAAAACATCCGCTATACGGGGCCCAGAAGCACAAGGGGCTAAATCCCTCTGTGCCCTGTTGTGTTCATGGAGACGAAATAAAGGGCCCAAGGTGCGAACACGCCCCAGCCCCTGCCCCACACTGAACAAGGTTAAACACCAGCTGGGGGCAGGGTCCAGAGTCCGCAGTTTGCTCAGCCCCATGGCAACCCCCCCCATTGACCCCTGAGACCGGCTGTGACAGACCCAGCAAAGCAGGAACCAGGGGAGCCGTGGCAGGCACCGTGTGAAACAAAGGGTTTGTTCCAGCCCCGGCTCCGTTTCCTGGAGTGAGTCTCTAGGTGGAAAATCCCCCGGGTTTGGGCGTCTCCCCACTGGCCCCGGAGACGCTAGTGACTGTCCTGGGGGGGCAGAGGAGCCAGCGGAGCTGGGCTGGAGCCGGCGTCACCACAGCTTCTGTTAAAGCCCGACCCTGTTTCCTCCCAGGTTGGGGGTACAGCTGGGGGAGGGACGATGGTGTCGGGGTCCCACTCGCTGGCCGCTCTGCTCAGGATGCCTCCGTGGAGGAGGGTCTGGATGTCCTGGGGGGCCCAGGGTACAGGGGGTGGCAGCCACAACGGTGAAGCCAATTTCTCTCCCCCCGTCTCTTTAAGGACCCAAGTCCAGAGAAAGGGCCCATGAACCTCGTGGCAGGCGGCACCTGGGGGGGGGGAGTTGGGGCTGATCAGATCTGAATTGATGGTGATGCCGGGCTGGGCATGGGGCAGGCTGAGCTGCCTGAAAAGCAGGAGCTAGGCAGGAGTTGGTGGGTGAAGGTCTCCCAGTCTAGAGAGGGGAGGGGGGAAATCGAGGAGAACAGATGCCCTGGATGCCGGCCCTGAAGGAAGAGGCCCCGGAGGAGGGCGGAGAAGGACCCTGATGGAGAGGAAGCAGCCCAGGTTTGGGATGGGACAAAGGTTGGCTGCTGGTTGTAGGTCTCTGGGCTGGACCCTGGAGTGGCAGGCGGGCCGGGGCTCCCCTACCAGCCACGGGGGCAGTGGCACAGAGCGGGCAGAGGAGCAGGAGCCTGCCTGGACCAGTCACCCAGCGGGAGTTTGATACCCCAGATGGGGAGGACCAGAGCAACCAGCCAGAGGCCAAGCCCCAGAGAAGGGGCACCCAGAGTGATGCAAAGGGAGCAGCTGGGCTCTAAGCAGTGAGTGTGAGACCCCAGGGTGAGAGACCAAAGGAGGGGGCATTGGACAGGATATGAGCTAATCCCCAGATGTGGCTGCAAGGAGGCACCCCAGTGGTGAGCATAACACATCTAAGCCCCTTCATTTTCAATTTAAACTGATTTTTATGGAAAAAATCCCAGGTTTTATAAAAATTCAGTTTATTACAATTTTCACCCTTCATTTGTATCATTCAAATATATAAAAAATAACTTGTTTTATTAGAAAAATACAATTCACATTGCCCGAGAGATCTGTATTATGCTAAAATGTTAGTCTGTGTGGATATGCAGAGCTGCCTATTGAAGGAAAGCTATGGATTAGCCTGGAAGGTACACCCAATAACCAAAGAGGTGCGCACGCAAACTCTGACACGCATGCGCATCTGAACTTACCAATGAATCTCACACGCCCACCACGTACACATTTCAAGCTGCCAGCAGATGACGGGTTAAAGATCTGACACACTAAAATAGGAAGAAAACGACAATCTGTCTCAGAACACGGTTCAGGACACAAGGCATCAAAGTTATAGGCTAATAGTTCTAACTCTACAACAGGAAACTGTTTATTCAAATGAAAAGTTTTATCAGGGGCACATGTCCTGGTTTCAGATTTCCCCCCTCCCATGGACACACGCCCTGGCTGTCTCCGATACTCCCCGAGGAAGAGAATGAGAGCAGATGCCCCTCACCCAGCTACACCAAGCCCCAAATAAGGAACTCAGCTGGTGGCTCCAGCTACAGGAAGCTGATGGTGGCTCATCTCTTCCTTAGAGACTAACAAATTTATTAGAGCATAAGCTTTTGTGAGCTACAGCTCACTACATTGGATGCATACAGTGGAAAATATAGTGGGGAGATTTTAGATACACAGAGAACATGAAACAATGGGTGTTACCATACAGACTGTAACAAGAGTGACCAGGAAAGGTGACAGGTTTCAGAGCAGCAGCCGTGTTAGTCTGTATTCACAAAAAGAAAAGGAGTACTTGTGGCACCTTAGAGACTAACAATTTATTTGAGCATAAGCTTTTGTGAGCTACAGCTCACTTCAGAAAGCTTATGCTCAAATAAATTTGTTAGTCTCTAAGGTGCCACAAGTACTCCTTTTCTTTTTTCAGGAAAGGTGAGCTATTACCAGCAGGAGAGCGGGGGCGGGGCGGGAAACTTTTTGTAGTGAAGACCTAAAAGTGGCAATTTTTCAACAAAAAAACTTCAAAAACAGACTCCAACAAGAGACTGCTGAATTGGAATTAATTTGCAAACTGGATACAATTAATTTAGGCTTGAATAAAGACTTGGAGTGGATGTGTCATTGCACAAAGTAAAACTATTTCCCCTTGTTTATTTCCCCTCCCACTGTTCTTGTAAAGTGCTGGAAGTGGCCCACCTTGATTATCACTACAAAAGGTTCCATACCGCCCCCCCCCCCCCGCTCTCCTGCTGGTAATAGCTGACCTTTCTTGGTCACTCTTGTTACAGTCTGTATGGTAACACCCATTGTTTCATGTTCTCTGTGTATCTAAAATCTCCCCACTATATTTTCCACTGTATGCATCCGATGAAGTGAGCTGTAGCTCATGAAAGCTTATGCGCTAATAAATTTGTTAGTCTCTAAGGTGTCACAAGTCCTCCTTTTCTTTTTACGGATACAGACTAACACGGCTGCTATTCTGAAACCTGTCATCTCTTCCTGTGGCAAGATTGGATTGGCAAGATTGGCAAGATTGGAAGATTGGGCCAAAAGAAATCTAATGAGGTTCAATAAGGATAAGTGCAGGGTCCTGCACTTAGGATGGAAGAATCCAATGCACCGCTACAGACTAGGGACCGAATGGCTCGGCAGCAGTTCTGCGGAAAAGGACCTAGGGGTGACAGTGGACGAGAAGCTGGATATGAGTCAGCAGTGTGCCCTTGTTGCCAAGAAGGCCAATGGCATTTTGGGATGTATAAGTAGGGGCATAGCGAGCAGATCGAGGGACGTGATCGTTCCCCTCTATTCGACACTGGTGAGGCCTCATCTGGAGTACTGTGTCCAGTTTTGGGCCCCACACTACAAGAAGGATGTGGATAAATTGGAAAGAGTACAGCGAAGGGCAACAAAAATGATTAGGGGTCTAGAGCACATGACTTATGAGGAGAGGCTGAGGGAGCTGGGATTGTTTAGTCTGCAGAAGAGAAGAATGAGGGGGGATTTGATAGCTGCTTTCAACTACCTGAAAGGGGGTTTCAAAGAGGATGGCTCTAGACTGTTCTCAATGGTAGCAGATGACAGAACGAGGAGTAATGGTCTCAAGTTGCAGTGGGGGAGGTTTAGATTGGATATTAGGAAAAACTTTTTCACTAAGAGGGTGGTGAAACACTGGAATGCGTTACCTAGGGAGGTGGTAGAATCTCCTTCCTTAGAGGTTTTTAAGGTCAGGCTTGACAAAGCCCTAGCTGGGATGATTTAACTGTGACTTGGTCCTGCTTTGAGCAGGGGGTTGGACTAGATGACCTTCTGGGGTCCCTTCCAACCCTGATATTCTATGATTCTATGATTCTATGATTCTATGAAAATATAATGGGGAGATTTTATCCACTGTATGCATCCAATGAAGTGAGCTGTAGCTCACGAAAGCTTATGCTCTAATAAACTTGTTAGTCTGTAAGGTGCCACAAGTCCTCCTTTTCTTTTTACAGATACAGACTAACATGGCTGCTACTCTGAAACATCTCTTCCTGTGTCTATCACACCTTGTCTCTAATCTGCAGGTGAAATCTAGTGCAGTCAAAGTAAGCAGAGGTCTTTGCAACCCTCAGGAAACCTTGGGACCGTCAGCCTTGCCAATCATCATACAGCTTGCAGCTTGTCCATGTCTCTGTGGAGAGGAGGGACAGGCCACCCTCAATGTACCCTGCAGACTTGGGGAAGGTGCACTGGGATGGGAGCCAGGAGACCAAAGGGTCTGGTCTTCAATCTTCGACTAACCACGATTTCCATGAAAATTCCACCCTCTTTTCAATCTGGGTTCAAGTGGCTGGTGATCCATGTAGGTAAAATTAATACACGATCATGCAATTAAAGGATGGCATCGTAATGGATGTGCACAAGGGGGCAGAGATAATGTTGTTCAGGAAACCATAACTGTCACATTTCCTGGCACTGGAGGGTTTGATTCTGCAGCCTTTTCTCTCAGCCTGGGAGGGAGGGCCCTGGGCTGGGGAAGAGGGTTGGGTGCAGGAAGGGGTGCAGGCTCTGGGAGGGAGTTTGGGTGCAGGAGGGAGCTCCAGGCTGGAGCAGAGGGTTTGGGTGCGAGAGGGGGTGAGGGATGTGGGCTCCGGCTCAGCAGCACTTACTTCGAGTGGCTCCTGATTGGCAGCACAGCAGGGCAAAGGAAGGCTCAGTGCCTGCTCTGGTCCCTGTGGCTCCTGAGGGGTGAGCAGGGGTCTCCGCACACTGCCCCTGCCCTGAGCGCCAGCTCCGCAGCTCCCATTGGCCACAGTTCCTGGCCACCACATTTCGTCCCCAGCATGGAGCATCAGCGATGGGGCAGAGACAGGGTCAGGGTCTCCCTGGGATCCAGGGGACCAAGGTATCAACCGAGATCTTCCACCTCCGTACTCCCACATCTAGGGGGCTGAGATCTCCCCCCCACACAAACTTCACTGGCTGGACCTCCTGTCTGCTGAGTGCCAGGGCTCATGGAGCCCCCCTGGAGTCTTGCTGGGTGTGGGGCTGGGAGCTGAGGAGCCGGGCTGGGCACCTCACCTGCTACAATGATCTTCACAGGGTCGTTGGGCTCTGAGTAGGCAGCTTCTCCTGATCTATCGCTGTAATGGCAGGTGTAGCTGCCCCCCTGTTCCCATCTGACGCTGGTGATGGGAAATTCAGCCTCAGAGCCAGCAGGGCCTGTGTAAATCAGCTAGTTCCCATCTCCATCCTTGTAGAGGAGGAACCTCATTTCCTGTTACTGATGCCGACACCGGATGGTGATGTTTCCCCCCATGGGGATCACCCCACCGGGGCTGATGGAGATGGAGGGTTTGGAGTAGGACCCCTCTGGATTCACAAGCAAGCAGGCAGTAAGTGGGGGTGACACAAACTGCATCCGTCTGATTCAGTGCTCTGACCGTCTGTCCCTCCAACATTTCACCCCCACCCATCTCTAGGGTACAGGCCCGGCCCCATGGCTCAAAGCTGGGGAGAGACACAGGAAGGGGAAAGATTTCCAATCTTGGATTCCTTCAGTTCTCCAGGGTCAATTCAGCCTTGCCCCAGCTACAATCACGGGTGACTCCAGATTGACCGCAGGGGGGCTGAGATCACAATCCGGCTCTGTCCCCATTACAGTTGAGGGTGAATTGGGATCTGCCCTGGAAGGATTCATGGGACACATCTGGGTCCTTTGAGCAAGCAGCTCCCAGGACAGGCCCCCCAAAACAACATGTTTGCAAAATCCCCCGGTTGTTCTAACGATTTCCTGTCCACACCTGGGGCTCAAGGTGTGGCTCTGCTATTCCACCCCAAACCGCTCTCAGCCACTGGGGATTTAGTTCCGCTCTGCACGGTGCCAGCAGCCCCTTTGGGGACAGGATATTGCCAGAACTATTCAGGGGGACGTTGAGAAGGCTGGGTCGGGGTGAGCCTGACCCACAAGCAAAGCAGTGAAACACTTGTGTATAGCAAGCCGAGGGCTGAGAAACAACAGTGCATTGCTCAGGTCCCTCTGCGTGTCTACTTCTTACAGCCCTGACCTGTTCCCTGGATCCACTGCCAGCTCTCTGGGCAGAGTTCAGGTCACTGCGGGTAGGCTGGTGCCTATTTGCTGGGAGGCAGAAGTTTGAGTGCTGGTGAATTCATTCTATGTGGGGCCCATCCTTGTAATGAGTGGGGTGAGGTCTCAGTCCCCCCATCCAGGTGTGGAAGGGAGCAGAGGTCTTACAGGATCATCCCTTTGGGGGACCTGTGCCCCTCACCCCCCACTCACATCCCTCGTCCTTAATTTGGAAATTCCCCCAGCTGCCCCATTCCCCACAGATACTCATGTCCCGACACTCCGCTCCACCCAGCCAACCAGCAGCCTGGAGAGGAGACGGGTCATTAGGGACCAGATCCCAGAGCAACTGGATCCTACACCCTGGTCTCAGATCCACCCTCCCAACACACACCCTGGCCTCAGATCCCCCCCATGGCACACGCCCTGGTCTCAGATCCCCACCATGGGCACACACCCTGGTCTCAGACCCCCACATGGGCAGGGGTAAAAGTAAGTTACAGAACTTACCGGGGGGCGTGGCCTTAACCAGAAGAAGCATGGCCTTAAATCCCTGGGCCCTTTAAATCTTGATTTAAAGGGCCAGGGCTCCAGCTGCGGTAGTGGTGCCTGGGAGCCCGGGCCCCTTTAAATTAACCCCCAAGCTACCAGCTGCAGAGGCGGCTGGGAACCCCGAGGCTTGGGGGCGATTTAAAGGGCCCAGGGCTCCAGCTACCGCAGCAGAGCCCTGGGCCCTATAAATCACTGTGGAGCCCTGGGGGCTCCCAGCTGCCACTGCTACCCTGGGACTCTGGGCTCTGGCAGAGCTTTAAAGGGCCCGGGGCTCCGCTGTGGTAGTGGCTGCCGGAGTCCCGAGCCCTTTAAATCCCCGCCTGAGCCCTGCTGCCCGAGCCCTGGGGTAGCGGCAGCCAGGCTCCATCGGGGATTTAAAGGGCCCCGGGGCTCCAGGCGCCACTACCACCCTGGCCCTTTAAATCCCTGCCATAGACCCCCCCACCCCTACCCCAGGGCTTCGGCAGCAGGGCTCAGGTGGGGATTTAAAGGGCCCCGGGGGAGGTAGTGGGGTCTGGAGCTCCGGGGTCCTTTAAATCCCTGCCAGAGCCCCCCCCCACCCACCCCAGGGCTCAGGCAGCAG
This sequence comes from Dermochelys coriacea, assembly GCF_009764565.3. Classification (NCBI taxonomy): domain Eukaryota; kingdom Metazoa; phylum Chordata; order Testudines; family Dermochelyidae; genus Dermochelys; species Dermochelys coriacea. The sequence goes on from NC_050090.1 coordinate 12,168,177, forward strand.
GGCTCAGGCGGGGATTTAAAGGGTCCCGGGGCAGTAGCAGCAGCTGGAGCTCCAGGACCCTTTAAATCCCCACCTGAGCCTTGCTGCCCAAGCCCTGGGGTAGGGGTGGGGGGGGCTCTGGCAGGGATTTAAAGTGTCCCGGGGCTCCAGCCGCTGCTACCGCCCCAGCCCTTTAAACCCCCACTGCAGCCCCGCCACCACTACCCCAGGGCTTTAAATTGCCCTCTGGGAAAGCCGGCCCCAGTAAGGCGCACCGGATCTTACCGGTATGCCGTACCGGGGCATACCAGCTTACTCTCACATCTGCCCATGGGCACACGCCATGGTCTCAGAGCCCCCCACCCCATGGGCACATACCCTGGTCTCAGATCCCCCCCATTGGGCACCCGCCCTGATCTCAGATCCCGCCGTCCAGACACACGCCCTGGTCTCAGACCCCCCTCCCATGGGCACATGCTCTGGTCTCAGATCCTCCCATGGGCACACGCCCCTGGTCTCAGACCCCCCGTCCCATGGGCACACACCCTGGTCTCAGACCCTCCTCTCATGGGCACACGCCCCTGGTCTCAGATCCCGCCCCCCAGACACACGCCCTGGTCTCAGACCCCCCCCACCATGGGCACAGACCCTGGTCTCAGATCCCCCCCATGGGCACACGTCCTGGTCTCAGACCCCCCTCCCATGGGCACACGCTCTGGTCTCAGATCCCTGCATGGGCACATGCCCCTGGTCTCAGACCCCCCTCCCATGGGCACACGCTCTAGTCTCATATCCTCCCCCATGGGCACACACTCTGGCTGTCTCCGATGCTCACTGAGGAGGACCGTCAGAGCAGACGCCATGATGGGGCAGCGGGGGGCTTCTCAGCGCTGCCACCAATAACCCGGTGCCCAGCTCCACCTGCGAATCCACTTCTTGCGTATCCACCGAGCCTGAGGCCCGAGTGCGAGCAGAATGAGGCACTGAGCTGGGGGCTGCAGCCCCAGGAAACCCGTGATCCACTCGGCCCCTTTCTTCCCCATCAAATGGTTTCTCTGCCAAATCTACTGCAGCCAGAGCAAAGCCAGCTCCCTGAAGCTCCCAGCAAATCACATCCCAGCAGTCGGTCTCCAGCGAGCAAGATGCAGCTGAAGACCTTTTTGAGTCGATGCTGCTCAGTTTTAGGATGTACAGGTGTCCTTTGCTCTGTATACTGTAGAAGTGGGTGAAGGGATAGAAATGTGCAAGACTAGCTGGGTTTGAGTTGCTCCACATTCCCCTGTGCAGATAAGCAGTGTGTTAATGCACACCGAGATTTCACAGGAATCCTCCAGAGAGCTCTCTGGGAAACGTTCCCGGAGGTACTGGCCAATCCTCTGCCGGAGATTCCTGGGCAGAGCTGCTTTGTTCCTTCCCCCCAGTGTAGGAAGCTTTCCCGCGCCACTCGGCAATCGCTTGCGCAAGGTGGCACACTGGTGAGCAGCATAGGGACCGGGACTGAAACCACACGCACGTAGTAGATGCATCCTTGCTTCTCCTCAGCAGTGAGAGATATGCTTTAATGATCCCCTGCCTGTGGAAAATGGTGGCAGAATTTACAATCTTGTCCCTACTCACCAGCACTGTTCCCCTGGAAACATCACCTACACTCTTTGCCCCAGTTTGAACGCCCACCAGTGAAGACACACAAAAAGCTTGAAAAGTTTCTGGAGGGGATGGGATGACGAGACACCCCACAACAGGGTAGAACAGGACATGGTTAGCATAGGTTTCAGAGTAGCAGCCGTGTTAGTCTGTATTCGCAAAAAGATAAGGAGTACTTGTGGCACCTTAGCGACTAACAAATTTATTAGAGCATAAGCTTTCGTGAGCTACAGCTCACTTCATCAGATGCATCTGGTGGAAAAAACAGGAGAGATTTATATACACACACAGAGAACATGAAACAATGGGTTTATCATACATACTGTAAGGAGAGTGATCAGTTAAGATAAGCCATCACCAGCAGCAGGGGGGGGGGAAAGGAGGAAAACCTTTCATGGTGACAAGCAAGGTAGGCTAATTCCAGCAGTTAACAAGAATATCAGAGGAACAGTGGGGGGTTTTGGTTAGCATAGAAATCAGTGACTTTCAGCCAAGTCCATCCTGGGGGAAGGGAAGCCCAGATCCATGGCTCTGGCCTTCTCCCTATGCTCCCAGCCAGCCCGGACTGACTCGCTTCCAGCTGCCTGGCCCCAGGCCCCCCATTGCCCCTCCTCCAGCCTTTGTCTCACTCGGGGCCCAGCATCACCTGGTCGCATACCCCTCCTGGGCTCAGGTTATGAAGGGGTCGGCCATAGCATACTTGCAGGTAGCTGGAACAGCCCCCACAGAAGTCACACACCCTTATTCCCACCACTTAGGCATTGGTGCAATACACAGGGAAACTGATGCACACACAGTATTCATGCAAAACAGTAAGACTCACATAGGCTCACATACAACATAACAAGGGAAAATCCCCACTTCATCCCAGGGACATTAACCATTAAGACAGCTATCTAGTGATATGGTGGATTCTCCATCACTTGAAGTCCTCAGATCAAGACAGGACCTTTTCAAAGTGGAAAGTTGTGGGCTTGATGCAGAAACCACTGGGGGGAGGTTCTCTGGCCTGTGTTAGCCATCACTGTGGTCCTTCTGGCCTTGAGATCTATGAAACCATCAACACATCTAAAAAGTAAGTCCATGTGGATCCATACGGCTGGGGACACAGGAAGCAAAACCTCTGTCCTATTCCCCATGGGTGGAAAATTCCCTTCCACCCGATGGAAACATCAGATGAAGCTCCGCCTCTGACTTCACACTCACAGTGCTTCTTGCCATGTCTACTTCTTTGCATTATCATCCCCCCCCCCCCCCCCAGCCCCGATGCTGCAGAACATTTAAGCATGTGCTTTGCTGATGCCTGTCTTTTAACTCTGTACTTTTTGGTTGGGCACATGGGAGCGTGGTGAGCGTGAGGCGTTACTGTACCTTTAAGGTCTTGGCAGAACGCCATACTTGGCAGAACGCCATTGATTTGTTAGTCCTGGGGACTTAGGAACAGAACAGATAAGACACAATTTATTGCATGGTCCCACTTTTATAATGAGTTTACCATATTTTCTTGCTGCTGTCATTCTGATCCAATTAGAGCCACTGTACACCCAATTGGTTGAATTTGGGAGGCAGAATGGTATTAACCTTAATAATAGCACCGAGCTTTTATTTGTTTTTCCAAGTGACAGTTAAGAGGTGACTTTGCCCCAGTGTACAAGTACAGGCATTGTGCGAAGGCATCATTAGCTCCGTGTTACAAATTGAGAAACTGAGGCAGGGAGTAAGGCAAGCCTGCCTCCTGCTGGCGGTAATGGCCTCCTTTCCACTGCAATACACCCTCGTCATGAATGACAGGATCTGCACCCAACTGACAGCCACGCCATGGAGCAGAGCTTTCCTGCTGTGTGCGTCCTATCCAGGTTCACTTTCGTCAGACAAGCAGCAGCATCCGTTCAGCCTGCAGGTTCCAGGCCATGTTGAGACTGGCCTGTTTGGACACCCAGATTGTGATGTTCTCCACCAGCATCTTCACCCTTCTTTGCCCTTGTGACATACGTCTGCATCATTGTGGCTGTGCTAAGGATCCACTCCACCCAGGGCAGGGTCAAGGCTTTCTCCACCTGTGCCTCCCACCTCACCATGGTCCCCCATCTTCTACAGGATGGCCACAGTCATGTACCTTCTCTGGATGGGCATTGATGTGTTTTATATGGTCGTGGCTCCCAGGCCGAACCCGTTGAGCTACAGCCTGAAGAAGAAAATAGACGAAGGGGGCTCCGAGGAAGTTAGCAGGTGGGAAAGTTCATTCCTGAGGGCCACTGATAGCTTCCATTGGATTGTTATGGTCACTATCCTCCAGGACGGGCACCTCCAAGCTTGCTGCATTTTGCTCGTAGAAACTTCCCTTTGGACAGTCACACTTTGCTGTATTGGAGGGTGGGCGGTGCCCTCAGTATAATTGTGCCTGTTTCTAAAGCGCTTCACAAAGAAATAAAATGAAAACGAAAGCAAAAGGTGTCCCCATTTCATTCTGTTAAGCCACAAGGACCACAGGCGCTGACTTTATGATTTCCCCCGGGGTGCACGAACCTTGCTCCTTCTCACTCCTTCCCCCATGCCACCCATTCCCCCAAGGCCCCACTCCTGCTCTGCCTCTTCCTGCCCCATTCCGCCCCCTCCCCCGAGTGTGCCCCACCCTTGCTCCGCGTCTTCCTGCCCCCACTCCTCCCTTATCCCCCCAGTGCCTCCTGCCCGCCGCTGGACAGCTGTTTTTTCCCCAAGAGTGCTCCAGCCCCAAAGCCAGCGCCTATGGTCGGTAGGTGACCAACTTTTCAAAAGGCAAAAGTGGGACACGTGCAGGAGCCCCGCCCACCCACCTGTGGCCCTGCCCTAGCTCCGCCTCTTCACGGAGGTCACAGCCCCTGCTCCTCCTCTACCCCCAAGGCCACACCCCCTGGCCAGGCCAGGCTGGAAGCTGGAACTGGGCCATGGTAAGAGCTGCCCAGGGAGCCCAGGCCACTATGGAGAAGCCCTGGACCTTCCAGCTGCCCTGGGGTGCCCAAGAGCAGCCCCCGGCCTGTGTCCCCACCCCCTGGGGCCCTGAGATACCTCAAAATTCTCAACTTTTTTCTCAACTTTAAAATGTGGAATTTTCTTGTTCTTTGGTTTTAAATATTCTCCTGTGAAAACTTTAACTCAGTCACTGTAGTGTTCTGTTTAAGAGCCTTCCGGAAAGTAACTAGCCTTGAAACAGAAGTGAAAGCCGGGCTCCCAACTCTCATGATTTTGTCGTGAGTCTCACGTTACTGATTGTTTTCCTTAAAGCTCCAGCTCCTGGAGTCAAGTGGATCTGTGCTGATTTCAGCCTTGATTCTTAAAGCAAAACGAAGTTTCTAGCCCTCATGGCTGTGGAGAAAGCTTCAAAATGTGACCCCAGGGCACCCTAATGGCTCAAAAAACAGAAGGCAAATAAAAAGAACACCACATCTATTATTTGTACATAATTTCATGCTTTTAGAGACAATCTCATGATTTTTGGTGAGCCTGATTCATGATTTTTGACCATTTGGGGTTGGCAATACTATGAAAGTGTCATTTTCATGCCTGGTTAAAGTCACCTTCTAGTCGATTATTTGTAGTGGGGTAATACTGAGAGATGGATGGGCTGATGGATGAGTGGGTTGCAAGATGGATGGGTTGATGGACAGATTGGTGGAGGGATGGGTTGACAGACAGATGGGTTCATGTATGAACGGTTGGATGGATAGATGGATGGATGGATGGGTTCATGGATGGATGGACGGATGGCTGGATGGGTTGAAGGACGATGGATGGATGGATTGACGGATGGATGGGTTGACAGACGGATGGGTTCATGGATGGACAGATGGACGGATGGGTTGAAGGACAGGTGGATGGATGGGTTGAAGGATGGATGGGTTGGTTGTTGATTGATTGCATCGCAGCTTACAATCTCCTCCCACCTTGGCGTCTACCCCCATGGGCTGCCTTCGGGGCTGGAGTGGCTCAGTTTTTCACTGCTGTTAGGCAGGAGTTCTTGTTGACGTCCTTCTCCTCACAGCTGTGGCAGCCCTGGTTATCGCACTGGTACAGGGGCACTTTACAGAGCGTTTGCCACGAGTTCCATACAAACTGCTTTCCCCGCCCTCTGTCTTGTAGGAAAACCTCCATGAAGGCCAAGGCGCGGCGGTCTTCATTTATGGCACCAAAGATCCCATCCATGAGTTCTTGGATGCGGTGGTCATCCTTTAAGCTGAGGCAGGTGCCCAGACAGGGGGCAAAATAGGTGAAGAAGATGAAGCAGCCATTCCAGCCACATGGGTTGTTCAGAAACCACCTGGTGTAGCGGTTACTACCAAACCATTCTTCCAAGGCGTGGGTCACTGGGCACGTGGTCTGGCCCTGGGCCTTATCCAGGAGGCGGGAGACTGGGCTCACCCCATTCTGGTCCAGGCGGAGCATCAGCCACTCAGAGTGCAGGGAGCGGTTGTTATTTTTGTCGGGTTTGGCAGCGACAATGTGATCTCCCTCGTACAGAAAGTCCTCCTCCAGCTTGGATTTCATCGCCTGGAGCTCAGTCACGGGCAGGTGCTTCTGCAGATCATGCAGGCTGGTGCTTTGGCACATGGATGGCGGCAAGGAGATGGCCACCGCGTACTGAATGGTGGGGGTGGGAACGGTGACAGGGTGATACCTGGGGGAGAGGGGGCAGGGGGAGCATGAGCCCAGGGGAGATCACACACTGAGCATGGGGTTAATGAGCATGAACTGTGCAAACACTTGCACAGCCCACAAACATTCATCCTCCCCCTGCACCTCCAGAAACACCCCTCCCATCTTGGGGCCCCATGTCCCTCCTGCACCTCCAGAATCACCCCTCCCATCTTAAGGGCCCATGTCCCTTCTGCACCCCCAGAATCACCCCTCCCAGCTCTGGGATACATCTCCCCCCTGTACCCCCAGAATCACCAGTTCTGAGGCAGTGGCTCTAGGTAATCCTGTGATACCAGCAGACACAAGGGGTCCCTGCTGCTTCCTTTGTGGCTAGGTGGGTGGGGCAGGCCCAAAACACACGCACACACCCCATGCTGGTCACTCACTGGTGGACGTGATCCACTATGGCTTTGAGCGCGGCTGGGTTGATGCTCCCAGTGATCTCTGGCCCGAAGCAGAGGAGAAGGGGCAGCAGCAGGAGTCCAGTCTTGGGTATGCATCCTGGCACCTACACAGGACCCTGCAGCATCAGCGCCCCTGAGCCATGGGCACAAACCCAGAGCCACCCAATGGACATCTCCTAGCCCCTGCAGTGCTACTGACAGGAGAGGGGAGGGGGGTGCCCCTGGAGCTTGATGGGGTGGGTGGGTGGGCGTAGGTGAGTGGCAGAGGGGACCCACATGGAATTATGTGAGACAGGGGGCAGGTGGGCAGCGGGGACACCCCTGGGGCTCCATGGGCCAGGAGGTGGGGGGTAAGGGGGACTCACCAGGGTTTCCATGGCGCAGGGGCAGGGAGTATTCACCAGGGTTTCCATGGGGCAGGGGCAGGGGGAACTCACCAGGGTTTCCATGGAGCAGGAGCTCGGGGTACCATCCCACACTGACAGAGACTCACACCAGACCTCTAGTGATGTGCTCAGCTCCCAGCCCCTCCTCTTATAGCCCCATTCTCCCTCCCTCCCCAACCCTCACTGCAGAGGGGTGGTGCCCACTCCTGCTGTCCAGTGACCAGCCCAGGGGAGGTGGCACCAGGCACCACTCGATTGCTTCATTCAATATAGCTTTTAAAGGAACCTCCATGGGGCTGAGCCAGGAGGGATGGAGGAGATGGCAGCAGGGACCCCCACACACACCTAGCATAATCCCCAGCTGCCAGGGTCTAACTCCTGGGGCAGGGCTGGCAGACTGTGCCCCACTTAAACACAGATCCCCCCTTTCCCAGTGACTGGCTCAGGCTCTCTGCAGCATCACTGCATCCATCACACGGGGGGATTTGCCTAGTCTGGGAGGGAATGTCTCGGACAATGGATGGGGATGGTAGGTGATGAGGTCCGGGGCAGATGGGGGTGTGCTGAGGGTTGAGGAAGATGGGGTTGGGGAATGGAGGGTGGTGAGGGCTGGGCAGACTGCAGGCTGAAGTGCTGGAGAGCTGGCCCCATCCGGGTGGGCCTGCTTTGTCTCATGCTGGGGGTGACAGTGTGAAGTTGCTAATTTTCCAACATGTGAGCAACGGCCACAAAGCTTCACCGCAATCGAGGGGCCTCACATCTCTGTCCTTGTGTCCAGTGCTCACATCTCTGTCCATGTGTCCAGCTCTCTCCCACCTCGTCCAGCCAGCCAACAGGGCAGGAGGCCTGTCTTAAATATAAAGGGAAGGGTAACCACCTTTCTGTATACAGTGCTATAAAATCCCTCCTGGCCAGAGGCAAAACTCTTTCACCTGTAAAGGGTTAAAAAGCTAAGAGAACCTCGCTGGCACCTGACCAAAATGACCAATGATGAGACAAGATACTGTCAAAGCTGGAGGGGGGGGAACAAAGGGTCTGTCTGTGTGTGTGATGCTTTTCCTGGGAACAGATCAGGAATGCAGCCTCAGAACTTCTGTTAGTTAGTAAGTAATCTAGCTAGAAATGCGTTAGATTTCCTTTTGTTTAATGGCTGGTAAAATAAGTTGTGCTGGATGGAATGTATATTCCTGCTTTTGTGTCTTTTTGTAACTTAAGGTTTTGCCTAGAGGGATTCTCTATGTTTTGAATCTGATTACCCTGTAAGGTATTTACTATCCTGATTTTACAGAGGCGATTCTTTTACCTTTTCTTCAATTAAAATTCTTCTTTTAAGAACCTGACTGATTTTTCACTGTTCTGAAGATCCAAGGGTTTGGGTCTGTGTTCACCTGTACAAATTGGTGAGGATTTTTATCAAGCCTTCCCCAGGAAAGGGGGTGTAAGGCTTGGGGGGATATTTTGGAGGAAAACGTCTCCAAGTGGGCTCTTTCCCTGGTCTTTGTGTAAGACACTTGGTGGTGGCAGCATACAGTTCAAGGCCAAGGGAAGTTTTTAACCTAAGCTGGTAAGAATAATCTTAGGAGGTCTTTCATGCAGGTCCCCACATCTGTGCCCTAGAGTTCAGAGTGGGGAAGGAACCTTGACAAGGCCGAACGTGCCCATCTGTCACTCAGCGAGATCAGTTTGCCACTGTCTGTGCCAGCAGCACTGTGCAACGAAATGGGGCATTGGGCACATCCCAGCAGGTGCCAATCGGCCCCAAGCCATTGGAGTCAATTTGGTAGGTCCCAGCTGGTGCCAATCGGCCCTGATGTCAATGGAGCTGCTCCACCTGGGAATCCTCACTCCAAGCTCACTCTGGGCTGGGGAGAGGTTCTAGGTGGGACCTTAGAGCACGTGCAGGGATGGGGGTTCTAGACTGGAGTTCAACACTCACCCAGGGATAGGACAGAGGTTCTAAGCTGACTCCAGGTGCACACGCCGGGTGGGTATTCACACACTCAGGGGCAGGGTTCTAAATCCAAGGCTGACTCACTCAGGGGGCAGGGTTCTAGATCAGAGGGTGACACGCATCCAGGAGGGGTAGGGTTCTAGATCAGAGGCTGTCACACACCCAGGAGGGGTAGGGTTCTAGATCGGAGGCTGTCACACTCTCAGGGGGGTGGGGTTCTAGATAAGCTGGTGACACACTCAGGAGGGGCGGGGTTCTAGATCGGAGGCTATCACGTACTCAGGAAGGGACATCATAGGGTAGATGAGCTGCGGGGTTGGAGGTGGTGGGCCCTTTCCTTTTGCACCACATGTGATTTCGCTGAGTCCCCCTCACCCCGTATGATTAACACCAAAAAAGTGTCAGATCATCCTGGGTCGTTGCGTCTGTGAATCTGGCGTCCTCGTCTCTGTCCATGTGTCTCGGCTTTCCAGGGCACATAAGGCCTCCCAGTCTCCCTACCACTGCCCTCTTCATCAGGCCAAGCCAGGCCAGGCTCCATGCCTACTGTTCTCTCTGGGGCCCCCCACAAGCCCAGGCACAGATGTCACCCCCTTAGGAGCCAGGCACCCCACCCCAACCCTCACCAAACTGCCAACGGCCCCAGCCCAACTTCCCCCGCTGCCACAACCACAGCTTGAGAAATAAAGGGCTCTTGCAGCCGTAGTGATGGCACAAGAGCTGGGGGGCCGGCAGCCTCCAGTCCCTGGTGGTCTTGTCCCTGGCAGGGTGTGGGGAGTGGGCAGAGGCCTCCCTCCCAAACCCCTCACCCTTCCTCTGGGGGCAAAGGCACTTCCCTGCCCCTGGCCCCAGCCCTGTGACCCATGGGGAATCCGGCTGGGATCTGGGTTAGAACGAGGAGCAGGGCGGAGGTTGGGGGGGTTCCCAGCGGGACGGAAGAGCAGGACAAGGGTGGAGCAGGTGTCTCTGGCAGGTGCAGGGGAGCAGGGGGCAGCAGGAGAGTGTCCGATGCGTGGGAGTGAGAAGCTCAGGATTGGTGGAAAGAGCCTCGTCGGGGAACAATCCTTGTCCCACCTAGTGACTCCTAGTGACGAAAACCCAGCAACGTCGGGTTTTCCTGTGAGCCAAAATCCCAGCCCACACTCAGTGGCCGAGCCTCACCCACCCGTCACGTCAGGCTTTGGCCTGCTGGTTCTGGCAACCGAGGCTCACTTCATCCCATCTGCCTCCTTCGGTCGATCCCACAGGCCAGTCCCATGCCCCACCTAGACGACACCCGCAACAGAGATCAGCCGGGAACTGGGGTCTTGCCCAAACTTCCGCCTCTCTGGAGTGTGCCCCATTGCATCATGCCAAATGCTGTTACAGACAAAGACCCACATTTCCTCTGTGGAGGCTCCGGGGTTTCCAGCATGTGGAGCAGAGTGCAGGCGACTGGTTCTGAAGGCGAGGGCAGGCGGGCGGCTTTTTGAGCCCCAGGGTCCTGGGGCCGAGTGAGTGGCGCTGTCAAATGATTTTCCAGACAGTTTCTTCACTCTTGGCAGTCCACAGCTTCCTGAGACCTGTGCCCAGATGGGAGATCTAATCCCTCGGTGGGTTCCCCTGCTTCTTATTCTCGGAGAGGGCGGGGGTATCCCTTAGGGAACTCCATGACCACATGCAAGACATGGAGAAAATTCCTTGTGAACCTGCAGTGACAGCCACAGAATCCCAGGAACGACGGTGATTCCTGGAGGGTTATAGGTCTCAGCCAGATGGTGACACCTTCCCGTTCCCTGGCCTGCAGCTACACCGTCCCGCGCTGTGTCCTGCGTACCCTACGGACGTCTGGCAGGGAAGGTGCTTGTCTAGAGATACCGTCAGGCCTGCCTCACCCACGCCAAGCTGCAAGGGGGCTCTCTGAGATGGCCTGCGCTATGACCGAGCTGCTTCTCTCCAGCGCCCGACTGGCTCTGCACACAGGGATTGGGCCCCAAACGGCTCACTGTGGTTCTAACGCAGGGTTAATGGGGGCGGGTTGTAGGTGCCGAGAGGGATAAAAGCACAGGAAAGGCCAGCCTGGATCACAGCTGGGGCCCGGCTCCCAGACCCCTCCCATCCTTTGGGGGCTCCCGGTGCTGTCCAGCGAGCAAAGGCCTCATAGTGAGGGGGCTGAAAGCATGGCTGGGGGTGTTTTGGGTCACACAACTATCAGGGGAGACTGCCGGCCTGCATGCCCCTTCTGCGCCCAAGTGGTTCCCCTGGGAACTATGGGGCAGGGCCAGTCGTGCCCCTTGGCAGCGATGCTGGTGCCTGGGCCCTGCAGTCCCTCGCCCTGGGACTTTTATAGAGGTCCCTTCCTGAGTATGTGATAGCCTCCGATCTAGAACCCCGCCCCTCCTGAGTGTGTCAGCAGCTTATCTAGAACCCCACCCCCCTGAGAGTGTGACAGCCTCCGATCTAGAACCCTACCCCTCCTGGGTGTGTGACAGCCTCCGATCTAGAACCCTACCCCTCCTGGATGCGTGTCACCCTCTGATCTAGAACCCTGCCCCCTGAGTGTGTCAGCCTTGGATTTAGAACCCTGCCCCTGAGTATGTGAATACCCACCCGGCGTGTGCACCTGGAGTCAGCTTAGAACCTCTGGGCATTTATAGCCCAACCTGGTTGAGCGTGATACTCCCCCCACCCCACCGCCCCCACATCAGACTGGTACAATTGTGGCTTGAGAAATAAATGGCCCCTTGAGGCCGTGATAGTGGCACAAGAGTCATGAGGTTGGCAGCCTCCAGCCCCACAGGAGCAGCCTCTGGTGGCTTCATCTCTGGCAGGGAGTTGGGAGCAGGTGGAGGTCTCCGTCCCTCCTGAGCCCCTCGCCCTTCCTCTGGCCCCAGCCCTGTGACCCCGCAGGAGAATCCGGCTGGCATCCAGGTTAGAATGAGGCACCAAGCAGGGCGGAGCTGGGGTCTCCAGCGGGCATGAGGGAAGTACAGCAACACGGCTAGGGCATCTCCGGGAGAGGTGTGGAGAGGGTGTCTCTGGTGCGTGGGGGAGAATAGGGAGTGCAAGGGAGAGAAGGGGGCAAAGGGGAGAGCAGGGGGCATTTGGCATGGCAGGGGGCACGGGTGTTGCTCAGTCTGCCCTACAGCCCTACTGCTCAGCCCAGAGAAGGTGCCAGGCCAGAGCAGGGCCACAGCTACTGGCCAGGGCTCCAGGGCACTGGAGTCCTTGGGGAGCCAGGTGCCAGTCAGGGGAATCGGAGCTGGGGCAGCTTACCGAGGGATGGGGCAATTTCCCATCGCTGGGGCTCCACGTTGCTCTCGCTCCAGGTGAACCCAAGGCCTGGGCTGGTGGCAGAGGACACAGGTCCAGGACAGAGCCAGCCCCCCGCCCTCCAGTAGCTCTCAGTGCTGTACCTGCCAGAAACAGCCTCATGGGGATGGGAAAGATACATGGCCAAGGGGAGGCTGTTTGGGGTCAGGGTTTGGGAGGGAGGCATTGAGCCCCTCACATTCGGGGGAGCCACTGGGCTGCATGTCCCATCTATGCCCAACTGGTGCCCCTGCCCCAGGGAGGCTGCGTGTGGGAGCCAGACCCCCGCTGGGAATGATGGGACAAGGCAGGTCATGTCACTCGTTGGCTGGGCTGGGGTCTGTCCCTGTGGGGCGTTTACCCTGGCAAAGGGGTTCATGGCCCAGCCTGGCGGGGTGACACCCCATCCCAACTCCCCACACCTGGCCAGGCACAAGGCGTCCCTGCCAACCGAGTTCCCCCTGCTGTTGCAAATGCAGCTTGGGAAACAAACGGCCCCTTGCGGTGGTGACGGTGGCGCAAGAACTGTGCGGCCGGGAGGCCTCGCTCCTGAGCCTCACACCTACCCGTCACCTCAGCCCTGGCTGGGCTTCCCCTGTGGGCACAACTGCACCTTGAGTAATAAACGGCCCTTGCGGCCGTGATGGTGGCACAAGGGCTGCAGGGCTGCCAGCCTCAGCCCCCGAGGGAGCAGCCTCTGGCAGCCTCATCTCTGGCAGGGAGTGGGCCAGGGCCTCCCTCCCGAGCTCCGAGCCCTTCTGTGGGGGAAGGGACTGCTCTGCCTGTGGCTAGGGCTGGATTAACCTTTTGTTGGCCTGGCACCAAACCTGTTTGTGAGCCCCCATGGGGAACACGTGGTATGTGATATGGTTTTATCGTCAGCCTTGTTCCAGGACAGGTGACGATGTGATGTTGGATGAGCATTGTATGGCCTGGTTGTTTGCAGAACACATCTTGGTTCCGCTGGATCATTTTGACGACCTCTGTTCGTTGTTCTGGGGCTAGTTCGGGGGATATCCTTACCTGCTCTTGTGGACCATCTGCCTGGGGTGGAGCCAGCAAGATGGCCACACATGTTTAATGATCACACGTGGGGTTTCAGTAAGTTGACATCGCAGATCTGCTCTGGCCTTCGGCAGTCTGGCTGCTTCACCTTATAACTTACCTCTGCAACAGCTGCCACAATCTCATAGGGTCCACACCAGCAGGCCAGGAGTTTGCTTTCTGTTGTTGGTATCAGCACCAGCACTCATTCTCCTGGTTGAAATTTCTGTGTTTTCACCTGACAATTGTAGTAGGTTCACTGGGCCTCTTGTGCATTCTATGAAGGTCACTCGGGCTCTTCGTTCTTGCATCTGGGCAACGTCTGGGAGATGACGTTCTTTCCTGGGTTGTGTTGTCCCTTCCATTCCTCCTTTGCAATGCCCGATGTGTCGCGTGGGTGGTGTCCATGCTGTAGCTCGAAGGGGGAGAATCTAGTAGAAGGCTGGGGCACTTCTCGTATCGCAAACATCAGGTACGGGAGGAGGGTATCCCAGTCATTTTCATCTTGGGCTACCACCTTTCAGATCATGCTCTTGCGAGTGCAGTTAAATTGCTCGACCTGACCATCTGGTCATGCCAGCCGCTTCCGGGAGTGGCACGGGGCCAGGGCAGGCAGGGAGCCTGCCTTAGCCCTGCTGCACCACAGACTGGGATCCACCTGAGGAAAGTGCCCCACACCCCCTCCCACACCCCAATCCCCTGTCCTGTCTCTGAGCCCTCCCAGAGCCCACACCCTCTCCTGCACCCCAACCCCCTGCCCCAGTCCAGTGAAAGTGAGTGAGAATAGGGGAGAGTGAGCAACGGAGGGAGGGGAGATGGAATGAGCTAGGTGGGGCTTGGGGAAGGGGCGGGGCAGGGAGCAGGATAATTTTTTTTTCTGACTAGACAGTTGGCATCCCTGCATGTCACTTGCCCCATCCCCCTTCCACCCTCAGCCCCCATCCCCCTCCTGACTCCCGTCTCATCCCACCCTTCCCCCATCCCAGTTTATTCCCTTTCCCCAAGAAAAGACTTTTCTGATTTATTTCAGGTTTGGTTTCTAACAAGGGTTTTAAGTGAGAATAAGCTGTTCACAGTGATGGGACCTCCCAGGCCTGGCCCCACTGACCCCATGGGGAGGGTGCTGGCTCCTCCCAGGCCTGCCCACCTCTGGGGTGAGAGGCCCAGCCCCTCTGACCCCAGGGGAGAAGTGCTGACTCCTAGCAGGGCTGGTTTGGGGTGGATCTGTCCTTTATGTAAGGGGACTGTTGGCCCCTAACTAAACTCCATGCAGTTTTTGGTTGGGTGTTTCCCAGTACCAAACAGAAAGGTCTATGGGAAATCAGGACCCTGAGTGTGACAGTCCCCAGGAGCAATGGGGAGAGGCCAACGCTTCAGGTCAGCCTGATGTACAGGTAAGACAGTCTAACGAGGGAGTCAGGAGGCAGGGGGTCCCGTCCTCTACATGAGCTGGTGCAGCAGTCCATAGCCAGGTGCAGTGAGCAGCTGGGAAGAGCGTGGGGGGACACTGGGCAGAGGGCCCAGTGCAGGAGACTTTTCCAGCCAAGAGAATTTGCAGGCCAGACTAACACAGCATTATGCCAGAGAACTCTGCCTATGTGCCAATATTGTTGTAGGATCGGTCGGGGCCAGACACGAGGTTTTGTATTAAAACAATCTTGTTTATTGGTAAGTGTTGGAGGCTGGGAGTCGGGACTCTTGAGTTCTCTAACTAGCAGTGAAACTTGGTTCACTTTGTGCACGACTGAAGCAATACACTTGACCTCTGGGTGTTTCACTATACCCAGGTGTACAATGTGTGAGGGAGAGGGACTCGGGGGCCAGTGCCACACTGGAGGGAGGAGAGAAGGGGAGGGGCTCGGGAGGACAGCCCCATGCTGGAGGAAAGGGGGAAAGGGCAGGGCTTGGGTGGGCAGCTCCACATGGAAGGGCAGGGGGAATATTCTCACCCCACCACAGAGGAGGAGCAGGGTGGTGGGGCTGGAGTTCCGGCCTGTGGGAGCCCCCCAATTGGTCGGGGCTCATGGCCACAGGCCCCTTCAGACCACACAGTAATCCAGACACATCTGTCTTGCGATGAGTTTAAAATGTGCATCAATAAAGCACACATTGATTTTTGTTCAAGTCTTTTATTTACACCTTTAACCACTTGGGCCTTCTTTTTTTCAGCAGGTACATTTCTAAGAGGGAAAGCTAAAAAGTGATTCCCATTGTTTATTGTGCTGCTTATAAATGTAGCCTGCAAAGTAAAAAGGACCTTTTTATCACATAACTTGTTTTGGTTTGGGTTTTACTTCCGCAAGAGAACCGAATATGATTATCCTATTTGTATGCATGTATCGATTTTGTTTCTAAAGTTATGAATATTGATGATCTATCTGTATTTCACATGTAGTTAGACCTGGGTGACACCCACTAGGCAAGATGCTTCCAGTCTAGACAGCCGGTTGTGAAGGGCCTATTCAAGGTAATGGTGCATTAGGGGAAACAACAGGCCTTTGAAGAAGCTTATCCCGCACCTGGTGAACCTTCCTGGAAACGCTCCAGACAGCCTATGAATAATGGCTGCTATGACATGCAAGGGCATGTGACTAGACCACATGATGCTAAACTCCATTTTGGTACCTGTATTTTTCCACAAACTGGCTGGGAACTGAGTTTGGAACAAAGGGTTCCTGGCATATGGAAAACCTATGATGTGACATCATCTCAGGGCCTTACTCCCCACACAAGAGAACTCCTGGAAACATCTGAGGACCAAAGACTGAAGTGAGGGAAGTACTGGTCTCAGGCAAAGAGATTTCTAACCTGTGTATGGTGGACTGCTTGTATCATTAGTCAGGGTACGAAATTGCTAATTCAAATCCTATTCATCTAGTATCTTAATAGGCGTTTTTGGTTTTTTGCTAGATAATCTGCTTTGATCTATTTGCTATCACTTACAATCACTTAAAATCTATTTTCTGTAGTTAATAAACTTGTTTTATGTTTTCTCTTTATCAATGTGTTTTGAATGAAGTGTCTGGGGAAAATCTCGGCTTGGTTAACACAAGCTTGTTGGGCATAGCTTTCCCACACTGAGGGAACTATAGAGCAAACTATATTAATACACTACATTGTACAGATCCTTGTTCAGTGCAAGACAGTATAATTCTGGGTTTATACTCTAGCAGGGGTGCAAGGCTGGGAAGCTTGGCTGTATGTTCTGGAGTGACTCAGGTAAAGCACTCAGTTAACTCAGTTAACTTGTGGCACCACCTGCTGTCATGTTGGGTCATAACAGGGCCTGGGGAAGCAGAGTGTATCTCCAGCAAAGCCCACAGTGGTTCCTGTGCCTCCCAAACTGCACCCCAGGAGTGATAACCCATTACAGTGGGTATAGGGTGCAGTGAGGGGAGGGGGGATTATGGATGGGGGATAAATGGGGAGGCGTGGATAGGAGACCAGTGGTGGAGTCAGGTGGAGTGGGACCTGGTTTGAAGTACCAGGGCTATCAGCAATTTTCCCTCTAATTTTTTCCAGATGTGTGCGGAATGAATTTTGTTATGTGCACCATATTGAGGTAATGCGCAGAAAACTCACATGATTAACTCAAAAAAAAAAAAGCAGTTAAAATTAATCGTGATTAAACTCGCTGTTAAACAATAGAATACCAATTCAAATTTATTAAATATATTTGGATGTTTTTCTACATTTTAAAATATATTGATTTCTATTTCAACACGGAAAACAAAGTGTACAGCGCTCACTTTATATTATTATTTTTCATTACAAATATTTGCTCTGTAAAAATGATAAACAAAGAAATAGTATTTTTATTTTCTCCTCAAACAGTACTGTAGTGCAATCTCTTTATCCTGAAAGTGTAACTTACAAATGTAGAGGGGTTGTTACATAACTGCACTGAAAAACAAAACAATGCAAAACTTTAGAGCCTACAAGCCCACTCAGTCCTACTTCTTGTTCAGCCAATCACGAAGAGAAACAAATTTGTTTACATTTACGGGAGATACTGTTGCCTACTTCTTATTTACAATGTCATCTGAAAGTGAGAACAAGCATTTGCATGGCACTTTTGTAGCCGGCTTTGCAAGGTATTTGTGTGTCAGATATGCTAAACATGCGAGTGCCCCTTCATGCTTCACCCACCATTCCAGAGGACATGCTTCCATGCTGATGATGCTCATTTTAAAAAAATGTGTTAATTAAATTTGTGACTGAACTTCTTGGGGGAGAATTGTATGTCCCCTGCTGTTTTACCTGCATTCTGTCATATATTTCATGTTACAGCAGTCTCGGATGATGACCCAGCACACGTTGGTCATTTAAGAACACTTTCACTGCAGATTTGACAAAACGCAGACTGTACCAATGTGAGATTTCTAAAAATAGCTACAGCATTGAACCTAAAGTTTAAGAATCTGAACTGTGTTCCAAAATCTGATTGGGACGGGGTGTGAAGCATGCTTTCAGAAGTGTTAAAAGAGCAACACTCTGATGCGGAAACTACAGAACCCGAACCATCAAAAAAGAAAATCAACTTCTGCTGGTGGCAGCTGACTCAGATGATGAAAATGAACATGCATCAGGCTGCTCTGCTTTGAATCATTACCGAGCAGAACCCGTCATCAGCATGGACGCATGTCCTCTGGAATAGTGGTGGAAGCATGAAGGGACATATGAATCTTTAGCGCATCTGACAGGTAAATATCTTGCGACACCAGCTACAAGAGTGTCATGTGAATGCCTGTTCTCACTTTTAGGTGACATTGTAAACAAGAAGTGGGCAGCATTATCTCCCGCAAATATAAACATGCTTGTTTGTTTGAGCGATTGGCTGAACAAGAAGTAGGACTGAATGGACCTTAGGCTATAAAGTTTATATTGTTTTATTTTTGAATGCAGTTATTTTTTGTACATAATTCTACATTTGTAAGTTCAACTTTCATGAGGAAGAGACTGCATTATGGTACTTGTATGAGGTGAATCGAAAAAAAATGTTTCCTTTGTTTTTACAGTGCAAATATTTGTAATAAAAATAAATATAAAGTGAGCACTGTATACTTTGTATTCTGTGTTGTAATTGAAATCAGGAAATGTAGAAAACATCCAAAAATATTTAAATGAATGCCATTCTATTATTGTTTAACTGCGCAATTAATAGTGCAATTAATAGTGCAATTTATCATAATTAATTTAAAAAATTGGAGACAGCTGTGGAAAGCCCACAGAAGAATAATGTGCTGTCCCCTGTTATAAACATTTGCGGTCAACAGCAGGCTTCAGGTAGCTACCGTGTGCCTGAAGAATGGGGACAGAAATGGAAAAAGGTGGACCTAGCAAAATTAAAAGATGAAACGGTGTCCACTGTATTGCAACCACTACTATATGATAAAAATCTAAACTTAGATTGGTGCCTGTCAGAATGGGCAAGTAAGTGCACAGGAGGGGAAAGTAGCAAACAATACTATCACTGAATTGGTAAATCAGATGAAGTTAAAAATGAAATGGTTCCCAGACCACATTAGGAGACTGGAGCTGTGACTCAATGGCAGGGAAGTAAATAAAAAAGAATTTCAAAGTGAAAAACCAAGATTAAGCGGGTTAACACCTATAATTAATACATTAACACATGGATCTGCCCCAAAACAGTTAACTGCAGCAAAAGCAACAGACACTGGGAGAACAAATTCAGGTTTTACAAGAGCAGGTAACTACCCACACTCTCCTCTCAAAGTCAGGATAAAAACCAGGGGCACGGTTCCCAACTGTGCAGGTTCCCAACTGCCTTGACCCACCGAATCACACTCCCTGCTCATATCTAAAAATACAACCACCTTTTTCAAATATTTTTACATACACACACACACACACACACACCCTTTCCCTTGCCTCTCCTCACTTCGGCTCTCTCTCTTTGTTTTAAAAGTTAAGTTATAGTTTTTACAGAAACCTTTAAAAGATAAAGCAATTGAAAACAGAACAAAAACAATGAACAAAGAGAACACAAGGTAAAAACTTTTATTTTAAATAAATCCAGTAGATTATTTTAACCTTTCAGGAATGCAACAGCTGGAATTACTCCTAACTTTCTTGAAAATATGGTTGCCAAACAACAGAAATGCAGACTTTGCTTCTTTGCATCCTAACCAGGGCCTAAGATTTGAAACATGGGCTTTCCTTATTTCCAGATAGCAGAGTTTTAAAATAAAGTTTGATATAAAGTAATAAAAATGCCTTAAGTTACTAAATTAATACAAGAAATTTGACAAATAACTTAATACCAATTTTTATTAAAAGTTTTAAATAAAAAGGTAATAACTCACATTTTTATGTCTAACGCTTTTTTAAAATTATTTTTATTTTTGTTTGCCTTTACTTTGTATAGTTATAAATAGAATTCTGGAGCCATTTGTTTTTAATTGTAAGTTTGTCCTGTATGTCATGTATGTTGGCCTGTGTTGTGTGTTGTGAGTGTCACATGACTACTTTTTATTATTTTTATTTTGTTGCAACAAAAGTCAAGTTTCTACCCTTTTTTAAAAAAAATCTGTGAGTGGCACCACACTATTTTAAGATTATGGTTAGGGTATAACCATCATATTATTACAATTTTTTTTTCAAATTTCAAAAAGGTCTCAGTTACATATATATATTTATATCTGCTTCAACAAATAATGCAATTGGAAACCAAAAGAATTTTCTTTTATTAATCACAGTTCTGTTTTTCATTTTTATTTATTTTTTTTATTCAAAGAAAGAAAAATGTAAGGGGAAATCTCAACATTAAGGTAATATTAACACAATGTTAATTTCTTGTTTGGGGTTTTAAAAATCTGTTTGCACTTTTAAATATAGTGATAAAAATGTCATAGCAAAAATGTTTAAACACAACAATTTATGCATAAAACTAACCAAACAATTTCAACAGGTTTCCACCTTTTCAACACGCTTCCACTTTTGTCTTCCAAACACAACCAAGTATCAGAAAACTTTTAATACCTTCAAATTATTTGCATCGACCTGTATTTAAAATTCATTTTGGTTTAATTTTTATTCTCTTTTAAGTTATGTTAAAGGGAAGTAGTGGTTGCTAACATTTGTGCTTCTAAACAGTTAACAAAAGTGAAATTGGTATCACAAGCAAATTAACTCTAAAAAGCTTGTTACAATTATGTGACTAATTCTTTTGCTAAAACAAAGTGTTTAGCAAGGGAAAGCAATACATCTTCTCATGGAAGATTGTGAGCATCTATTTTAGCCGTTAAGCATTACATTTAGTATAACATATTAGTAATGCACCTCAAATGAAAATGAATGTCTACACAACAATTGCAAAAATATAGCTTGTGTTATAAAATACTTGGTCCCTATTACATTGTAAACGCACTAAATTAAATCTGGGTTACTAAAAACAAGAGAAATGTAAAAACAAACAAATAAAAAATTTATTACGTTAACTAACTTAGGTTGTTTAAGGTTGCATCCCACAGACCAAAGACACCAGAAGATATCACACCAGAAGATATCACACCACAAAACCACCAGATGATATCAGTATACAGTGAAGAAATGCCCCAAGCATCAAGAAAAGAAAAATGAAGCGCTTTATAAATAAGAGACTGGTCAAATACAGTTCACTCTACCATATATGAACAATTAAGTTGGCAATCAGCTAGAAATCACTGTCAGTTCATTTGAATTTGGCTGTGTAAAAGCAACTATTATTGCTGTATTACTGTATTATTGTTGTAATGTTGTATTCTTGCTCTATATCATTTACAACATGCATAACATTGCTAAACTGTTTACCAAACAAACAGGTAAAAATTAACAAATGAACGGCAGCAAACAACATGAAGGCAAGGAAAAAAACAAATTGGTAAAGAAATTAAGTTACACGGTAACTACAGATTGGGTAAACAAATTGCCTGTTAGTACCCGTCATAATTTGGGTCAGTGACACTGCAACCTAACTGAGGCACATGTTATTCAAAACAATCTTGTTCAGTGTCTGGTTACGAGTACCCCATCCTGATGCTGCAATCTTTGAAAAATTGGTTACTGTCCATTTGGTAGGTTATCTGGAAGACAGCCTCATTCAGAAACAACTGGATCTATGTCATCTACTGGTGTATCACAGAGCAGTTCAACCAATGGAACAGAGAAGTTGGCCACTTCTGTTTCCTGCCCAGTGATGCTTACCACAGGGTGACAACCAGCAGTAAGGGTAACCTATAACATGAATGGACAGTCCTGTGTAGTAACTAATTACAATATATTTATATATAAAGGCCTCAGGGGTAGTGTCACTACTCCAAATTTCTCTTTTACTTCTCCTTTACCTAGCCCTGTGGGACACATTATCACAATCCGTAAGCCAGTATTTCAAAACACTCAACCTACTGCTAATAATGACACAGACGGTAACTGCAATTGCTCTCATAAAAGTGGGTTGCTATTGGCAGTACCACAAGGACCAAACTACACCACGAGATTGGAAAAGAATTGTTATGCTTGGACATAAAGTGCTGTTATATGTAAACATACATACTATACATAGATGCCCATATACGCTACAAATATATACGCCATATCCAGATTATTCATTTATATTAATTATTTGGGAGAGCCTCTAAGGCTCAATCATAATACTACATTCCTCAGTCATGGTCCCGGGCCTATCATTCCCAGGCCCACCATAAGGGACTAAAAACTAATTGGATAATAAAATCTGTCCATCAGTCATATGAGGGAATGTGCAGACTAAAAAGACAGATGAGGCATGAGTGTATGGATAGTAACATAAGGTAACCACATAATGGTGTCTAGCCCACTGAGTTACCTTTAGTCCATGCACTATGCTTCTCGGGACGATGGGTAAACATCCTCCCCATAAAAGACAAAAAGTGGGGGAATGTAGTAAGATGAGGCCCTGAAACATAAACCCTTGTATAGAGGCCCGAGATGAGGCCTGTACTAAAGTAATGGTCAAGACTTTCAAAAAGAAAAGGAGGACTTGTGGCACCTTAGAGACTAACAAATTTATTAGAGCATAAGCTTTCGTGAGCTACAGCTCATTTCATCGGATGATCAAGCCTTTGTTAACATAAAGCCAAGTTAAGCTGTGAGCAAGAGGCAGGCCCTGCTCAGAGTCTGGCAAGGAAAGGGCTGATGTTGCAAAAATACACATTCCTGAAAGGGACTGGACACGAGAGATAGAAACATGTGCCAGGCTGGTACCAGAACACTCCGATACTTGCACATTCCACACAGATAACCAGGAGAGAGGCGGCACCCTAACGCATAGAGGGGCTGGACCTCAATGTGTCAGGAGTGAGATGTAACTTGTTTGGCCCTCTGTATAAGAATGCACCCCGAGCGGTTGCTTCTTTCTGGCCTAGGGCGCAATGGAGAATCCCGCCACTGACTGAGCTGGTCCATTGTCAGGGAGCACATATGTACTAGCAGAACTGCAGACATCTGATCCAGGGAGCTAGAGACTGTGTTTCGTTAGGCAAAATAAACCTGGCCGGGTGCCTTCGTACCTTATTGGAGTCTGTGGTCATTGGGGCTTCTCTCGGGGTCAGCTGTGTCAGCGATCTGCACAGAGCCAGGGCAGCACACAGAGGGAGCACACGCATGCAGCTGATTTTTATCAACATTGGATAGAGCAGAGCACCACACCAGTGACGTATGACAACACCTGGTATCCCTGCAGGCCCTGCAGGCCCTTGCCCAGACAGACTGGGACTGCATGAGAGAGGGGATGAGATACTGGGACTGCCTTGACACAGGAAATAGGCAGATGGCAAGAGGAGACCGGGGAAGGGACTGGCCCCGTGGCCCAGAACTGGTCAGTGGCAGAACTGAGGAAAGAAACCAGTTGTTCTAAACCCCCAACCCCGTGTGTTTGGGGTCTACACCAGCCCTTGAGTCCCCTCCCAGCTCTTGCTATCCCATGATGTCTCTGTGCTTCTCTGGCTGAGAGGTCCAGGATCTACCACGTTCCCGAAGCCCGTCACTCAGACACAAGGTGCTCAGTGCTGAAGGACTTTCTCTTCGCGGTGCGGATGGATTGATGGCCCAGGACAGGCAGAACGAACAGATTTCTGTGCACCCCACTCCCCCAGGAAACATGCAAAGCAGGGCATGTCCTGGCAGCCCCACCACAGATGTGTCTGACAACGACTTCAGCGGGTCGGTCCTGGTTGTGCCTGTGGATGTGGCACACACCAGCGGAAGCTGGGAAGGGGCGTATGACTCCCAGCAACAGGCCACGCCCCGGGCTGACATTATCTGATCAGCAGTGAGTACAGAGCTGGGATTTTGCTCCCCTTTATCCCACCGAGCTCCCACTTCGGTGAACCCAAGTCTGCCCGTGTTCAGGACATGCAGCTTCCCTGCCGCTGCCTCGGTCTCCCCAACACGGCCTTCAGGCTTGAGGGAGTGTTTGGCCCCTCAGAGCAGAACACCCCCAGCAATAGGAGTCTGTCTCTGCCCCATGGCCACACTCAGAAGATCCATGCCCGTGGCTAGGCCAGTCTCACATGCAGACACCCTCGTTCCACCGGGGATGGGCCAGCAGCTGAGCCTCCCTCCAGAGCCATGGCCCGTGCGTGCCAGCCGGATGGCCCTCCCCACGCTAGCCTTGCTGAGACACCAAGCGCCCCTGGCAGGGTGGCGTCTGGGATTGCCCCCTGGCAGGCTGCTCAGACACAGTCAAACTCCCTTCCAACACACAACACACCCTGGGGTCCGGACGCTTGGCCCAGGCCAGGCCTAGGCCGTGACAGAGAGACAGTTCACCCCCTTCCTCTCCATTCTCCATGCCTGGGCCCGTCTCTCCTGCTCGCCTCACTGCCTAGGACCGCTGGGGGTTTTTTGGAATTATTCAGCAAAGCCACCACACAGCCCCAGGGAGAGCGCCCCGGTCCTTTAGCCTGGCAGCGAGAGGCAGACGAGTGCCCCCTCTTGACCACTCTGAACAGAGCCCGGGCCCGGATTATCTCTTGGGGTCCCTGGGCACACTCTCAGGGTGCAGACCCTCTGCCTAGCACCTCTGTTGACACAACCAGGGGTGACCCCTCATACTCTCCTGTAGCTTAAACACCCCCCTGGCAGAGCTCCACCAAAAGGTAAGAGCCCCAGGAGGGCCCCCCTTCATCAGCCCCCCTGGATAGTGCATCACAGACACACAGACACTGTGCATAGACGTCTGACGCATCTACACACCCCTCCCTACCCAACCCCTGCCTCAGTTTCCTCCCTGCTCTGGACTGGAGACATCTGGAGCCACCCAGGGGCCTTCTGCTGCCATTCATGGCTTGTGATCTGAACTGTGGGGCCAGGCCTGGGAGTGGGGGAAGCCCTGTCACTGTGAGTGGAAAATTCTCTCCTAAAACCCTTTGCTAGAAACCAAACACCTGAGAAAACCAGGAAAGTCTTTTCTTCTGGAAGGGGGGGATGGGAAATAACCTGGGCTGGGAGAAGCGGGGGATGCAACAGGGGAGAGTAGGAGGGGGATGTGTCTGTTGACAGGGGATGTCTGACCACAGTGATCGATTACTTGGGCGGCTGGGCCAAGCACCCACCACACAGCTGGTGCTGCCGTGATGTTTACAGGCAGAAGCACGGGTCCCTCTACATGAGCTGAGAGTCACGCCTCCCAGTTAGGGCCGCTCAATGCCAGGTGTCTGGTTTTCAACTGGGACACCTGGTCGAATAGGGACCCTGGTGGCTCGGTTAAAAGTCTGGTTGGTGGTGCAGGGAGGCTCCTCACCCGGCTCCTTGCAGTTCCCAGAAGCAGCCGACATGTCCCTGCAGGGTGTGGCCTCAAGGCACAGGGGCGGCCATGGAGGCTCTGCAAGCTGCCCCTGCCCCAAGTACTGGCTCCACAGCTCCCATTGGCCAGGAACCATGACCAATGGGATCTGTGGGGGCAGCGCCTGTGTACAGCGGCAGCATGTGGAGCCCCATTGCCGTGCCACTGCCTAGGAGCTCGAGGGAGATGTCGCAACTTCCTGGGAGCTGCCTGAGGTCAGCGCCAACCAGAGCCTGCTCCTCGAACCCTCTTCTGCATCCCAACCCCCTACCCCAGCCTGGAGTCCCCTCCCACGCTCCAAACTCCTCATTAATGCCCCCGCCCTGGAGCCCAAATCCCCAGGCCAGAACCTGCCCCCCTCCCACACCCGAACCAACTGCCCCCACCCCAGAGCCCACTCCCCAAACCCCCTCCCACACTCCAACCCTCTACCCCAGCCTGGTGAAAATGAACGAGTGAGCAAGGGTGGGGGAGAGCGAGTGAGGGGGATGGAGTGAGTGGGGTCAGGAGCTTGAAGAAGGGGCGGGGCAGGGGGTGGGTCAAGGGTGTTCAGTTCTCTGGTCTTAGAAAGTTGGCAACCCTAAAGTTGCTGTGCGGACATACTTCCCTGTCACATCAGTCACGTGTGGGCACTGGCTCTGTGCACACACTGGTGGGGTGTCATTTCCATGGTTGCCTTCAGATTTGTGCTGGTTGTTAGCTCCCTTAGAAACCTCACAAATGTTACGGATCCAGCTGAGAGAGGGGCAAACTGAGGCACCCAGACAGGAGGGGACCTGCCAAAGACAGGGGCAGAGCTAAGGCTAGAACCCCGGCGTCCTAGTACCCAGACCCCTGCGTAGTCCCCAGGATCATTCTTCCCACCCTCCACAGCGGAAGGGCCAGTGTCTGATCAGTGCCCGGAACAAGTTTCAAAAAGCAAAACGTAACCAGAGGCTGGAATGTGTCTGGATGAGGTGCAGCGACACCAGAGCGAGGGTTGTGTGCAAAACGTTTGTGTTTGGGCAGTGGCAAGGATACTGAATCTCTTGTGTTGCTGAGTGAGTTCTAATAAAACAAAACCTGGGTTGTAATTTTTTGTCCATGACGGGCTCTGTGTGTGGGTGTGTGACATTTGCAGATATCATAGTTCACAGACCAGATCTGTGGTCTCCAAGAATACCATTTGTAGGTACTCGCATGTGGGTTGTTGAAAAATACTTTAAAGTGATCACGGTGAATTTTGTGCCTCAGTTTGAAGCTGCCAAATTTCAATTTGATGACAAAAATGGGATGTGTGAAAAATGGCTAAACATTTCCAAGACCCATGTCTCTAAGATGACAGAAGTCACTCTGATCTGCTACGGCCCCATTTTGTCTTTCAGAATGACCAATCCAAGTTGGAGTCTCAGATTTCTAACCACTAAGCCACACTCCTCTCCCAGAACAGGGGTGGAAAGAATACAGGATTCCTGGGTGCTAACTTGCTACTGCTGACAAGTGACTGCTTGGGTAACCCACTGAGACAGCATTGCCCACGTCCTTCTTTGGTGGCTCCTTGAGAAAGGGGCCAGTAATTGCTCCTGGAGCTCAGAGAACCAGCTGGGGATCTGAGGGATTGAAACCTGGCAGCTGATCTATGCGGGGTGTCATAAATATAAAGGGAAGGGTAATCACCTTTCTGTAAAAAGAAAAGGAGTACTTGTGGCACCTTAGAGACTAACAAATTTATTAGAGCATAAGCTTTCGTGAGCTACAGCTCACTTCATCGGATGCATTAGGTGGAAAAAACAGAGGAGAGATTTATATACACACACACAGAGAACATGAAACAATGGGTTTATCATACACACTGTAAGGAGAGTGATCACTTAAGATAAGCCATCACCAACAGCAGGGGGGGGAAAGGAGGAAAACCTTCCATGGTGACAAGCAGGTAGGCTAATTCCAGCAGTTAACAAGAATATCAGAGGAACAGTGGGGGGTGGGGTGGGGAGGAGAAATACCATGGGGAAATAGTTTTACTTTGTGTAATGACTCATCCATTCCCAGTCTCTATTCAAGCCTAAGTTAATTGTATCCAGTTTGCAAATTAATTCCAATTCAGCAGTCTCTCGTTGGAGTCTGTTTTTGAAGCTTTTTTGTTGAAGTATAGCCACTCTTAGGTCTGTGATCGAGTGACCAGAGAGATTGAAGTGTTCTCCAACTGGTTTTTGAATGTTATAATTCTTGACGTCTGATTTGTGTCCATTCATTCTTTTACGTAGAGACTGTCCAGTTTGGCCAATGTACATGGCAGAGGGGCATTGCTGGCACATGATGGCATATATCACATTGGTAGATGCGCAGGTGAACGAGCCTCTGATAGTGTGGCTGATGTGATTAGGCCCTATGATGGTATCCCCTGAATAGATATGTGGACAGAGTTGGCAACGGGCTTTGTTGCAAGGATTGGTTCCTGGGTTAGTGGTTCTGTTGTGTGGTGTGTGGTTGCTGGTGAGTATTTGCTTCAGATTGGGGGGCTGTCTGTAAGCAAGGACTGGTCTGTCTCCCAAGATCTGAGAGAGCGATGGCTCGTCCTTCAGAATAGGTTGTAGATCCTTGATGATGCGTTGGAGAGGTTTTAGTTGGGGGCTGAAGGTGATGGCTAGTGGCGTTCTGTTGTTTTCTTTGTTGGGCCTGTCCTGTAGTAGGTGACTTCTGGGTACTCTTCTGGCTCTGTCAATCTGTTTCTTCACTTCAGCAGGTGGGTATTGTAGTTGTAGGAATGCATGATAGAGATCTTGTAGGTGTTTGTCTCTGTCTGAGGGGTTGGAGCAAACCGCATTTGCTCCAACCCCTCAGACAGAGACAAACACCTACAAGATCTCTATCATGCATTCCTACAACTACAATACCCACCTGCTGAAGTGAAGAAACAGATTGACAGAGCCAGAAGAGTACCCAGAAGTCACCTACTACAGGACAGGCCCAACAAAGAAAACAACAGAACGCCACTAGCCATCACCTTCAGCCCCCAACTAAAACCTCTCCAACGCATCATCAAGGATCTACAACCTATTCTGAAGGACGAGCCATCGCTCTCTCAGATCTTGGGAGACAGACCAGTCCTTGCTTACAGACAGCCCCCCAATCTGAAGCAAATACTCACCAGCAACCACACACCACACAACAGAACCACTAACCCAGGAACCAATCCTTGCAACAAAGCCCGTTGCCAACTCTGTCCACATATCTATTCAGGGGATACCATCATAGGGCCTAATCACATCAGCCACACTATCAGAGGCTCGTTCACCTGCGCATCTACCAATGTGATATATGCCATCATGTGCCAGCAATGCCCCTCTGCCATGTACATTGGCCAAACTGGACAGTCTCTACGTAAAAGAATGAATGGACACAAATCAGACGTCAAGAATTATAACATTCAAAAACCAGTTGGAGAACACTTCAATCTCTCTGGTCACTCGATCACAGACCTAAGAGTGGCTATACTTCAACAAAAAAGCTTCAAAAACAGACTCCAACGAGAGACTGCTGAATTGGAATTAATTTGCAAACTGGATACAATTAACTTAGGCTTGTATAGAGACTGGGAATGGATGAGTCATTACACAAAGTAAAACTATTTCCCCATGGTATTTCTCCTCCCCACCCCACCCCCCACTGTTCCTCTGATATTCTTGTTAACTGCTGGAATTAGCCTACCTGCTTGTCACCATGGAAGGTTTTCCTCCTTTCCCCCCCCTGCTGTTGGTGATGGCTTATCTTAAGTGATCACTCTCCTTACAGTGTGTATGATAAACCCATTGTTTCATGTTCTCTGTGTGTGTGTATATAAATCTCTCCTCTGTTTTTTCCACCTAATGCATCCGATGAAGTGAGCTGTAGCTCACGAAAGCTTATGCTCTAATAAATTTGTTAGTCTCTAAGGTGCCACAAGTACTCCTTTTCTTTTTGCGAATACAGACTAACACAGCTGCTACTCTGACACCTTTCTGTATACAGGCTATAAAATCCCTCCTGGCCAGAGGCAAAACCCTTTCACCTGTAAAGTGTTAAGAAGGTAAGATAACCTTCCTGGCACCTGACCAATGAGGAGACAAGATACTTACAAATCTGGAGGGGGGGAAGGGTGTGTCTGTCTGTGTGATGCTTTTCCTGGGAACAGATTAGGAATGCAGCCTCAGAACTTCTGTTAATTAGTAAGTAATCTAGCTAGAAATGCGTTAGATTTTCTTTTGATTAATGGCTGGTAAAATAAGTTGTGCTGGATGGAATGTATATTCCTGCTTTTGTGTCTTTTTGTAACTTAAGGTTTTGCCTAGAGGGATTCTCTATGTTTTGAATCTGATTACCCTGTAAGGTATTTACCATCCTGATTTTACAGAGGTGATTCTTTTACCTTTTCTTTAATTAAAATTCTTCTTTTAAGAACCTGATTGATTTTTCATTGTTGTGAAGATCCAAAGGTTTGGGGTTGTACCAATTGGAGAGGATTCTTATCAAGCCTTCCCCAGGAAAGGGGGTGTAGGGCTTGGGGGGGATATTTTGGGGGAAGACATCTCCAAGCAGTCTCTTTTCCTGTTCTTTGTTTAAAACGCTTGGTGGTGGCAGCATACGGTTCAAGGACAAGGCAAAGTTTGTACCTTGGGGAAGTTTTTAACCTAAGCTGGTAAGAATAATCTTAGGGGGTCTTTTATGCAGGTCCCCACATCTGTACCCTAGAGTTTAGAGCGGGGAAGGAACTTTGACACGGGGGCTGAGTGTCTTTTCTTTCTGGGTTTGTGCAGTGCCTAGCACGATGGGGCCTGGTCGAGGACTGGGGTCCGAGGCACTACCATGCTCTGGTTTCATGTGATTCGCGCAGTGAAAAGCCCCCTTGAAAACAGGTTTGTGCTTCACAACTCGGTCACTGGGTCAGTTACGGTGTGAATCCGTGAAACACGCACGTCAGGTGTTTGTCGCACGCTTTGCCTGTGGAAGCCCCAGGGTGGGTCTGTGGTCGGCCTCCTGCCCCACACACAGACCCGGCTCAGCCTGCGAGCCTGGCGTTGTTGATCCAGTCCCTAGCATTGGGTGCTGTGGCAGCCAGCCCACGGGCAGGTGTCCCTCGTCAGCCTGCTCCACGGCGGTGAGGTTTGGCTCACACGGGAGGGGAGGGGAGAGCCCGGCAGATTGGCTGGTGCCACGCAGGCCCGGCTGCTCCTGGCCACAGCCAATTTCCCTGAGCGCTTTGGGAGGTGAGTGAAGATTGTGTGCTACGTGCCCCGAACTGCCCAGCTAACACAGCCCATGAGCAGTGACCCCTCTTCTTATATCTCCGTTACAGCAGCCCGTCCCACAGTCGCACGCTGCATGCACTAGCACCATCCCCATGCCTGGACCTAGTAGAAGTCCCTGTCGGTTCTGCCTTCCCTGCAGGTTCGGTGGAGCTGGGGATGAATAGTTCTTGGGTGTCTGTCGGGGAAGGCCGTGAAAGGAGAGTTTTGGGCAGCATTGTGGGCAATGGGAAGGTGGGAGGGAAGCACAAGTCTTTCCCTGTCACTTCCTGATTGTGGGATTGAACGATCCTTGTAATTTCCATTAAATAGATTTCCTTCTGATTGCTACAATCCTTTCCCTGTGCATTGCCCAGATTTTAAAGCTTTATTGGGTTTCTCTCGTGTTTGATTAGAGCCGCCTTCCCGGAGCAGAAACCTGTTTCTTCTCCTCTGAATTGTCTTATGAAGCTCAGGCGTTAGCAACAGGCATCTGACCCGCCCAGAACCCACAGAGCAGATCTGCCCCGACCCCCTCTCAGTCCCCTCTGAGCTTCCCTCACGTCAGATCCAGCCAGCGGGGGGCTGACAGGAAACATGCAAACTGGGGTCTGCCCATCGTGTTTTTCATATGTCTACCTCCACATCACCAGCAGATGGCCAGGGTGATCCATAGCGAGCTGGGTG
This sequence comes from Dermochelys coriacea, assembly GCF_009764565.3. NCBI lineage: Eukaryota > Metazoa > Chordata > Testudines > Dermochelyidae > Dermochelys > Dermochelys coriacea. The sequence continues at coordinate 12,199,301 of NC_050090.1, forward strand.
TCTGGCAAAGGCTGCCCTGCTTTTCTCCCAAGGGAGTGAGCTCTGTGCCAGGGGTCTGGGCTCAGGGGGAGCCCCAGGCAAAAAGTGGGGGCCCAGTCCTAGCCCGATGAAGGAGGCAGTGCCAGGGAGACTGGGAGGCTTCCCACGCTGTGTAAAGTCCAGATGCACGGACAGAGAGGAGGGAGACAGACACATGGACAGAGACAAGAGACCCCAGGATGCTCCGACAGTTTATTGGTTTTAACCATTCAGGGTGGAGGGAAGCCACAAAATTACAGGCCTTGAGAGAAGAAATGTCCCACCCCCTCCACCCCCTACATCCCCTAATCCCCCAAATCTTCTGACTGTGCCCCCTGTCCCACCTTCCCCCAACTGTGCCCCCTGCCCCATCACCCCCCCAACCCTCTGATGGAGCCTCCTAACCCTCCATCACTTTTTCCCCCGATGGCGCCCCATGGCCCACCATCCCCCCAACCCTCCAGCGGCACCGTCCCCTACGATGCCCACAGCCCCACCATTCCCTACGGCGCCACCTGCCGCGTCCTCCCCAACGCCTCTGACAGCACCACCTGCACCACCATCCCCTACGGCGCCTTTAGCCCCACCGTCCCCTACGGCGCCACCTGCCCCGCCCTCCCCAATACCTCCGACAGCACCACCTGTGCTGCCATCCCCTACGGCGCCTTCAGCCCCACCGTCCCCTACGGCGCCACCTGCCGCGTCCTCCCCAACGCCTCCAATAGCACCACCTGCACCGCCATCCCCTACGGCGCCTGCAGCCCCACCGTCCCCTACGGCGCCTCCTGCCCTGCCCTCCCCAACACCTTCGACAGCACCACCTGCACCGCCATCCCCTACGGCGCCTTCAGCCCCACCGTTCCCTACGGCGCCACCTGCCCTGCCCTCCCCAATGCCTCCGACAGCACCACCTGCGCCGCCATCCCCTATGGCGCCTGCAGCCCCACCGTCCCCTACGGTGCCCCCTGCCGCGCCCTCCCCAATGCCTCCTGCGCCACCATCGCTTAAGGTGCCTGCAGCCCCCCCATCTGCAACGTTTCCAATGGCGCGCACTGTCCGACCATCCCCTGAATGTTACGATGGCGCCCTCTGCCCTGCTGTCCCCCCAGCCCTCCAGTGGTGCCACCTGCCTCACCATCTCCCCAGCCGTCCGAAGGTGCCCCCTCCTCTCCCCTACATCCTCTGCTCTCCCATCTCCCCCATGCTCTCTCTCCTGCCCCCTGCCAGGTGGGTGCAGCGGCTGCCTCATGGCTCGCATCTCGTCCAGGCAGGCGTTGGTGTCGATGTTGGGGTCGTTCCCCCTGCAGTCCCCGCAGCCCTTGGTGTCGCAGCACAGCAGGGGCATGTTGGGCAGCCGGTGCCAGGCCTCCAGCAGGCTTTTGGGACCCAGGTCCCGAGCCTGCCGGAAGATGAAGGCCTTGTAGTTGTGGTCGATGGGGCAGAAGATGTAGCTCACCAGCCATAGGATGTTGTGGGGCCTCTTCCCCAGCAGGCACGTCCCCGCGCAGGGTGAGTGGATGGTGAAGAAGATCAGGCAGCTTCTCTTATTGTAGGTCCGGACCAGTAGCTTCTGCACCGAGCTGTTCTGGTCGCCCTGCTTCTTCATCCGGGGAGCCACAATGTGCCCTTCATCTGGGTCATCCAGGTTGTCCTCTTGGTTAATGGCTGCCTGCATGTCCCACAGCTTGTTCCTGGGCAGCACCTGTTCCAGACCAGATGGGTTCTCACAAGTGGCTTTCTCCAGGCTGACGGCGAAGGCATATTCAACAGCCAACCCATCCCTAAGGGAAGGCAAAGCGAAGGACTGTGAGGGCATGTGGGGCTCTGAATAGCTCTGCCCCCAGCCCTGGGCAGCAAACTTGGGTTGGGTCACACATGGTGCCATTGCTGGCCGCTTCTAGGCTCTCAGGGGTCCAGCCTGGGTCAGGGGATGTTTGCTCCCTGGGAGAATGAAATAAACTTGGAGGGTGGTTTTAAGAAGAAACTGCCACAGGTGCCCCCGGGGATCATCAGCACGGTGTGAGATTTGGTCCATCAGCTCCCCAGAGCTGAGCGTTACCACTTGAGCTCCAGGAGCAAGCCAGAGGTTTTACACGGAGCCACCCCAAGAGAGGGACGTGACACACAGTTGGCCCCGGGACACACAGCGATTTGCTGGTGAGCTGAAGAATACTGGAGATGGGGGCTCCTCATTGCTCCCCCCAGCTCTGGGAGGGAACTGGGACTGTGGTTAAAGGGAGGCTAACAACGGCACCTATATGTGGCACGTTCCCTGTAGAAAGCTCTGTGTCTGCCCTGTTAGAGAGCTGGATTCTCGTCCCACCTCTGCCTGAAGTGGCCTTGTGCAGCTGGACTGGGGAGAGTCGGGGAGGCTCATGGCTGGCTGAGGACAGGGCACAAATCTGTAAGGTCTGAGGCCTTTTTCGACAATTAGCGGTGGGAGCAGCCAGGAAACAGAGAGTCACGTCCTCACATCCCCTCTACATTATAAAATAACAACGCAACATTGGGCTGTGAAGGAAGCATTTCTGTCCTAATAGTCCCCACCAACACCAGCTCTTAAGATCGTTAAAGAAAACTTTGTTTGACAGCGTTCTGCAGTCTGGCAAGAAACCACTTATCAGCAGCTATCATTGTTCAATCAATACTTCTATTATTTTGCCTTTATAGTCCCCCACTTCTCTATTGTTTATCTATATGGTCTCTGTCTGGTTCTTTGATGGTTTCTATCTGGTGCATAACTAATTTTGCAAGATTTAAATCAACTAAGCTGGCGGGGTCTGATTGGGTAAAGAATTGTTTTGTAATGGGCTAGGATTGGTGAAAAACACAATTTTGTGGTATTTTAGTTTACCATTGGGTAAGGTACAGCTAAGCAGGACTCAAGTTTCACTGCATAAACTGGGGTCCAAAAGGAAGGAAGTTCTTTGGACGCTAACTCCAGGGCACAGCCCAAGATCAGAGCTGCCAGCCCTCAGCACCCTGCCAGCCCACAATGCAGCAGCTGCAGCCCCAGATGACCTGACACTGACTGACCACCAGGAAAAGTTCCTCTTCCTTATTGGGAGCGATGAGCATTGTCTGCTTCCCCTGTGTATTCTGTTGTGGTAACTGTTCATACATAGAAGTTAAGGATAATACTGTGCAAGGCTCTTTCACTGGTAAAAGGCCCCACAAACCTGCAGAAAATTACTCCCTGAGCCCTAGGAACTTGGAAAGCGCGGGCTTGCCTAAATTAACTGGGTTATATCTTGAGCCCACGGAAGGGTAAAGGTGGGTGGAGTGTGCAGATAACAAATGAGTAACAAGGGTTGTGATGAGCACAAGACAGCAGACTTGGGAGCAGATCTCCTGGCTCCCAGCCCAGTGCACCTTTGCCTTAGCTACTATCTATTGGGAGGGAATCTTGCTCTGGGTGGACACAGCATGGGCTTGGGGGAGCACAAATGTCACCTCTGGGGCAGGGTAGCCCTGCAGACCTTCATCCTCTAAGTTGAGCCCCCACCCCCCCCTTCTGCAGCCCCCAGCCTCCGGATCAGGGGGTGGGAATGAAGCCAGGTTCAAGGTGGTTTGTCCTATTAGAGCACTATCATGAATATTCATGCTAATGCTCAGCCTCCCATGTCCAAATCTAACCTCCTCACTCTGATAATACTGGGGGGCACTTATCCTACAGGCCAGTTCTTTAAAGAGTCTTGGGTGCAAGGTATCTGGTCCTCATTTATTCGAAAGGGAGTGTACGGCAAGCACATGACTACTACTGCTCAAAATTTTTCTGACAGAACAGTTTTCCTTAGGGAAAGGTTGATTCAACAAAATCTGAACGTTCCAAGCGAATACATCGATTTTGTGTAATTTTCGGATGAAAAATTATTAGAAGAATCTGTTTAGATTGAAACATTTTGTTATAAAATTTGGAATTCCCATTCCGTGGAAGTTTTCAAATGTTAGTATTAATTTGTACTGAAAAGAAAATAGAAATTTCAGAATTTCCGAGGGAATTGGAGTTCCAGATTTCAACCAGTTTTTCACAATAGTAATGAGACCCACCTCCCCACCCCCCACACCCCTAGAATTACCCTTCTCCCAGCTCCAGGCTCCATCTACACCTGCACCCCAGAATCACCCCTCCCAGCTCTGAGCCCCAGCTCTCCCTGCACCCTAGAATCACCCCTCCCAGCTCTGCCAAGCACTGAGCCACCTATGCCATAGAACATCACAGAGGGCAAACGTGAAGCATCGTCCCCCCTTTTTTCTTCATTTACCACCCGGGGAGGGCAGAGGGGTCACAGCCAGATGGGAAATGCCCCACTGGGGTCTCACTCACTTATCTACATGATCCACAATCTCTCCGAGAGTGACAGGGTTGATGCTCTCGACAGTCTCTGGCCCAAAGCAGAGGAGAAGGGGCAGCAGCAGGAGTCCAGCCCTGGTCATCCACCCCGACACCTGCACAGGATCCCACAGTGTCAGCACCTCCTGGCACAGACCCAGATCCTGCCAACCCACATCACCTAACCCCTGATGTGCCACAGACAGGAGAGGGGGCAGGGGATAACCCTCTGGCGATTGATGGGGTGAGGTGTGAATGGCAAACAGGTCTTCCGTGGGGCTCTATGGGTGGGGGGAGGGAAGGGGGACTCACCTCGGATCCCATAGGGCAGGAGGTGGGGGGGATGCCTCACCAGTGTTTCCGTGGGGCAGGAGGAGGTGGGAGGGCCTCACGAGGGTTGTCATGGGCCAGGAGGTGAGGGTTAGTGGGGATTCACCAGGGTTTCCATGGGACAGGAGGTGGGGGGGGGACATCTCACAAGCGTTTCCATGGGGCAGGAGGTGAGGGTTAGAGGGGATTCACCAGGGTTTCCATGGGACAGGAGGTGCGGGGGACATCTCACAAGGGTTTCCATGGGGCAGGAGGTGAGGGCAGTGGGGACTCACCAGGGTTTCCATGGTGCCAGAGCAGGAGGTGACATCATGCTGATGGATACTTACACCACACCCCAATGATGGGCTCTCATCTCCCAGCCCCTCTTCTTATAGGTCCAATCTCCCCCACCCCTCGCATACAGCAGAGGGGTGGTGCCCACTCCAGCTGTCCCTGTGACCAGCCCAGGGGCAGGGGAGGTTGGTCTCAGCTGTTTCATTCAATATTGCCTTGAAAGGAAACTCCATGGGGCTGAGCCAAAGGGGTGGGGCAGATGGGGGAATGGGATGGGAAGTTGCAAGGGGCAGGGAAGACATGGTGGGGGATGGGAGGTGGCGAGGGCACTGGGTTGATGGGGGTGATGGCCAGGGCAGACAGCAGTGGGGGATGGGAGGTGGCGAAGTCCAGGCAAACTCCTGGCAGTAGCGTTAGCCCTGTCCGGCTGGGGTTGGTTTGTGTCATGCTGGGGGTGATGGGATGAAGTTCCCAATTCTCTGCCTCAAGAGCAAGGCCAATAAAGCTTCAGAGCATCCCTTGGCCTCACATCTCTGTCCCTGTGTTTGGTTCTGTGGCACTCTGTGCTCCAAAGCAGTACCCTGGCACCCCCAAATTTACATGGTGATATCATTATGCTATGTTTTGTTAGGCATCATTCAAAAAGTCTTGCTCTATTGAACATTAATATCCTGTTGGATTGCATGCGCTATCACTGTATTGTACAGGAAGTGAAGTAGTTTTGGTCTGTGTGTGTCACTGAAAGATGTTAAGTTGGGAACACCCACAACCAGCCTTTCAGGTACAACGATGGAGAAGCCAGACAGCACTGATGGCCCGTTAAGGGGAATCCACACTCCCAAGAACCATCCCAGGATCTGTGTTCAATGAAGACTTCTCAGAGGGAGCCCATCGACAATGGACACAGCTTTTCTCATGTCATAGAAGAAGATCTTTCCAGCAAGCTGGAAGAACCTATAAAAGAGGGGAAGTGACTTTTGGCCTCTCGCCCCCACAACTCAACACCTAGAAGCACGTCTGGAGAACAAAGACTGTGAACAGGAGAGGTGGTCTCAGGCTGCAAAGAAGAATCCCAGCCTGTTTATTAAGGAACTCTACCATCTATCGAGGGAGATACTGCCTGGTTCAAATCCAGTTTAATTTATAGAACTCAGACTGCAAATTTGTTTTATTTCTTAGGTGACTAACTTTATTCTCTACACTCACTACTTACAATCACTTAATATCTGTCTCTCTGGAGTGAATAAATCTGTTTTATATTTTACCTAAAACAGTTTTCCTTGAAGGATTTGGGAAAGCTGCTCAGTGTACAAAAGCATGTCTTCTCCACATTGAGGGAGGAATGGACTGAATTATAAATGTATACAGGGTGATACAGTCCTTGGGTCCAAGGCTGCTGGGGGAATTGGCTGGATCCTCTCTTTTGTTGGTTCATGAGTGGCTGGGAGAAAAATTCATGTAACTCAGCTGGGGGTGTCCCTGCTTCTGGATGGCTGTGTAAGTGCGGGATATGGAGGGTTTTGCAGCTTGTCACAGCATCACAGTGTGAGAGGGAGCCCAGGTTGGTGGCACACAGGACCTAGTGGTACCCTAGTTCCAGGTTGCACCCGAGGAAAACCCATCACAGGCTCCTTCCTCTCTGTCCGTGTGTCCGGCTCTCTTCCACCCTGTCGGGCCAGTGACAGATGGCTGGGGATGGGGTAGGAGGCCGAACATGCCCATCTGTCACTCAGTGAGATTGGATCGCGACTGTCTGTACCAGCAGCACTGCACAATGAAATGGGACCTCGGACAGGTCCCAATGGGTGCCAATCAGCCCTGACATCAATGGAGCTGCTTCAGCTGGGAATTCTCTCTCCAAGGTCACCCTGGGGTGGGGAGAGGTTCTAGTGGGAAACTCAGACCATGCTCAGAGTGGGGAATCCAGGCTGGAGTTTAACACTTGCTCAGGGATGGAGGAGAGGTTCTTGACTGAAGCACAGAGGCGGCTAAGAAGTGAGGGGAGGGTTCTAGATTGGAGTCTTGAGCAACGTCACGACAGGGTGCGGGTTCTAGATTTGAGCCAGGCACACACTCTGGATGGGGTGGATGTTCTAGACAGGAGCCACATGGCCATAGAGGCTGGGTGTTCTATATTGGAGCCAGTAGCACACTCAGGAGGGGCAAGGGTTCTAGAATGGAGGCTGTTACACACTCTGGGAGGAGAGGGTTCTAGACTGGAGCTTGGCACATAGTATGGGTTCCATACTGGTGCTCAGCAGGGTCATATTTTCCCTCTGGAAAGTACATCACGTCCCGCAGGGACTGGCAGAAACGCAGCACAGCCCATGCCAAACCAGCCAGAGTTTCTCAGTCACTAGGATCCAGGACTGATGGTAGGTCTGGGACAGGGAAATGTAACTGAGAGCCTCACGCCAGCAGCATCTCCACCCCCTACAGCCTCCTGGGGCCATTAAGATGAAGGTCTGATTTGCGTTGGTCCCCTCCAAAGGGTCTCTGTTGGGTACCTGAAAATCTGCTTTGCAGGTGAGGGGAAACTGAGGCAGGCCTTAAGGGGGTGCACGGGGATGGCCTGTGCTAAGACCAAGCAGCTTCTGTCCAATGCCTGGGGGGTTGGCAGGGATCAATGGGCACAATATTGTTGTAACGCAGGGTTAATGCAGGGCAGGTGTAGGTGCTGGGAGGAGTAAGAGCATAGACAGGGCCAGCCTGGGTCATAGCTGGGCCTGGGCTTCCAGACACCCCCATCCTTCAGGGTTCCCAGTGCTGCCCAGCCAGCAAAAGCTCTGTACAATGGGACTGAAGGCAGAGACGGGGGGTGGAGAGTGTTTGGGGTCACGAAGCCACCCGGGCTTGGGAAGAACCCACTGAGTGTCTGACACACCTGGGGAGATGGCCAGTCTGTGTGCTCCTTCTGCGCCCAAGTGGTGCCCCCCCAGGACAATGGGGCTGGGCGAGTTGTGCTCTTTGGCAGCTATGCTGGTTCCTGTGGGGCACTCACCCTGGAAAGGGGTCCATAGCCCAGCCTGGCTGAGTGGGACTCTCCCTCCCACAAACCGAGCTTCCAACGGCCCAGGTCCAGCTTCCCCTGCTAGCCTGCGACCGCGGCTTGAGAAATAAATGGCCCTTGAAACTGTGGTGATGGCGCAAGAGTCGTGGGGCCAGCAGCCTTCAAGGGAGCAGCCTCTGGCAAACTCGTCTGCAACAGGCAAGGGCCTCCCTCCCAAGCCCCTCACCCTTCCTCTGGGAGTAAAGGGACCTTCCTGCCCCTGACCCCAGCCATGAGCCCCCAGGAGAATGTGGCCAGGATCCAGGTTAAGAGGGGGGAGCAGGTGCACCGGGAGTCTCCAGCGGGCAGGAGGGAGGTAGAGCAGCACAGCGAGGGTGTCTATGGGGTGGGGTGGAGTGCTCCTGGCCTGGACACCCCTCCCCAGGAGGGAGCTATGACCCATCAGAGTCCTTTCCCCTGGCTAGTCAGAGCAGTTCCACAGCCCGTGGCCAGGGCTCCAGAGTGCTGGAGTCCCTGTGGAGCCAGGTGCCCAGTGGGGAGAATCGGGACTGGAGCAGCTACCCAGACGGATGGGGCGATGCCCTGTTGCTGTTGGTCCATGTTGCTCTGGCTCTGGCTGTGCCCAAGGCCTGGGCTGGATACAGGGGGTGCAGGAGTCCAGCTGGACAGTCCCAGGCCTGTCATAGAAACATAGAATATAAGGGTTGGAAGGGACCTCAGGAGGTCATCTAGTCCAACCCCCTGCTCAAAGCAGGAGCAATCCCCAACTTTTGCCCCAGATCCCTAAATGGCCCCCTCAAGGATTGAACTCACAACCCTGGGTTTAGCAGGCCAATGCTCAAAACACTAAGCTATCCCTCCCCCTCCCTATCCTGGCAGTGGACCCCACGCTGAGGGCAGGATGCTGATTGGGCTCCCCGCCAACCCCCTGCCCTCCAGGAGCTACCAGTGCTGTCCCTGCCAGCGACGGCCTCTTGGGGACAGGCTGGATGTGTGGCTGCGGGGAGGCCATTTGGGATCAGGGCTTAGGAGGGAGGCATGTCCCATCTGTGTCCAACCAGCACTCCCGCCCCAGGGAGGCTGCATGCGGGAGCCAGACCTGCACAGAGAACGATGGGGCAAGGCAGGTCGTGTCACTTGTTGCTGGGCTGGGGCCTGTCCCTGTGGGATGCTCACCGTGGCAAAGGGGTTCATGGCCCAGCCTGCCATGGCAATACCCCCTGAACTCCCCACACCTGGCCAGGCACCCGGTATCCCTGCTGACCGAGTTCCCCCTGCTGTTGCAAATGCAGCTTGGGAAACAAACGGCCCCTTGCGGTGGTGACGGTGGCGCAAGAACTGTGCGGCCGGGAGGCCTCGCGCCTGAGCCTCACACCTACCCGTCATCTCAGCCCTGGCTGGGCTTCCCCTGTGGGCACAACTGCACCTTGAGTAATAAACGGCCCTTGCAGCCGTGATGGTGGCACAAGGGCTGCAGGGCTGCCAGCCTCAGCCCCTGAGGGAGCAGCCTCTGGCAGCCTCATCTCTGGCAGGGAGCGGGCCAGGGCCTCCCTCCCGAGCCCCGAGCCCTTCTGTGGGGGAAGGGACTGCTCTGCCTGTGGCTAGGGCTGGATTAACCTTTTGTTGGCCTGGCATCAAACCTGTATGTGAGCCCCCATGGGGAACATGTGAAAAAGCCAAGAGATGGACCACACCCTGACTGCACCCCCTGTCCCTGGGGACCTCCACCCTGACTGCACCTCTTGTCTCCGGGGACCTCCACTCTGACTGCACCCCCTGCCCTTGGACTTCTGCCTCAGGTGCGCCTCATTCCCCAGGACCCCCACCCCAATTCTATCCCCTTGTCTGGACACCACTCCCCACTCTGACTGTGCCCCCTGCCCCAGAACCCTCACCCACAACATGGCCTCACCTTCAGGTGTCATCCACCGAGCTCAGGGAGCAGCTCACCCAGTCTGCATCCATAACCCTCTCCCGTTCCCCAGCGCTGCAGAGTCTGATCCCCTCCCTGTGCACCAGTGGAGGGGGCACTGGGTCTTGCGACAAAGATGGGGAGTAGCAGCTTGTGTGCCTGGAGCAGGCACTGCTGGGCGATGCCCAGCAGCTGGCTTCAGGTCCTGCCCAAGCAGCAGCTGGTGTCACTTGCCCCATGGACAGATGGAGCAGTGGCCAGTGGGGCTATCCCCAGGCCTCCTAGAGCAGCAGCACCCGGAGGCCCCACAGAGGCCCACCAGAACAGCAGCTCCAGGAGCCCCCACAGGTAACGTTTAGTCAGTGGTATTTATAATAAAGGCCATAGATAGGTCACGGACCATTAATTTCTGTTAATTCCCCTGTACCTGACTTTTACTCAAGATAGTATGACAAAACATCTGATATTGGTATGGTGGGTCCCGCACATCATTCCTTGTCCCTGCTCTTGGCGCACCAAGGGCCCCGCTAGTGGCCCAGGAAGGTGGTAGAGAAGGGAAACAGGGAAGGGATCTGAGCTCCAGTCCATCTCAACCCCTGCAGGTTTCTAATCCTCTTGCCCCCTGATTAGGGTTACCCTCGGTCCTTGACCCTGGGGGAGGGAGTCTCCCTGCACTGCTGGGACAGGGTTTCCCTTCCTCCAATTCTCTGGTTCTTTCAGATCTCAGCAACACACCTCCAAATTCCAGTCCTCTCTCCTTCCTCACTCCCCCTGTCTGCCTGAAGCAGGAGGGAAGGGGGGGATAAATAGGTTCCTGACAGGGCCTTCATTTGCTACAGACACTTCAATTCGCCTACAGGGAACTATGCCTTAATTAGGCTGCTGTGTGACATTAGGTTCCTGACTGGGTCTTACTTGGCTACAGCTGCTTCAATTAGCTTGTAGTAGCCTTCCCTAGTCTACAGAAAGCCACGCCTTAATTAGACTATATTTCCCCTCTAGCACTCTCCTATTTCTCTCTGGCCCTGCTGTATCACATATCTCCCTCTGCCCTCCCCCACCTCCCCCCCCACTCAACAACACTGGGTTGGGCTACTTGGGACGAGAGACCGTGTTGTTATGACAGGCCATCCGTGTTGGCTTCTGGCTCTGTGCTGTAACCGGAAGTGGAAAGGTTGTAGAGATAGGAACCATCTAGTCACTCGTGGATTCCTTTCCTTGTTTGTGAGCATCCATTGGAGTGGGGTGTGGTTTGTCACAAGGGTGAACCACTGCCCCAGTAGATAGTACCATAGCATCTCCATGGCCAATTACAACGTACTGTTGCTCCCTGGGCAGGAGCTTCCAGCTGAGGTAAAGGATCGGGTGCTCCTTATCCCCCACCATCTGTGAAAGGACAGCCCCAAGTCCTACCTCCGAGGTGTCTGTTTATAGAATGAATTCCTTCTTGAAATCTGGGGCTGTGAGCACTGGATGACTGCAAAGGGCCTTCCTTAGGTATGTGAATGCTTATTCCATCATGTTGCTGCACTTAACTATCTCCAGGCCTCAAATTCTTATCAGGTCTGTCAGAGGCACTGCCCTTGTGGCGAAGTGAGGGATGAACTGGCAATAGTACCCCACGATCCCTAAGAATGCTCTGACTTGCTTCTTGTGGACAGGTCGAGGCCATTCCTGTATTGCTTCCATTTTGTTCCATTTGGGTTTCATCAGGCCCCTTCTGACTACATACCTGAGGTATCTGGCCTCAGCTAGCCCTATTGCATATTTGAAAGGGATAGCGGTGACGCCGGCCTGTCTAAGAGTGTCTAGTACCACTTCCACTTTCCCAGGGTGCATCTCCCAGGGAGGGCTATGGATTACCACAATGTCTAAATAGGTGGGGCATACTTGGCATGGGATCAAAGTAATCTGTCCATCAGCCGTTTGAAAGTCGTGGGGGCCCCATGAAGACTGAAAGGGAGGACAGTATATTGGAAGAAGCCATCGGGTGTAGAGAAGGAATTTTTTTCCTTGGAGTCCTCAGCCAGGGGGATCTGCAAGTAGCTTTTTGTTAAGTCCAAGGTGGTCAAGTATCTGGCCTTGCCTAACTGATGCACCAGCTCATCGGTATGTGGTATCGGGTAGACATCGAACCGGGATACTTCATACTTCTGAGGAACTCTCCCAAACTGAGGTGTCATTTGAGGAGGTTTTGGAACAAATTGATAAAAAATAGTAATAAGTCTCCAGGACCTGATGGTATTCACCCAAGAGTTCTGAAGGAACTCAAATGTGAAATTGCAGAACTACTAACTATCATCTGTAACCTGTCATTTAAATCAGCTTCTGTATCAAATGACTGGAGGATAGCTCATGTGACACCAATTTTTAAAAAGGGGTCCAGAGGTGACCTTGGCAACTACAGGCCAGTAAGCCTCACTTTCGTACCAGGCAAATTGGTTGAAACTATCATAAAGAACAAAATTGTCAGACACATAGATGAACATAATTTGTTGGGAAATAGTCAACATGGTTTTTGTAAAGGGAAATCATGCCTCACCAATCTACTAGAATTCTTTGAGGGGGTCAACAAGCACGCAGACAAAGGAGATGCAGTGTATATAGTGTATTTAGATATTCAGAAAGCCTTTGACAAAGACCCTCACCAAAGGCTCTTAAGCAAAATAAGCAGTCATGGGATAAGAGGGAAGGTTCTCTCATGGACTGGTAACTGGTTAAAAGATAGGAAACAAAGGGTAGGAATAAATGGTCAGTTTTCAGAATGGAGAGAGGTAAACAGTGGTGTCCCCCAGGGATCTGTACTGGGCCCAGTCCTATTTAACATATTCATAAACGATCTGGAAAAAGGGGTAAACGGTGAGGTGGCAAAATTTGCAGATGATACAAAACTACTCAAGATAATTAAGTCCCAGGCAGACTGCGAAGAGCTACAAAAGGATCTGACAAAACTGGGTGACTGGGCCACAAAATGGCAGATGAAATTTAATGTTGATAAATGCAAAGTAATGCACATTGGAAAACATAATCTTAACTATACATATACAATGATGGGGTCTAAATTTGCTGTTACCACTCAAGAAAGAGATCTTGGAGTCAGTATGGAGAGTTCTCTGAAATCATCTCAATGACAGGTTTCAGAGTAGCAGCCGTGTTAGTCTGTATTCGCAAAAAGAAGAGGAGTACTTGTGGCACCTTAGAGATTAACAAATTTATTTGAGCATAAGCTTTCGTGAGCTTTAGTAGCTCACGAAAGCTTATGCTCAAATACATTTGTTAGTCTCTAAGGTGCCACAAGTACTCCTCTTCTTTTTGCATCCACTCAATGTTCAGCGGCAGTCAAAAAAGCCAACAGAATGTTGGGAATCATCAAGAAAGGGATAGATAATAGGACAGAAAATATCATATTGCCTCTATATAAATCCATGGTACATCCACACCTTGAATACCTTGATAGAGGTCTATAAAATCATGAGTGGTATAGAGAAAATAAATAAGGAAGTGTTATTTACTCCTTCTCATAATACAAGAACAAGTGGCCACCAAAGGAAATGAATAGATAGCAGGTTTAAAACAAACACAAGAAAGTATTTTTTCACGCAACGCACTGTCAACCTCTGGTACTCCTCACCAGAGGGTGATGTGAAGGCCAATACTATAACAGGGTTCAAAAGGGAGCTAGATAGATTCATGGAAGATAGGTCCATCAATGGCTATTAGCCAGGATGGGCAGGAATGGTGTCCCTAGCCTCTGTTTGCCAGAAGCTGGGATTGGGTGACAGGGCATGGATCACTTAATAATAACCTGTCTGTTCATTCCCTTTGGGGCACCTGCCATTGGCCACTGTCAGAGGACAGGATACTGGGCTTGATGGACCTTTGGCCTGACCCAGTATGGCTGTTCTTATGTTCTTAACTACCGGAAGTCAGTACAAAACCTCAGGGTGCCGTCAGGCTTGGGGACCAAGACAATAGGACTGGACCACTGGCTGTGGGATTTCTCAATCACCCCAAGCTCCAGCATCTTCCTTACTTCTGCCCTAATTTCTTCTCTTTTTGCCTCTGGTATGCGATATGGTTTTATCATCAGCCTGGCTCTGGGAAAGGTGACGATGTAATATTGGATCAGCGTCGTATGGCCTGGCTGTGTGGAAAACATGTCTTGATTCCACTGAATCATCTCAATGATCTCTGTTTGTTGTTCTAGGGCTAGTTTGGGGGATATCCTTACCTGCCCTTGTGGACCATCTGCCTGGGGTGGGGTCGGCAAGATGGTCACACATGTTTCCCGATCACGCATGGGGTTTCAGTAAGTTGACATGGTAGATCTGCTCTGGCCTTCGACGATCTGGCTGCTTCACCTTATAATTTACCTTCCAACAGCTTCCATGATCTCATAGGATTTACACCAGCTGGCCAGGAGTTTTCTTTCTGTTGTTGGTATCAGCACCAGCACTCCTGGTTGAAATTTCCGTGTTTTTGCCTGACGGTTGTAGTAGGTTCGAGGGGGCCACTTGTGCTTTCTATGGAGGTCACTCGGGCTATTCGTTCTTTCATCTGGGCCATGTGTGCAATGACGTTCATTCCTGGATTATGTTGTCCCCACCATTCCTCCTTTGCAATGTCCTATATGCCACATGGGTGGCATCCATACAGTAACTCAAAGGGGTAGAATCCTGTAGATGCCTGGGGCACTTCTTGTATCACAAACATCAGGTATGGTAGGAGGGTATCCCAGTTTTTTCCATCTTGGGCCACCACCTTTCGGATTATGCTCTTGCGAGTGCAGTTAAATTGCTCAACCTGACCATCTGGTCATGCCAGCCACCTCTGGCAGCAGTACAGGGCCAGGGCAGGCAGGGAGCCTGCCTTAGCCCCCCTGCACTGCGGACTAGGATCCACCTGATGTAAGCGCCCCACGTCCACTCCCACACCCCAACCTCCTGAGCCAGCCCTCAGACCACTCCCTGAGCCTGCACCCCAAACCGCCTCCCACACTCCAACACCCTGCCCTGGCTCTGAGTCCCCTCCTGCACCCAAACTCCCACCCAGAGCCCGCATCCTCTCCTGCACCCCAACCCCCTGCCCCAGCCCAGTGAAAGTGAGTGAGAGTGGGGGAGAGTGAGCAACGGAGGGAGGGGGATAGAGGAAGCTGGGTGGGGCTTTGGGAACGGGCAGGGCAGGGAGCAGGGCAAGAATGTTTGGATTTGTGTGATTAGACAGTTGGCATCCCTGCGTGTCACCTGCCCCATCCCCATTATGTCTCCCGTCTCATCCCACCCTTCCCCCTTCCCAACTTATTCCCCTTCCCCAAGAAAAGACTTTTCTGGTTTGTCTCAGGTGTTTGGTCTCTAACAAGGGTTTTAGGTGAGAATAAGCTGTTCACCGTGATGGGACCTCCCAGGCCTGACCCCACTGACCCCATGGTGGAGGTGCTGGCTCCTGCCAGGCCTGGCCCAGCTCTGGGGTGAGTGGCCCAGCCCCACTGACCCCATAGGAGCAGTGCTGGCTCCTAGCAGGGCTGGTTTGGGGTGGATCTGTCCTTTATGTAAGGGGACTGTTGGCCCCTTACTAAACTCGGTGCAGTTTTTGGTTGGGTAGCTCCCAGTACCAAGCAGAAGGGTCTATGGGAAATCAGGACAGTGATTGTGACAATCCCAGGGGCAATGGGGAGAGGCCAATGCTCCAGGTCAGGCTGATTGACAGGGCAGACAGGCTAACGAGGGAGGCAGGGGGGTCCCCTCCTCCCTGTGAGCTGGTGGAGGCGCTTGGGCCAGAACAGGGCAGAGCTACGGAGAGAGCAGGAGCCTGGGCTAGACTGAGCTGGAGGCAGGGCCGTGCCGGCCAGGGAGAACCAGGGAAGCAGGCCATGGAGCAGATCTGTGCTGGGAGCAGAGCTGCAGCACTTCTGGGGCTGGAGCAGTCCAGAGCCGGATGCCGGGAGCAGCTGGGGAGAGCGCGGGGGACACGGAGCAGAGGGCCCAGTGCAGAGAGACTCCCCCAGCCAAGAGACCTTACAGGCTGTCCTAACATAGCATTATGCCAGAGAACTCTGCCTATGTGCCAAATATTGCTGCAGGTGAGACATGAGGTTCTGTATTAAAACATTCTTGTTTATTGGTCAGTGTTGGAGGCTGGGAGTCGGGACTCTTGAGTTCTCTAACTAGCAGCGATACCTGATTCACTTTAAGAAAAGGAGGACTTGTGGCACCTTAGAGACTAACAAATTTTTTAGAGCATAAGCTTTTGTGAGCTACAGCTCACTTCATCGGATGAGCTGTAGCTCACGAAAGCTTATGCTCTAATAAATTTGTTAGTCTCTAAGGTGCCACAAGTCCTCCTTTTCTTTTTGCGAATACAGACTAACACGGCTGCTACTCTGAAACCTGATTCACTTTGTGCGTGATTGTAAGCAATTCACTTGGCCGCTGGGTGTTTCACTTTACCCCGGTGTACAATGTGGTGGGGAGAGGGACTCAGGGGGCCAGCTCCACATGGGAGGAAGGGGGGAAGGAGATGGGCCCGCCCTCTACTCCGGGTTCCAGCCCAGGGCCCTGTGGAATGCAGCTGTCTAGAGAGCCTCCTGGAACAGCTGTGTGACAGCTACAACTCCCTGGGCTACTTCCCCATGGCCTCCTCCCAACACCTTCTTTATCCTCACCATAGGACCTTCCTCCTGGTGTCTGATAATGCTTGTACTCCTCAGTCCTCCAACAGTCCGCGTTCTCACTCTCAGCTCCTAGTGCCTCTTGCTCCCAGCTCCTCACACACACACCATGAACTGAAGTGAACTCCTTTTTAAAACCCAGGTGCCCTAATTAGCCTTCCTTAATTGATTCTAGCACCTTCTTGATTGGCTGCAGGTGTCTAATCAGCCTGTCTTAATTGTCTCCAGAATGTTCCTCATTGTTCTGGAACCATCCCTGTTACCTTACCCAGGGAAAAGGGACCTACTTAGCCTGGGGCTAATATATCTGCTTTCTATTACTCTCCTATAGCCATCTGGCCCGACCCTGTCACAATGTGTTTTGAATGAAGTGTCTGGGGAAAATCTCAGCTTGGTTAATGCAAGCTTGTTGGGCATAGCTTTCCCACACTGAGGGAACTATAGAGCAAACTATATCAATTCACCACATTGTACAGATCCTCATTCAGTGCAAGACAGTATAATTCTGGGTTTATACTCCAGCAGGGGTGCAAGCCTGGGAAGCTTGGCTGTATGTCCTGGAGTGGCTTAGGTAAAGCACTCAGTTGGACTTGTGGCACCACCTGCTGTTGTGTTGGGTGATAACAAGGCCCGGAGAGGCTGAGTATCTCCAGCAAAGCCACAGCGGTTCCTGCACCTCTCAAACTGCACCCCGGGGTGATAACCCATCACAGTGGGGATAGGGCGCAGTGAGGAGAGGGGGGATTATGGATGGGGGATAAATAGGGAAGCGTGGGTAGGAGAGGGGCAGTGGGGTCAGGTGGAGTGGGACCTCATTTGAAGTACCAGTACTATCAGCAATTTTTCCTCTAATTTTTTCCAGACGTGTGTTGAATGAATTTTGTTTTGTGCACCATATTTAGGTAATGCGCAGAAAACTCACACGATTAACTCAAAAAAAAAGCAATTAAAAAAATTAGCTGTGATTAAACTCGCTGTTAAACAATAGAATACCAATTCAAATTTATTAAATATTTTTGGATGTTTTTCTACATTTTAAAATATATTGATTTCTATTTCAACACAGAAAACAAAGTGTACAGCGCTCACTTTATATTATTATTTTTCATTACAAATATTTGCACCGTAAAAATGATAAACAAAGAAATAGTATTTTTCTGTTCACCTCAAACAAGTACTGTAGTGCAATCTCTTTATCCTGAAAGTGTAACTTACAAATGTAGAGGGGTTGTTACATAACTGCACTTAAAAACAAAACAATGTCAAACTTTAGAGCCTACAAGTTCACTCAGTCCTACTTCTTGTTCAGCCAATCACTAAGACAAACACATTTGTTTACATTTATGGGAAATAATGCTGCCTGCTTCTTATTTACAATGTCATCTGAAAGTGAGAAAAGGTGTTCACATAGCACTTTTCTAGCCAGTGTTGCAAGGTATTTACGTGCCAGATATGCTAAACATTCGTGTGCCACTTCATGCTTCACCCACCATTCCAGATGACATGCTTTCATTCTGATGATGCTCATTAAAAAAAATAACAAGGAGTCCGGTGGCACCTTAAAGACTAACAGATTTATTTGAGCATAAGCTTTCGTGGGTAAGAACCCCACTTCTTCAGATGCATGGAGTGAAAATTACAGAGGTAGATATAAATATACTGGCACATGAAGAGAAGGGAGTTACCTCACAAGTGGAGAACCAGTTTTGACAGGGCCAATTTGATCAGATTGTTTTTGTGGATACAGATCAACATGGCTGTCCCATGATATTAAAAAAAAGTGTTAATTAAATTTGTGACTGAACTTCTTGGGGGAGAATTGTATGTATCCTGCTCTGTTTTACCCACATTCTGTCATATATTTCATGTTAGAGCAGTCTCGGATGATGACCCAGCACATGTTGTTCATTTAAGAACACTTTCACTGCAGATTTGACAAAACGCAGAGGGTACCAATGTGAGATTTCTAAAAATAGCTACAGCACTCGCCCTAAGGTTTAAGAATCTGAAGTGGCCAGGCCAGGCCCTGGGCTGACATTACCTGATCAGCAGTGAGTACAGAGCTGGGATTTTGCTCCCTTTTATTCCACCGAGCTCCCCCTTCAGTGAACCCAAGTTCTGCCCGCGTTCAGGACATGCAGCTTCCCTGCCGGTGCCTCGGTCTCCCCAACATGGCCTTCTGGCTTGTGGAGCTGTTTGGCCCCCCAGAACAGAACACCCCCTGGAATAGGGATCGGTCTCTGCCCCATGGCCCCATTCAGAAGTTCCATGCCCCTAGCTAGGCCAGTCTCACAGACACCCTCGTTCCACAGGGGATGGGCCAGCAGCTAAGTCTCCTTCCAGATCCATGGCCCGTGCATGCCAGCTGGACGGCTCTCCCTACATTAGTCCTTGCTGAGACACCAAGCACCTCTTGGTAGGACAGTATCTGGGATTGCCCCCTGGCAGGCCACTCAGACACAGTTAAACTCCCTTCCAATACACAACAATCCTGGGGTCCGGATGCTTGGCCAGGCCTGGCCCAAGCCATGACTGAGAGAAACAGTTCACCCCCTTCCTCTCCGTTCTCCATGCCTGGGCCCGTCTCTCCAGCTGGCCGCTACCCAGGACTGCTGGGGGTTTTTTTGGAATTACTCAGCAAAGACACCCCACAGCCCCAGGGTGAGCGCCCCGCTCCCTTAGCATGGCAGCGAGTGGCAGAGAAGCGCCCCCTCTTGGCCACTCACCAGAGTGCTGTGAGAGGACCCAGTCGCTGGATCTGGGAGTCTGAACAGAGCCAGACCTGAGATCTGTCTTGGGGTCCCCGGGCACAGTCGCAGGGTGCAAATCCTCTGCCTAGCACTTGCCCTGACAGCTTAGACACATGGTGCCCTGCCCAGCACCTGCAACCAGGGGGACCCCTCAGACTCTCCTGTAGCTTAAACACCCCCTGGAGAGCTCCACCAAAAGGTGGGAACCCTGGGCGAGGTCCCCTTCATCAGCCCCCACCGGGAGGTGTAGGACAGACACACAGACACTGTGCACAGACGTCTGACACATCTAAACACCCCTCCCTACCCAACCCCTGCCTCAGTTTCCTCCCTGCTCTGGACTGGAGACATCTGGAGCCACCCAGGGGCCTTCTGCTGCCATTCATGGCTTGTGATCTGAACTGTGGGGCCAGACCTGGGGGTGGGGGAGGCCCCGTCACTGTGAGTGGAAAATTCTCACCTAAAAACCTTGTTA
The DNA here is from genome assembly GCF_009764565.3 of Dermochelys coriacea. Taxonomy (NCBI): domain Eukaryota; kingdom Metazoa; phylum Chordata; order Testudines; family Dermochelyidae; genus Dermochelys; species Dermochelys coriacea. Next base: position 12,219,072 of record NC_050090.1, read on the forward strand.
GAAACCAAACACCTGAGAAAACCAGGAAAGTTTTTTCTTCTGGAAGGAGGGGATGGGGAATAACCTGGGCAGGGGAAAGGGGAGGGATGCAAGAGGGGAAAGTAGGAGCGGGATGTGTCTTGACAGGGGATGTCTGACCACAGTGATAGATTGAATGCTTGGGTAACCCACTGAGACAGCATTTCTCACGTCCGTCTCCAATGGCTGCTTGAGGAAGGGACTAATAATTGCTCATAGAGCTCACAGAACAAGCTGGGGATCTGAGGGATCGAAACCCTGCTGTTGATCTATGTAGGAGTTCAGTGTCTTTTCCTTCTGGGTTTGTATAGCACCTAGCACGATAATGGGGCCTGGTCCAGGACTGGGGCCGAGGCACGATCATGCTCTGGTTTCATGTGATTCATGCAGTGAAAAGCCCCCTTGAAAACAGGTTTGTGTTTCACAACTCAGTCACTGGGTCAGTTATGGTGTGAATCCCTGACACACGCACGTCAGGTGTTTGTCACACGCTTTCCTGTGGAAGCCCCGGCGTGGGTCTGTGGTCGGTCTCCTGCCCCCTGCCCCACATACAGACCCGGGGAGTCTGTGACAAGGCTCACCCTGGGAGCCTGGCATTGTTGATCCAGTCCCTAGCATTAGTGGCGGTGGCAGCCAGCCCATGGGCAGGTGTCCCTCGTCAGCCTGCTCCACGGTCGTGAGGTTTGGGTCACATGGGAGGACAGGGGAGAGCCCAGGCAGATCGGCTGGTGCCATGCAGGCCTGGCTGCTCCTGCCCACAGCCAATTTCCTTGAGCACTTTGGGAGGTGAGTGAAGATTGTGCACTATGTGCCCTGAACTGCCCAGCTAACGCAGCCCCTGAGCAGTGACCCCTCTTCTTATATCTCCATTACAGCAGCCCGTGCCACAGCGTCCCACACTGCATGCACTGGCACTATCCTCATCCCCGGACCCAGGAGAGGTCCCTGTCGGTTCTGCCTTCCCTGCAGGTTCGGTGGAGCTGGGGACAGATAGTTCTTGGGTGTCTGTCGGGGAAGGCTGTGAAAGGGAAGGTGGGAGGAAGCACAAGTCTTTCCCTGTCACTTCCTGATTGTGGGATTGAACGATCCTTGCAATTTCCCATTAAATAGAATTCTTTCTGATTGCTACAATCCCTTCCCTGCGCATTGCCCAGATTTTAAAGCTTTATTGGGTTTCTCTCGTGTTTGATTAGAGCCGCCTTCCCGGAACAGAAACCTGTTTCTTCTCCTCTGAATTGTCTTATGAAGCACAAGCTTTAGCGACAGGCACCTGACCCTAACCGAGGCCTTTACCACTCACCTGTCCACACCAGAGGATCCCTGCCTGGTTAATGAGCAGGTGAATCTGGATCAAGGAGAGAAGCTGATGAAACGAACAGGCCTGTACGACTCACCAAGCCAGGGCAGACCCCAGCTTCTGTCTAACTGGTTTTCCTGCCTCCTGTTTCCGTCCCCCACCCCCAGCGCAACACCTCACAGCCTCCAGCCACTGACTGGAGCCTCGTCCCGTCAGTCCGGGAGCTGCAGGTCCCCGTGGGGCGATGGGGCACCTAAACGTCCCACTGCAGATGGACGCGCGCCCAGCGCTGGAACCAGAGCGCTTTGCCCAGCAGTTTTCGTGGTGTGGCACGTGCCAGCCAATCTCATGGACCCGCCCAGAGCCCACAGGGCAGATCTGCCCCGACCCCCTCTCAGCCCCCGCTGAGCTGCCCTCCCGTCGGATCCAGCCAGCGGGGGGCTGGCAGGAAACGTGCAAACTGGGGTCTGCCCATCGTGTTTTTCATGGGTCTACCTCACATCACCAGCAGATGGCAGCAGATGGCCAGGGTGATCCATAGCGAGCTGGGTGTCTGGCAAAGGCTGCCCTGCCTCGCTCCCAAAGGGGTGAGCTCTGTGCCAGGGTCTGGGCTCAGGGGGAGCCCCAGGCAAAAAGTGGGGGCCCAGGCCTGGCCCGATGAAGGGGGCACTGCCAGGGAGGCCTCCCATGCTGTGTAAAGTCCAGACGCATGGACGGAGAGGAGGGAGACAGACACATGGACAGAGACACGAGGCCCCAGGATGCTCCGACAGTTTATTGGGGTTAATCATTCAGGGTTGGGGGGACGCCGCAAAATAACAGGCCTTGAGAGAAGAAATGTCCCAGCCCCTGCACCCTCTGCATCCCCCAAATCTTCCAATGCTGCCCCGCGCCCCGCTCTCCCCCTGCCCCTGACGGTGTCCCCAGGCCTACAATCCCCCCAAGCCTCCAGCGGCGCCCTCAACCCCGCCGTCCCCCACGCCCTCCACGCCCCCCACGTCCCCCCCGCCCCCCACGGCGGCCCCCGCCCCGCCGTCCCCCACGGCGCCCACCACCCCGCCGTCCACCACGGCGTCCCCAGCCCCGCCGTCCCCCACGGCGCCCCCAGCCTCTCCGTCCCCCACGGCGCCCCCAGCCCCGCCGTCCCCTACGGCGCCCCCAGCCCCGCCATCCCCCACGCCTCCCAAAGTGCCTCCCACCCCAATGCCTCCAGAGCCCAGTGTCTGGCCATCCCCCCAATGTTACGATATCGCCCTCTGCCCCGTTTTTCCCCCAGCCCTCCAATGGTGCCACCTGCCTCACCATCTCCCCAGCCCTCTGAAGGTGCCCCCTGCTCTCCCCTACATCCTCTGCTCTCCCCTCTCCCCCCTGCTCTCTCTTCTGCCCCCTGCCAGGTAGGTGCAGCGGCTGTCTCATGGCTCGCATCTCGTCCAGGCAGGCGTTGGTTTTGGTGTTGGGGTCGTTTCCCCTGCAGTCCCTGCAGCCCTTGGTGTCGCAGCGCAGCAGGGGCACGTCGGGTAGCCGGTGCCAGGCCTCCAGCAGGCTTTTCGGATCCAGGTCCCGATCCTGCCGGTAGATCTGCCGGAAGACGAAGGCCTTGTAGTTGTGATCGATGGGGCGGAAGGTGTCACTCACCAGCCATAGGATGTTGTGGGGCCTCTTCCCCAGCAGGCACGTCCCCGCGCAGGGCAAGTGGATGGTGAAGAAGATCAGGCAGCTTCTCTCATTGTAGGTCCGGACCAGGAGCTTCTGCACCGGGCTGTTCTGGTCGCCCTGCTTCTTCATCCGGGGAGCCACAATGTGCCCTTCATCTGGGTCATCCAGGTTGTCCTCTTGGTTAATGGCTGCCTGCATGTCCCACAGCTTGTTCCTGGGCAGCACCTGTTCCAGATCAGATGGGTTCTCACAAGTGGCTTTCTCCAGGCTGACGGCGAAGGCGTATTCAACAGCCAACCCATCCCTAAGGGAAGGCAAAGCGAAGGGCTGTGAGGGCATGTGGGGCTCTGAACAGCTCTGCCCCCAGCCCTGAGCAGCAAACTTGTGTTGGGTCACACATGGCGCCATCGCTGGCTGCTTCTAGGCTCTCAGGGGTCCAGCCTGGGTCAGGGGATATTTGCTCCCTGGGAGAATGAAATAAACGTGGAGGGTGGTTTTAAGAAGAAACTGCCACAGGTGCCCCCGGGGATCATCAGCATGGTGTGAGATTTGGTCCATCAGCTCCCCAGGGCTGAGCGTTACCACTTGAGCTCCAGGAGCAAGCCAGAGGTTTTACACGGAGCCACCCCAAGAGAGGGACGTGACACACAGTTGGCCCTGGGACACACAGTGATTTGCTGGTGAACTGAAGAATACTGGAGATGGGAGCTCCTCATTTGTCCCCCCCAGCTCTGGGAAGGGACTGTGACTGTGGTTAAAGGGAGGCTAACAATGGCACCTATATGTGACACATTCCCTGTGAAAAGTTGTGTGTCTGCCCTGTTAGAGAGCTGGGTTCTCGTCCCACCTCTGCCTGAAGTGGCCTTGTGCAGCTGGACTGGGGAGGGTCGGGGGGCTCATGGCTGGCTGAAGACAGGGCACGAATTTGTAAGGTCTGAGGCCTTTTTTGGCAATTAGCGGCGGGAGCAGCCAGGAAACAGAGAGTCACATCCTCACATCCCCTCTACATTATAAAATAACAATGTAACATTGGGCTGTTAAGGAGGCATTTCTGTCCTAATAGTCCCCACCATCACCAGCTCTTAAGATCGTTAAAGAAAACTTTGTTTGACAGCATTTAGCAGTCTGGCAAGAAACCATTTATCAGCAGCTGTCATTGTTCAATCGATACTTCTAATGTTTTCCCTTTATAGTCCCCCACTTCTCTATTGTTTATCTATATGGTTTCTGTCTGGTGCATAACTAATTTTGCAAGATTTAAATCAACTAAGCTGGCCGGGTCTGATTGGGTAAAGAATTGTTTTGTAATGGGCTAGGATTGGTGAAAAACACAATTTTGTAGTATTTTAGTTTACCATTGGGTAAGGTACAGCTAAGCAGGACTCAAGTTTCACTGTATAAACCGGGGTCCAAAAGGAAGGAAGTTCTTTGGACGCACAGCCCAAGATCAGCACTGCCAGCCCTCAGCACCCTGCCAGCCCTCAATGCAGAGGATGGAGCCCCAGATGACCTGACACTGACTGGCCACCAGGAAAAGTCCATCTGCCTTATTGGGAGTGGTGAGCATCGTCTGCTTCCCCTGTGTATTCTGTTTTGGTAACTGTTCATAAATAGAGATTAAGGATATGACTGGGCAAGGCTCTTTCACTAGTAAAAAGCCCCACAAACCTGCAGAAAATTACTCCTGAGCCCTAGGAACTGGAAAAGTGCATGGGTGTCTAAATTAATCAGGTTACGCCTTGACCTTCACCTTAGCTACCATCTAGTGGGAGGGAAACTTGCTCTGGGTGGATACAGCATGGGCTTGGGGGAGCACAGGTGTCACCTCTGGGGCAGGGTTAACCCGACAGAACTTCATCCTCTAAGCTGAGCCCTCACCCCCCCTTCTGCAGCCCCCAGCCTCCGGATCAGGGAGTGGGAATGAAGCCAGGTTCATGGTGTTTTGTCCTATTAGAGCACTATCATGAATATTCATGCTAATGCTCAGCCTCCCATGTCCAAATCTAACCTCCTCACCCTGATAATACTGGGGGGCACTTATCCTACAGGACAGTTCTTTAAAGAGTCTTGGGTGCAAGGTACCTGGTCCTCATTTATTCAAAAGGGAGTGTACAGCAAGCACATGACTATTGCTGCTCAAAATTTTTCTTACAGAACAGTTTTCCTTAGGGAAAGGCTGATTCAACAAAATCCGAACGTTCCAAGCGAATACATCGATTTTGTGTAATTTTTGGATGAAAAATTATCAGAACAATTTGTTTAGATTGAAACATTTGGTTATGACTGGTTTTTTTTACTTTTGTTATGTTATATTGCTGTTTATAATATACAGGTGAAAACATCTGGACTTTCATATTATTATATTATATTATATCATATTATATTATATTATATTATATTATATTATATTATATTATATTATATTATAAAGCAGGAAAGTCAAATTACTAAAGCTGAAATGGAAATATTTTGATCTTACTGAAATGAAATATTCAGATATGGTCCAGCTGAAATCTGTTTTTAATTTTTCCAAAACAAAATTTGTAATTCCCATTCCGTGGAAGTTTTCAAATTTTAGTATTAATTCGGACTGAAAAGGAAATAAAAATTTCAGAATTTCTGAGGGAATTGGAATTCCATTTTCCAACCAGTTTTTCACAATAGTAATGAGTCCCCCACCCCTCTTCATCCCAGAATCACCCCTCCCAGCTCCGAGCCCCATCTCCCCCTGCACCCCAGAATCACCCCTCCCAACTCTGCCATGCACTGAGCCACCAATGTCATAAAAAATCACAGAGGGCCAATATTTACCACCTGGGGAGGGCAGAGGGGTCACAGCCAGATGGGAAATGCCCCAGTGGGGTCTCACTCACTTATCTACATGATCCACAATCTCTCTCAGCGCCGCGGGTTTGGTGCTCCCGACAGTCTCTGGTCCGAAGCAGAGGAGAAGGGGCAGCAGCAGGAGTCCAGCCCTGAGCATCCACCCCGACACCTGCACAGGATCCCATAGCATCATCACCCCCAAGCCTGGGCACAGACCCAGAACCTGCCAACCCACATCGCCTAACCCCTGATGTGCCACCAACAGGAGAGGGGGCAGGAGTTAACCCCCTGAAGATTGATGGGGTGAGGGTGTGAATGGCAGACAGGCCTTCTGTGGGGCACTCTGGGCCATGAGAGGGGGACAAAGGGCACTCACCTGGGATTCCATGGGGCAGGAGGAGGCGCTGGGGATTCACCAGGGTTTCCATGGGGTAGGAGGCAGGGATGACTCACTAGGATTTACATGGAGCAGGAGTTGGGAGGAATGCCTCACCAGGGTTTCTATCGGGCAGGAGGCGGCGGGAGGGACTCACGAGAGTTGCCAAGGGGCAGGAGGTGAGGGGCAGTGGGAATTCACCAGGGTTTCCATGGGGCAGGAGGAGGTGCGGGACTCACCGGAGTTTCCATGGTGCCGGAGCAGGAGGTGCCGTCGCTCACTGACAGATGCTCACACCAGATCCACAGTGATGGGCTCCCAGCTCCCAGCCCCTCTTCTTATAGCCCCATTCTTCCCCCCACCCCACAACATGCTGCAGAGGGGTGGTGCCCACTCCTGCTGTTCCCGTGACCAGCCCAGGGGCAGGGGAGGTGGGACTCAGCTACTTCATTCAATATTGCCTTGAAAGGAAACTCCATGGGGCTGAGCCAGAAGGGGTGGGGCAGATGGGGGAACAGGATGGGAGATGGCCAGGGGCGGGGCAGACATGGTGGTGGATGGGAGGTGGCGAGGACAGTGGGGCAGATGAGGAGGGGGATGGGAGTTGTTGAGGGACAGGGCAGATGGGGGTGAGGGATGGGGCCTGGTGAGGGCCAGGGCACACAGCAGTGGGAGATGGGAGGTGGTGAAGGCCAGCCAGGCAGACTCCAGGCTGGAGTGCTGGCCCTGTCCGGGTGGGGTCGGTTTGTCTCATGCTGGTGGTGACAGGGTGAAGTTCCTGATTCTCCTCCTCATGAGCAAGGCCAATAAAGTTTCAGAGCATCCCGGGGCCACACATATCTGTCCCTGTGTCTAGTGCTGTGGCCCTCTGTGCTCCAAAGCAGTACCCTGCCATCCCCATATTTACCATAGTGATATAATTCGTCTATGTTGTGTACACAGTGTGCCTTGTGAGGTATCACTCTAAAAGCCTTGATCTGTTGAACAATAATGTCCTGGTGCATTGATTGTGCTGTCATTGTATGGGCAGTTATGAAGTTTTCCTCGGTGTGTGTCACTGGAAGATGTTGTGAGGTTGGGAGCAGTGAAGAAGTCAGACAGTGCTGATGGCCCATTAAGGGAATGCACACTCCCAAGGACTATCACGTGTGTACAATGAAGGCTTCTCAGAGGGATCCTGTAGACAATGGACACAGCTTGACTCATGTCACAGCAAAAGGTCTGTCCAGCAGGCTGGAAGACCCTATAAAGGAAGGGACGTGACTTTTGCCCTCTTGCCCCACCACAACTCAACACATGGAAGCACATCTGGAGAACAAAGACTGTGAACAGGGGAGGTGGCTCCAGATTGCAAAGGAGAATCCCAGCCTATGTACTAAAGAACTCGACCATCTATCGGGTGTAGCCAATTATTTTAATTTGGTATTCATTTATTGTGTGATGTCATGATTACATTCTATATACTCATTATATGTTAATCAGAATTGATTTATAGGATTATTATAGTAGTATAAAATTAAGCAATATTTCAAGGAAATAGGTAATAAGTCAGACAAGCTGAAACACAAGAAGACTGTAGACTGAGGCCTGCTGAAAGACTTTAGCTTAGCTATTTTAGTCCTTGGATACAAGCTGGCAACCTGAAAATGACCTGATGCCCTAAAATCCCTGTAAACATTTTAGGAGCAAGGAAGGAACGCCTGCCACTTTTCCAAAAGAAATATGGAACAAAGTAAGTAATCCAGTCAGGCATTTATTGCAACAATTCCAACTCCACAAAGGTCCTGGGAGGCCTTTGGGTGAGACTACATTAAAGCCCATGGGGGAGGGTTAGTTAAAAACCAGCTATTGCAGTGCTTGGGATCCCTAGAGATCCCTGAAATTTACTGTATTTCTTCTTTGAAAAGGAAAAGGTGGGGAAAAAAAGGCTTAAGAGGTGAAAGAAATAGCCATGGATTGTGTATATATAGCATGTAATAACCTATGGAAAAGATTTAAAAGAAAGGTAAAACAACTGGAGAAGGCAAAACAAGCCTTATGAAAAGAGCAGAAGACTAGTTACACATTGAAAAAACAACTTAGTAGGGTAAAGGAGATAAATCCTGAACTCCTTAATCAAAGGAACAGTTTGGCAAGAGACTTAAGCTACAGTAAGCAACAACTGTAAGAGGCTGGTTATAAAATGATGATGTGAAAAAAGAAGCCATGGGGCACGAACATTTATTTGGGCAAGAAGTAAAAATAGCAGAGCTAGCTCACAAAATGCAGGCACTAAAGCTAACTTGTGACATTCTGGAGGATATGTATCAACAGGTAGATATTGAAGGTGAAAATGGACAGATCCCTCAAGTAAATGTGGAGGATAATTGCATGGAGATGAAGTTGTTACCTGTGTATGTTGTAAATATAATTCCATATATTCCGGTGGCTATGGTGGAAGCTGGGAATGACCAACCCACAGCAAGTGACAGGTTTCAGAGTAGCAGCCGTGTTAGTCTGTATTCGCAAAAAGAAAAGGAGTACTTGTGGCACCTTAGAGACTAACAAATTTATTTGAGCATAAGCTTTCATGAGCTACAGCTCATTTCATTGGATGCATTCAGTGGAAAAACTCCACAGCAAGTAGAGGTAGAATTTCACCCCCACCTACCAGACTGAAAGCTAAAATTAGACAGGAAGAGCAACAAGAAACTGAACAATCTGGAAAATTAGGAATAGAGAAAGTATCAGATGCAAACACAGTTGCAAAAAATTCGGGGGCAGGGGAGGAAGCGGGGAATCTAAAAAAGCTGTCAGTGAAAAAAAAAAGCAGGTCACCTCCAGTGTTAGTGAAAGTTTTGATCAAAAATTAAATATTAAAAGGATTAAACCAGAAAATGAAGCTAATGGCAATTAGTATCTATCGTGAAAGTGGGGGGAAGAAAAAAAACAGGTAAGCCAAATATCTTGGAAGCCCATCCATAAAGGGGGTCGTTTATTGCAAGAAAGTCTTTGCAGTCTTTAAGTAATTTTAATATCTCTAAGCCAATCAAGTCACAAGCCATAATAAAAAGAACAAGTGGCATAATTCAGTTTAAATCTAACATGCCCATTGTACCCTAAGACACTTTAAAGCCCAAACCAGAGCATCCACAGAAACCCATGCCAGGGCTGGACTTTTCTAAGGTGCAGGCACCTACCCCAGCCAAACAAAAATGTAAAAGGTTACAGCAAAATTCCCTACCTAAATTGTCCACTGTTAAAGTTGCCCAAACTTGGGAGATACCAATTCCTCTAGAAGAAGAGGAACCTAGACTCCCCAGTGTAACTGAAAAAAAGAAAAAAGAATCAATTTCTAATGTGGAATCAATTGAATCTCAATAGCCATAGTAACAAGTATAAAAGTGTTAGAAGACATAGAAAAAACGGTGGGGCCAAAAAACCCCAGGAAATCTGGTGGCTGCTCACACAGTACATTTAGAAACTGTAGTAAAATTGTTTCAGTTCAATGGAGAAGACAAGGTTAAGATTTTACAGTTAACTGCAGACAAGGCTTTATGAAATATACTGCCCCCAAAGTTTCAAAATAAGATAAGTCATTTAAAGACACTGTAGGGTTGTTAAAAAGAAACATGCCCCCAAACCAGGCAGGGGTGACTGTGGTAGCTAACGTGAAGCAATGGGAAGGCAGGTCACCGCATACATTTCACAATAGATTTTCAGCAGCTTGGCTCTCTAATGAAATGTCTGGCCAGGAAACAAACCCACAATGTATTAATTTGTTTGTTAACCATTCTTCACCAGCAGTTGGGTGTAAAGTAATAATGCATGTTAACCCTGGAAGCACTCTTCCAGAAGTGCTGAACTTATTGTCTAATACTTAGAGTTATATTCAAACCCAACAAAAAATCCCAAGAGAAATCCGATGAAGTGAGCTGTAGCTCACGAAAGCTTATGCTCTAATAAATTTGTTAGTCTTTAAGGTGCCACAAGTACTCCTCCTCCTATAGCAACTGTTCAAGGAGCCTCTGATAAAGCAGTAGTGAAAGCAAAAGGCTCACAGACTGAGATAGAAGGTCAATCATCTAGTCCAAGAGGGTTAAATAATATTAAAATCAAATCAGACCAAAAAGGGGCCATACCACAACATCCCCAACTTCAAAATCCCAGTTAGTATAACCCTAGAAACATGACAGATGGCACAGGGACACGCTCCTTACCATCTTCACCAACCACAAGCAGGAAACAATTCATGCTTGACATGAATCATTACCGCTTCCGTCCAAGGAGCCCAATGTATCAACCCCCTAGTCCTACAATGGACATGATTTGCCAAATTTGAAAACACTTGGCAATTAAACATTTTGCATTTTTAATTGGCTTAAACCCAATGATCTTCCATTCTGTGCATATACCCATCTAATTTTTGCTTTTCCATCAAGTTAAAAATGGACAAGTATCTAATGCTCAACTGGCACACTGGATCTTGTTACTACAGGGCAAAAACAGAACATTAACATCAGTACAAATCCAATCTCCATTGCCAGAAGTCCTGTGTAATTCAGAAAATCTCTTGTATGTTCAGATGTGGAGCAAGGGAAACCTTTAAACCATCCCACATAAAAATCACAACATCGTATTGCTGTTTTGTTCATGAACCCAGTTACCGCAATCAAGACAAATAATGTAGAGTTTAAAATGTATGGTATCCCTCCAAAATCAAATTACCAATGTCCAGGGTAAAGGCAATCAGAGGGAAAGGAACACCGTTTGGAAGAGACCAACCTCATGTGTTCCACATTTGGCTCAATAGGCAAAACTTGCAACAGTAGCATGTATACTGAAACAATGCCAAAACCTATCCATTACTACAGAGATTAGAACCACCCTTTGATTACAGTTTTCTGATTCATCTTGGGTATGTAACCTACTTACAAATTCTTACCAGTATGGGATGTTTATAAAGTTACATCCTCAAATGGAGCCCCCCTCAAATATGCATCACTTTTACGGTACATTATTAAATTGGCTGTGCAAATATCCACTCCAGAACAGCAACCCATCATTCAGAAGGTGCAAGCTCATAGTAAAACAGGACTCTGAAAAATCATCATGATAATTCACTCGCCAAAAAGGAAGCCTGCAGTGAAATTCTATGGAAGGAACCTAAGCAAATAAATCTCATGGCAAATTCAAATTTGATCCCAATACATGCAGCAAAAAAAAAACAATTCAGTATCAGGGTACCAGATCTAAAAGCTTTGCAGGCAAAGGATCAAGAGATAGTAAAAACAATCAAACAATTCTCTTAAAAGCAAAAAATAAATAAGAAGCTTGGAGTTCATTATCACCAGACTCCCCGTACAAAAGTACAAATCAGAACGGTACATAACTAAGGATATATTCACGTATTTTAAAAAATGTTTTCCAGTACAGGTAGTCCCATCACAGCTGCGCAGTGAAATAATCTATCTGGTACATGCCACACCAGCAGGAGGTCATCCAGGGGCAAAAAAACCCCATGCAGCGCCTCATCTCAGTAGGTTAGTGGCCATGCATGAAGGCAGATGTTTGCCAGAAGCTGGGAATTGGTGACAGGGGATGGATAACTTGATGATTCCCTGTTCTGTTCGTTCCCTCTGGGGCACCTGACATTGGCCACTGTTGGAAGACAGGATACTGGGCAAGATGGACCTTTGGCCTGACCTAGTATGGCCGTTCTTATGTTCAGATGTACAACAATACTGTGAAAATTGTTTGGTTTGTGCACAAAACAAATTCCTACCCCCACAAAAAAGAATGCTCCTTTAAGGTCTCAAATATATAAAGGCCCATGGCAAACTTTGCAAATTGATTTTGTGGGACCTTTACCAAAAACTCCAAGGGAAAACCAATATCTTTTGGTTATTATTAACCCATTCTCTATGTGGGTAAAAGCATTCCCTTTAAAAGCAAATACTGTTGTAACAACAGCAAAAGTCTTGACTGAACAAATCTTTTCTCGCTGGGGACTCCCTGCTGGGGTAGAGTCAGACAGAGGAATACATTTTACTGAACAAAAGTTTCCAAAATGCCTACAATTATTAAAAGTGCCACAAAAATTGCCTATTCCATATAGACCTTGATCATCATGGTTGGCACAGCAAACAAATCGCACCATCAAACTTATGCTGCAAAAACTGGTAGATGCCAATAAAGCAACTGGAACACCCTAATTCCTCTCATTTAAATGGCCCTCAGGGCAACTCCAGCTGCCTCCACAGATCATATGCCTTTGAGGTTATAACTAAACAAACTATGCGAATGCCAGAACATCTTTTATGGTATACCAGTGACTCAGAGCTAGAGGAAATAAAATTAAAAGCCTACCCACAAGCATTACAAAAATATTTAGATCAAGCAAGATAGGATTGCAGCTGTCTGTGCCAGCAGCACTGTGCAATGAAATGGGACGCCGGGCAGGTCCCAGCGGGTGCCAATCGGCCCCGCGCTATTGGAGACAATGGGGCAGGTCCCAGCGGGTACCAATTGGCCCTGACGTTAGTGGAGCTACTCCAGCTGGGAATCTCACTCCAAGGTCACCGTGGGGTGGGGAGAGGCTCTAGCAGGGAGCTTAAAGTGTGCTTGGGGTGGGGAGGGGGTTCTAGACTGGAGTTCAACACTTGCTTGGGGAAGGGGAAGAGGTTCTAGACTGAAGCACAGAGGTCGCTAAGAAGTGAGGGGATTCTAGATAGGAGCCACATGCACACAGAGCAGGGGTGGGCAAACTATGGCCCACAGGCTTCCTTGCCACTGCCGTGGGCTCTGCACCGCTCCGGGAAGCAGCAATACCACATCCCTGCAGGCCCTTGGGGTGGGGGGAGAGGGCAGAGAGGTCCACACACTGCTCTTGCCTGTGGGTACCGGGAGGAAGCACGAGCAGGAGTGCGCGAGGGGGCAGGGCTCCTGCCTCATACCGAGAAAGAGGGACAATCAGCGAGTTACCTCAAGTGCCTATACACAAATGCAAGAAGCCTGGGAAACAAGCAGGGAGAACTGGAAGTCCTGGCACAGTCAAGGAATTATGATGTGATTGGAATAACAGACTTGGTGGGATAACTCACATGACTGGAATACTGTCATGGATGGATATAAACTGTTCAGGAAGGACAGGCAGGGCAGAAAAGGTGGGGGAGTTGCATTGTATGTAAGGGAGCAGTATGATTGCTCAGAGCTCAAATATGAAACTGCAGAAAAACCTGAGAGTCTCTGGATTAAGTTTAGAAGTGTGAGCAACAAGGGTGATGTCGTGGTGGGAGTCTGCTATAGACCACCGGACCAGGGGGATGAGGTGGACGAGGCTTTCTTCCGGCAACTCACAGAAGTTACTAGATCGCAGGCCCTGGTTCTCATGGGAGACTTCAATCACCCTGATATCTGCTGGGAGAGCAAGACAGCGGTGCACAGACAATCCAGGAAGTTTTTGGAAAGTGTAGGGGATAATTTCCTGGTGCAAGTGCTGGAGGAACCAACTAGGGGCAGAGCTCTTTTTGACCTGCTGCTCATAAACCAGGAAGAATTAGTAGGGGAAGCAAAAGCGGATGGGAACCTGGAGGCAGTGACCATGAGATGGTCGAGTTCAGGATCCTGACACAGGGAAGAAAGGAGAGCAGCAGAATACGGGCCCTGGACTTCAGAAAAGCAGACTTTGACTCCCTCAGGGAACTGATGGGCAGGATCCCCTGGGAGAGTAACATGAGGGGGAAAGGAGTCCAGGAGAGTTGGCTGTATTTTAAAGAATCCTTATTGAGGTTACAGGGACAAACTATCCCGACGTGTAGAAAGAATAGTAAATATGGCAGGCGACCAGCTTGGCTTCACAGTGAAATCCTTGCTGATCTTAAACACAAAAAAGAAGCTTACAAGAAGTGGAAGATTGGACAAATGACCAGGGAAGAGTATAAAGATATTGCTCAGGCATTTGCAGGAGTGAAATCAGGAAGGCTGAATCACACCTGGATTTGCAGCTAGCAAAAGATGTTAAGAGTAACAAGAAGGGTTTCTTCAGGTATGTTAGCAACAAGAAGAAAGTCAAGGAAAGTGTGGGCCCCTTACTGAATGAGTGAGGCAACCTAGTGACAGAGGATGTGGAAAAAGCTAATGTACTCAATGCTTTTTTGCCTTTGTCTTCACGAACAATGTCAGCTCCCAGACTGCTGCACTGGGCAGCACAGGATGGGGAGGAGGTGACCAGCCCTCTGTGGAGAAAGAAGTGGTTCGGGACTACTTAGAAAAGCTGGATGAGCACAAGTCCATGGGGCTGGATGCGCTGCATCCGAGAGTGCTAAAGAAGTTGGCGGATGTGATTGCAGAGCCATTGGCCATTATCTTTGAAAACTCATGGCAATCAGGGGAAGTCCCGGACGACTGGAAAAAGGCTAATGTAGTGCCCATCTTTAAAAAAGGGAAGAAGGAGGATCCTGGGAACTACAGGCCAGTCAGCCTCACCTCAGTCCCTGGAAAAATCATGGAGCAGGTCCTCAAGGAATCAATTCTGAAGCACTTAGAGGAGAGGAAAGTGATCAGGAACAGTCAGCATGGATTCACCACGGGCAAGTCATGCCTGACTAATCTAATTGCCTTCTATGATGAGATAACTGGCTGTGTGGATGAGGGGAAAGCAGTGGACGTGTTGTTCCTTGACTTTAGCAAAGCTTTTGACACGGTCTCCCACAGTATTCTTGCCAGCAAGTTAAAGAAGTTTGGGCTGGATGAATGGACTATAAGGTGGATAGAAAGTTGGCTAGATTGTCGGGCTCAAAGGGTAGTGATCAATGACTCCATGTCTAATTGGCAGCCGGTATCAAGTGGAGTGCCTCAGGCTGGCCTCAGGCCGGTTTTGTTCAATATCTTCATAAATGATCTGGAGGATGGTGTGGATTGCACCCTCAGCAAGTTTGCAGACGACACTAAACTGGGAGGAGAAGTAGATACGCTGGAGGGTAGGGATAGGATACAGAGGGCCCTAGACAAATTAGAGGATTGGGCCAAAAGAAATCTGATGAGGTTCAACAAGGACAAGTGCAGAGTCCTGCACTTAGGACAGAAGAATCCCATGCACCCCTACAGACTAGGGACCGAATGGCTTGGCAGCAGTTCTGCAGAAAAGGACCTGGGGTTACAGTGAACGAGAAGCTGGATATGAGTCAATAGTGTGCCCTTGTTGCCAAGAAGGCCAATGGCATTTTGGGATGTATAAGTAGGGGCATTGCCAGCAGATCGAGGGACGTGATCGTTCCCCTCTATTCGACATTGGTGAGGCCTCATCTGGAGTACTATGTCCAGTTTTGGGTCCCACACTACAAGAAGGATGTGGAAAAATTGGAAAGAGCCCAGCGGAGGGCAACAAAAATGATTAGGGGGCTGGAGTACATGACTTATGAGGAGAGGCTGAGGGAACTGGGATTGTTTAGTCTGCGGAAGAGAAGAATGAGGGGGGATTTGATATCTGCTTTCAACTACCTGAAAGGGGGTTCCAAAGAGGATGAATCTAGACTGTTCTCAGTGGTAGCAGATAACAGAACAAGAAGTAATGGTCTCAAGTTGCAGTGGGGGACGTTTAGGTTGGATATTAGGAAAAACTTTTTCACTGGAATGGGTTACCTAGGGAGGTGGTGGAATCTCCTTCCTTAGACGTTTTTAAGGTCAGGCTTGACAAAGCCCTGGCTGAGATGATTTAGTTGGGGATTGGTCCTGCTTTGAGCAGGGAGTTGGACTACATGACCTCCTGAGGTCCCTTCCAACCCTGATATTGTATGATTCTATGATTCTACCTCCCACAAAGCTCCCATTGGCTGGGAATAGAGAACTGTGGCCAGTGGGACCTTTGGGGGAGGTACCCACAGGTGATGGCAACACATGGAGCCCTCTGCTCCCCTCCTCTCCCAGGGGCCGCAGGGACATGGTGCCGCCCGCTTCCCAGAGTGGCGCGGCACGGGGCTGGAGCTGGAGCTGAGACCAGGGCAGGGAGGCAGGGATCTTGTCCTGGCCCCGGTGTGCACCACTGCCACCCCGGAGTTGCTCTAGGTAAGCAATACCGGGCCGGAGCCTGAAGCCCCCCTGCACCCCGCACCCCAACTCCCTGCCCTGAGCCCCCTGCCACACCCCGCACCCCTCCTGCACCCCAACTCCCCTCCCTGAGCCCCCTGCTGCACCTCGCACCCCTCCTGCACTCCCACCCCATGCCGAGCATCCTGCCACATCCTGCACCCCTTCTGCACCCCAACCCCCTGCCCTGCGCCCCCTCCTGCACTCCACACCCCTCCTGTACCCCAACCCCCTTCCCTGAGCCCCTTCCTGCACACTGCACCCCCTTCCACACTCCGCAGTTCACCCCCGCACGCCAACCCCCTGCCCTGGCCCTGCAAGCAATTTCCCCGCCCAGATGTGGCCCTCATGCCAAAAAGCTTGCCCATCCCTGACACAGAGGCTAGGGGTTCTAGATCAGAGCCAGGGGCACACTCAGGAGGGGCAGGGGTTCTAGACTGGAGGCTGTTACACACTCAGGGGGAAGGAAATTCTAGATTGGAGCATGGCATATATGTGTGGGTTCCATACTGGGGCTCAGCAGAGGCAGATTTTCCCTCTGGAAAGCACACTGCACCCAATAGGGACTGGCAGAAACACAGCACTGCCTTTGCCAAACCAGCCGGTGTTTTGCTAGGATCCAGGACTGACGGAGGTTTGGGTCCGGAACAGAGAAATGTAACCGAGAGCCCTATGCCAGCAGCATCTCCAGCCTCCTGGGGACATTGGCGTGAAGGTTTGGCTTGTGATGGTCGCGCCAAAAGGGGTTGCTGTTTGGAACCAGAAAGTCTGCTTCTCAGGTGAAGGGAAACTGAGGCAGGGCTCACCCATGGTGCCACACCTGGCCTTAAGGGGGCATGATGAGATGGCCTGCGCTAAGACTGAGCTGCTTCTCTTCAACGCCCATCTGGCCAAGGGGGCTCAGCACACAGGGATTGGGTCCCAAAGGGGCAAACTATTGTTCTAACACAGGGTTAATGGGGGCGGGTTGTAGATGCCAGGAGGGGTAAGAGCACAGGACGGGCCAGCTTGGATCACATTTGGGGCCAGGGTCCCAGATACCCCCCTGTCCTTTGGCAGCTCCCAGTGGTGTTCAGTGAGTGACCGCACCATAGCAACGGGACTGAAGACACAGCGGGAGGGAGGGTGTTTGGGGGTCACACAGCCATCAGGGCATGAGAGGGACCCACTGAATGTCTAATACTCCTGTGGAGACAGCCTGTCTACGCGCCCCTTCTGCACCCAAAGGTGCCCCCGGGGACTACGGGGCAGGGCAGTTCATGCCCCTTAGCGGCTGTACTGGGGCCTGGGCTCTGTGGGCGTGCCCCCTGGGAAGGGGGTTCATAGCCAGCCTGGGTTAGTGGGAGGCTCCCCTTTGGCCCCTGAGCTGATAACGGCCCCAGCCCAAGCTTCCTCTGCTGGTGCAACTGAGGCTTGAGAAATAAACGACCCTTGTGGCCACGGTGGTGGAACAAGAGCCATGGGGCCGGCAGCCTCCAACCCTGAGGGACCAGCCACTGTTGGCCTTATTTGTGGCAGGGAGTGGTGAGCAGGCGATGGCCTCCCTCCAAAGGCCCTCACCCTTCCTTTGGGGTCAAAGGGACCCCCCAGGAGAATGTGGCTGGGATCTGGGTGAGAAGAGGGAGCAGGGCAGAGCAAGGATCCACTGTGGGCTGGGCCAGAAGGGGTAGAGCAGCCCGGTGAGGGCATCTCTGGGGTTGGGGGATGCAGAGAAGGTATTTCTGGCAGTTTGGGGGAGAGCAGGGGGCAGGGGGAAAAGTAGGGGGCATGGAGGAGAACAGGCAGTGTGGGTGTCGCTCGGTCTGCCCCGCAGTCCCTCAGCTTGGCCCCTGGCTCCCAGCCTGGACGCCCCTTCCCAGGAGAGGAGCTGTGACCCCTGAGGATCCCTTCCCCTGGCCAGCGGGAGCGCTCGAGTCCCTGGGAGCCAGGTGCCCAAAGGGGCAGCAGGAGGAATCAGGGCTGGGGAGCTCCCCGTGGCTGTTGCCCCATGTTATTCCCGCTCTGGCTGTGCCCAAGGTTTGGGCTGGATGCGAGGGAGGCAGGCCCAGGACACAGGAGTCCGGCTGGATGGTCCCAGCCCTGTCCTGGCCGTAGACCCCATGCTGCAGGCAGGATGCTGGCTGGGCTCCCCGCCAGACCCCCGCACTCCAGGAGCTCCCGGTGCCATCCCTGCCAATGATGGCCTTGTAGGGACAGTGCACTGAGCCCCTATCCACCGGGGAGCCATTGGGCTGCATGTCTCCTCTGCACCCAACTGGTGCCCCCACCCCAGGGAGACTGTGGGTGGGAGCTGGGCCCCTGGCTGGGGACAATGGGGCAGGGCGATTTGTGCCACATGTGGGTAGGGCTGGGGCCCCTCCTGGTGGGGGGCTCGCCCTGACAAAGGGGTTCATGGCCCAGCCTGGGTGGGTGAGACACCCCACCCCTCACCGCACCGTGCCAGGCACAGGGTGTCCCCATTGGCCAAGCTCCCCCCGCTGTTGCAAATGTGGCTTGGGAAGTAAATGGCCCTTGCGGTGGTGATGGTGGTGCAAGAGCCATGTGGCCAGGAGGCCTCACTCCTGAGCCTTACACCAACCCCTCGCCTCAGACTCAGCCGAGCCTCCCCTGGGGCCTAACCTTGGTTGGGAAACGGCCCTTGTGGCTGTGCTGGTGACACAAGAGCCGTGGGGCCGGCAGCCTCCAGCCCCTGAGGGACCAGCCTCTAGTGACCTTTGTTAGAGGGCTTATTTCTTCACCCTCCCACTTCCCTGATCCTTCTTGCATGAACAGAGAGCACGAATACCCAAAGTCCGAAGGTGCAAACAATTCAATGTTTATTGGGGTAAACTTCCAGCAAGCTAAAATCCAAGTCCCTTTTTCCTTATTTTCAAATGGCCTTTATAGGAAAAGGGCCCTTGCGGTTGTGATGGTGGTGCAAGAGCCAACTTACTTCCTGTTTGCCCCTAATTTATATAGTAATATTCTCAGCTATACGTTAACCAATCATTTTACTGAAATCTATCTATCCAATCCTAACATATTGTAACATAATTCTCAAACCAAATATATCCCACCACCTTCAGTAACTGACACCTAGCAAAATTAATTATACAGCAGACAGACACAATTACAGAACCAGACAGATTAACAATAGAAAAGTGGGGGCCATAAACATAAAACAATACAGAAATGAGGGTTTCACAACCACAACCACCGATACGTGATTTCTTGCCAGACAGGATGCTATCAAAGTACATTTTCTTTAACCATCTTTCTCTGGAGGCGATGGGCATTATCAGGACAGGATTGTATCCTAACAGCCCAATAGCGCCTTCTTTCAATGGGTCTGGTTTGGATTGTGAGGATTGATCGGTCGCTTCCCAGCTTATGGCTGCCTCTGCGGCTTAGCCAAGGGCCTGAGCCTAAGAACAGGGCCAGACGGTCTCGGTAAGAGAAGGCCCTTACGCCGGCAGACAGTGATTTTGATTCTTTGTTTTATACCTCGATAACTAGCCAACTGATAAAAATACACCTAAGTTCTTAAAGTATAGGCCTTTGCAGGCAGGCCTGCATATCTATATCCTAACAGCCTTGTCTGTGGCAGGGTCTGGGGAGTGGGCGAGGGTCTCCCTCCCAAGCCCCTCATCCTTTCTCTGGGGGCAAAGGGACCTCCCTGCCCCAGGCCCCCTCCTAGGGTGACCAGATAGCAAGTATGAAAGATTGGGACACGGGGCGAGGGGATGGGGAGGGAGGGGAGTAATAGGCACCTATATAAGAAAAAGCCCCCAAAATCGGGACTGTCCCTATAAAATCAGGTTTCAGAGTAGCAGCCGTGTTAGTCTGTATTCGCAAAAAAGAAAAGGAGGACTTGTGGCACCTTAGAGACTAACAAATTTATTTGAGCGTAAGCTTCCGTGAGCTACAGCTCACTTCATCGGATGCATTCCCTCCTCCCTCCTGGGGGGGACAGACTGTGTGGGGGCCACCCAGGGGGCTCCCTCACCCCCCAGATGCCACAGGATCAGCCCCACAACAGGATGGGGGGGCAATGGGGATATGCAATAATAATGGCTTGAAGCCCAGGGTGACAGAGCCCCCAGATTGGCCTCAGCCCAAACCCCCATCCCTGACCCCTTAGGCTCCCAAGCAGGGAAGCCCGTCCCTGCACTGGCTGGACTCCAGACATCAGTGTGGCCAGGCAGGAGTCACCCCCGAAGGGCTCAGGGCCAGGCCGAGGCCTTCTCAGCCCCACAGGTCCATGACTAGCTTGTCTGGCATTGGCAGGGCCCCTGTGGGTGCTGTGGCCAGGATAGTTTGGAGGCTGGTATTGCTGTGGGTCCCATGGGGGTTGGACATTGCTAACAGAAAAGGGAGAAAGTGTGAGCCAGAGGGCTTCCCACGTGCTGCTGGGACCAAAGCACTGGCAAGGTCTTTGGCCACAAGCGGGTCGGTAACTGGGATGCCAGATGGGCCCCAATACAGGCACCCCTACCGACTGGGGCTGGCTCCAGGAAAGCAAGAGGAATGGGGCCACCCCGTCCATCACTGGCAATTTTAAAACAAAGAATGGACGTTTTTCTAAAAGATCTGCTCCGGGAATTTTTTTGGGGACATTCCCTGGCCTGTGCTATACAGGGCTCAGCCTAGATCACCCCAGTCCCTGCTGGCCTTGGAATGTATGACTCTAGGCGCAGAGACAGATGGAAAGCGGCACGGCCGCTCCACATAAGAACATAAGAACGGCTGTACTGGGTCAGACCAAAGGTCCATCCAGCCCAGTATCCTGTCTACCGACAGTGGCCAATGCCAGGTGCCAGAGGGAGTGAGCCTAACAGGTAATGATCAAGTGATCGCTCTCCTGCCATCCATCTCCACCCTCTGACAAACAGAGGCTAGGGACACCATTCCTTACCCATCCTGGCTAATAGCCATTAATGGACTTAGCCTCCATGAATTTTTCCAGTTCTTTTTTAAACGGGAAACGTGACATTTTCTAAATCTATTGTCAGTCTGAATGCGAATGAAAAGCCGGTGTTTCAAACTTGTCGTGGAACGGAAATGCTGAAAAATGTCGAAGCAGGAGCAGTGAAACATTTGGATAATGTCAGATTGTCTCAAGGACAGCACAGAAATTCTTTTCTATATAATCAAAATTGATCCTTCTCATAATTTTGAAGCATTATATTGCAATTTAAAATACGGATATCACAGCAATTAAAATTAACAAAATCATAGAATCATAGGACTGGAAGGGACCTCAAAAGTTCATCAAGTCCAGTCCCCTGCACTCATGGCAGGACCGAACACTATCTAGACCATCCCTGACAGGTGTTTGTCTAACCTGCTCTTAAAAATCCCCAATGATGGAGATTCCACAACCTCCCTAGGCAATTTATTCTAGTGCTTAACCACCCTGACCGTTAGGAAGTTTTTCCTAATGTCCAACCTAAACCGCCCTTGCTGCAATTTAAGCCCACTGCTTCTGGTCCTAACCTCAGAGGTTAAGGAGAATACTTTTTCTCCCTCCTCCTTGTAACAACCTTTTAGGTACTTGAAAACTGTTGTCATGTCCCCTCTCAGTCTTCTCTTTTCCAGACTAAACAAACACAATTCTTTCAATCTTCCCTCATAGGTCATGTTTTCTAGACCTTTAATAATTTTTGTTGCTCTCCTCTGGACTTTTTTCCAATTTGTCCACATCTTTCCTGAAATGTGGTGCCTAGAAATGGACACAATACTCCAGTTGAGGCCTAATCAGCACGGAGTAGAGCGGAAGAATTACTTCTCCTGTCTTGCTTACAACACTCCTGCTAATACATCCCAGAATGATGTTTGCTTTTTTTGCAGCACTGTTACACTGTTGACTCATATTTAGCTTGTGATCCACTCTGACCCCTAGATCCCTTTCCGCAGTACTCCTTCCTAGGCAGTGTAACGAGGCTGGCTTTGGCGGAACCCAACTGAGAGTGCCAGTTCAGGACAAATTGCTTAGAGCTGAGCAGTTACAACCCAAGGCTGGGGTTCTTCTGCACACCAAGGCAAACCGAACCAGCCAGCCAGAGATGACTTCAGTTTTACCCCACTGGCTAACCACAAGTCATGGAAGCAATTCCCTTCCACACACCAGTTTCCCAGTATCACCACCAGCGCCACTTTTTATGGGGATGTCTGGTTATGAAATCCAATACCCCAGTAAAAGAAAAAAGGTTCTCCCGATCCCAAAGGAGCAAGCCACAGACCCAGGTCAAATGATAACTTAGATCTTACCCAAAATACACACTTACAATCAATTCTTGTTAACTAAGCTAAAATTTATTTAAAAAGAAAAGAGAGAGAGAGTGTTGGTTAAAAGATTAATATACATACAGACTTGAATTCAATTCTTGAGGTTCAGATACAGAGCAGAGATGAGTTTGTAGTTGCCAAAAGTCCTTTTAGAAATAGCCCACAGGTTATATATAGTCCAATGTACATATTTAGGGTGACTCCAGTCAGTGACTGGGGATCTTCATTCTTATGGCTTAGGGTTTCCCCTTCGTGAAACCCAAGCAAATCTGAGATGATGAAGGATCAGGTCCCAAGGTTTTTTATACATTTCCAGCAGCCTTTTGGCCTGAGAAAACCACTTTCCTTCTCCTAAACATCATGGCAATTAGCTCAGGGTAATTTATCCATTAAACAGTTCAGATACAGGTTACCACAACCTTCAAAGAGACATATAGACAATAATACTATTTCACTCAAGTGTCTTCCTAAATGTTAATACTCCTTCTTTGATCTTTGAATCCAAGCCATAGTAATAGACAAGACTTGTTTGCTTACAACACAAGACCTGAGCAAACATCTACCCTTCTGCTGCATTTCAAAACTCTATTCATTTACATATCTTCCTAACCAGTCTTTAAAGTTCTGCTATGGGTCAGGTCAGTCTGTGAGTTAATTAACTCTTTCTGGCCCTTTGTCACCTTTCAATGAGATATTATATTACACTCATAACGTCACAGGCAGTCATTTCCCATTCTGTATGTGTGCATCAGATTGTTCCTACCTAAGTGGAGTACTTTGCATTTGTCCTTATTGAATTTCATCCTATTTACCACAGACCATTTCTCCAGTTTGTCCAGATCATTTTAAATTTTCATCCTATTCTCCAAAGCACTTGCAACCCTTCCCAGATTGGTATCATCTGCAAACTTTATAAGCGTAATCTCTATGCCATTATCTAAATCAGTGATGAAGATATTGAACAGAACCAGACTCAGAATGGATCCCTGTGGAACCCCACTGGATATGCCCTTCCAACATGACTGTGAACCACTGATAACTACTCTCTGGGAATAGTTATCCAACCAGTTATGCACCCATCTTATAGTAGCTCCATCTAGGTTGTATTTCCCTAGTTTGTTAATGAGAAGGGCATGCAAGACTGTATTAAAAGCCTTACTAACATCTAGATATACCACATCTACCGCTTCCCCCTTATACACAAGGCTTGTTACTCTGTCAAAGAAAGCTATCCTATTGGTTTGATAGGATTTGTTCTTGACAAATCCATGCTGACTATTACTTATCACACTATTATCTTCTAGATGTTTGCAGATGGATTTCTTAATTATTTGCTCTTTCCTGGTACAGAAGTTAAGTTGACTGGTCTGTAATTTCCTGTGTTGCCCTTATTTCCCTTGTTATAGATTGGCACTATATGTGCCCTTTTCCAGTCTTCTGGAATCTCTTCTGTCTTCCATGACTTTTCAAAGATAATAGCTAATGGCTCAGATATCTCCTCAATCAGTTCCTTGAGTATTCTAGGATGCATTTCATCAGGACCTGGTGACTTGAAGACATCTAACTTGTCTAAAACAACAAGGAGACCTGTGGTATCTTAAAGACTAACAAATTTATTTGGGCATAAGCTTTCATGGGCTATAACCCACTTCGTCAGATGCATGTCATGTTATAGCCCACGAAAGCTTATGCCCAAATAAATTTGTTAGTCTCTAAGGTGCCACAGGTCTCCTCATTGTTTTTGCTGATACAGACTAACATGGCTACCCCTCTGAAACCTAACTTGTCTAAGTAATGTTTAATTTGTTCTTTCTCTATTTTAGCTTCTGAACCTACTCCATTTTCACTGGCATTCTCTATGTTAGGCATCCAATCGCACCAACCTTCTTGGTGAAAACCAAAACAAAGAAGTCATTAAGCACCTCAGCTATTTCCACATTTTCTGTTATTGTTTTTCCATTTTCATTGAGTAACAGACCTACCCTGTCCTTGGTCTTCTGCTTGCTTCTAATGTGTTTGTAGAATGTTTTCTTGTTACTCTTTATGTCTCTAGCTAGTTTGATCTCATTTTGTGCCTTGGCCTTTCTGATTTTGCCCCTACATACTTCTGTTATTTGTTTATATTCATCCTTTGTAATTTGACCTAGTTTCCACTTTTTGTAGAACTCTTTTTTGATTTTTAGATCATTCAAGACCTCCTGGTTAAGCCAGGGTGGTCTCTTGCCATGCTTCCTATCTTTCCTACGCAGTGGAATAGTTTGGTCTTGTGCCCTTAATAAAGTCTCTTTGAAAAACTGCCAACAGTCTTCAGTTGTTTCAAATGTTGTGTTCTGATCTGAAATATATATATACACAATATTATAGATACCAAAGCATGAAAAATCGGATTTCAATATAATATAAAAGTTGAAATGACAAGAATTGAAACCCTAAATTCAAAATGAAATATTTTCCCCTCCTTAGAAGGAAAGGTTTCAATTAATATTTTGTAAAAAAGTAACATTTGTAATAAAATGTTTCACTCCAATATTTACAAAACATTATACTTTAATAAAAAATGAAATATATAGTATATGCTATAATATTAACATTAATATTTTGTTTCAGAATGGCAAAATGCTTCATTCTGACTACTTTGAAACATTAAACTACCATATAAAATAAAATATATTTACAATAATATTAAAATCCAGATTTCAATATAAAAGTTGAAATGGAAAAAATGTTAACGATAAATTCAAAAGGAAACGTTTTCCCCTCATCAGAAGGAAACATTTCAATTAATAGTTTGAAGTAAACTAATGTTTCATTTGGATAATTAATTAATATTTTGTAATAATGTATAATGTTTCTGTCCAATAATTTGAAAACATTATACTATATTATAAAATAAAATATATAATATATACTGTAATATTAATGTTAATGTTAATATTTTGTTGAAGGTAAAATGCTTTGCTCTAGTGCATCCGATGAACTGAGCAGTAGCTCACAAAAGCTTATACTCAAATAAATTTGTTAGTCTCTAAAGTGCCACAAGTACTCCTTTTCTTTTTGCGAATACAGACTAACACGGCTGCTACTCTGAAATCTATTATTTTTTTAAATGTAGTTAGAGCTTCTTGTGTGGTATCTACAGTACTGATGTCTTTATGCTGCAAATATGTTTCTGCATACTAATAACACTTGTAATTAGAAAAACACACACATCATAATCATGACTAGAATGAATATTGAACATTTGGCACTGAATACCTTTAAGATTAGTGGTCCGCAGTTACGCCCATCAATTTGTCTATGGTGTTCCAGTATTTTGGTTTTCCAATTCTCTGTCAGTTTTCCAGTTTGTTGGTAGAGGAAAGACCTGTAATTTGAAGGAAGTACAGTAGTTGATTGTATAAGTAGGTTTTTCTTTCTCTTGCTATTTTTGCACGTTTTGTAACCCTTTGTTTTTCTACTTGCAATGACCGAATGATCACATGTATGCACTTAGAAAAGGAGTACTTGTGGCACCTTAGAGACTAACAAATTTATTAGAGCATAAGCTTTCGTGAGCTACAGCTCACTTCATCGGATGCACTTGGTTTCATATAATCGTATCAGAGTCCTATGCTACATACATCACTTGTTTTGCTGTGGCCAGTGTTGCTACTAACACCTTATGACTTGTGCTACATAGTAGTGTTTTGTGCCCACTTTCAGTGAAGTAGTTCGCCAGCCTCAAATGACAAAAGTTCACTCAATGTCCATTAGTAAGCCTAGTCAGCACAAGTGCATGCTGTTTCCATTTCTCTTTATTGCTATCTGGAAGACATTATCCTCATTGTAACAGGTTTTCTTAAAACAACTTTCGAAACAACTTTTGAAATAAAAAAACACATGAACGATGAAAGCAAATGCCTAAAAATCACCTCCAATTCCTCAGGAATTCTCTTTCGTATGTCATCTGATTACCCCAGGGATCAATTGTTAACACCTCTTCTGTATCCATTCGTGATATCTGTAAGTGAGCATGCATCAACATCTCAGTGGAAATACGATAATGGCAACAAATTTCTCATGATTTTCCCAAACATTGCAGGGAGATCATATCATTTGTAATGTGTCACTAACACACATGAGACAATCATATTGTCAGTTCCTTCAGTTCAACAGTGCAGATTATATTCTGTATATTTTCATTGCCAACAGAATAACAGTCTTCGCACTAGCATTTTATTTTCCAAACTGCAGTCCTCAGAATTTCACAACTTCCATTACAGTTCCATTTTCATTTTTTGAAATTATTAAATAGTGTATAAAGGAAATTATATCACTGGTACACAGCTGTATCAGAATCCTATGTAATAATATATTAAGTGCAGACAATGCCAAATGTAACAATGGAAAGCATCTTACCACAATAACCCAGTGATTTAGAGCGTTGAAAGGAGCAATAATACATCTCTTTGCACGATTCCACTCTGTGATCATTGAAAAAAATAATAATGAAAATGCAGTTATACTTGCCTGTGAAGCAAAGCAGTCAGTGAGGATTACATTATATTTCCCAATTTCAGTACATGCTTACTATTAATCTTTCACAAACATAGCATAGTATGACAGGGTCAGGCATGACAGCAATAGAAGAGTGGTGGAAGGCAGGTAGATTAGCCCTAGGATAAGCAGGCCCCTCTTCCGTTGGTAACTGAGCAGGGGTTATTCCGTGTTAATTGGGACACCTGGGGCCAATCAAGGGGCCTAGCAGAACCTGTTAAGAGCCTCCCCTGTAGCTAGCTAGGGGTGCGTGATGAGAGCTGTGGGAAGCAGGTGTGCCACTGGAAAGTTGGGCAATGCAGATGCTGACAAGCACCAGGAGGGAAACCCCACAGGTATAGAGGCGAAGGGCAGGGGAAACACTGTCCAACATGGCGAACAGCCCTTCTGAGCCCTCGAGGTCTGAGGGAAGAGACCCCCACCAGAGGGGAGAGACTGAACTGGGTGTCTGGTCTGTCGCCACCATGCCCAGAGAGGCTACCAAAGACAAGTCTCCTCTCCCGCTCTCCCCATCAAGGAGGTTGGGAGGAACCCTGCTCAGGCAAGGTGTTCACAGCAAGCCTTGGGGAATGGGGAAATTCTGAGGGAGAGAGGAATACCCCAGCCTGCCACTAAGTGGCTAAGCAAAGGTGTGGACCCCACCGAGGAGGAGAATGAGTTCATCCACAATAGTTTTTACTGTTTTCAAAGACTCTGCTTAACTGCCTTTCTGAAAATGGGAATTTGCCCATGTTGGGTGAAAGCTTGTGAACATTTACCTTCTCCATTTTCATAGAATCATAGAATATCAGGGTTGGAAGGGACCTCAGGAGGTCATCTAGTCCAACCCCCTGCTCAAAGCAGGACCAATCCCCCGCTAAATCATCCCAGCCAGGGCTTTGTAAAGCCTGGCCTTAAAAACCTCTAAGGAAGGAGATTCCACCACCTCTCTAGGTAACCCATTCCAGTGCTTCACCACCCTCCTAGTGAAAAAGTTTTCCCTAATATCGAACCTAAACCTCCCCCACTGCAACTTGAGACCATTACTCCTTGTTCTGTCATCTGCTACCACTGAGAACAGTCTAGATCTATCCTCTTTGGAACCTCCTTTCAGGTAGTTGAAAGCAGCTATCAAATCCCCCCTCATTATTCTTTTCTGCAGACCAAATAAGCCCAGTTCCCTCAGCCTCTCCTCATGTGCTCCAGCCCCTAATCATTTTTGTTGCCCTCCGCTGGACTCTTTCCAATTTTTCCACATCCTTCTTGTAGTGTGGGACCCAAAACTGGACACAGTACTCCAGATGAGGCCTCACAAATGCCGAATAGAGGGGAATGATCACGTCCCTTGATCTGCTTGCAATGCTCCTACTTATACAGCCCAAAATGCCATTAGCCTTCTTGGCAACAAGGGCACACTGTTGACTCATATCCAGCTTCTCGTTCACTATAACCCCTAGGTCCTTTTCTGCAGAACTGCTGCCTAGCCACTCGGTCCCTAGTCTGTAGCAGTGCGAGATTTGCTTCATTTGGCTTGTCCTGCCTGACAGAATGCTAGTAGCAACTACAGGATGACTATGAGCTGCCAATGTGATATGGCCATGAAAAAAGCTAATGCGGACTTGGGATGCATCAGGCGAGGTATTTCCAGTAGAGATAAGAAGGTGTTAGTACCGTTATACAAACCACTGATGAGACCTCATCTGGAATACTGTGTGCAGTTCTCCCATGTTTAAGAAGGATGAATTCAAACTGAAACAGGTACAGAGAAGGGCTACTAGGATGATCTGAGTAATGAAAACCCTGTCTTATGAAAGGAAA
Organism: Dermochelys coriacea; assembly: GCF_009764565.3. Classification (NCBI taxonomy): domain Eukaryota; kingdom Metazoa; phylum Chordata; order Testudines; family Dermochelyidae; genus Dermochelys; species Dermochelys coriacea. The sequence goes on from NC_050090.1 coordinate 12,247,910, forward strand.
CTCAAAGAGCTTGGCTTGTTTAGCCTAACCAAAAGAAGGTTGAGGGGAGATATGATTGCTCTCTATAAATATATCAGAGGGATAAATACCAGGGAGGGAGAGAAATTATTTAAGCTCAGTACCAATGTGGACATAAGAACAAATGGATATAAACTGGCCATCAGGAAATTTTGACTTGAAATTAGACAAAGGTTTCTAACCATCAGAGGAGTGAAGTTCTGGAACAGCCTTCTAAGGGAAGCAGTGGGGGCAAAAGACATATCTGGCTTCAAGACTAAGCTTGATAAGTTTATGGAGGGGATGGTATGATGGGATAGCCTAATTTTGGCAATTAATTCATCTTTGACTATTAGCTGTAAAGATACCCAATGGCCTATGATGGGATGTTAGATGGGGTGGGATCTGAGTTACTACAGAGAATTCTTTCCTGGGTGCCTGGCTGGTGAGTCCCGCCCACATGCTCAGGGTTTAGCTGACTGCCATATTTGGGGTCGGGAAGGAATTTTCCTGCAGGGCAGATTGGCAGAGGCCCTGGGGGTTTTTCGCCTTCCTCTGCAGCGTGGGGCACAGGTCACTTGCTGGAGGATTCTCTGCACCTTGAAGTCTTTAAACCATGATTTGAGGACTTCAATAGCTCAGACATAGCTTAGGGGTTTGTTACAGGAATGGATGGGTGAGATTCTGTGGCCTGTGTTGTGCAGGAGGTCAGACTAGACGATCAGAATGGTCCCTTCTGACCTTAAAGTCTATGATTCTATGACTCTACTGATGAGCTGGCTTGTACCTGTTAATACTCAAGCAAGTTATGAATGTGGTACACAAAAACACATTATAATTCATTTAAAAAAAGGCATGGAAGAGATCCATACTGTTACCAAAAACATGTGAGATAGTTTATAAATCTGATGTTTGTAAGGCTGCATATGCTCTGTCGTACTTACTTTTAACACTGACTGTGTAGTGCATATGCTCGTGTCGATATCATGGCCCCTCTGAATTGCATATCGCAACTAATGTCACTCTATACATGTCACGGACTGTATCTCTGGCATATTCCTCACATTACTTCTGAGCACATGTTCGGCTGCAGTAAGTACAGTTCAGAATTGCAGCAATTAGAGGTTTGTCATCACAGTTCCAGGCTCTGTGCAGTTTCCCATGTTTCAGCACATACTCATCTGGTAGTTGGGATTGTTGATATAATTGATATTTCCGTATAGCTTCACAGTAAGTGGCCTACCTTTTCACTTGCTTGCTCAACCACACAACGCAAAAACACATCAATAACCTACAACAGATGTGGAAAGAAGAGTTAACATTTCAAAAACATCTGTTGAATCAGTCCAGTCATCTTCCAGGTCTACAGCTATTTCAACATACATTATCACTCAGCCATCCTTCTTGCATCAGTTCACACAATTCTTTGTCGTACAAACTGATTTTTTTTACTTTGGCCTCCAGACTGTATGCAATCTTGTGGGTCATTAATAATTTTACTGGAAAAAAAATAACACATATTACATGTGGCAATTCCTACATGGAAACTATTGACATGCTTGATAAATGGAAGTGTGTTAACTAATTCTTTAAAAACAACTGTGTGGTAAGCAATTCCTTTGAGAAACCATTCTCTGTCTTCATCATCCTCCACAGGCATGTCATCAGCATCACCTGAATGACTGCTTGCGACTTCTGACACTACACACCCCTCTTCTTCCGTGTGCGTGACCTCCACTTGGCTGCCATGCGGGTTGTGAGATACATTGCCTCCCATTTCTCCTACCTCTTCTGAGGTTTTCACAGTGTCATCCACAGCCATTTCCTTTCCCATGTTTCTCTGCAATATGTTTTCCTCACTTAATTTTGGAGGCTCTTTAAATACTTTTAGGTGGGAGATACTGTACATAGATTCTAAAAGGTTCCCTAACTTGGTTTCTAATTTAACTCTTTCACCCTCACAGTGGCAATTTTGTATGGGCCCCGGTAGGTAGGTTGTAGCTGCCCTCCCTTTCTTGTTTTCCTTGTTGCATTCAGTAACATGACAATGTCACCAACCTTGAATGTTATTTTCCCATGTTTACGAGTCTTAGTTTTGGCATACTGTATTTGTTGCTTTTCTTGTGCTTTATAAATATTACTAATAGCCAGTTTAGTGTCAATGTCACGTCTAGCTTTCATTTTCATGGTGTACTCTTTGTAGTATTCTTCATCGAGTTCCTCGAAATCTGTTGGATTTGGAAACAAATGGAGAAGGAGTTGTTTGTAAAATGAACAATCACAGAATAACATATGCACCTAAAATCTGAAGGACACTTACCGTGTAGTTGTCTGAGACTTGGTCTGGGAATCTTGCCTCAAAGCCATACATTAGCCGATAGGGTGACAATTTGGTTGTCATCTTTGGTTTTGTTCGCAAAGAAAATACGTCATCAAGAAATTCATCCCAATTAGTCGCACTGTCATCAACCAACTTCTGCAATGCTCTGTGAAAAACGGTGATGGATTATTTGTGGGGGGAGGGGAAAGGACTGTCTTTACTGAGAGAAATTGTATGCAATCGAAAAGGCGTAAAGAGGCCATCTTAGTGCACTGGTACAATTCCTTTTCTTTGAAATAAAAGACAATTTGAGTTTCAATGTACTAAAAATTTGAAGCAATTTGTAGCTTCTGTCATAGTGCATTGCCTTTCTATTAATACTGTAATTTTCCCTGCCCTAAAATTACCTTTTGATGGATTTGTTTGTGTTTTCAGCTAGTCCATTGGTTTGTGGATGGTATGGACTGGTGAAGCTATGTTGTATTCCCAAGTTTTTGCAAATCTCTACGTTGTGTTGAAAGGAAAAACGTATGGCATAAACTTTCCTTTGGACACGTTTGGTGTGTAAAAAGAGAAGAAAGAATAAAATGTTATAGCAACTCTGATGCGGTGACCAGCAGTAATCCTTGCCAAAAGTTGAGTGGGAGTTCATAGAGACTTGTCAGCAAAAATGGCCATAAAGAAGAACTCAGGAGGACAATGAAGCCTATGTTCACTGTCAGCTATTTGTGATCTGAAAGTGTGGTTGAAGACATAGTCAAAAACAACCTCAGAAATAAAGAAAAGGAGTACTTGTGGCACCTTAGAGACTAACAAATTTATTTGAGCATAAGCTTTTGTGAGCTACAGCTCACTTAATCGGATGCATTCGGTGGAAAATACAGTGGGGAGATTTATATACACACACAGAGAACATGAAACAATGGGTTTTATCTTACACACTGTAAGGAGAGTGATCACTTAAGATGAGCTATTACCAGCAGGAAGGAGAGGGGGAAGGAGGAAAACCTTTTGTAGTGATAATCAAGGTGGGTCATTTCCAGCAGTTAACAAGAACGTCTGAGGAACAGTGGGGGGTGGGGTGGGGGGAGAAATAACATGGGGAAATAGTTTTACTTTATGTAATGACCCATCCACTCCCAGTCTCTATTCAAATCTAAGTTAATTGTATCCAGTATGCAAATTAATTCCAATTCAGCAGTCTCTCGTTGGAATCTGTTTTTGAAGTTTTTTTGTTGAAGGATAGCCACTCTCAGATCTGTAATCGTGTGACCGGAGAGACTGAAGTGTTCTCCGACAGGTTTTTGAATGTTATAATTCTTGATGTCTGATTTGTGTCCATTTATTCTTTTACATAGAGACTGTCCAGTTTGACCAATGTACATGGCAGAGGGGCATTGCTGGCACATGATGGCATATATCACATTGGTAGATGTGCAGGTGAACAAGCCTCTGATAATGTGGCTGATGTGATTAGGCCCTATGATGGTGTCCCCCGAATAGACATGTGGACAGAGTTGGCAACGGGCTTTGCTGCAAGGATAGGTTCCTGGGTTAGTGGTTCTGTTGTGTGGTGTGTGGTTGCTGGTGACTATTTGCTTCAGGTTGGGGGGCTGTCTGTAAGCAAGGACTGGCCTGTCTCCCAAGATCTGTGAGAGTGATGGGTCGTCCTTCAGGATAGGTTGTAGATCCTTGATGATGCGTTGGAGAGGTTTTCCACCATGATTTCAACAATTTCCATCCCACCATCAACCTCAGCCTGGACCAGTCCACACAAGAGATCCACTTCCTGGAGACTACGGTGCTAATAAGCGACGGTCACATAAACACCACCCTATATCGGAAACCTACTGACCGCTATTCCTACCTACATGCCTTTAGCTTTCATCCAGATCACACCACACGATCCATTGTCTACAGCCAAGCTCTACATTATAACTGCATTTGCTCCAACCCCTCAGACAGAGACAAACACCTACAAGATCTCTATCATGTATTCCTACAAGTTTAATACCCACCTGCTGAAGTGAAGAAATAGATTGACAGAGCCAGAAGAGTACCCAGAATTCACCTACTATAGGACAGGCCCAACAAAGAAAATAACAGAACGCCACTAGCCATCACCTTCAGCCCCCAACTAAAAACTCTCCAACGCATCATAAGATACCAGTCTGTGGCTGTCATTGTATGCTGGTATCCCTCCTTTGTTGCTGGTAATGGGTCCATTAAATCCATTCCCACCAATTCAAAGGGCTGGCTGACCTGTATGCAAGGGAACTGGTTGGAGTCATACTTTGGATTTCTAGTATTTCATATTCTCAATAAGCCCATAAGTAGTAAGCATACTCAACACTGTGATGTGGGTTCCACAACCACACTATCATAACAATTCACTATCATAACAATTCAGAATAAAAAGAAATAAACCAAACAAAGTAAAAAAAATAATACAGGAAAACTTGTGAGAAAAATGATACAATAATAAATCTGCGGAAATATGGCAGTGCAAGGAGCAATACAGCTCATTATTGCACTCTGTTGTGCCACTCACATGCATTGCATTCGTTGGGAATTAGAGGCCTCATTGATATAATGTATAAGCAATCCACACTAAGAACAGTCCTAATGCTTTGACACTTAAGGAAGGGAAAAGGAAATTCTGAAGAAAGTTTGTGGATTTGTCAGAGTCCAAAACTCACCTTTATGCTTTTCAAGGTGGTATCCAGATTTATTTCATTTCCTGCTTTCTGGCAATGCAGACATCGCAAAACCTACTTAGTGTGGACAGAATAATAGGATACATAAAAATTTCTTGTTTGACAGTATTATTGCAAGGTAAGGGATTGTACATTTTGCAGCAAATATATAATTACTGTTCTTTACAATGTAAATGTGAAATTTGTATGTAAAATACAAGTAAATATTCCAGGATTTAGTTTTATTCCAGTACAGACCCATTTGGCAATGTCTTTTGTCATCCCAGGCTAATAGTATCTTGCGCTCATGGCCATTGTTGTTTTAACTATTCCTTAATGTCCACCCTGTGGACTGTCCTGATCCTGTTCAAAGAGTTGTAGGGCTTGTTTCATGGTGTGCACCATGACTACCTTTCTTCCTTTGGCAGAATGGAAAAGTGTCCCCTCTGATAATCAGAGAAGATAATCAGAGAAGATTAATCTGATAATCAATCAGAGAAGATAGAGATGTGATGATGACATCACTTGCTGCACTTAAGCAATTAACAGATATTTTCAAAGTCATAGATTCATTATGAGGCTTATGCATATACAAGAGATCTGAATACATTATGGGTCATCCTGCCTGTGATAATGGGTAGGTGGGGTGATTTCAATATATGACTATGAGTAGATGTTAAATAAAAAATTTAAACTGCAAGTCGTTGCTCAATGAACATTTATGGGCTGTTGTTTGTAGGATACACTGGATAACATACTTGAGAAATAAAGATAAAAATTAGGCTTTTTTTGCTAATATTTATAGTTCACACTCTTTTGTCATGTAACTGAGAAATACATCATTATAGTGCTGACACATATTGGTGCGACAGAGTGCTAGGTGAGACACCCTGAGTCGGCACTCTGTTCACAGCCTCTCCAAACAGGCATAGCAGTTTGGAGTTGAGGAGGCAGCCCTGTGCCTAGTTTGTGGGTGGGGCAGAGCAGAAGGTCTAAGTCCTTTGCCAGGGCTCACAAATAGGCCCAGGAAGGAGGTGAAAAGAGGAGAAAGCAGGCAGTCAGAGGCAGTGAGAGATTGCTTTCTCCCCTTCCTTGTAAAGGCGCTAAGTATGCTCTGAAGGTGGTGGGACTAGGGTGGCCAACTTTCTACTCACACAAAACCAAACACTCTTGCCCCGCTCTGCCCCTGCTCTGAGGCCTCACCCCTGCTGGGCCCCTTTGCCAGGGCCCCTCCCAGTTCTCACTTCATCCCCCCTCAGCTCTGCCCCCTTGCACACCGGAGAGGGGGCTCATGCTGGCTCTGATGCAGTGAGGAAAGCAGCGAGCTCGCTGCCTACCCCCACTGGGACAGCAAGGGCAGCGCTGAGCACAGTGGGAGCTGAGACCCCAGCTGAGGGGGGGAGACACAGGCAGGGCAGGGGATCTGTGGGGAGTGGCAAGGTGCTTGGTAAGGGAAGTTTGGATGAGCCTAGGCAGCCTTGTGAGCTGATGGCTTTGTCTAGTCAGCAGTGTGGGAAGGCGAGGAGAGTGGAACATGAGTGTCCCTGGACCTTACCTGTTACCTGGGTGGAGAAGTGTGACAGTGAAGGAAATAATGTTTTTTCCTCCAAATGCATCCGATGAAGTGAGCTGTAGCTCACGAAAGCTTATGCTCTAATAAATTTGTTAGTCTCTAAGGTGCCACAAGTACTCCTTTTCTTTTTGCGAATACAGACTAACACGGCTGCTACTCTGAAACCTGTTCTACTGAGGTTGCCATGCTGACCAAACAGGAAATGAAATTCAAAATTTCCCTGGGCTTTTCCTGTGTACCTGGCTAGTGCATCAGAGTTTAAAGTACTGTCCAGGGCAGTCACATTGGAGCACTCTGGGATAGCTTCTGGAGGCCAATACCATTGAATTGCACAGTACTGCATCTGCACTACCCCAAATTCAACACAGGAAGGTCGATTTTATCACCTCTCCCCTGGTTGCAGAAGAGTACAGCAGTCAATTTTAAGAGCCTTTTTGGTTGGCGGAACAGGGTTGGTTGTGTAGCCACATTGCTTATAAAATCGACCTAACACAGCTAAATGCAACCTAACCTTGTATGTAGACCAGGCCTCAGTGTTTATGGGCTAGATATGTCATGAAAATAGCAGACATATAAGCAGGGAAAGCCGAACTCAGCAAAATCCACAATGCCGCATCAATCATGGGCCAATCTCAAGGGCTACATAAATACATTTGAGCTATGTGCATAAGTTCAAACTATTTCCAGCTTACAAAGTCTGGCAGCATTAGATCCATGGTAATCACATTTCATTTGAAATAATGAGATCACCTGTAATATTTTAGCAAAGTAAAATCATAGTAACTTAGGATAGGAAATAAAATAGCACAAGAATGAAAATTTTAAAAAAAGCACAAGCAGGGGTATTTGCAGACACTGTACCATATATTTAGAAAACAACAGAATATATATATATATATATATGGAAACCCTCTTCTTACCCGCCTTATCTGCCATAGTGATGTTTAGAACAGGAAGTTCCTTTCCTAGTCAAGGTGTCTGTGAAAAAATCAGTTTTCTGAAATTCTGGAGAATCAGAAATACTAAACCCATGTAACACATACATTTATTTATCTCAGTTATAACAGGCATGAAAACCTTGTAAAATCAAAAGCATGCATGTGAACAAAACATCTCATAATCATGACAATTCTTAATGTGGTGGGTTAGGGCACGGTGGATAAACATCTTTAAAAAAAAATTTAAAAAACCCCATTTTTTTAAATGTACATATGAATTTTGTGATAAAATGCTTTTTGACTAAAAAAACCTGGGCAGCAACTACATTAAGCAGTTTTTCTCACCCCACTGGATATTGCAAGGAACAATAGACAGGTTTGTTCCTTAAACCTGGGCCAGTCTCCTGTGTTGGAGTCTTGTCTTCTTCTCAGTGTCTTGGTTGCTTGCAGCGTAGGTGGGGGCAGAAGAAGGGCCCAGTATGTGTCTACTCTCTCTGTTTTATACTCTCAGTCCATGTGCTTGGGTAGCACAAGTCCAGGCATGTCTGGAGGGCATTGCTGAGTCTCTCCAAGCAAGGTTGAGCAATTCCCCTGATGTGGCCTCATGCAGGTGAGTCATTGCATTGTAGCTCCCTTGCTGGACAATGGCTGTTGATGGTTGTTTGACACCCTGCCTAGGCGTTGGTTACTTTCCCTGCTGTTGCCTCTGGGGAGCTAATATCTGGCTGATTCCCCAACTTACAGTATGTGTAAATGACCACCATACAACACAATTCTCATAACTTCATACGCATTAATGATAACGCATATAGGGATAGAGAAATGACTTTCAGCAGATCATGACCTAGGAACTACAGGCCAGTCAGCCTCACCTCAGTCCCTGGAAAAATCATGTAGCAGGTCCTCAAAGAATCAATCCTGAAGCACTTAGAGGAGAGGAAAGTGATCAGGAACAGTCAGCATGGATTCACCAAGGGAAGGTCATGCCTGACTAATCTAATCGCCTTTTATGATGAGATTACTGGTTCTGTGGATGAAGGGAAAGCAGTGGATGTATTGTTTCTTGACTTTAGCAAAGCTTTTGACACGGTCTCCCACAGCATTCTTGTCAGCAAGTTAAGGAAGTATGGGCCGGATGAATGCACTATAAGGTGGGTAGAAAGCTGGCTAGATTGTCGGGCTCAACGGGTAGTGATCAATGGCTCCATGTCTAGTTGGCAGCCGGTGTCAAGTGGAGTGCCCCAGGGGTCGGTCCTGGGGCCCGTTTTGTTCAATATCTTCATAAATGATCTGGAGGATGGTGTGGATTGCACTCTCAGCAAATTTGCGGATGATACTAAACTGGGAGGAGTGGTAGATACGCTGGAGGGGAGGGATGGGATACAGAAGGACCTAGACAAATTGGAGGATTGGGCCAAAAGAAATCTAATGAGGTTCAATAAGGATAAGTGCAGGGTCCTGCACTTAGGATGGAAGAATCCAATGCACCGCTACAGACTAGGGACCGAATGGCTCGGCAGCAGTTCTGCGGAAAAGGACCTAGGGGTGACAGTGGACGAGAAGCTGGATATGAGTCAGCAGTGTGCCTTTGTTGCCAAGAAGGCCAATGGCATTTTGGGATGTATAAGTAGGGGCATAGCGAGCAGATCGAGGGACGTGATCGTTCCCCTCTATTCGACACTGGTGAGGCCTCATCTGGAGTACTGTGTCCAGTTTTGGGCCCCACACTACAAGAAGGATGTGGATAAATTGGAAAGAGTGGAAAGAGGAAAATTGGAAAGAGTACAGCGAAGGGCAACAAAAATGATTAGGGGTCTAGAGCACATGACTTATGAGGAGAGGCTGAGGGAGCTGGGATTGTTTAGTCTGCAGAAGAGAAGAATGAGGGGGGATTTGATAGCTGCTTTCAACTACCTGAAAGGGGGTTTCAAAGAGGATGGCTCTAGACTGTTCTCAATGGTAGCAGATGACAGAACGAGGAGTAATGGTCTCAAGTTGCAATGGGGGAGGTTTAGATTGGATATTAGGAAAAACTTTTTCACTAAGAGGGTGGTGAAACACTGGAATGCGTTACCTAGGGAGGTGGTAGAATCTCCTTCCTTAGAGGTTTTTAAGGTCAGGCTTGACAAAGCCCTGGCTAGGATGATTTAACTGGGACTTGGTCCTGCTTTGAGCAGGGGGTTGGACTAGATGACCTTCTGGGGTCCCTTCCAACCCTGATATTCTATCATTCTATGATTCTATGATTCTATGACCTTTCCCCTGATACCTTACAAGGCATGCTTTATATGTAAAATCACGATTATATGAAAATGAGGAATATGGGGTACACTCCCCCAAGGTACAGAATGTCACACATTCATTTTCTTATATAGCTGTAAAACTAACCTTAAAAGTTTTCAAACTAAATCACTGTTTTAAAATGTATAGTGTGTACCTTCTAAAAATGAAACCGACATCTCCGAGTTGTGAAGAATATGTATTAAGGCTATACCAACCAACAAGTATGCACTTTTATGTAGAAAACCATGATTCAATCGAGTCTTCCTGACTAGTGATTTAAATTAAGTTTTAAATCAATTTGATTTGAATCAAATCCACCCTGGTTTAGGGCTTATGTCATGTTTATTACTCAAGAAATCTTAAGTGACACTTTCACTGTATGACAAGATGCTTAGTCTCCATCCTCAAAATACCCATTAGACAACACTTGATACCAAACACATTTTTGGAGTAGAGAGAACCAAGCCCACATTCCTATATCTTCAGGACCGTTCACGAAACATTTTGCAAGTGGAATTTCATGGCTATTGCATGAAAAATCCTTAATGAAAGTCTGACCATTTAAAAAGAAATCTTTATTAGTCCCTTTCCACTGCATAGTAGGTCATACGGTCTATTAATAAAGAAACATTGAATGCACACAAAAGATTGAGAATAGTGAAAAGCATTATAAATATTATGTGAAATACTTAATTCCTTTGGAAAGCAAGCTCATAGGCAGAAAATTTACCATTGTGCTTTATACAGACTTCTACTTCTGTCACATACATAAGGAGCAAAGAGGTATCACCACAAAAATTACACTCAGAACACTGGTACTCACGTCACCTCATTGCTCTCATTTAATCTTTGAGACATTTTGTTTAGCCTTTGTCTTCACTGTTAAAACTTAACGTGCCTTGTGTTGTTTTATTAGTTTTATTAGCAGTGAGAAAAAGGCCTATGTCTGCATAATAGGGACACAAGATATATCAGATACATCTGGATTATTCTTCCGTGGCTGATAATGTCAGATCATTCTCATTCTCAGTATGCTGAGCTGAGCTGAGCTGAAGTGTCTGTCTTCCCATCATCCAGATTGCTGGGACAATCACTTCTCACTGTTCAATCTTTGTACCTCAGGTGTTTCCAGGTTCTTCTTGTAGGGAGAGTGAAGTCCCCACACTTTGTCATTGTCCATCTTTTCTTTCTTCCCCCCACTTTCTGGAAGGCTCTTTTGCTGTGACCTGGGTCAATCAACACCCACTGTGTAGAAATACCGGACCTTGTATAGCACTATTGTTGAGAGATTTCTATTGCACACAGTTCCTGGGGTAATCTTTATGTGCATTCCTTCAATAAGCTACTAACATTGTCTGGCCTCATCCAACAAAGCACATTTGAAATACAGGGACGTGGTCAATATTTCTAGCCTCAGATACAAACGTTACATGCATACAGATTGGATAAACATAGTCAATAGGTCTTAAGTTTTGCAATGATACCCCACATCAGCCATCTTGCACAAAGGATATGTTAGCTATATCATAGCCATATCAGAAGCGTATTTTCATAAAGAATGTAGAGCATAACGTCACACCCACATGTATGTTTGTTGCTCTGCAAATAGTGAAGGAGCAGGCACCTTTGGCTTGAAACACTCATGACGATAGTGCAGAGCCATGCAAGCTCCATGATTCTGTGTGAGATGGCAGATAGTGAGGTGAGCCAGGCAGGTTTGTGGGTTTAGAAAAAAAGGTGCAAACATTATTTATATGTTTATGTATGGGATACATATAAAATTAGTGGATGCTTAACAATGCATTATGGGAAGTTGGATCCCATGGTCACAACCACCCCTGTCTGACCTGTTTGGTACCTGTTAGGGGGCTTATTCCTTCACCCGCTTACTTCCCTGGTCCTTCTCGCATGAACAGAGAGCAACAATACCCAAAGTCCAAAGGTGCAAACAATTCGATGTTTATTGGGGTGAACTTCCAGCAAGCATGATTCCAGTTTCCTTCCTTAGTGTCCCCCTTCCCAGCTCTGACATCACAGAGCCTTACCTGTGTCCCTGTTCCCATTCCCCCACTTAGCAAAACATGATTCCAATTTCCCCACCTCCATTCCCTGTTCCCATTTTCCCCCTTAGCAAAACATGATTCCAATTCCCCACCCCCATAGTGGGAACTATAATGACAAAACAATACAGAAGTGAGGATTTCACAACTACATCTATTGATAAGTGAGTTCTTGCCAGACAGGATGCTGTCAAACTAAGTTTCCTTTTACATCTTCTAGGAATTTCCTTTTCTCTGGGGGTGATGGGCATTATCAGGACAGGATTGTATCCTAACAGCCCAATAGCACCTGATTTCAATGGGACTAGTTTGGAACGTGAGGAGGTGACCGGTCGCTTCCCAGCTTATGGCTGCCTCTGCTGCTTAGCCAAAGGCCTTAGCCTAAGAACAGGGCCTCAGACTGTCACGGTAAGAGAAGGCCCTTACACTGGCAGACAGTGATTTTGATTCTCTTTTATACCTCTAGAACTAGCTAAGTGATAAGAATACACCAAAGCCTTTACAGACAGGCCTGACACTGCCAAACCAAAGCTTCCCAAAATACAGTGGGTGGACAGTGGGATATCTATTCATGGTGCACCTCACTCTGAATCTGTACAAGTGCTTCTGGTGAGTACCCTGACTGCTGAGACAAGGAATAGAGGAACATGCACACAAGTGACATAGTAACGTAGTGACTAGTGACGTAGTGACTCTGTGCTGATATAACTTGAGTTAACATACACTTAAAATATAGATATGGCCTTAGGTATCTGAAATGTTTGGGAGAAGTAACAGGAACAGTATGAGGGTAGACTAAGATTCATTCAGGTGTTTAGGCTCAAGGCATTGGAACTGGCCTTACTGCACCCTACAGGCTCAGGAACAAAGAGGCACACAAATAAAAGATATCATTTATTTATTAAAATGTCTTGACTTCAGGGTGTATAATTCATGGTTTTAGAATTTTTGTGGTTGTCAAGGTCTCTTGGGGTTGTAGATGTGTGGTCATTATACTTTGAAAGACAAAACTATGAATGGGTTGAACAAAGAATTAGATCAGTCCCTCAGGATAAGTACATCGGCTATTAGCCAAGATAATCAGGGATGCAGGCCCATGTTCTGCATGTCCCTAAACCATCCTTTGACTGCCAGATGCTGGGAGTGGACAATGGGATGGTTCACTGCATCATTGCCTGGTCTGATCATTCCCTTAGAAGCACCTGGCATTGGCCGTTGTCACAAGACAGGATACTAGATTTGGCAGACTATTGGTCTGACCCACGACGGCAGTTCTAATTTTCAGCAAAAATTTCAATAGATTTTTTCCAGGGAGAAAGACATTATAGGAGATAGCATACTGCCTTTATTGAATATTTGAGAATCAAGTTGTACACACAAGGAATGGCATGCGGAAAAACACTAAGGGCTGGATTGAGAGGCAAAATAACAGTTGCAAAAATGCATTCCCCATAGGTGGTTTGAATCAAAACAAAGTTTTGACACTAGGCCAGAAATTCAGTCAGACTGGAAGTCAGACGGTCCAACAGATAAAACATCTGCTCTAAAAATAAGAAGAAAAAATTAGAATTAAAAATTCAGGGAATTCAGGGAATCACAGCAGCAGATTAGACAATTTGGGAAACTGCTAGGAGACTCTATGCATTCAGATACAGTGATAAGGGATTATTTGTTTCTGAGGGGATATATGTAAAATGTTTCACTGAATTAAGTCTCAGGGATTATCTGCACTGGCAAGTTAAAGTGCTCTAAACTGCTGACTCAGGGGTGTGAAAAATCACAGATGCCGCCCCCTCCCCCCAACCCCGAGTGCAGCAAGTTTGAGCACTTTAAAGCGCTAGTGTGGACAGGCTCGGCTCCCAGTGCTCGGAGCTAATCCCCTCATCGAGGTGGATTACCAGGAGCCCTGGCTCCCGCAGCAGAGCTTTGAACTTTGTAGTGTAGACAGAGCCCCAGTAGGTTAGATCAGACAAAGAGAAGCTGCATTGACTCAGGATTGGGATGTCTGTGCCTTTAAGAACCCAGCCCTGGGAAACCCATGCTGAGAGGTGCTGTCTTCGGGAGGGGAAATAAAAAAGCCCCTCTGCCCCCTTCCCTTTTGTAAACACTGGTGTCTCAGTCCCACTGGGGTAACTGAATGGTTACCCCCTCTGCCGCTGCCTGTACCAGGTTTTGCCCTCTGCCAGCACCTCACCACGAGCCTAACTCCCGCTCCTCCCACCCAGCCCTGATTTTGCCTTTTAGCCCCTCTCCTAATCCTGCCTCCAGCTGCTTGACACTCCTGACCAGTCAATTTTTGCAATTCACTTGTAAAGTAATTCACTTGACCTCTGGGTGTTTCCCTGTACCCAGGTGTACAATGTGAGGGAGAGAGGGACTCAGGAGGGCAGCGCCACATAAGAGGGAGAGGGGAAGGGGTTCGGGGGGGAGCCCTATGCTGGAGGAAAGGGGGAAGGAGAGGGGCTCAGCGGGGCAGTTCCACATGGGAGGGCAGGGGGGAATATCCTCACCCTACCACAGAGGAGGAGCAGGGTGGTGGGGCTGGAGTTCCAGCCCCAATTGGTGGGGCCCATGGCCAGAGGCCCCTTCAGACTACGTGGTAATCCAGACACATCTGTCTTACCATGAGTTTAAAATGTGCATCAATAAAGCACACATTGATTTTTGTTCAAGTCTTTTATTTACACCTTTAACCACTTGGGCCTTATTTTTTCAGCACGTACATTTCTAAAAGGGAAAGTTAAAAAGTGATGACTATTGTTTATTATGCTGCTTTTAAATGTAGCCTACAAAGTAAAAAGTACCTTTTTATCACATAACTTGTTTTGGTTTGGGTTTTACTTCTGCAAGAGAATCAAATCGGGAAAGTGTAAGGTCTAAAAATTACACAAAACGAAAGGTGCTACAGTGCCCTGTGACACTACACGCCATATTCTTCATAGTGGTATGATTATGATATAATTCTGACATAATTATGTTGCATCTTCTACAAGATATGTCTTGTCAGGTGTCTATGGAAAAAGATTTTATTTGCTGAATATGATTATCCTATTTGTATGCATGTATCCATTTTGTTTCTAAAGTTATGAATATTGACTATCTATCTGTATGTCACATGTAGACACACCTGGGTGCCACCCATGAGGCAAGTTGCTTCCAGTCTAGACAGCTGGCTGTGAAGGGCCTATTCAAGGTAACAGCCCATTAGGGGAAACAATCGACCTTTGATGAAGCTTATCCCACACCTGGTAAGCGTTCCTGAAAACGCTCCAGACAGCCTATGGATAATGGCTGCTATGACATGCAAGGGCATGTGACCCCACCACATGACACTAAACTCCATTTTGGTACCTGTATTTTTCCCCAAATAGGTCTGGGAACAAAGTCTGGAACAAAGGGTTTCTGCCATATGGAAAAACAATAGAAGGCAGGGTGTGACATCATCTCAGGGCCTCACTCCCCACACATGAGAACTCCTGAAAACACCTAAGGACCAAAGACTGAGCAGGGGGACATGCTGGTCACAGGCTAAAGGGATTTCTAGCCTGTGTATGACAACTTGGTGGACTGCTTGTATCATTAGTCAGGGTAAGAAACTGCTAATTCAAATCCTATTCATTGAGTATGTTAAGCTTAATTGGCGTTTTTGTTTTTTTGATAATCTGCTTTGATCAGTTTGCTGTCACTTACAATCACTTAAAATCAATTTTTCTGTAATTGTTTTTTGTTTCCTCTTTATCGACGTGTTTTGAATGAATTGTCTGGGGAAAATCTCGGCTCGGTTAACATAAGCTTGTTGTGCATAGTTTTCCCACACTGAGGGAACTATAGAGAAAACTATATTAATTCACCACATTGTACAGATCCATTGTACAGATCCTTGCAAGACAGAATAATTCTGGGTTTATACTCCAGCAGGGGTGCAAGACTGGGAAACTTGGCTGTATGTCCTGCAGTGGCTTAGGTAAAGCACTCAGTTAACTCAGTTGGGCTTGTGCACCTCCTGCTGTTGTGTTTTAGATTCATAGATACTAAGGTCAGAAGGGACCATTCTGATCATCTAGTCCAACCTCCTGCACAGCGCATGCCACAGAATCTCACCCACCCACTCCTACGAAAAACCTCACCTATGTCTGAGCTATTGAAGTCCTCAAATCGTGGTTTAAAGACTTCAAGGAGCAGAGAAGCCTCCCTCAAGTGACCCGTGCCCCATGCTACAGAGGAAGGCGAAAAACCTCCAGGGCCTCTCCAATCTGCCCTGGAGGAAAATTCCTTCCCAACCCCAAATATGGCGATCAGCTAAACTCTTGCATATGGGCAAGATTCATCAGCCAGATACTACAGAAAATTCTTTCCTGGGTAACTCAGATCCCATCCATCTAATATCCCATCTCAGGGAATTAGTCCTATTTACCCTGAATATTTAAAGATCAATTAATTACCAAAATCACATTATCCCATCATACCATTTCCTCCATAAACTTATCGAGTAGAATCTTAAAAACAGATAGATCTTTTGCCCCCACTGCTTCCCTTGGAAGGCTATTCCAAAACTTCACTCCTCTGATGGTTAGAAACCTTAGTCTAATTTCAAGTCTAAACTTCCTGGTGGCCAGTTTATACCCATTTGTTCTTGTGTCCACATTGGTGCTGAGCTTAAATAATTCCTCTCCCTCTCCTGTATTTATCCCTCTGATATATTTATAGAGAGCAATCATATCTCCCCTCAACCTTCTTTTAGTTAGGCTAAACAAGCCAAGCTCCTTAAGTCTCCTTTCATAAGACAAGTTTTCCATTCCTCAGATCATCCTAGTAGCCCTTCTCTGTACCTGCTCCAGTTTGAATTCATCCTTTTTAAAAATGGGAGACCAGAACTGCACACAGTATTCTAGGTGAGGTCTCACCAGTGCCTTGTATAACGGTACTAAAACCTCCTTATCCCTACTGGAAATGCCTCTCCTGATGCATCCCAAAACCGCATTAGCTTTTTTCACAGCCATATCACATTGGCAGCTCATAGTCATCCTATGATCAACCAATACTCCAAAGTCCTTCTCCTCTTCCGTTACTTCTAATTGATGCATCCCCAACTTATAACTAAAATTCTTGTTTTTAATCCCTAAATGCATAACCTTACACTTCTCACTATTAAATTTCATCCTATTACTATTACTCCAGTTTACAAGGTCATCCAGATCCTCCTGTATAATATCCCGATCCTTCTCCGAATTGGCAATACCTCCCAGCTTTGTATCATCTGCAAACTTTATTAGCACACTCCCACTTTTTGTGCCAAGGTCAGTAATAAAAAGATTAAATAAGATTGGTTCCAAAACTGATCCCTGAGGAACTCCACTGGTAACGTCCCTCCAGCCTGACAGTTCGTCTTTCAGTAGGACCCGTTGCAGTCTCCCCTTTAACCAATTCCTTATCCACCTTTTGGTGTTCATATTGATCCCCATCTTCTCCAATTTAACTAATAATTCCCCATGTGGCACGGTATCAAATGCCTTACTGAAATCTAGGTAAATTAGATCCACTGCATTTCCTTTATCTAAAAAATCTGTTACTTTTTCAAAAAAGGAGATTAGGTTGGTTTGGCACGATCTACCTTTTGTAAAACCATGTTTCATTTTGTCCCATTTACCATTGACTTCAATGTCCTTAACTAATTTCTCCTTCAAAATTTTTTCCAGGACCTTGCATACTACAGATGTCAAACTAACTGGCCTGTAGTTGCCCGGGTCACTTTTTTTTCCTTTCTTAAAAATAGGAACTATATTAGCAATTCTCCAATCATTCGGTACAACTCCTGAGTTTACAGATTCATTAAAAATTCTTTCTAATGGGCTTGCAATTTCAGGTGCCAAGTCCTTTAATATTCTTGGATGAAGATTATCTGGGCCCCTCGATTTAGTCCCATTAAGCTGTTTCAGTTTTGCTTCTACCTCAGATATGGTAATATATACCTCCATATCCTCATTCCTATTTGTCATGCTACCATTATCCCTAAGATCCTCTTTAGTCTTATTAAAGACTGAGGCAAAGTATTTGTTTAGATATTGGGCCATGCCTAGATTATCTTTAACCTCCACTCCATCCTCAGTGTTTAGCGGCCCCACTTCTTC
The DNA here is from genome assembly GCF_009764565.3 of Dermochelys coriacea. Taxonomy (NCBI): domain Eukaryota; kingdom Metazoa; phylum Chordata; order Testudines; family Dermochelyidae; genus Dermochelys; species Dermochelys coriacea. The sequence continues at coordinate 12,265,905 of NC_050090.1, forward strand.
TTTCTTAGTTTTCTTCTTATTTATATGGCTATAGAACCTTTTACTATTGGTTTTAATTCCCTTTGCAAGGTCCAACTCTACTCGACTTTTAGCCTGTCTCACTTTATCCCTACATGTTCTGACCTCAATAAGGTAGCTTTCCTTGCTGATCCCTCCCATCTTCCACTCCCTGTATGCTTTCTGCTTCTTCTTAATCACTTCTCTAAGATGCTTGCTCATCCAGCTTGGTCTACAACTCCTTCCTATGAATTTTTTCCCCTTAATTCTTTAGAATTTAACAGAATGCCATTTATGTCCACGTAGAGAGCTTCTACATCCATAATGGCTTATGGGAGAGCACTTCAACCTCCCTGGTCACTCAATGACAGACCTAAAATTGTGTTATAAAAGACTTGGTCCCTATTGCATTGTAAACACACTAAATTAATCAGTGTATTAAATTTGGGTTGCTAAAAACAAGAGAAATGTAAAAACAAACAAAAAATGTATTATGTTAACTAACTTAAGCTGTTTAAGGTTGCATCCCACAGACCAAAGATACCACAAGATATCACACCACAAAAACACCAGATGGCATCAGTATACAGTGAAGAAACTGCCCAAACATCAAAAAAAGAAAAATGAAGTGCTTTATAAATAAGAAACTGGCCAAATACACTTCAGTCTTCCATATATAAACAATTAAGTTGGCAATCAGCTAGAAATCACTGTCAGTTAATTTCACTTTGGCTACTCTGTAAAAGCAACTATTATTGCTGTACTACTATATTATTGTTGTAGTGTTGTCTTATTGTTGTATTACTGTATTATTGCTCTATATCATTTACAATATGCATAACATTGCTAAACTGTTTAACCAACACAGAGGTAAAAATTAACAAATGAATGGCAGCAAACAACATGAAGGCAGGAAAAAAACAAATTGGTAAAGATATTAAGTGACATAGTAGCTACAAATTGGGTAAACAAATTGCCTGTTAGTACCTGTCACAATTTGGGTCAGTGGCACTGCAACCTAACTGAGGCACATGTTATACAAAACAATCCTGATCAGTGTCTGGATACCAGTACTCCATCCTGACACTGCAATACTTGCTTAATTGGTTACTGTCCATGCAGTAGGTTTATCTGAAAGACAGCATCCATAAGAAACAACTGGATCTACATCATCTACTGGTGTATCACAGAGCAGTTCAACCAATGGAACAGAGAAGTTGGCCACTTCTGTTTCCTGCCCAGTGATGCTTACCACAGGGTGACAACCAGCAGTAAGGGTAACCTATAACATGAATGGACAGTCCTGTGTAGTAATTAATTACAATATATTTATATATAAAGGCCTCAGGGGTAGTGTCACTACTCCAAATTTCATAGAATCATAGAATCATAGCATCATAGAATATCAGGGTTGGAAGGGACCCCAGAAGGTCATCTAGTCCAACCCCCTGCTCAAAGCAGGACCAAGTCCCAGTTAAATCATCCCAGCCAGGGCTTTGTCAAGCCTGACCTTAAAAACCTCTAAGGAAGGAGATTCTACCACCTCCCTAGGTAACGCATTCCAGTGTTTCACCACCCTCTTAGTGAAAAAGTTTTTCCTAATATCCAATCTAAACCTCCCCCATTGCAACTTGAGACCATTACTCCTCGTTCTGTCATCTGCTACCATTGAGAACAGTCTAGAGCCATCCTCTTTGAAACCCCCTTTCAGGTAGTTGAAAGCAGCTATCAAATCCCCCCTCATTCTTCTCTTCTGCAGACTAAACAATCCCAGCTCCCTCAGCCTCTCCTCATAAGTCATGTGCTCTAGACCCCTAATCATTTTTGTTGCCCTTCGCTGTACTCTTTCCAATTTATCCACATCCTTCCTGTAGTGTGGGGCCCAAAACTGGACACAGTACTCCAGATGAGGCCTCACCAGTGTCGAATAGAGGGGAACGATCACGTCCCTCGATCTGCTCGCTATGCCCCTACTTATACATCCCAAAATGCCATTGGCCTTCTTGGCAACAAGGGCACACTGCTGACTCATATCCAGCTTCTCGTCCACTGTCACCCCTAGGTCCTTTTCCGCAGAACTGCTGCCGAGCCATTCGGTCCCTAGTCTGTAGCGGTGCATTGGATTCTTCCATCCTAAGTGCAGGACCCTGCATTTATCCTTATTGAACCTCATTAGATTTCTTTTGGCCCAATCCTCCAATTTGTCTAGGTCCTTCTGTATCCTATCCCTCCCCTCCAGCGTATCTACCACTCCTCCCAGTTTAGTATCATCCGCAAATTTGCTGAGAGTGCAATCCACACCATCCTCCAGGTCATTTATGAAGATATTGAACAAAACGGGCCCCAGGACTGACCCCTGGGGCACTCCACTTGACACCGGCTGCCAACTAGACATGGAGCCATTGATCACTACCCGTTGAGCCCGACAATCTAGCCAGCTTTCTACCCACCTTATAGTGCATTCATCCAGCCCATACTTCCTTAACTTGCTGACAAGAATGCTGTGGGAGACCGTGTCAAAAGCTTTGCTAAAGTCAAGAAACAATACATCCACTGCTTTCCCTTCATCCACAGAACCAGTAATCTCATCATAAAAGGCGATTAGATTAGTCAGGCATGACCTTCCCTTGGTGAATCCATGCTGACTGTTCCTGATCACTTTCCTCTCCTCTAAGTGCTTCAGGATTGAAGGATTTCTCTTTTACTTCTCCTTTACCTAGCCCTGTGGGACACATTATCACAATCCCTATCCAAGTATTTCAAAACACTCAACGTACTGCTAATAATGATACAGACAGTAACTGTAATTGCCCAAATAAAAGTGGGTTGCTATCTGCAGTACCACAAGGACCAAACTACACCTCCAGATTGGAAAAGAATTGTTATGCTTGGACATAAAGTGCTGTTATATGTAAACATACATACTATACATAGATGCCCATATACGCTACAAATATATACACCATATCCATACTATTCATTTATATTAATTATTTGGGAGAGCCTCTAAGGCTCAATCATAATACTACATTCCTCAGTCATGGTCCCAGACCTAACATTCCCAGGCCCACCATAAGGGACTAAAAACTAATTGGATAATAAAATCAGTCCATCAGTCGTACGAGGGGATGTGCAGACTAAAAAGACAGATGAGGCATGAGTGTATGGATGGTAACATAAGGTAACCACATAACGGTGTTTAGCCCACTGGGTTACCATCAGTCCATGCACTATTCTTTTCTGGGATGATGGGTAAACATCCTCCCCATAAAAGACAAAACGTGGGGGAATGTAGTAAGATGAGGCCCTGAAACATAAACCCTTGTATCAGAGGCCTGGAATGAGGCGTAAGGCCTGAACTACAGTAACGGTCAAGACTTTGTTAACATAAAGCCAAGTTAAGCTGTGAGCAAGAGGCAGGCCCTGGTCAGAGTCTGGCAAGGAAAGGGCTGATATTGTTTGTACCTGTGTATAAGAATGCACCCCTGAGGGGTTGTCTTTGTCTGTCCTAGGGCGCAGTGGAGAATCCCGCCACTGACTCAGCTCGTCCATTGTCAGGGAGCACATATGTACTAGCAGAACTGCAGACGTGATCCGGGGAGCTGGAGACTGTGCTTCGTTTGACAATAAACCTGGCCGGGTGCCTTCGTACCTTATCGGAGTCTGTGGTCACTGCGGGTTCTCTCGGGGTCAGCTGTGTCAGTGATCTGCGCAGAGCCGGGGCAGCACACAGAGGGAGCACACGCATGCAGCCGACTGTTATCAACATTGGATAGAGCAGAGCACCACACTGGTGACGTCTGACAACACCTGGTATACCTGCAGGCCCTGGCAGTGCACTGTGTCAGTGACTCCCCAGACAGGCTGGGACTGTGTGAGACAGGGGAAAAGATGCTGGGACTGCTTTGATACAGGAAATAGGCAGGTGGCAAGAAGAGACCGGGAAAGGGACTGGCCCAGGGGCCCAGAGCTGGTCAGAGGCAGAACTGAGAAAAGAACCCAGGTGTCCTGACCCCCAACCCAGCGTGTTTGGGGTCTACACCAGCCCTTGAGTCCCCTCCCAGCTCTTGCTATCCAATGCTGTCTCTGTGCTTCTCTGGCTGAGAGGTCCAGGATCTCCCATGTTTCCGAAGCCCGTCACTCAGACACAAGGTGCTCAACCCTGGAGGGCCTTCTCTCCCCAGTGCGGATGCATTGATGGCCCAGGACAGGCAGAATGAACAGACTTCCGTGCACCCCACCTCCCCAGGAAACATGCAAAACAGGGCACACCTTGACAGCCCCATCACACACATGTCTGACAAAAACTCCAGTGGGTCGGTCCTGGACGTGGCACACACCAGCGGAAGCTGGGAAGGGGCGTATGACTCCCGGCAGCAGGCCAGACCCCGGGCTGACATTACCTGATCAGCAGTGAGTACAGAGCTGGGATTTTGCTCCCCTTTATCCCACCAAGCTCCCACTTCGGTGAACCCAAGTTCTGCCCATGTTCAGGACATGCAGCTTCCCTGCCGCTGCCTCGGTCTCCCCAACACGGCCTCTGGCTTTGGGGGTGTTTCGCCCCCCCAGAGCAGAACACCCCCACCAATAGGGGTCTGTCTCTGCCCCATGGCCCCACTCAGAAGATGCATGCCCCTGGCTAGGCCAGTCTCACATGCAGACACCCTCGTTCCACAGGGGATGGGCCAGCAACTGAGCCCCTCCGGAGCCATGGCCTATGCGTGCCAGCTGGATGGCTCTCCCCACGCTAGTCTTGCTGAGACACCAAGTGCCCCTGGCAGGGTAGTGTCTGAGATTGCCCCCTGGCAGACCCCTCAGACACGGTCAAACTCCCTTCCAACACACAACACATCCTGGGGTCAGGACGCTTGGTCCAGGCTTGGTCCAGGCCATGACAGAGAGAAACAGTTCACCCTCTTCCTCTCCGTTCTTCATGCCTGGGCCCATCTCTCCTGCTGGCCGCTGCCCAGGACCACTGGGTTTTTTTTTCGAAATTAGTCAGCAAAGCCCTTGCAATTTCCCCAGGCATTCACTGGGCAAAAGCCAATTCTCTGTTGTCTCTGGACTAGACCCACAAGCAGACAGTGTTCTCCAGAATGCAGGCTGAGCTGGGTGCCCTGGATTTCTACCTGTGCTATTGCCCTGCTCTGCAAACATCGCCTTGCCAGTGCTAGGCTTTGGGCCCTCACCCTTGTGGGGGACAGAGCGGGAGGAACCAGGCAGTAAAACCCCTCTGGCTTGTTGGACCAGTTCCACAGCCAGATAGAGCTCTCCAGAAGTCAGACGGGCCTGAGGTTAAACAGTAACTGAATGGAGTAAAGTTGATTAACGGGCTGGTGCTAGCCTGTGTAGCGCCCCCTCTACACCTGGTTACCTCCTTTAATGCCAATCCACTTACAGATCTGGGTTCTTTTGGATCCCGCCACCCACTCAGAGGGGTGTATCTTCTTTCTTTTTTCCTATGAAATTATTTGGCCATGCCTCCACCCTCCTCGCTCCTTCCTGGCAGAGTCATCAGGGCAGCTTTGGCGGAAAATTCTAACTACAGGGTAATCCCCACTTACTTGCCAGATAGTTGGAGACTTCCAAGAAATAACACAAACACATATAATATATTCAACACAATAATTATATTAAACAGGAGACAAATACAACATAACAGGGTAAAACACTATTTTTAGGGTCACCGGTGCCCACACTGAAAATACCCGCACTGAAAATACCCGTGACTTGATGTAGCAAATGTAAAATCAGTGTCCCGTTGGTACGCGTACTTCGCTGGGTCCCTTGATGACCTCTAACCACAAAATTCTTCTTTGCAGTGGTTTAGCAATGTGGCTGACTGGGTTCAGTACAGCCCAAAGAACTCACAAGTGGGAGAAGGTGGTAAATCCCTCCACAGATGTAATATGCAGCAGGTTATAAAATCCTCAAACCCTTACTCCCTGGCTTGAGGACACAGTTCAGGGAGTAGGGGGTCCCCAAAACAAATTCCCTGACTAACTAACTAAAAGATGGTGCACTCGCAAACTCCATGAATGATCCTCAGGTTCGAAGATGACTCTGGACTCCTCAGTCACGGCAGAGGGGCTGCTCTCTGCTGGCAGGGATCCTCCTCAGGCAGGAATCAGGCGGCGTCGGTCCCAGGATTTCCCCCCACCACAAAGGGGTGCAGGGCTCAAGGTCAGCGGTGAGCTGGAGCCGGTTCGCTAGAACCGGTTGTTAAATTTAGAGCTTTTAGAGCCGGTTGTTCCACGAGGGAGAACCGGTTCTAAAAGGGCTTCTAAATGTAACCGGCCAAAAGTGGCACCTTAGGTGCTGACTCCATGGGTGCTACAGGGCTGGAGCACCCACGGGGAAAATTCGATGGGTGTAGAGCCCCCACCGGCAGGTCCCCGCCCCACCCCCGGCCCCAGCTCACCTCCGCTCCACCTCCACCTTCTCCCCTGAACGCGCCGCCCCCCCCCCGGCTTCTCCGTGCCCCCGCCCCGCTTCCCGTGAATCAGCTGTTCACGCTGGAAGCCGCGGCGGGCTGAGAAGCAGGTGGCGGCTTCGCGCTCAGGCCTAGGGAGGCAGAGCGGAGGCGAGCTGGGGGGGGCGCGCGAGGAGGGCCACCCCCGCCGCAGCAGGCCACCCGGGGGGGTGGGGGCGCGCAGGGGAATCGCTCCCCGCCCCAGCTCACCTCCGCCTCCCTGGGCCTGAGCGGGAAGCCGCCGCCTGCTTCTCAGCCCTCCCCGGCTTCCCGCCGAACAGCTGATTCGCGGGAAGTGGGGGGGGGCGGAGAAGCAGAGCGGGGCGATGGGTTCAGGGGAGGAGGCGGAGTGGAGGTGACGTGAGCTGGGGGCGAGCGCGGGGCGGGGAGCTGCCGGTGGGTGCTCTGCACCCACCAAATTTTCCCCAGGGTGCTCCAGCCGCAGAGCACCCAGGGAGTCAGCGCCTAAGGCGCCACTTTTGATGTTATCAGTGGGGGAGCGGCCGCTCCCCCTGCTCCCGCCCCAGCTACGCTCCCCCACCCCTAGGAGCCAGAGGGACCTGCCGGATGTTTCCTGGGAGCTGCCCCAGGTAAGCACCGCCGGGACTCCCCACCTCGCCCCCCAGCAGGTGCCTGTGGCTCTTAGGGGTGGGCACCCACTATGGTGGCCCACAAGACCCTTCTGCCCGGTTCTGGGGGCAGTCAGGGGACAGGGGAGGGGGGTTGGATGGGGCAGGAGTTCCGGGGGGCGGGGGTGGGCAACGACCCCCTTGTGGGGTGAGGAGGGAACCCGTTGTTAAGGTTTTGGCAGCTTCCCTGGACTAGCAGCCAGAGCAGAGCTGACCATGTGGTGGTGCCTGGTCTCACCGAGGGGGCTGGAGGGCGAACTCAGCCTGGCTGGGGAAGTTTTCCAGCAAACTCTACAACTGGGAATCATCAGTGGGGAAGGAAAAACCCAGCTGAGGGATCTGCTGTCAGGTCCCTAGAGGCCTGTTCTCAGGGGGAACCCTGCATGCAGGCCTGGGGTTCACCAGCTCCCCACACGGCCAGTCCAGCCCTTTTCCTTGCTGGCTCCAGACTGACTCCAAAATCGCTTCTCCCTGGGAGGGCCTCTCACTCCCTATTGCTTGCCGGGCAAACTCTGAGTCTGCCTTGGCTCCCCCTCCCTACCAGGGAGAGCAGAGAGGGTCCCAGGAATCTAGGTAATCTCCTTGGGGGTTACACCGGTGTCAGCAGGGACCTGGCTTCTCCCCCTGCCACCCCAGAGCCACAGGTGAGTACCCCGGTTCCTTAGCCTGGCAGCGAGTGGCAGACGAGCGCCCCCTCTTGGCCACTCACCAGAGTGCTGTGAGGGGACCCAGCTGCTGGATCTGGGAGTCTGAACAAAGCCTGGAATCGGGCTCTGTCTTGGGGTCCCTGGGCACACTGGGTGCAAATCCTCTGCCTAGCACCTGCCCTGACAGCTTAGAGACACGGTGCCCTGCTCAGCCCCTGCAACCAGGGGTGACCCCTTAGACTCTCCTGTAACTTAAACACCCCCCTGGCAGAGCTCCACCGAAAGGTGGAAGCCCCAGGGGGGCCCCCCTTCATCAGCCCCCCGGGAGGTGCAGCACAGACACACAGACACTGTGCACAGTCGTCTGATACATCGACATACTCCTCCCTACTCAACCCCTGCCTCAGTTTCCTCTCTGCTCTGGACTGGAGACATCTGGAGCCACCCAGGGGCCTTCTGCTGCCATTCATAACTTGTGATCTGAACCGTGGGGCCAGGCCTGGGAGTGGGGGAAGCCCTGTCACTGTGAGTGGAAAATTCTCTCCTAAAACCCTTGTTAGAAACCAAAAACCTGAGACAACCAGGAAAGTCTTTTCTTCTGGAAGGGGGGGGATGCGGAATAACCTGGGCTGGAAGAAGAGGGGGATGCAACAGGGGAGAGTAGGAGGGGGATGTGTCTGTTGACAGGGGATGTCTGACCACAGTGATCGATTACTTGGGCGGCTGGGCCAAGCAGCCACCACACAGCTGGTGCTGCCATGATGTTTACACGCAGAAGCACGGGTCCCTCTACATGAGCTGAGAGTCACGCCTCCCAGTTAGGGCTGCTCAATGCCAGGTGTCTGGTTTTCAGCTGGGACACCTGGTCGAATAGGGACCCTGGTGGCTCCATTAAAAGTCCAGTTGGTGGTGCAGGGAGGCTCCTTACCCGGCTCCATGCAGTTACTGGAAGCAGCCGACATGTCCCTGCAGGGTGCGGCCTCTAGGCACAGGGGCGGCCATGGAGGCTCTGCAAGCTGCCCCTGCCCCAAGCGCTGGCTCCACAGCTCCCATTGGCCAGGAACCACAACCAAGGGGATCTGTGGGGGCAGCGCCTGTGTATAGCGGCAGCCCATGGAGCCCCAGGGCCGTGCCACCGCCTAGGAGCTAGAGAGAGATGTCACAACTTCCTTGGAGATCCCTGAAGTCAGCGCCACCCAGAGCCTGCTCCCAAACCCCTCCCACACCCCAACTCCCTACCCCAGCCTGGAGCACCCTCGCACACTCCAAACCCCTCATTACTGTTCCCCCACCCCATAGCCCGAATCCCCAGGCCAGAGCCTGCCCCCCAACCCACTGCCCCCACCCCAGAGCACGCTCCCGCAGCTACACCAGAACTACGGTTGTGTGCAACTGGTTTGTGTTTGGGCAGTGGCAAGGGTAATGAATATCTGTGTTGCTGAGTAAGTTCTAATAAAACAAAACCTGTGTTGTAATTTTTGGCCCGTGATGATGGACTATGTGTGTGTGTGTGTGACATTTGCAGATATCAAGAATACCATTTTTAGGTACTTGCGCATGGGCTTTTTTAAATAGTTTAAAGTGATCATGGTAAATTTAGTACCTCAGTTTGAAGCTGCCAAATTTCAATTTGATGTCAAAAATGGGGTGTCTGAAAAATGGCTAAAAATGTCCAAAACCCAGGTCTCTAAGATGGCAGAAGTCACTCTGATCTTTTACTGCCCTACCCTGTCTTTCAGAATGACTAACCCAGGTTGGGGGTCTTAGATTTCTATACTCCCCTCCCAGAACCTGGGGGGTGGGGTGGGAGGGGAAGCCAGAATCCAGGATTCCTGGGTGCCAACCTGTTACTGCTGACAAGTGAATTCTTGGGTAACCCACTGAGACAGCATTGCTCCTGTCCATCTCCAGTGGCCAGGGCTGGCCTTACCATGAGGCAAACTGAGGCAGCCGCCTCAGGTGCCAGACTATGCAGGGGGTGCCACTAGGACCCAGAGTTTCAAAGCTTTGGCCCAAGTGAGGGGATGTGGGGGCATCATTTGAGCTCCCCACCTCAGGCACAAAAATGTTGTGGGCAGGCCCTGCCAGTGGCTGCTTGAGGAAGGGGCTAGTAATTGCTCCTGGAGCTCAGAGAACAAGCTGGGGATCTGAGGGATTGAAACCCTGCTGCTGATCTATGTGGGGTCCGAGTGTCTTTTCCTTCTGGGTTTGTACACCACCTAGCATGATGGGGCCTGGTCCAGGACTGGGGTCCGAGGCACTGCCATGCTCTGGTTTCATGCGATTCACGCAGTGAAAAGCCCCCTTGAACACAGGTTTGTGCTTCACAACTCAGTCGCTGGGTCAGTTACGGTGTGAATCCCTGACACACACACGTCAAGTGTTTGTTGCACGCTTTGCCTGTGGAAGCCCCGGCGTGGGTGTGTAGTCAGTCTCCTGCCACCTGCCCCTCACACAGACCCGGGGAGTCTGTGACAAGACTCAGCCTGGGAGTCTGGCATTGCTGGTCCAGTCCCTAGCTTTGGCCACGGTGGCAGCCAGCCCATGGGCAGGTGTCCCTCGTCAGACTGCTCCAGGATGGTGAGGTTTGGCTCACACGGGAGGGCAGGGGAGAGCCCGGGCAGATCGGCTGGTGCTGTGCAGGCCTGGCTGCTCCTGCCCACAGCCAATTTCCCTGAGCGCTTTGGGAGGTGAGTGAAGATCGTGCACTATGTGCCCCAAACTGCCCAGCTAACGCAGCCCCTGAGCAGTGACCCCTCTTCTTATATCTCCATTACAGCAGCCCATCCCACAGCCACACGCTGCATGCACTGGCACCATCCTCGTGCCCAGACCCAGTAGAAATCCGTGTTGGTTCTGCCTTCCCTACAGGTTCGGTGGTGCTGGGGATGGATAGTTTTTGGGTGTCTGTCAGTGAAGGCCATGAAAGGAGAGTTTTGGGCAGCATTGTGGGCAATGGGAAGGTGGGAGGGAAGCACAAGTCTTTCCCTGTCACTTCCTGATTGTGCAATTGAACGATCCTTGTAATTTTCCATTAAATAGAATTCGTTCTGATTGCTGCAATCAGGGCCAATGTAACTACTAGGCGAACTAGGCAGCCGCCCAGGGCGCCAAGATTTGGGGGCGCCAAAAAGCAGTGCCCAAACATTTTTTTTACACTATTGCTTAGGGGCAGGTACCTGTCAGTCTCCAGCGCTCGGCCCGCCCCAGGGCCAGCAGCCTCTTCACCTCAGAGTCTCCCCCGCTTGCCTGGAGGCCGCTCCTCCTCTCAGGCTTCCCAGCCACTGCTGCTGTGGTTGCCCAGGAGGGCGCGGGTTGGGGGTGCTGTACCGGGAGACGCAAGGGGCCAGGCTCAGCTGGGGCCCCGCACCTGCCGGCCAAAAGCAGCAGGAACCGGGCGCCGTTTCGGGGGAGCCGGGTGGCCCAAGCCCAGGGCAGCAGCAGCCTCCGCAGCAGCAGGGGCAGGCGGGGAGATGTGTCCTGGGTAATATTGAAGGAATCATGTATTCACCTTAAAAGTCTGTTTTACATAAATTAGTCACCAGGAGATAATGGCCCTTTGGGGCAAGGGGGATTTGTCACCCTACCTAACCTGGCTGGTGATGCAATGCAAGGCTCAATTGTTTAGCTTTGCACAATAGTAAGCCTTTGAATGGGACACCATCAGAGGCAGTGGCAAACAATTGAAACGCCTTAAAGGTAAGAAAGAAACATTACAAGAGCCCTTACCCGTTCTGACAGGCTGTTTATAATGCTAAGTTTACTAGTTTTTGGAGGTTGTCGGGGGGGGGGGGGGTGGAAGTTTCACCTAGGGCGCAAAATATCCTTGCACCAGCCCTGGCTACAATCCCTTCCCTGCACATTGCCCAGATTTTAAAGCTTTATCAGGTTTCTCTTGTGTTTGATTAGAGCCGGCTTCCCGGAACAGAAACCTGTTTCTTCTCCTCTGAATTGTCTTATGAAGCTCGGGCTTTAGCGACAGGCACCTGACCCTAGCCGAGGCCTTTGTCACACACCTGTTCACGTCAGCAGATCCCTGCCTGGTTAACGAGCAGGTGAATCTGGCTCAAGGAGAGAAGCTGATGAAACGAACAGGCCTGTACGACTCACCAAGCCAGGGCAGGCCCTGGCTTCTGTCTAACTGGTTTTCCTGCCTCCTGTTTCCGTCCCCCTCCCCCAGCGCAACACCTCAGAGCCTCCAGCCACTGACTGGAGCCTCGTCCCGTCAGTCCGGGAGCTGCAGGTCCCCGTGGGGCGATGGGGCACCTACACGTCCCACTGCAGGTGGACGCGCGCCCAGCGCTGGAACCAGAGCGCTTTGCCCAGCAGTTTTCGTGGTGTGGCACGTGCCAGCCAATCTCATGGACCCGCCCAGAGCCCACAGGGCAGATCTGCCCCGACCCCCTCTCAGCCCCCGCTGAGCTGCCCTCCCGTCGGATCCAGCCAGCGGGGGGCTGGCAGGAAACGTGCAAACTGGGGTCTGCCCATCGTGTTTTTCATGGGTCTACCTCACATCACCAGCAGATGGCAGCAGATGGCCAGGGTGATCCATAGCGAGCTGGGCGTCTGGCAAAGGCTGCCCTGCCTCGCTCCCAAAGGGGTGAGCTCTGTGCCAGGGTCTGGGCTCAGGGGGAGCCCCAGGCAAAAAGTGGGGGCCCAGGCCTGGCCCGATGAAGGGGGCACTGCCAGGGAGGCCTCCCATGCTGTGTAAAGTCCAGACGCATGGACGGAGAGGAGGGAGACAGACACATGGACAGAGACACAGGCCCCAAGATGCTCTGACACTTTATTGGTGTTAATCGTTCAGGGTCGGGGGGACTCCTCAAAATTACAGGCCTTGAGAGAAGAAATGTCCCACCCCATCCCCCAATCCCCTGCATACCACCCATGTCCCCGAACACTCTAACGGTGCCGGGAGCCCCAACCCCTGACAGTGCCCCCGGCCCCGTAACCCCCCCTTCAATGGAGCCTCCTAACCCTCCATCCCCCCTCCCCCCGACGGCACCCCATGGCCCGCCATCTCCCCAACCCTCCAGCGTCACCCTCAGCCATGCCGTCCCCAACGCCCCCAACGCTGCCTCCCACCCCACCATTTCCCATGCTGCCCTTGTTGCCCCCCACCCCACCATTTCCCTTGCTGCCCTTGTTGCCCCGAGCCTCCCCATCTCCAATGCTTTTGATGGAGCGCAATGTCCGGCCGTCCCCCCAATGTTACAACAGCATCCTCTGCTCTGCCATCCACCGAACCCTCCAGTGGTGCCCCCTGCCTCACCGTCTCCCCAACGCTCCAACGGCGCCTGCTACCCCATTTCCCTTTCTGCCACCCATCACACCATTTCCCTTGTTGCCATTGTTGCCCCCCACACCACCGTTTCCAATGCTTCTGACGGAGTGCAATGTCCGGCCGTCCCCCCAATGTTACGGCAGCGCCCTCTGCCCTGCCATCCACCGAACCCTCCAATGGTGCCCCCTGCCCCACCGTCTCCCCAACGCTCCAACGGCGCCTGCTACCCCATTTCCCTTTCTGCCACCCATCACACCATTTCCCTTGCTGCCATTGTTGCCCCCCGCACCACCGTTTCCCATGCTTCTGACGGAGCGCAATGTCCGGCCGTCCCCCCAATGTTACGGCAGCGCTCTCTGCCCTGCCATCCACTGAACCCTCCAGTGGTGCCCCCTGCCTCACCGTCTCCCCAACGCTCCACCGGCGCCTGCTACCCCATTTCCCTTTCTGCCACCCATCACACCATTTCCCTTGCTGCCATTGTTGCCCCCCGCACCACCGTTTCCAATTCTTCTGACGGAGTGCAATGTCCGGCCGTCCCCCCAATGTTACGGCAGCGCCCTCTGCCCTGCCATCCACCGAACCCTCCAGTGGTGCTCCCTGCCTCACCGTCTCCCCAACTCTCCAACGGCGCCTGCTACCCCATTTCCCTTTCTGCCACCCATCACACCATTTCCCTTGCTGCCATTGTTGCCCCCCACACCACCGTTTCCAATGCTTCTGACGGAGGGCAATGTCTGGCCGTCCCCCCAATGTTACGGCAGCGCCCTCTGCCCTGCCATCCACTGAACCCTCCAGTGGTGCCCCCTGACTCACCGTCTCCCCAACGCTCCACCGGCGCCTGCTACCCCATTTCCCTTTCTGCCACCCATCACACCATTTCCCTTGCTGCCATTGTTGCCCCCCACACCACCGTTTCCAATGCTTCTGACGGAGCGCAATGTCTGGCCGTCCCCCCAATGTTACGGCAGCGCCCTCTGCCCTGCCATCCACTGAACCCTCCAGTGGTGCCCCCTGACTCACCGTCTCCCCAACGCTCCAACGGCGCCTGCTACCCCATTTCCCTTTCTGCCACCCATCACACCATTTCCCTTGCTGCCATTGTTGCCCCCCACACCACCGTTTCCAATGCTTCTGACGGAGCGCAATGTCCGGCCGTCCCCCCAATGTTACGGCAATGCCCTCTGCCCTGCCATCCACTGAACCCTCCAGTGGTGCCCCCTGACTCACCGTCTCCCCAACGCTCCACCGGCGCCTGCTACCCCATTTCCCTTTCTGCCACCCATCACACCATTTCCCTTGCTGCCATTGTTGCCCCCCGCACCACCGTTTCCAATGCTTCTGACGGAGCGCAATGTCCGGCCGTCCCCCCAATGTTACGGCAGCACCCTCTGCCCTGCCATCCACTGAACCCTCCAGTGGTGCCCCCTGTCTCACCGTCTCCCCAACGCTCCAACGGCGCCTTCTACCCCATTTCCCTTTCTGCCACCCATCACACCATTTCCCTTGCTGCCATTGTTGCCCCCCACACCAACGTTTCCAATGCTTCTGACGGAGCGCAATGTCCGGCTGTCCCCCCAATGTTATGAGGGCGCCCTCTGCCCTGCCATCCCCCGAAACCTCCAATGGTGCCCCCTGCCCCACCATCTCCCCAGCCCTCTGAAGGTGCCCCCTGCTCTCCTCTACATCCTCTGCTCTCCCCTCTCCCCCCTGCTCTCTCTCCTGCCCCCTTCCAGGTGGGTGCAGCGGCTGCCTCATGGCTCGCATCTCGTCCAGGCAGGCATTGGTGTCGGTTTTGGGGTCGTTCCCCCTGCAGTCCCTGCAGCCCTTGGTGTCACAGCGCAGCAGGGGCAGGTCAGGCAGCCGGTGCCAGGCCCCCAGCAGGCTTTTGGGACCCAGGTCCTGGTCCTGCCGGTAGATCTGCCGGAAGACGAAGGCCTTGTAGTTGTGGTCAATGGGGCGGAAGGTGTCGCTCACCATCTGTAGGATGTTGTGGGGCCTCTTCCCCAGCTGGCACGTCCCTGCACAGGGCGAGTGGATGGTGAAGAAGATCAGGCAGCTTCTCTCGTTATAGGTCCGGACCAGGAGCTTCTGCA